>NW_004567108.1:51200973-51301181 GCF_000260355.1 Condylura cristata | reverse complement strand
CATTAGGAAGAACAAGATCTTAATGCATAGACTGACGTATTAATGAGAAAAGTATTGACAATGATGTCCAGATTTTCAATAAAAAGTAAAATATGGTCCTCCCTAGTGGCGCAGCGGATTAAAGCACAGCACTGAGAATCTAAAAGCCACCTCTGCATGAGTTCGATTCCCGCCTGCCCCGGAGGTGACCACATGGCCTGGCAGAGCTCTCCTGACCCGCCCGCTGCTCCCCTCAGCAGTGTACTTCGTTGATCGGCCTGTTCTCTTCCACACACTGTCTTTGGTGAAGCCTCTCACCGCCCCTTAGCCTCTGGCCTGTACCCCAGTTCTGTATGAACAAATAAATAAATCTTTAAAAAGAAATTAAAAAATAAGTAAAATATGCAGGTGAACAATATTTATATTGACCGAACTACACTGATTAACAGTTTACCTATTGTCATGACAGCCATTTCCAACTTTCACCTATAAATTTCCCCCTCACCTCTTTTTGAGCTACATGTCCACTGTTTAACGATTCTCTGGATACTTATATTTGAATACCTTATCCACATCTCTAAACCAAAATTTCTATAATTAGATTATATTATCTTCATTATCAACCTTGATCTTCTTCCAGTGAGGTTTTATAACTTAGTACTTCATATTTTTCTTATCCCTTCCAATGCAATACAATTTGGTATCTGTAGTAGTGATTATGACAATAATGATGAGAATACGAATCCATATGCTATTATAGAATTTATCTAATATGTTCTTATATGAAAAGATTATTAAATCTTTACTTAAAGATTCTTTGACTGAAGCTATTGTCTTATTTGAGTTACTGCCATTAAGCATAGCAAATATCTTGACTTCTTGGCATGGTTGTAGACTGTCTACTTTGGTTTAAATGTCTTCAGCCAATATTTTATTTTTTTAAGATTTATTTATTTATGCATACAGAACTGGGGTGCAGGCTAGAGGTGCAGGAGCCATGAGAGCATTCACCAGAGTCAGAGTAGGGAACAGAACAGGCAGACTGATAAGGTACACTACTGAGGGGAGCACAGGGCAGGTCAGGAGAGGTCTGCTGCGCCATGTGTGTCACCTCCCTGTCAAGGGATTGAACTCACACCCACGCGGCTGCAGCCAGCTTCACAGTGCTATAACCTATTGTACCACCAGGGAGGGCCCCAATCAATATTTTAAAAGAAATCTATAGTTTCCTGTACAAATAAAATGTATACACCTTATTTGAAAATTTAAGGCATTCCATTATCTTGTACAATTTGTTGTTTAACAAAGTTTTCTTTTAGCTTCAATCTCCATTCCTGAGTGTTTTTCTTCAGGATGACTGTTCATGTCTTTCTCTCTGCCCTTCAGTATCCCATTCTTACCTTAAGTCCCTGATCTAATGCTAGTTTCTCTACTATCCTTTGTTCACTAAGAGAACAGCTAAGCCAGAATTTGCCAGGTATAGATTCTTGAGGCTTTAAGACATCCCTAGAAAAATTGTAACTGTTTCAAACACACTCTCTCCCTCCATATATTATACATATATATTTAAAATACATTTAAATTTAAAATACATATATATGTATATATATATAAATCACATGTATTTTAAATTTATTTAAAAACACTTAGTGTTTTGAAGTCACTCAGTTAGTACCTAAAAACCAAAGTAATATGTGACTCTGATTATTTAAAATTGGAGATCTATTTTACTGTCAGTATTCCAAAGTTTTCCATATAGTTAACTAATTCAGGATAAGCATTAACACACATACAAGAGTTAAAGAGCTAGTAGGAACTATAATGAATGAATAAACTAACTTCTTTCTTTCTGTTTTTTCCTCCAGAACAGTGACCCTTCATTGGTCAACAGAAGAAACTGACAGGTGATTTTATTTATTTATGTAATATTTATGCATAGAAAAATTATTTCTGTCCAAATTTAATAGGTAACTATTGAACAAATAATGAAATATTAATTTTTGAAAGACTCTAACTATATTAGCCTGCTTACGTCTAGGTTCCTCTGAATTTATGTTTCAGACTCTAGGTATTATCTAGTTTCAAAGACGACAAATACAGGTTTGCCTCCTACTTTAAATCTTAGGAATATACAATTAATCTTAGACAGCTTTGTGCTAGAACAGAAATATGAGCAGCTGTGAGAAATGGAAGTCAAGAACCTTACCCTCTGATCAGTTTCTGAGCAGACAGGATAGTAAACCCCAGCATGTTATCTTTATTTTTTTTTTCCACCTAGGTTTTAAAGTTTAAGTAAGTTGTAATGACATAAAAATAACAATCAACTTAAATTTGAGGTTATTTCATTATAACCAGTGGCATGAAACATTCAAGATTGTATACATGCACACATACTCACACACTAAAATTGATTTAAAGATAGAAATAAACTGTTTACCCAGTACAGACAACTGTGTTCATAAATGCAAGTGGTAAAAGAAGCAAATATACCCTCAAAGCAGCTGGGTGAGTTTTCTAGCTTTTTTCCCCCATGAATTTTAGATTTATAAAAACCATGTCTCAGCTGCTACCTTTCAACAATTTTACTCTGAGGCAATAAATAATTCAATGTGCTAATTTGACAGATGACTCTCCAGGAGCCTCCTACCATTACTAGCATCATTAGGCCATAATATGCGTGACGAGGATGGGCCATTCAGCAAATGTCCTTCACTTGTTTACCCCTAAAGAGCTGTACTCTGCACAATTAACTAATGAAGCATTATGGGCCTTTTTTTTTCCTTCCTCCTATTTCAATATATCAATTCAGAGAGTCTGAGGGAAAATATATTCTGTTTCCTTTTACTAAATAAGTATTTATGAGATGGTTTAAGACTCCACCATAGCTCCCAAATGAATAAGGAGAAATAATAAGATAAGATGGTCAAAATGGATCATCATCATCACCATCATCATCATCATTATTACTTCCTTTCTCTTCCATGTTTGTGAGGAAAATATAAAAGCAATTTAGTGCTGAAATGCCAAAAAAAAAAAAATCAGTGCTCAAATTATCAGCTTAATATTTATTTGTTAGTTATCAAGAACTTGCACACTATATCCACAAAGTTTGCAAATTTTATCTTCAAAAATTTAATCATATATGAATTTTCTCTTATTTGAAATTAAAACTTAATTTCAGTCTTGAAAAATTCTAAAATGGCTCTGTGGATATTCTAATTGGGATTTTGTGTATATGAATTTATCCTCTCTGTCCAAATCAACACAACATGTGCCTACAGATGTTCAAATCACAAAATCTATTATCTAAATAGTTCCATCTTACAGAATTGAACTAAATGACAAGGAAACATCAGCTGATCTGCCTGTTGTTTTTGTTTCACTAAACATTTGATTGCCAAAACATTGTGTGTTGGGGAAAAAAGATGGCCTAAAATGGAAATGATTTTGGGGATTTCTTCCTGGCATTTACAGTGTATTACAGGTTCTTATTTAAGATATTACATTTTTTACCATTCTTGTCATTGTTTTATGTTTTGGAGTGTAGAAAATGAACTCCACACAGAGCATGTGAACTGGAAGGCAAGGGTAAGGATTCTGGGACTAAAGCACTTGCATTTTTCTATTTCTAATCTTCAGCTCATGGGCAGTGATGAAGTAGTCACACTCATTTTTCATAAATATAAAATTATTTTTTCCAATTGTTATCACATGTTCAAGGATAATATTACTAATGTTTCTCTTTGAACAAACAATAATCATAACAAATTATATTCACCATTGTAATATGAATAATAAGAAAGCTATGAAGCTTTAGAGTCAATTCTGTTAAGTCCTTTTTATATATGCATATATGAAGAAAATATGAGAAAAATGGTGTAAAGGGCATCTTATTTTCTCTATGAATTCTAAGGTACAGAATATTCACATCACCATTTATTTTAAAAGTTCTACAGTTAAAATCTGTATGATAAATTAATATTATATTAACTTTATAGGATTTTGAAATGACTTAATACTGTAAGCCATATACCATATTCCGCTACACACTATTCTACTTGAATAATCTATTCATTGCTATACAAATTTTAAATATGCTAACTCAATGAGTAAATTTAGTGGAAAATAATTCAAACACTTTTTCTATGTAAATGTTCCAGTGGCTTTACTGTAGGTAACCTTATGGTAAATTATAGATGAAGCCAAAGTCTAATGATTAGATTTCTTATATTTTGCATTTAATAACTTGTAGATGGTTCAGCTTTAAAATATTTTATATCCACATATAAAAATGGGCTAACATTCTATGGCATATGTAAACCTTACTTTTTACATGTAGTCAAAAGTGGCAAAAAAAAAAAATCCTCAAATGCTGAGGAAAGCAGTAGTTACCTCGCTTTTATATTGAAGAAAAGGTGATGAGTTGGCTTTAGAAAACAGATCTCAATGTGAATTACTGAGGGACATCAGTAAGAAGTAAGAATATTTTCACCAAATGAAATGGAGGAATTTCACAAGAATGAATTTATATGTTCTGACATTTTTCAGAAAAAATGAAAATCACATTTCTATAGAAATGCTCCCCCATTCCATGTGAAACTGTTCATACAAGTTTACTTAAATCTGTTAATACGATGGAAAATTATTTCACCATTTGAAATAGATAGAGAAATTCTTGGTCTATTTTATGCAAAATCTATAAATTAACCAGATATTCTAGTAAGTTAAAAATAGCTCAAATTATGGAATACCCTATAGAATATTTAACTGCTTCATAAACATGAAAAAGGCAAACTTCATTTATTGGATGGTCATATCCACAAGAGCTATCTAGCAAAAATAGAATGAGTAATGATATTCCAACTAATAATTAATGAAATTACCTTTCCAATTTTAAGATTTTGGTATTTGAAGTGGTCCAACTATCACTAACAAGTGCTGCAAGTTACCAGCAAATATTGCATAGTGAGTTTATTTTAATATAAGGTTCCTCACAAAAAGCTGACATTTAATAAAGTCATCTTTAGTCACTGAGAAAAAAATTACAAGTATTCAATAAATAAATACCAGTCCCACATCAGTTTATCTATAATCAACAGAATTTGTCCAAAATTATGTCAAATCTTATTTGAATTCTAATGAAGTACCCCCTGCATATTGTAAGGAAAAAATAAAGCTACATGTGTTTTTATTTTTAGAGCTCATTCTTATGTATTTTCCGTTATAGTATGACATTGCTAAAAATTCAATAATGCATTATTAACAAAAATCATAACTATACTAAATACATCCCAGAGAGCCATACTCCCATAGATATGTCACTTCGTACAGGATTACAGTTCATCAAAGACATTTTTGTTTATTTTGATATCTTTTGTTAAAGAAATCCACAGTAACAATGATGACCAGACAAAGGGAGGGAAAAAAAGCCATTCATCCATTCATGGGTAATTGAATTCCCTCATATTTCATAAACAGACTGCCTATCTGTAGGGCTGTGTTTTATTTGAATAACTTTTCTTTAAAATGCTTTTCCTTATAAGGAGAAGAATTACAATGATGTTTAAGAACTCAAGGTCAACACATTTTTAAGTTAGTTTATTTGATGAATGCATTGCCATGAGAGGAGAAACCCTCCTTTTCCTCTCCTCTTTCTCCCACAAATTGCCTTTAGACTGGATGTTTATTGCCCAATGGGAAGAACAAAACAGGGAGGTAATTAAGCCTAGAATTGCCTGCTGGTGCTTATGACAGTCAAGCCACCGGCCTAAGACTGGTAGTCCTCCCAAATCCACAAAGAAGGAGCGTTGGTTCTGCAACAAAGCTAAGCAGCAAGACATCATTACTGTTAATTACCTGATAAACAAAGAAGACTTGGTGTCGGTGGCAAAACACCAAACTCCGGGCAGCAGCTGATGCTGTAAAAGACAGTTGGTCTTACTTTGTCCTGTGGAGCATTGTGCTGTGAGATGATCCACCTCTATAAAGAGCTAAAGTAATTAGACTCCAACCACTGTGTTTATACTCACTGTTCTCTGTGTGCTGTCCTAATAACAACAAACAACCTGCCCTATGGAGACAGGTGGCATCTGCTAAACATCAAATAGATAAAAAAAAAAAAAAAAAAAAAAGCAACCATGCTTTCAAATAGTAGTTCATTAATTTATAAGTCAAAGGACAATGTAGAAGAGGGCAAATGAGAAATATGGAAGCACTGTGAAGTGTACAGTTCCCTTAATAAATGAATATAAATTAAATAAAATGAGACTACTTCAGAAAATAATTGTCAGCCTTGACTATATAATAGCACATGAGAATTACTTTAACAAGAACTTATATTGAAATACCTGTATGTCATTTTGTTATGATCTTTCTTTGTTACCTTTGTTATTATGAATGAAGACCAGCTAAAATATCAGTTAGCAGAGTGGGGTGTCAGACATGGGAGGTCAAGTTCAGACAAGATAACACCACAGGAGATGTATGTCCATATAAGAGCAGAACATGGAGTTGACAATGGATCTGAGTGCACTGGAGAAGGTGATGTGGAGTTAACGGCATCATTAGTTATACCTCGTTTTTTTCTCTGTCAGCTGGTTAGTCTTAGGCAACTTAGACTTCTGAATTTTTATTTTTACAAGTAAAATAAAGTAAGTGAGTGATGTATTTGTTTCTGCATTGTTGTGAGTACTAACAAATATAGTATATGTACGTGCTTAGCATAGTGTCCAGTGCACATTAGTCTCTCAAAAAATAATGATTCAAGTCATTGACTTGGAATAAATTGCTCATGTTTGAGGCAACTGGCTATTTAAGACATTAAGAAACACTGAGTGGGCTGAACTACAGCTGGCTTGGTATGTGTGTGTAGGTGACTTACATTTTCCACAACCAGAAACCCTATCAGTGAAAGTAAGAAAACCAAAAAGTTCCAAATCAAAGAATCGTTACTACTTTAGACATTCTTCACACACTTTACAGGATAATGCTGGGCTAAAAGCACTGAGTTTGAAATTAGCATGGCCTTGATACAAATCTTAGCTTTTAGCTTGCTGGTTCTGTATGTATTTGGAAACCATTTTTTACTTAATGCATGTTCTTACCTATAAAACAAGCTGTATACGGCTAGCTCTTACATGACATAAATTAAATTTGAATCACAACTATTGGTTATTTGTATCTCAGCTTTAGCATTCTCATCTTTAAATTGGGGATAATTATTATAACTAATTTATAGTGTTGTTGTGGATTAAATGAGTCATTTTTTATGTACCTTTAAGTGCCTGTGTTATTATTTGCTCCCTTTTTCTGCTACTTAGGGACCTTTGGGACCATTTCCAGGTCTTAGCTCCCTTTGGTAGTAAATTCTAATAAGCACTACCAGCATATGGATGCCACAGTCCACCCTGTATGCCACCACAACTGACACATGACACTATCCGTCTATTTTCTGTCATCTTTGATTCACTCAATTTCATATAAAATATTAATAATGCTGCTGTTTGAAAGGAACTCTGTTGCCACTGTTATCAGGAGATTCCAAGTGTATTTCATTCAATGTTGCTACATCTTCTTTATCATGAAGTGGGTTCCCTGCAGACATGGAGAAAAGGAGTAAGTCTGCACCTCTTTGCCACTTTTGGTCACCCAGACCCAGAACATTCTGGATTAGAAGAATGAAGAACATTCTTCATTTGCCAAGGCTCACAAAGGCTAACATTGTTAGCTCCTACCTTCTATTCTCCAGGTCCAAAACCCAGCATATGGTGGGAAGAAAATCAAACCCAAGATCATCATTTCATTATTATCCTCACTTTCCTCATAGACTTCAGAGCTAGAACGATGTAATACTTAAATTATGGCTAAGATGAAGTCCGTTATACAAATTAAATACAAATTAAATGGCTCTTCATGTAGACCTACAGAATCAAACTATATTTGCATGCTTGAAGTTTCTGAGACTGACCATTTCTGAAAGCCTGCTTCTTTGCTTGGCTTTCCTGATAAAGACTAGTCTGACACAATACTCTGTGTATTCCCTGCTGTATACTTGTGCAGTAGACTTTTCTGAGGTTTTTATGACTGTCAATTTATAAAAATAACTATAACATTGAATTACACTTACTACAGCTATAGGGTAATGAACGTGTTAAATTTAGATCCTAAATTTAAGCATCCTATCTAAAATTCCCCACTAAATAATTAAAATAATCCATATATTGTATTTTATGCTTCTGTGTACATTATATAATTAAATTTAAAATTAAAAGTAGTAATTTAACTCCAAATTCTAAATTATTTGTAATCTGAAGTTATCTTAGTCATTTGCTCAAGAACAATCTAAGTTTTAATAAATTAAGTTGATTAAAAATTTTAAATTTCTTACCATAACTCCTATCATTATTCAATAATCCTCAATTTTTGACATGTTGACTAAAACCTTTATCATAGAGTACATTTGCTATAATGTGCACACATGATATTTCAATAAAACATACCAAATTGTGTTTGTAAGACACTGGAAATATAAACAAAATGGTGACTATATTAGCATATATATATATTATATACATACATATACATACTAACACATACAAATTTGTCTGTAATACAAATGATCTAAGTAAGTTGCCTTAAAATAGCAAAAAAAAAAAAAACTGTTGCCAAGTGATAGAAAGAACTTTTTTTTTTAAAGATTTATTTATTTATTAATACAGAATTGGGGTACCAGAGATGCGGAGGGTGAGAGGATTCACCAGGAACGGAGTGGGTAGAAGAACAGGCAGATCCACGAAGTACACTGCTTAGGGGAGCAGTGGGCGGTCAGGAGAGGTCTGCCTCCCCATAGGGATCTCCTCGGGATCTCCTCCGGGGGGCAGACAGGATCGAATTTATGCGGAAGTGGCTTAAGCTTCTTAGTGCAGTGTTTTAACCCGCTGTGCCACCAGGGAGGGCCCAGAAAGAACTTTTTAGTGTCAATCAAAGACTGAAAATGTGACTAAGATAAAAGGTGCTTAGATGTATATTTGGTACAGGAAAATGAAATCTTGAAATTTTCACAAAGTCAGGTTATAAAGATTGTAATGGATGATTATGAATGACTTGAGTCAGCACTCTTATCTTTGCTCAGCTAGAGAACTCAGTAAGACAGAAATTATCAAAGCATTACTTTGATTCCTGATGTAATCTCTACAATACTTTCTTCATCAATGAGATGTTAATATTATGATCATTCTCTTCCTTTTTTCCTCAGTATTGCAATTTACTAGCATTCTTAACTTCATTCTGTTGTTAAAGGAACTTTTATAGCATTTATAATAATGAAATACTCTGAATCTGTGAAATAGAAGTTGTATTCTTTATAAAATTTGATATTATATAAATTCTTCTGCAGGATCCTGGTAAGATGTTTTCAATAATCAAAGCAAAGTTATAATTTAAAATTAACCATTTTGAGGGATTACACAAAATATGAGTCCTAAATTTCAATATTTTTATTACTTTTGAATTAGCCTAATCTATACACTCAAGAAGGCAGACATTTAACGTGGTCTTAACCACGTTATTTATGCTGAGTCATCAAATATTTACTGCTGTTTTTGTTATATGCCTCATTCTATTTGTGTTAAATGACCTTTAGTCTGTAGTCTAAAGCAATAAAGTGAATGCTTCCTGTTCTATCGATTAGGAAAGGCCTATTTTCACACTAATAAAATGAGAAGCCCGGTTTAATGAAATATTTTTTTCTGCTAGTAGCCCTAGGTGAACTAGAGACTCGAAAATGTTGGCAGAGGTCAACCAACAGGACAGAGGTCAGATCTGCGGTAAATCAACTTCCAGGAACAAATCACTGGACACTATAAAAATCAAAAGTGGTTCTTTAAGAGACCAGCTTGACCCTCCTTAACCAGAAAATAACATCTGACCTGGCAGTGAAATTTATCACAACATTTCAATTAAAACTTGGCAGACACACTAGCAACATACTGTTCTTCTACAGTTGACCTTGTTACAGAAAAGACATAGAAAGAGGTGGGGAAATGGATATTCTGGCTTCAGAGGACAAAAAATATGATCTGTGCAATAACATTTTCATCTACCACATGAAGTTTTCTGGACACTAAATTAGCATGTTAGGTGTGGGTAACACACAGCTTTTTGTCGAATATTATCTACTCAGTTCCTTTGATATTACAAAACAGCCTATCAATATTATCAGTTAAATGATAACTTGTTTATTATTGTACTTAATCTGCATAAAAGTAATATATTCGGAGTTTGGCATATTTTCATGATAAATATATATATAAAATAATGTATTTTAATAAACTAAATCTTAACATATTTTAAAGTACTACATTTAAACTAAAAGTGAACGCTATTGGTATAATTGATTTGAGAAACATGTCTAGTAAAATCAAGTATTAAGTAAATTTTACCACAAATGTAATTAAATATTTTTAATGGACAAATTCTTAAAAACACATTTCAAGACTGACTCAGTAAGAAATAGAAAGCCTGATCATACCTACAGTGAGTAAGGGGACTTGAATAGTAATCAAAATTCACTCCAAAAATAAAATCCCAGAGCAGATAACATCACCCATGAGTTTATCACAGTTTCAAGGAAGAATTAATACCTATCTTGTTTAAATTCTGTGTAAAACCGAAAAGAAAGGAAAATTTTCACACTCTGTGAAGTCAACATTGCCCTAATTCTAATACATGATAAAGTCATCACAAAAATAAAAAGAAAATACAGGCCAATAACTGATGAAGATAAATGCAAAAATCTTCAAGAAAATCTCAAAAAATTGAATTCAGCAACACATTAAGAGAGTCACACATCATGAAGAACTAGGTAAATTCCAGTGTATACAAGTCAACAAACTAAATATAACATGTCAGGAAAACATTGACCAAAATTTACATGATCATCTCAAAAGATACACAGAAAGCATTTGACAAAATTTAACATATTTTATTATTAAACAACAAAACTCTCAACAATATAGGTATATAAGAAAAGCACCTCAACATAATAAAGGTCAGACACAACAAAACCACATTTAACATCTTACTCATTGGCAAACCTAAATAATTTAATCCTACACAGGGAAAAGAACAGATACTCATTCTCATCACGACTATTCAATATAATGTTGGGAATACTGTAAAAAGAAACTAGATAAGAAGAAAATATAAATATTATTCAAATGAAAGAGAATAAAACTATCACTATAGCAGTTAGCACGATAATACGAATAGAAATGAATAAAGATTCCAATAAATGTTATTAGAAATAATAAACTAATATAGTATAGTAGCAGATTACAAAATTAGTAAACAAAAATCCATAGTATTTCTATACACAAATAATTAAAGGAGACAAAGAATGAAAGAAAATACCCATTTATAATTTCACCAGAAATACTTAAATACACTGGAATAAATTTATCCAAAGAAACAAGTGCTCTGTATACTAAAAATTATATGACAGTGTTGAAAGACAGAGGAAGACACAAAGAGAACAAAATTCCATGCTCATGGGCTGGAAGAATTAGCATCATTAAAATGACTGGGTAGTCTAAAGCAACATAAAAATTCAAGTCAATCCCTACCAAAATCCTAAAGGCATACTTCACAGAAATAAAACAAAAAAATCTGAAATTTATTTGGAACAAAATAATCGTGAGTGTGGAACAAGGAGGGATGGAGAGACAGAGGTGGGGAGAGGCAGAGGGGGGAGTGAGGGAGGGAAGGAGGAAGAAAAGGAGAGACAGAGGGCAGGATGGAGAGAGGAAAATGACATGTCAAATTTTAATCTATAAGATAATAGTAACTAAAAAAATTTGATATTAGAAAAAAACACCTGAAAAAAAGACTGAGATCAATGAAACAGAACTGAGAGTCCATAAATAATACAGCACATATTTAGAAAACTAAGTTATAAGAAAAGAGTTAAAAGCTTATAACAGAGCAAGGAAAGTCTATTCAATAAACAATACTGGTAAAACTGTACTACAAAATCCAAAAGAATGAAACTTAGACACTACCTAATATCATACACAAAAATTATTTCCCTATGAAACCATAAAATCCATGGAACAAAACATAGACCCACAAACTCCTTGACCTTAACTTTAGAGATGGGAAACAATAGCAAAATAAATAAATGGAACTACCCATGCCAAACTAAAAAATTTCTGCAAAGCAAAAAGAACTTGCAATAGAATGAAAATATATCTTAATGAATGGAGAATATATTCACACATCATACATTCAACAGTGGGTTAATGTGAAAAATATAAGTGAGCACATAAAAAAGACTCAACTATAAAAAAAAAATAAATAATCTGATTAAAAAATGGGCAGAGGATCTGCCCAGTCTTCTCCAAAGAAAATATAGAGTCAGTTAATAGGTACATGAAAACAGGTTCATGACTTTTTATTGTAGAAATGCAAATCCAAAAATATATCCCGAGAATAGTTATTTTTTGAAAAGACAAGAAACAATAATTGGAGACGATGTGGAATGAAGGGAAGCCTTACTACTGTTGGTGGGAATATAAATTGATGCAACTGCTATGGAAAGCAGAGCAGAGGTTCCTTAAACATAAAGATAGAAATAGGATCAAAACTGAGGTGAGAAGAGTGCATGGCACTATGGTGATGGATGGCACATGGGTGAATTGGGGTGGGAAGACCATGGGGGTTACAACTGAGATGAAAAGTGCACAAAATGAAGAATTATGTAAAAATAAATAAATATAATAATAATTAAAAAAAAAAAAGAGGGCCTCCCTTTGGCACAACAGGTTAAAGCACATCATTATGATGCTATCTGTAGCCACTGCAGCCTGAGTTCGATCCCCAGCCTAGGAGGTGACTCACATGGTGTGGCAGACCTCTCCTGACCCGCCCACTGCTCCCCTTAGCAGTGTATTTTATTGATCTGCCTGTACTGCTCCCCACTCTGCCTCTGGTGAATCCTTTTGCCCCCACATCTCTAGCCTGTACCCCAGTTCTTGTATGCATAAATAAATAAACCTAAAAAAAAATTCCAAATGATCCATATTCCTACTTATGCTTGTTTACCCCCAAAATACAAAACACCAATTCAAAGAGACATATTTATCTTTAGGTCTATT
The DNA here is from genome assembly GCF_000260355.1 of Condylura cristata. NCBI lineage: Eukaryota > Metazoa > Chordata > Mammalia > Eulipotyphla > Talpidae > Condylura > Condylura cristata. Next base: position 51,288,051 of record NW_004567108.1, on the reverse strand, counting down.
GCAACATTATTTACAATAACCAAGTGAGGAAAACAACCGAGGTGTCCATTTATTTTCAAATGTATAAAGAAAAGCTGGTATATAAACAGAATGGAATGCTGTTCAGCAATTAAAAAATTATATCCCTCCATGTACTACTGCTATAATAGACCTAGAGAGAAATATACTTAGTGAAATAAGACAAGCAGAGAAAAACAAAGTCTTTATTATTTCACTCATGTGTAGATAGAGAAGAAAAATAGACAGATAAACAAAATTAAATAAACTTTTGGACTGCAAAACCAGTTAGTGGTTCCAAAAAAAGGGAGAAAAGTGAGTATATCAGGAAAAAGGGTACAATGTATTTGGAGTTTTAGTGGTGAACTCATCATTACAAAAAACTGTAGGAAAAAACTAATAAATGGTAAATAAATATGAATAAATTTTGAAGACACTGAGTGTTTTATATATATATATGTATATATATAACACACACATATATATAAAAGCATGTTTTTTCACCTTAAAAATGCAAAACCACAAGTTCTAAGGTATATACTCACTCCTATGTTTATTACAGTATACTTAGAGTAGCCAAGATAAAGAAATAATTGAAATACCTAAGGACAGATGAGTGTATTAAGTAGACACACATATACATATATAAACACATGTATATATGTATGTGCATATACATGCATACACATATACATACAGGTATGTGTATACATGTACACATATGACGGAATACTACTTCAGCTATAAAGATAAAACCCTGACATTTGTGACAAAACAGATGGAACTTGAGGGTATTATGCTAAGTGAAATACGCCAGAATGAGGAAGACAAATACTATGTGGTTTTACTTATATGTAGAATATACAGAAATAAAAAAAGGCGTCAAACCAACAAAGCCAAAACAAACCCTAGAAGTCTGATTTTAAATTAAGAAGACTAGAGGAAGAGGCAGAGTTGGAAACAAATGGTGATTAGAGGGAACTATGAAATATAATGGAGAACTATGTGTGCCTGCTGGTAGATGTGGTATGGTAACACACATATGAAGAGGTGTGCTCTTACATTTCTAATCATATACAGTTTTCTCAACCAAAATTATCCCAGTAAACGAAATTTAAAATTTTTAAGTGCTGTGTCCTCCCTGGTGGCACAGCGGTCTAAAGCACAGCACTAAGAAGCTAAAGCCACTTTAGCATGAGTTTGATACCCAGCCACGGAGGTGACCCACATGGCACAGTAGACCTCTCCTGAGCTGCCCGCTGCTCCCTCATCAGTGTACTTTATCAGTTGGCCGGTTCTGTTCCCCACTCTGTCTCTGGTGAATGCTCTTATTGCCCCTGCACCTCTGGCCTGTACCCCAGTTCTGTATACATAAATAAATCTTTATAAAAATTTAAGTGCTAATTATCTAGAAATATATATATGTGAAATGTGGTATAAAGTATGTATGTTAATAAAATGGAGAATTAACATATACATATGTACATGTACACATATATATGTAGGTATGTGGCAAATATCCATTGATGAGTGAATGGGTAGAGAAAATTCGATATACACATATAAGGGAACACTATTCTGTCTTAAAATATAAGAAATTTCTGCCATATATGACAGCATAGGTGAATATGGAAACATTATGCTAATGAAATGTCAGGCACAGAAGAACAAATGCTGAATGATTCTACTTATGGACGGTATCAAATTATAGAAATTCATTGAAACTCAGATTAGGATGGTGGGAATCAAGTACAGGAGGGAGAGGGAAATACGGAATTATTTCTCAAAGGATATAAAGTTTTAGTTAAACATGCAGATAAGTCTTAAAGGTCTTCTATACAACACTGTTGATGGGTAGCACTTTTGTATAGTAGGCTTACAAATATTTTAGTAAGGTAGTTCTCACGTTACTACACACACACAAGCACACACAAAGAAACTTATAATTATCATGGTACGTAAAATAAGAGCTATTTAGCAGTATACACACACATAGTTTATATAAGTTCTAGAAAGAACTAACATAGTATTACTGACAAATTAGTGATTGCTTTATGTGAAAGCTGGGGCAAGTGATAGAAGGAACTTTCTGGAGTTACGGAAATGTTCTAAATTTTGATACAAGGTTCATCATCATTGATGATTCTGAGTATATGAAATTGTCATCACAAACTGAAATACTGTGGTTTATAAGAAATATTGTTTCTAAAATAAATATGCTTTACATGACTAGAATATATTTCTCATATAAATTTGATCTTTGTTCATAGTTCCTGGATTGTTGCCAAGACCTTTGTAATTTCCTGAACAATAAGAACAATGTAGTATCATGTGTAATAATTTTTGGTCTGTTTTCCTGGATTCTTGAGATTACTGAAAAGCAATACCAGTGAAATAGATGTCTTGTTTTTCATAACAATACTTTTCTACCTCAACTGGATTTAGGTTAGTGGGGAACTCATATAAGGATGGAAGCAGATTGTCAGTGATGTCAACCACGTGATTAGAGGGTTAGAACTTTCAGCCTCATCTCTATCTCCAGCAACAATACCTGAGGGGCCAGGAGCTAGAGAATCATGTCAATTGCCAATGACAATGATTATGTCAACCATGCCTCTAATGAAACCTCATAAACCCCCAATGGATAGGGTTTAGTGAGCTGATAGGTTTATGAGCATGTGGAGATTTGGGGGAGAGTAGTGCTTTTGGAGAGGGTACTGTTTTCACGGTATTTTGCTCTATGTATCTATTTTATGTTGCCATCCCCTGTGAGCTGCTCAAGGAAATTAATCAGTTTTAAGAATATGGTTGTTGGGACTTCAGACCTGTAGTGCATGAGTGGGATACACAGGTGATAATGGGCTTGTGAGTGACAGCTAAACTATGTGCTTACATGCATGTTGGGGTGGTTAGACGGGTAAGACAGCCTTTAAGTGTGAGATCTGATACTATCTCTGAATGTTGTCAGAACATCTCCCACCACAAACACCCCCAACACAATCATTGTAATTCAGTGTGAATGCATACATTGCTTACTTAGAATGTCTGCATTTCATTTTAGGTATAACTTTAAAAAAAAAAAAACTGCATGTATGCTATAATTCTTACTTTTATAAGTGCAAAATAAAACAGAATTTATTCATTAAAAAAGTTAGTGAATTGGCATTATGGATAATTTTTTTGGTTTAACCTGTTTGGGGGAGTATTTTTCCCTGAATTTTCTTCATTGACTATATAAAATAGATAGCAATAACTTAATTAAATTGACAGAGTACATTAATATATTTGAATGAAGGAAAATTCCAGTTGCTTGGTGGATTTTGCATAGTTTACTAAGGAGAAAAATAATTTGGAATTATTTGGAAAGTCATTTGGAATTTCTGAAAATAACTCAGGTTTTTTTCTGACAATTCTTGAAGTAATTTAAATGCTTGTTACAAAATTAGACTATTTGATAAAAGAACAGAAAAATAAATTTACGGAAATAAACATCAGTTCTTAATGACCAATTAACTTGATCACCGAAGAACTATTTAAAATAACTTGGGATTTGCAAGTATGACATATCAGAATAGCAATATAATGATAATACAAAATGTCCTCTGAATTCATGGTAGAGTGGATCATAAATGGTTGTGGCTATCAGGTAGAGGATTATAGACATGTATAATTAAAACAACATATATTCCATTAATAAAAGTAAATACTTGTTAAATAATACTTGATGAAATAAAGTAGAAAAAGCTCTCATAGCAAAGAACCTTAAAGATCAAGAAACATAGGGATTCATGGTTAGTACCCAGTAAGTTTAGATTAATAGTAATGCTATTTTTTCATAATAACTTAAAATGTAAGATTTACAAGGGCAGTGACCGTTTTATTCATTCAGTACTAGAGTAATAGCTAGAGCTTGAGCATGTTATAAATGCATGCTAAATAAGAAACTACATTACCTCTAGTCAACTTCCCCACACATATTCTTAAGCATTATAATTATACTAAGAAAATAGTGGATTGTATAGGGTGTACTAGAAAGTAACAGTTGATGATTTTTTTTTTTTAATATAGAATGATTGTTTCCAAGTGCTAAGAACATATGTGGACTTACACTTTACTGTACAATTATACCATGCTGCTTTGACTCCCCACATTATTTCCACACATTCCACTTCCCCATACTTTATCCTAATCTCTGTACAACCAAGGCAGACTAAATCTAGTAGGATTTAAGTCTAGATACCCATGACATTCTTAGTTGAAAGTAGAGTTGCCTTCTCCATTTCCATAAAATGTTCCTTTTTATTTCATACTTTAAAATAAATTTTGTCTCTGTATGTCAGAGTAACCTTTTAGTGTATACAGAAATATATATCTTTTTTAAAAGTAAATGATTATTCATAGATATGGGAGGGTTTTAATCTTCAATTATTCTATTACATCTCTCAATGTCAGTTTTCCAGGAAGGATTTGTTCAATTTTCAACACATAAACAGCATCAACACAATGTCAAAGAGTGTTTTTGTCACAGTTGGTATCTCAATGGAGCTATTAATATCTTTTTAAGTCATGTTTCCTTTTTGACATAGGCAGAACATACATAAATATGTAGGGAGAAATCATTTTCATGACTTTAATATGCTAGCTACAGTTGTGATAACAGCCATGATCAAACATGATCTTACTTGCTAAACCAACTAAACAGATGATCTATAATTCTTTTGGATGCAAAAATATAAGCAATATTTAAAAATCATGAATATCTACTGTAGGACTGATATTGAGTAAGGTTACTCTAATTTTCATGTGAAGTCCAAGTGTTGTAACAATTATGGCTCATTATGTTGTCAAAGAGAGACCTGTATTCAGTAACTATTTCCAACTCAAGACAGACTGTGTTGTTGCCAACAGACTTTTCAATAACCTGTGACAATCCAGCCTGCAGAGGTTAGAATTTAGCTACTACACTGTCATCATTTTGTCTCCCTAAATCATCTGCCTTTTTTATGCAAAGATTACAGATGAATTCCTTGTTCTTGTCCATTCTTGAAGATTTCTTTCCCACAGTTTTCAATATAATAATGATTTTTAATGATTATATTGGTATATTATTTATGGCTTTCATCTAGTATGGTATATGAAGGGAGAGAAATGAAGGCAGAAGATGAAGGAAGGGAAAGGTAATGCAAACACAATACACTGTTTTACCTTGGCTTCTAGGAAGGAAGCAAGAGGACTTTCATTTTAAATATTTTATTCATGTTTCTTACTGTGCACCTTGTTCTTTTATGACCATCTCATATGATCCTGTTTATGCAGGGTTTCTGTGGACCTGTTCCTCTCCTACATTATGATCAAGCAAATGCCTGACAATCACCAATTCATATGTTTCTGATAAAAACATAATGTATACCCTGTTCTAGAAATGTAAGTAAAATTATTGAAGATTACTATTTTTGATCTGTCACACAAGCCTTTATATGCAAGATTATAAATGAAAACTATAGTAAGATTGCTTTGTTTAAAATTTCATTCCTTGTTTTCTAATCTGAAAATGTAATGCCATAGAAGTTTAGGAGCAAAAAAGGTACCAAAAAATGTTTGGATTATTTAGATTAAAATGCAGTACACTTATTCCCAATCTTAAAAAGAGCACTCAAAGAAAAAAGGAAAAAGATGAGTGTTTCCTTTCATTTATCCCTGCTTTCTACAAATATTTTATGTTTGGGGATCTAAAGAGGTCTCTTGAGTTGGGTTAATTGAGATGTGAGAAAGTACATAAAAAGATAACTACAGCTCTTCAAATGAAATAAGCCACAAAATCACCATCCTTATCATTAGAACTATAATCACATTGGATTTATAACAATAATTATGACAGTGGTGATGTTAATGAAGGAGGAGGAGAAGATGGAGAAGCAGCAGCTGCATTGTGAGCATTATTTTATTTTATAACTTGACAATGTCATTTTTTATGAGCCCTTCAATGGAACAAACTTTTCATGGAAATTGGTCCTGCTTGAATAGTTACAAGCAATTTCTATTAAACATATATCTATCTATCAGTTAGCTATATTTATATATTATATAGTATATGTATATATTTGATATTTCAATACTGTAAAATAGTAGTGTTTTCATTTTAGAAAGGGCTAAGATTAATTTGGTGAGAAAGGAGAATAGGTTGGATTTACTGAATATTGCATATGCAATTCAAGAAAATATTGAAGGTGCTGTCAAAACCTTCTAATGGCAAAGACTAATAATCTGATAACAAAGAAATTTTATTTTTCTTGTTTCAAGAATTCACATTGTTATAAAAATGAGGAGGAATATTGGGTTGATTAAAGTTTATTTACTGGCTCATAAACTTTTGTGCATTTGATGACGTTGTAAGAATGACTAGCACAACAACCAAATCAAAAATGTTTCAAGCAAAAAGCAATTGTGCAATTGAAAAATGTTACATACTTTAATTCCCTTAATATACTTATACATTTCTATTATGCTTGACTGTTACCTTCCGAATACAAACAGAAATAATGTGCTCTTAACTCCAAAAATTATGAGACCCTAATGTTTTGCATAACGTGAGTCTGAAAAAATGCTGAACTCTGTATCTGCAATCTGTAGTCTATATATTAGTGAGCCATATTTGGCATTAGGTTCTAATCCATATTAAAAGTAGCTGTGCTTAGAAGAGGTGAAACATTGAATTTTATCAGTAGCTCATTCTTAGCAGGAATCAGTTTATCATACTTTATCCTGAGGACCTATAAATAGGAGAAAGGAGAGCAGAAAGCTCTATAGTGCTGAGTGGCTGAGAAGTAAGAGAAGACTAGCAGAGGGGAGGGGGAAAGGAAATAGGCAGCTCAGTTGGCTTATTATTTCATTGATATTTAGCCTGTGCGGCAAAGCATGAAAGGACACTGACTTAGTCTTTAAACTAGACAAACTGGCATTGTATTCTGAGGCACATGGACATTGACAATGCCTTGTTGACATTTTGTGCCATTCATGGACATTTGTCTCTCGTAGCTAGAGAAAGTTGTCATTATCTTCAGTGCTCTTCTCCACCCTCAATCCCTACCCCCATTCTATGAAGGCTGGTGAAATAAAAACTTCTCTCCTTAACTCTGAATTCTTCAAAAATAGTAAATATGAGTTAAAACCTAATTCTTGTAAAGGATAGTAGGTTTTTTTGGTGTGATATATTTATTTGTTTATTCATATGCCAGATAATGAAGAACTAAAAGAGCAGAGGTCAAATCAGTATCAACATAAGGTACAGGATGTTACAGCTGGAGACAGCTTCACAGACAAGGGCTGACTGTCACTGACTATGGAACTGTCATCTCTATCTTGCTTAGGCAACATTAAGTGGCATGAAACTTTATCAGGGCATGTTAATTTGGTGAAGAATGATAAAGACTAAACTACATGCATGCTAATCTGGAAAGTGTTAGGAAAATGCTTTGTATAGCCGATGGTTCTAGTTTGAGAAATAACAGTGTCCACTTTGTTATCATAACAAGGGGAAAAGGAGAACTATTTCAAAAATTGCAGTTCTCAGGTGGAATTTTGGCATTTTTCTGTTGGTTTTATTATTAGTAGGAATCAAAAACAGTGGGGATTAAGAATATAAAGCAGGGTGTTTTGTGTGTTGCAGAAGGTAAGTGAAAATCCCATCTAGATTTGGAGTGAAAATGTACAAGGAGAATATATCTGAGAGACTGATTCAGTCTAGAATTCAAGGTATCAGGAAAAAAGATAAAATTCCAAATTAAGCCCTATACAATGAAAAATAATTAGAATTCAACAATCATAAAGCAAATATCAAAACATACAAATAAATTATTATTTCCCTACTCTTTAGAAATATAAATTTACTTCTCTCTTGGGAGAGAACTTAAAGGTAAGGTTTAATATTCACATCTTCACCTTTTAAACTATGATTTTTTTTTTAAAGACAAACAGTTGTTTCTAAGAACTTTGCGATCAAATTGTGACAAAAACTGATCATAATGTGTTTTTTTTTATAAATGTAAATGTTCAAAATAGATTCAGAGGTAAAAAATCTAATGGCATCAAGAGATGGAATTTGAACACAGAGTGATATAAAACTAATGGGAAAATACTCGTGCTTCTACCATATTGGGACAACATTGTTTACTTGAGGGATATAAAAATAAATACATAAGTGAATATATTTTTTCACTTATAATGACACATGTTATTACTAGTTCTTAGGAAGTTAGCATGGTTGATGATTTTGTGTGCAGTGACTTTTGATAGGTCAAATCACTTCCCAGAGGCTCCCAGGAATCCTCTGCCTTAATGACTTGATTCATCATTTTTTTTTAAGGAATGGTCAATTAAAAATCAGTATGCTATTTTTTAATAACATCTTTTCATTCTTAGATTTGAGCCAGGTCTGGACAACAAATCAAGTGACTTTGATCAAAGTCTTTGGAAAATGTAATGTTTTAAGGACACATTTAATTGGATCACAGTTTGAAGTGGTAGCAAAGTGAGTTTGCCCTTTGTCATAAGGTACCTAGGAATTCTGATCTATATTCCTGATTGCTATTGATTTTTTTAGATTTCATTATAAAATCAATAACTGTTGCACAGGGTAAAATAGTTTACAAGGGTTGCAACATACTGTGGACTTCTGAAAACATACTGAGCTCGGTGAAGCCACCCAGGCAGCCAATTAGGAGAAAACATCTATTAGGTAAAAACAGGGCAGTCCCATTGACTGCTATTGATTTCCTTAGCCCTGTGAAAAGACAATCAATTAGATAAAGAAGGCTAATGTTACAGCTGCAATTTAATAACCCCTAAAAAAAGAAAGAGAGCTATTGATTCCTGACATGGAATGTTGAGGCTTATTGAAATATACTGAACTTCACCTGTCTTTTAATCAGGCCTGCAGAGACAGAGGAAGCTTGCCTTTCTAGCCTTGTGGCACAGAATTTCACTTATTAAAGAGCCTTGGTGATGCCAGACCTAAGAGATGCAAATGAAACAAAACTTCAGAAGAAACACAAGCCTAGATTGAATACTAAATCATGGAAGCTATTGACAGAAACTGTCTTGGTGAAGGTTGTTTCTTTTTCCATACAGAGCTCACCAGAGTACCACCTGTCATTTTCAAAAGCAAAGTCAGTTTTGCCAACCAGCCGTGAATGACAAATAAAGCTTTATGTGAAACACAAGGGCATATTATGTGCTATTGTGAATTCTGCTAAGTGCTAATTTATCTGGCTTGTTCTCTTCAGCAAACACAGGCACAGACACATGAAATAATCTGTCTAATTATGTAGCTATTTAGGAGAAAAACAAAGCAAGGTGTTTTTGTGTGTTGCTGAAGGTACATGATACAAGAAAGGTTTTCATAAAACCTAACATAGCTAATGAAAATAAATGAAATGCTGTAAGCTGTAACAATTTTAGAACAAATAAACTTTTGCTAGTTTGAGATTTAGGGAGTCCCAGCTGCTTTTCATAAATAGATGAGTACTTTCATTCACTTTTTTTATAGTTCCTAATTGGAAATGGCTAATAGGCCTTGTCCCTTTCAAGTATAAAATCTGGGCTAAAATACCTCATATAGATATTTTCTTTATGCTTTTCTTTTCTATTGCATGTATTTGATCCTTTCTCCCTCATTATATATATGCCTTTTTACCAGCAGACAGCTGCTATTCACAATAATTGCTAGGGCAGTCAATTATACTTTAAATAGACCTACTTGAGGACAAATGGTGGTCTAAATTGTACTAAAGGCATACCATACACAAAGACTATGTCATTTCTAGTATCTGAAATATTCTGAATATTCCTGAGCAGCAATACAGTTTATGCATCTTACTTCAGTATATCAAAGGCTTTCTCCAAAATACTTCCAGAATGTAAGTGTCCTGTTCTGTAAGCCATTACCTATTACTTAAATTTCTATTTATAAATAGAAGGCTATATTGTGTTAATACACCCATGTGTATTTAGATAGTATCAGTAAGCATTGTAGGGAGTCAATTTTTTGATAGTATTTTCTCTCTCTTTTTTTTATTTAAAATCATGTGAATTTTATATGCATGTGCACTGTTAATCATTAATGTGGAGGTTAAAAAGTGTTCTTTGAAGGATGTGTTTTTCCTTAGGAATTATATATTTGTAAAATAACTGTGAACAAAGAATTAAGTTTCAGAATTTCAGGTCACAATCAACGGTGAGTAAATGTGCTAAATGGTTATAGAATGCTAATATTATACACATTATTAGAGATGGTCACAAATTAGAACATTGATGGTATTTCTGTTTATAATAGTATAGCATTGATATGATAGTCAATACATTATTGACTGGCAGAGGACCACAATCTACATTAAATCTTAAATACATGAATAAATCACAGTAATAATATTTTCAGGATAATTTTGGAATATGTAGTTGACTGGATTTAAATATTACAACATATAATTTATGCAGGCTCATAGACATTGTATCATTGTATCAAAACATGAATTATTCTTTCACTTTGCTGATCATTTTCAAAGTATTGTTACTTATTCTTAAAGTTATGTTTTACTGTAAGTAGATGAGAATATAAATTTATTCTTATCTAGTCTCTGGGCTAAGATGTTATGCCTCACAAATCCTGGATGTATGTATTCTGGACTGTATTTTGATTTTTTTTAAGGTTCATTTATTCATGCATACAGAACTGGGGTACAGGTCGAGGTGCAGGGGTGGTGAGAGGATTCACCAGAAGCACAGTGAGGAGCAGAACAGGCAGATTGACGAAGTACACTGCTGATGGGAGCAGCGGGCGGGTCAAAAGAGATCTGCCATGCCATGTGGATCACCTCCTAGGCTGGGGATTGAATTCATGGTGAAGTGGCTTTAGCTTCTTAGTTCTGTGCTTTAATCCCCTGTGCCACCAGGGAGGGCCCTGTATTTTGATTTTAAAGGTTTAGGATGGCTTTCCCACTAGTAGATGAGCATAAGTGAAAAATATACACATAGCATAAATGAAATCTTGGATATGAAGGAAAAGAATCTATCAAAAGGAAAGCAGTTCCTTGATGTTTAAACATGAAGACATGAACACTTCAATACTTATAACTCTGTTAGAACTACTGAAGTAACATTTAGCTGTCTAACATGCAATAGAAGAGCCCTTCACTCAGTCATCTTCCTTCAATTCCCTAAGACTGCAAAAATAAAATCTTTAGTGCATATGGCTAATGCAGCAACAAGGTCGTTTTCTAAATCTGAAAAACATGTTTTATGAATGAATGAGTGAAATGAATTAATTAAGAATATGTTCAGTGGGGCTGTATTGATAGCTGTATTAAAGCCATACAACTGAGTCCACATTCTGGCTCCCCATCATATAGTTGTGCAATTCTAGGTAAATTAGTTAACCTTCTTATCTAATGATGGAATTCTCATCTAATGACAGAATTATATAAATTTTAAGCTTGTATGCAAATTCTATAATTAGCAAAGTAAACAAGGATATGTAATTAAAAAATGGTAGTCAAGGTTATGAGTATGATATATGTGCTATTTTGTTGATAGTATACTAAAGTATTTTCCCTAAGTATACTTGAACACTATTTTTTTTTTTAAATTAAATCTCATTGATGGCTTAGATTGTAGCTCTTGATTGATTTATAGCCACTTTAAAGTGAAATCCATGGGGGAATGAAGAGCCACTTCAATATATGAACACACTTTATTTTTATTCCATTATCAAAGCAGCAAAAAAAAAACATATTTTAAAGCAAAAAAAGGATAAAAATATACAAATATCAAATAAGAGATTTGGTTGATATGAATTGATAGACTATTTGAAATGGGATAAAACTTAAAAATTATTATAAATTTCTCTTACTCAAAAACTTAATGAGTAGATTGTTCTAATTCTGACTTTATTATAAGACAATCTGGGCAAATCTTTTTCCTTTCATTTACTTTATATGACTAATGTGAAAATACTTCCTACAAGCATGATAAGACATATTTAGTGTTCCTGGTCAATAGATGAGGACCCAGAATCAGTAGCACAATTATTGTCTGTGGGAATGAAAAACAAGCACTTAAATCTTAAGAACAAAATAGTGGTCACCAGAAGGGTAGAGAAAGGAAGGTGATCAGATGAGGTAAAATGGGTCCATTGTGTGGTGAAGGGAAGAAAACAGACTTTTTGTGGTGAGCATAGTGTACTATAAACATGTTGATTTATAACATTGCATCTGAAACATATATCATTATAAGCCAATATTACTTCAATATTTTTTTTAATAAAAAATAGATGTCAGTTTAAATCAGCGTTTCTTAACAGGAGGTGATTTTGACACACACAAGGTATTTGGTAATGCCTGAATTCATTTTGGTCATAAGTAAGAGACAGTGTCCAGGAATCTAGTGGTTAGATGCTAATAATGTTGCTAAATATTCATAACTCACAAAAAGTTTGACAAAAAATGAAACACCCAGTCCAAAATGGCATTAGCACTGCTTTTAAGAAACCCTGACTCAAATGTATGATCTTTACTTGCATTCTCGTATAGTCATCATTGAATATTTACACGAAATAGATACATAAAGGAATTTCGTCTGTAAAGATTTTGGAGTGCATTTCTTTGGTGTCTATTTCACTCCAAAGTCTTTACAGACGAAATTCCTTTATAATTCAGATAATGGGAGACTAAAAATTGTCTTGGGAAAGCCATGGTTCTTTCTTCAGTACTCTAATGGTCTTATATGGGAATACAGAAGTACAGGTTCTAGAAAATATTATGTTATTCTTTTCTTAATCACATAAAAAAGCATAAGAAAATATATTGACAAGGGAAATAACATTAACACTGTTAATAATTAAATTCTAAGAGTGGTGTGTGTGTGTGTGTACACTGAATCCTAACCTTTGTTTTTTATAGAATTTTCATCATCTCCAAAATTTATATGTATTTCATAAGCATTTTGTTTTCCTTGATATAACAAATGGCTATACTGTAAAGAGTCACAAAGTTGTGTGTGTGTGTGTGTCTGTGTGTATCTAAAAACATACTGGAGATGTGGAAAGGAAAACACATGTTTGAAAGAATCTCATTTTCCTCATTCTAAGAATGCTAAACATTCTGTTCTTTTGTTGCTGTTAACTTGATAAGTACTATGCTTCTGAATCAACAGGCTGAAAGGCTAAATACTGAATCTCATCAAACTTTACAGCTAAGCTCTAAAGCATGTCAGTTCAATGTTTCCTCCTGTTCTCACCTCCTTTTATAGAGACATAGGATCTGGGCCAATAAGTTCACAGGTTACAATTAAAACAAAAAACTATATTATTGGAATAATTTAAAAAAAGTGCTTCTCAAAATTAGCATAAATTATTCTCAAGTATTTTATTTGTAACACTTTGAACTCTGGAATAATATTAGAAAATATATATATATATAACTTAAGATAGATGGACATGCATCTAATTTTCTGAGAATATATAATTGAAAGAATTAAATGTCACTTCCAAAACTGTTTGCATTAAAAAATAAATTGAAATGATTAGGACAGGAGAACAAATTTAGTATAAAGTCACTAGCATTTTGTTTTAATTTTGTTCTTATCCAAGGTAAACAACACTGGCAAATGAGGGAGCTTTATTGCTCTAAGCAACAGAAGCAGAAATTACTAATACTTTTTTTTTCTGAAATAATTTCTCTCAACTGAACATTGATTTGTTAAGCACTTATGTTTATAGTGCTCTGAAAGATCTTCAAGAAAGACCAATCAAGTTTATAGCATGTAGATCTTCTAAGTGCTGAAACTACAGATTCTATTTGGAATTACCTAGTAAATGCAAAAAAAGACAAAAATATCCCTCTAAATGTTTCTATAATCAATAACATTATTTATTTTTTAGACTAATTTTACTGACATTTCCCTTTTTTATGGCTCTTTAGCAAAAAATTCAATCTGTATTATGTAAATTCAAAAGTTATATAACTCAAAAATTCATAGGAATGCATTATAGATTTGTTGATAAATGAATAAGTCAATTAACAGCATTTTAGAAAGCTTGTTATTGAGGAAATAATACCAAATTATGAAGCAATATTTCATCAGCTCATCTACTTCTGAATGGTAAGGTGAAGGATTATACTTAATCTATACACAACATTTTTGGAAAGAATATTATTATATTTTCTGTAATTAATATCTGAAATGCTTGATATGTAACAGTATCCATATTTTGTTACATTTTACCTCCCTATATAGTATCAGAGTTGGTTACACATTTATTTTATTAAATATGACGGTTTTTTTTTGGTGGAGGGATATAGTTCTGATTTATCAGTGTCCATGCTCAGAGTGTAAAATATAAAATTAACTTTTCAATATATTCTTGTTGAATTACAAAAATAACAACAGAAGAAAACTTAGTGCCCATGGACTATGATGGGGGATGTGGTGCCTTGGTGGTAGGTATACTGTGGTAACATACAACTGAAGAGCTATGAAATTTTACCTCTGAAAACCAGGCTACCGAGCTTTAAAAAAAAAGCTCAAAAAGCTCAGTGATTGAATATATAGCTTACAATTTCTTTATGTTCTTATATCATTCAAATGTAATGTTAAGAGAAGTAAGTCAGGAGGAGAAAGATGACTAGTGGAGTATCACACTATGTGAAATATAGAGAAATTAAAATAAAAAGCAGATGACGCTGACTATAGAACTGAGGCCTCAGGCCTGGGGGGAAGCACAGAGACTATGGTGGGGGACTGTGTGATTCGGTGACAAGGACACTATTAATGGAGATACCAATGGGAGAATCCTAATGTTACCAGAATTTATATTTTAAAAAGAAATTGTAAATTATACCTGAAGAGAGTAGAATGAAGGAAATAATTATATAAAGAAAGGAACATTACAGAATACATAGTAAACCAAAAGCTGTTTCTTTGGTAAAAGATCAATAAAATCAATCAAACATTAGCCAGATGTATTACAAAAATAAAGAGAGCTAACACTAATTGCTAGTGTCTAATATAAAACAGCAAGCTAGATCTTATCACTCAAGTCTTTCCACAAAATAAACTTTTGTTCTGGATTGTTTTAGTGGTGTTTCTATCAAATTATTCAGCATAAAATATCAAAATAAATTTTTTTCAGTGTAGTCTTTCATAGTATTAAAATATAAGGATCTCTTTCAGAGTATTTAAATTCTTCTTGTGTATATTTAAAATATAGGAAACCTTCCAAATAATGTTATGTGGCCAGCATTACCTTCAAATCAGGACCAGATAAAATTATAAAATAGAGGAATCACCAATAGATATATATTTTAAACACACAGAAAAATTCTTAATAAAATATTGAAAATTAAATTCAATAAAATATGGAAATAATTACAGCATGGTCATGTGGAGTTTATCCAGGAATGGAGATTTCTGGCAATGGAAAAAAATACATTGTTTTACTCAGGGAGGAAGAAGATGGCACAATGCTCAAGTATTTTTTTTTTTTTAACCAAGATGGATGGGTTATAAAAGTGTGTTGTTGGAATAGGAACAAATAAATACAGTAGAAAAATTGGCTAATGAAATATAGTTATTAATATGGTATTGTGTTTGTGGCGGTATAAAATATATAAACTGTGCATTGAAATGAAAGTATTTCTAGGACTCTGAAAAATATAACAATGACTAAAATTCATGTAGTTTAAAAATCACATGACACCATATTTATAATTAATATCAATTTTCTTTCAAGACCATATTTATGATTAATATCAAATTCTCTTTAAAGACCACTGTTGAGCTCAAATATCAGCTTGTAAAGCATGCCACTAACCAAATGAATTAATTTAGATGGGATGTTTGAGCAGCTTGAGAGCTCAGGTTTTAGAATATCATGGAGGATTGGGATTAGGTTTCAGGTAGGGATTATTAAGCATGACCAGATTGGTCTTATTCAAGTTTCCCTTAGTAATCAATGGAATTTGATTATTTAAATAAGAAAATTGTCCATGTTTGAACATTTTGTCAAGTTTTTTTTTTGTTTTTTGCAACAGTTGGAAAACACCCAGAAGCTGTAGCTGTCTATGTGGACAAATAACATGATTCTCTGGAAAACTTAAGCAGGGCAATATCTAATGCATTCAAACATGGTTGTCGATATTAAAGGACACAATTGCTATCAGCACACACATATGGGCCATTTTTCTTATCACTATAATAATGTCTTTGGAATGTAAAATTTCAAAGTAAACATCATCATTCATGGCTGACATGAAATAGAATTCTTATCAAAATCACAGAAATAATAGGGGTATTGTCTTTTTTTTAGCTATTACTGATTTGGGATAGAAAGTTTATGTATGTCTCTGTAAGACATAAATATGTATATGCTTGTTTGTTTTATTTACCAAGGGATATAGTTGCTGATATCTAAGTGGGATTGTTTTCTGATATTGTTCTGATTTTGCTTTAAGGTGAAATTTCTAAGTTAATTTTGTGTTAAACTATAGAACATTACTAACTTTGCTGAGGCAGTCAGAGAGTAAATAACAACCCTCACACAGTTGTCAGAGACCTTTTTTCCCAAGTTTTCCCTTTCATATTCCTTCACTCCCTCCTTCTCTCATCCACTGTAGCTGAGCCTGCTATGTGAAAAGTGAATGAACTAATCAGACTGTAAGGAACACTGAATGTGAAACATTTTTAACAAGAGCAATGACCTGATGATTCACAAAAGGCAGTTAGGTGAAAAATTCAGAGGCAGTATGATCTTGGAATTGAAGCAGACTGTAGAAAGGGTCATACAATCAGCTTTTTCCCAATTATTTCACTGTTGTTTTAAGAGCTAAGTCAAAATATTATTTCAGTGTATATCCCAATCATGAAGCCAGAAGTCTAGATGAAAGTGAGAAAATCTAAGAAAACAGATTTCTGCACTTAGCATGAATTTTCCATTATCCACAAAATAAGTGATGCAGTAGTACAAAAGACCCAAGGTTCTAAATAAATAAAGAGCTATTCTACGTTCTTGATCAGTAAGACACAATATTGATAAGTTATCAGTTGTTTTAAACTTGATCTATAGATTCAACAGAATTTCAATCAAAATTCCAGCAACTCAACTTATTGATATTAACATGACTGTAAAGTTTATATGTAAAGGTAAAAAGACTACAGCATTTTGCAGAATAGTAAACATGTAATTGAGCTACAGGAGCAAGGTCAAAAGACTAACTCTCCTAATTTCTACATTATATATAAAATTATATTAATGAAGACATTACAGTATTGGCAAGTTACTAGGAAGGTAATAGCAACAAAAAGAATGAATGCCAAGAAATACAGTAATATAAGTAATCAACTGAAATTTGAAGAACAAAAAAACAAAACAATTTTGTGAAAAAGCATACGCTTCAATAAGTGGTGCTAAAGAAATTGGACATGCACAAGTGAAAAAATGAACGTAGACACAGACCTTACACATTTTACAAATATTAACTCAAAACTTAGCATAGATCTAAATGTAAAATTTGAAACTATAAAACTACTAGAGGATAACAAGTAAATTGGGGTTGGCAGTGAATGTTCATATTACAAAAGAAAAGTATGATCTATGAGAGAAAAGTTGGATTTTCAATAAACTGGACATTATTAAAATTTGAAAACTTCTGCTATGTTGTAAAAATCATAAGAAAGGAAGAGACAAGCCATGATTGGAGGAAAATATGGTAAATCTGATAAACAAATGCCATATAAAATATATAGTTAGGCAATAAGAAAACAACTCAGAGAAAATTTTGGTAAAAGAGTGTATAAAGTGACATTCAACATCAGTTATCATTACAGAAAATTAAATTAAGGTGAGATAATATGGGGCTTCCCTGATGGCATAGGGGTTAAATCTCAGTGCTGTCAAGCTAGTGCTAGACACTGCTGCATGAATTCAATCCCCAGCCAGGGAGTTGATCCACAAAAGCACAGCAGACCTCCCCTGTCTTGTCCAAGGCTCCCCTCAGCAGTGTGTTTCAGTAGATCCACCTGTTTTGCTCCCCATTCTGTCTTTGATGAATCCTCTCATTCCTTGCACCTCTGATCTATATACTCCAGTTCTTGTATGCATAAATAATTAAAAATAACTCGTTTAAAATGAGATAATATGATACACCTAAAATCGAGGGACCCAAAAGCACTACATCTACAGACACTAATAAAGGTTCCATGGTCCCACCTTTCTCTCAGCCTCTACTCTGCCTTGATCTCTCCATGTTCCCTCTCAAGGGTGCCATGCACTTCCTCCAGGACCTGTAAGTAACCTTTTTTATCTTAACTTTCCTTATTGTCTTTTTCTAAGCTATTTATTATATTCAGGTTCCTATAGGCTCTACTTAAACATTAACATCACAGTTTTCAAATCCTTCTCATGCTTCAAAATATCTAACTTCCACTTCTGTTACCAGTTGAACTCTTCACTAACCCAGACAATCTCCCTACATTAAAATCAACTGATTAGTAACTTCAATTATATATGCAAATATTTTTGCCATAAAACAGTCACAAGAGTAAACCAGGTGATTAAGATCCCCAAGAAAGTCTAAAATTTCAAATTGCCAAGTTGTGGCAGAAGTGTTCAATACTCAAACACCTAGACATAGCAGTAGGAACTTGCAGGGCTCCACAATAAAACTAAAGCCTAAATGTTTCTTCATAAAATAAACTAAGTTAATTTTAAAGGAATGAGAGTCACATTAGCTTCAACTTCTCATAGTAACCTGACTACTTTAGGGTAGAGGAGAAATATCTGTAAATTTCAGAGGTAAACATTTTTTTTTTTTTACTGCACTAACATGGGTTTATAACACTGTTTATAAACACTGTATCTGATTTAAAGATATGGATCACACTCTTCAATTGTGTGTTACATTTACAGGATATTTATGTGTGTATGTTTATATATAGAAATTATAATTATATGTAATTATAATTATATAAATAATATACATCTGAGTAAGTATTTAGGACATGAAAAATCTCAAAATGTTTTAAAATAATAAAACATTTTTCTAAAAAATGTACTAGAGAATGTAGCACATATTAGAAAAACAAAAAAAAAAAGAAAGAGAAAGGATTGAGAAGATTCACGAGCAGTGGAAAGGTGAAAAAGAATCAAACTCATTTTAATTTTTAGTGTTAAATAAAGTGATTATATACATATTATATATGTTATACATTACATATAATACATTAATACATATACCTTTATGCTTATAGTCACTTAGATGCATTATATAAAGAGCAAAACTAATAAAAAGGTTCAAGAAGAAGAAAAATCAAGGTGCATATTTATTCAAAATTATCTAATCTAAATATAATAAAAATGCAATATATTGAAACATTTCTCAGAGAATTTGTCCTGAAAAAGCTGACCCTCTGTCAAGGGTAAAATGATATGACAATGAATCATTAGAAGACAGTCTAGTCAGAATATTACAATTTGTTAAAACAATGTGCTCAGAAGGAATCCTAGCATGACATGAAGAAACAGAAATAAGAATTATTTTCTGAATTTTGAAGTTCAAGAACAGTTGATTTACATGGAGATATTATATATGAAGCACTTAACTAGGGAAACAAATATGTTAAGTAATAAAACTCTTAATAGGAAGAATAGGCATAAGCAGTTTATATGTGCAAATCCAGAGAGAGAGAGAAAGTTTTATTATCTACAGGTATGTAACATATTATTGTTCATTTAATCCTCTTATTCTTATCCATTAAAAATTAGATAAACATATCTCTATTTTAAGTCCACTGTATTAATTTCCATTTCTCTTATAGTGCCTTTATAACAGTTTAAATGGCTTAGATTTTTCACAAAAATCTGTTTTACATTTTTTGCTTCATAAGTATTATTGACATTATAAGAAAAATTGAATAAAAAATATTTTAAAGAAGGCAAATACCAAGTTTATGAAAACAAAAAAATTGTTAATTAGGTTAATTAGTATAACTAAGTAATTACTATTAATATTGAAGGGTTTCTTCTTTGTATTGATAGCATATTTCATCAAGATAATATTGGTTTACGATAATATAAATATGACTTAGAGGCATAGGACCACACTCTTCTGATGTGTGGGTGTTATATTTATTCTCAGATTCCTGAAGAAGGACTTTCCTGTGAACACTCAGCAGCCTAGTCACAGAGCCAGGCTCTGTTGCTAAGTGTGCTCCTGCACACAGCATCATTAGCTGAGATGGCAATGTCTCTTTTAGGGAGGGTCTTTTGGTGTGAAGTAGGGTGGTCTAGTTAGAGAAAATTAAGGTGGCTTTTTAAATGATAATTTGTATGGAATTAATATTGCAATAAAACATTATTTAAGTTTCAGGTGTGCATTAAGGTGGTTTTTGATGGAGTATGATTACCTGTAGAACGGCTCTTTTAAGATTTGCCACTAAAACCTTGGATTAGTTTCTGCATTATTGTACTGAAAAACAGCTCAGTGTCTTACACGAAGAGACTAGTCAAGACGTAAACATGTTAAGAAATATACATATATATGTAAACATGTTAAGAAATATACATATATATGTATATATGTATAGAAATATACATATATATGCAGGTATACATATATACATATATATATATTTCAATAAATGTCATTTGTTCACAGTCCACTGAGAAGTTTCCTTTAGGTTTCTCAGTGCTTCTGTGAGCTCTGCTTTCATTAAATATAAAGCAAAAACAATCTCTAGGAGAAAAACTAAGAACGTGGGGAAACAACTGAGATTAAGAGGTTGTTCATTTATCTGATAAAAGTATACAATTCAATTACTGCAGGGAAATTAAGGATTATAGGAACTCACTTTTCAATGTAATATAATTACATTGGGAACAAGAGTGACAGAACATGCCCATCCAGGGCTAGATAAGAGAAAATAATGCAGAAAAGCCAATTCATATCCTAAGTCTAGTCTTTTATGAAACAGGAGGTAATTTTTCAGAATTAGGATTTATATAAATAAATATGAAGATTAATATCATTTGAAGAAGAAAACAAGTGATTAAAAGCTTGCAAAAAATGAAGTCCAACTGAGACTTGGAATGTGCACCAAGATGGGAAATATTTTCTGTTATAATGGATATTGTTTGGCTGCAACTTAGGAAGTTAGAGTTCTCATTGTTAGTGATTTTTTAAGAGTCTGTAATCAGTTTGTTTTTGGCTGAGATTCAAGAGTTATTTGATGTTTTTAAATTACTAAGCAATTGAGATTTAGAAAAATTAATTTTCTGTTTTATTTACTTGAAGGCAGAAAATAAAGGCTTATGTAATTTGTTTCTTTATAATTTCTTTAGGGGTGTGGGAGGTGTTTTAAAATAAATATTTGTATTTTGGGATGCTGGGGAAAACGTGAGTTATTTTCTTAAATGGAACAAATATAAAATGCAAATATAGAGCATGCAATTTTTATTTTTAAGCCAATGTCATTTTCCTTCAATCTGTTTACTTCAATCCTGAACTCATCTATTAGTTTAGGATGGTACACTTACTCCCTTTTGGTTGATGTGTACAGCAGAAAAGCAGGAAAGAGAATAAAGTTCAGCTTTTCAATTTTCATGAATCAAATGTTAATCTACAGAGTGAAATGAAATGTGATTCCAGTGAGGCATGGCAGGTGGAATGTTACCTGGTTTAGGTAAGTTAAAAAGTCAGTGACTGAAAACCACAAATATGCTTCTTTAAAGAGATACCAGCATATAGCATTTTTGTGATATCCAGCACCATAGGATTTCCAAATTCCTATCAGTAAATTTTTTTTCCTAGCAAATTGAAACCAAAAGACTTTTTTTAAGATTCAGAGACAGTTTACTCTGTTAATTCAGATGTCACTTCAAATTCACAAAACCTTGGTGAACCTGATGGAATCAGAATCTGCCACTGTCTCTAGCATCAAAACTATGTTTCCTCCAACAGTGTCTGGAAGTTTCCACCTTTGCCTTCACCCACAGAAAAACATCGAGTCTGTTCTCATTGCTATAAACTAGATGGATACACCATACTTAACTTGATTATACAATAGTTTTGTTTTAAGATATTTTTTTTTTCTGGTTCATCCAGTGCCTGAAATCTATATCAAATGACAAGGAAGTTTGACTATATAGGATTTGCAAGACAGACATTTTTTCCAAATGTTGAAGAAATGTGGCATAATATCAGACAGGTACAAATAATAGGAATCTCCCAAAGTCTAGTCCTTGATTGCCAAAGGGAAAAGGGCAAATTTATATACTTTTCTTTAAACCTTATTAAATGGGCTAGAAACTTTTATAAATGACTGAATAGAAGTGGGGAGAATGAAAATATTTGAATTGTTTCTCATATTAGGGCAAGTATTCTTTATGTCATCACCAAGTAAATTCTATAATAAATTTTCATAATTTTTTTAAATCAGATTCAGAAAAAATTCTCTTCTATTTCTAGTGGCTTAAATTTTATCACAAATGAATGTTGAGTCACATCACATGGTTTTTGCCCTCTCTATAAATATAACCACATGCTTTTCCCTTTTATTCTATATGTATTGAATTACACTGATTGCTTGCATTCTTTGGATATGTTCCACTTGGTCATGAAATATATCCTCTTTATATATTTCTATTTGCTAATACATTGTTTTCATTTAGGTGCTCTGTAGTTTCGTCCCTTATCATGTCTTTTTGTGGTTTTGATACTGCAATTAGTCTGACTCATAAATAACTAAAAAAAAAGAGCCGTCGTCTTTTTTGAAAGCACTTACCACTGGAATTACTTTGGACTTTGATTTTCTTTGATGAAAGTTTTTAATAAGAAGGTTAGCTTACTTAGTGGATTATGATCATCTGTATCTTTAACTTATTATTGAATTCAGTTTTTGATATCTTTGTATTTAGGGAGTTTATCCATTTCATCTAAATGTTGAATGTGTTATAAAACAATAGTTTCTTAATTTATTTCTGTGTCTTTAGGCCACAAGGATGCTTGTTTGTAATGTCTGATATTAGTAATGTGTGTCATCCTTTTCTTTACTCCCTTGATCTGAAGAGTTATAGAATTATTAATTCCAGTCTTAAGAAACACACTGTATCCCCCTTCTAAACATTGGCTTATCTGTCTTGAAAAAATTCAGAAATGTTTTAGTATCATTTTGTTCACAGTCTGGTGCAGAAGCTGACAACTAGATTATTATTCCTTTGCTTATGTACAGAAGTTAACTCTTATTTTTCATCTGCTACTTAATTGCTGGCTCGTGATGCTAAAACTTAGGCATAATTTCATTTAAGCAAAGTCAGGGAAATCAGCAACAGATATGTTAGATATTCTTGTAATCACTAAATAACATATTTCATAAAGTTCCACTGTTCCTGAATCCAAATATAATTCCACTTTAATATATAATGATTAACCAAGTGTTTCCCCTACCCAAGCTCCTCTAGGACTTTAGTGAATACAATACAACATCCTTTGGATTGATCTACATATGCTTGAGCTGTAGATTTCAAACTAAGACTTTTGTAAATATTCATATGATAAAACATTTAAATAGGGATTTTGTTAGAATATTGTTTTATAATAAGTGAATCTTATATAATTTTTTTGTGACTGTACTTGCTTTGTTCTAAAACACACATATACATTAAATGTTAACTCATTTACTTATTTTAAACATTTCTGGAATCTTCCCTGAAGATTCCCCCCTCAGCACTTTCTCTAGACCTTTTATTAGGGAACCTATGAGAACCAAAAGTAGCCTCATCTATCTCCATCTTTCTTTCCTACTACATTGTCTGTTCCTTCTAGCAGAAATTGCTCCATATTGAAGTATCTCTTTCAGTAACAAGTAAAGCGGCTGGAGATAGCTTAGCCAGTCATGTATTGAATTGAATGAACATGAATTATATGTCTTAAAATAGAGAATTCTGATTATCAAATAACATAAAACATTACTTTATGGAATATATCAAATAACATGAAACATTACTTTATGGAATATAAACTCCATAGAAGGTACAGAATGCATACTCCACACAGACCAGGATTGTTTTTTGTGTGTATGTCTTTGAGCTTAGGACATTAAGTCAAACACTCCATTAATATTTATTGAATGTTGAAAAGAAAAACATTTTTGGTAAAATTTGACTATCTGCTTGCTATTTTATCCATGATCATATTTGGTAAGCACTTAAGAATGCTACAGAATTTCACAGACCAGGAAATGATATGGTAGTACATCTCTAAGAGAGTCAAATGCTCCTTTTGTCTAAGTCCCTCACTGAAATTCACATATAAAAGATAATAACAGGCTCTTCCTGGTGGCGCAATGGGTTTAAAGCACAGCACTGAGAAGCTAAAGCCGCTTCATCATGGTTCAATCCCTGCCCCAGAGGTGACCCACACGGTGCCGCAGACCTCTCCTAATCTGCCCGCTGCTCCCCTCAGCAGTGTACTTGTCAGTTGGCCTGTTCTGCTCCCCACTCTGTCTCTGGTGAATCCTCTCACTGCCCCTGTATCTCTGGCCTGTACCCCAGTTCTGTATGCACAAATAAATAAATCTTTGGGAAAAAAAAAGATAATAACAAGCTTTATGCATATTAAAACTGTTAGCAAATTATAAATAGGCTTTATTTACATAGAAAGAGTGTTATTATTTAGGCATATTTGTACCAAATGATTATTTGTTTGTAACAGGGTGGTCCCTAGAAAAAGGGAGTTCCAAGTTCCCTGCCCCACCCAGGAGGGTAAAGCTGAGCAGAGCAGAAAAAAGGAGAGAAAGAGGGAGAGAAGAAAAGAAGGAACCTGGATGGAGAACAAGGAGACCTGAGGAAACCACATGGAGCAGTAAGCATGTGATGAAGAAACCGTGCTTATTTCCTGATCCTGTAACAGTTAAGGCAGATGTGGATGAGATGCCTGTTCGGAGCTGACTATGGCAGTGTTTATATTGATTTTGATTTTACTCTGCCTCCCAGACTTGTCTGGCCATTTCTGACCCTTTTCCATGGGTCCCGGCCAAAAGGTGCTTTAGTCTTGTGGCAGGCTTTCAGGCCTTGCTCTGGGCCAATCCCTTTTGGGTTGACTTTTGCCCACGAGGGGATGGGTAACTTCAGGTGTTTGATTTAGAAGTTATATTCTTTGTGTTCTGGGTTTTATATTTACTGTATTAAAGTCCTCTTTCATTAAAGTTTTATATGTTTTGTCTTGACGCAGTAGATGACAGAACCCACTTAAAGCAGGCAGGTTTGGGGCTTCAGTGGTGCGTCTCTCCCTGTCCTGTAACATGTTGACTGTGTTCTCATGAACTTTATGTACAAGAATCTATAGAACTAGTGTAGCATGAGCTGTGTGTGAAAGTACAATGGGAAATTCTTAGTGTATAAACTCATCATCTCTAATCCAAAATATATTTGATAATCTACTCCGAGATTAAACACTGAGATATAAATAAATAAACAAATTCTTTGGAGAAATCAATGATGTTGAGTTTTACATTTGAACAATTCAGTGCCAAACACAGACAGCATGCATGAGAACACACAGCACTCCTACAGAGTCAGAGTGAGCTTTCGATTGTGACTAGGGATTCAACGCAAACTATATAGTGTGCATACTACTATGAGGTGTACAAGGGGGAAGTAAATACTATTTCTGACAAATGGAAAAAGCTGGGGTCTGAAGGCATGATTCGAGAGATTAGTAGAAAAGTTCACTGCAATCATCCTGAACTCAAATGCTAAAAATGAAACTAAAAAATTCTGGAACAGGTGGTTCAGGGAACTGTGGGCAGCATGATCTCAATGTGGGCTCTTTGCTTTGATAGAGACTAAAATTCGAAGATGTAACTGTTATCCCTGAGTAAAGCATGATAGGCAGAGTTATCTCTGAACAAAGTGTAGTAAGATCACTTTAAATAAAACTTTAGTTCAAACTAAGTACATAAGGAGCTGCTCTTCAGCTTCCCCAATGGTTTTCAAATAATCAGGGCAAGTAAGATGGTTGGCTCCAGCTATAGCTGTTTGGGAATTTGCTTCCTGCTTATAAACAACGTGAGAAGGAAATAACTAAGTCTCCTTAATGGAAAATAATACTAAGAGGTAACATCCTTTCAGGATTTAACAGGGATTCCTCCATAAGTAACTGTATAAACAATAAATGAAGACCTGGATAATTGTAACTAATGGTTATCACTGCTTACAGGGAAAAACAAATAGAAGCTCAAGAATTTTGAGTTTCTTTTAGGAATTCAAGTTTTCATTATAAAAGCGAACCATCTCATCTAAAACTTGACTTTTAAAAAATACTTCAAATGAGATATACCTAGTGCACATAAAAAATGTCCCCATTTTCGGGCCCTCCCTGGTGGCACAGTGGGTTAAAGCACTGTACTGAGAATCAAAAGCTACTTCCACATGAGTTCGATCCCTGCCTGTCCCGGAGGAGATCCACATGGCGAGGCAGACCTCTCCTGACCTGCCTGCTGCTCCCCTAAGGAGTGTACTTCGTCGACCTGCCTGTTCTGCTCTCCACTCTGTCTCTGGTGAAGCCTCTCACCCTCCGCATCTCTGGCCTGTACCCCAGTTCTGTATGAATAAATGAATCTTTAAAAAAAAAAGAAAAAAAAAGAAATGTCCCCATTTTCAAGTCTTTATTTCATTTACAATTTTAGCTTCACATATTTTCTCTAATATGTGTTTGAACCTAATTTGGTAATATTTAAAAATATAGTCCAAAATATCATTCACTGAAGCCAACATATCATAGGATCCTTCCATTATATGACAGTTTTGACAGTTATTATTGATTTGGGCAGCAACTGCAGCTAACCAGAAGGGGACAATGTGACAGTTTTATGTAACAAAAGGCACAGTGTCATGTCAACTGAACTAAATGTTGTACAAAGTGACAGCAGGACAAAAAATCCTTTCAGACTTAATTTTCTGCTTCATTTTTTTTTTCTACCATCAATACATACGGCAGTGCAGTAGGTGACACAAATTAGCAGGATGGAGCAAAAGGTCTATCCCTGCCTCTGTGGCTATACTTGACTTCTTCCACCACAGAGTGGCAATTATTTTTAAGGTGAATGAACAAGAAGAGCAGCTTATAGTAATCAAACTACCCCTATAGGAGAAAATATATGCCTTATCAAGATGCTTTATATATTTCACCTAGGTGGCTTTTGGGAAAAGATGAAAGGAAAAAATCCCCATCTGCTAGGTCATGCCTACAAGACACATTCTGTCAAGTCTTAAAAGCAACAACAGCTTTGCCTGTGGGATACCTATAATTATTACGCGGAGCAGCCCAATGCCTGCTGCAGTTCATTGTTCTGCTAACACAAGACCGAATGAGAACAGTGGCTCCAGGCTGTGAGTGGATAAAGTGCAACTTTTCGATTTTGCTCTTCTAAGGATCCTGCATTGTGTGGCATCCATGAGTGACATCTTTGGCCTTCCTTGGGGCTCAGCAGATTAAATCAGTCATGCTGAGTTAAACAATGAGTAGGGGACATAACCTTAGCAGTGCCTGTCATTTTTTCCAACTAATTCAATCTACATTTAATCAATGAAAGTAATTTCTTGTTTGTTTAAGTCTTATATCCAATGGATCTTGAAGATTTTGAAGTAGTATACCTTCACCTTGACCTTCCCTCCCTTTTGACTTCAAGCACTATATCAAAATTGGGTTCTACAAAAATGGCAGGCAAAGGTACCCTGCCAGTAATTCCTTCTATGATTTCCCTGGTATGTACTATTTAACAGTGTTTTGGAAATAAAGTTATCTAAATGATGAGCTGGGGAAAATATTTTTCAGAGGAAATAAAAACAGGATAGCACCAAGAATAGTATCATTTGAATCTGAAGAATACTGATTTAAGTATGTAAACTTGAAATAATACTTAAAGGGATGAAGGCTATTTTGTCAGGTTATTTGTTGTTTGTTTAGTGCTAAAGGCTTGAGATTTCATTTTGGCCTCCCACTGTTAGTGGGAATATCCAGTAGTAACTTATGCAAGTTCAAGGTCTTTATTGATCGGTTTAGTGACTCTTAATCAAAATTCATCTTCTTTTCCACTCATAGTGATTAAAAAAGTCTGAGAGAGCTTGACACTGAATCTCTGACTTTTTATAAGTTTGTAGAAAAGTGCTGGTCTAACCATTTTATTACCTGTCAGTTGTCAGACTGGGAAGCAAACCAGAAGATAAAGTTTTAAGAAAATTGATTTACTTGACTATATACAATTAATTAAATGCCATAATAAAGAAGAACGTTTATCATGGTGCAAAAAATAGATGAAAAGGCTTTTGTATTTTGGTTTTATAAAAGATTATTGTTTCTGAAATGTCAAGTAGAAAACAAAAATGCCTACATAAAAAAGAAAGTAAAAAAGATGGGGTAATATTGTGGGATCAAAGACTGTTTGGAATAGATCTGGAGAGCTTTAGCACTTAAGATTTAAGAGGATGAAAGACTAAAAGTAAAAAGAAAAGTAAAGAGTAAATCCCATGAAAAGAATGTGAGTTTGATACCTTTTGGTAAAAAATAACTAAGGTTTTATTTCTAAAATAACTGAAAAATCTGGAATGTTGAAAAAAAGATCAATTTCAAAAGTAGAATTTCTAAGTGATTTCAGTGTTCCCCTTGTGACTAAAAGGAAGACAATAGACTGGTAATCATTCAATTTTTAAATGATACATCCAAAAATGACTGAACATTTTATCTACACATCACCTAAATAATTGGGGAAAATGCATTTATTTACTTCCAGATCTATTCCAAACAGTCTTTGATCAGTTCACTCTGAAGGATCATGAGCAAGTTGGAGCCATGAGTATCACCAGGGGGATGCATCACTGACTTCTCTGAGTGGATCTAATTGTAGAGGGAACCCCTATTGTGACCTTCCTTACCTAAACCAATCAGCATTGCCATTTTCACCTATCCAGAGCACATAAGAATGGCTTTATGAAATATAATGGTTATTGACCACAGGTATGTGGCTTTTCTCTTATTTTCAAACAGATTGTTGGCAGGACCTAATTTCTTCCATAATCAAAGTATCAACAGGGAGATTCTAGACTAATCAGAAAGTAGTACAAGTGTAGAGAAGAAAAATATAGGGACAGTATTTATCATAAAGAAAAAATAGATTAAAAATATTTTAGATAAATGGAAACAAACTTTTGGGTAGTTATCATAATGTTTATATGGATATTAATTTAGATATAATTTACATAATATTTTTATAATACTGTGACAATAAACTTATATTGTACACCAGTGTTACTTCAATGAAATTTTTATAATATTTTACAATAGGAGTAATGTACAGTATAATGCGTATTAAATAGTAATTAAAGAAAGTTAATTTTAACAACATTAAACAGACTGAGAATTTATCCAATTCTCCTCAAAGACTGTAAAGCAGTGAGAAAAAGAAACATATACATATACTGATTTGAAGCATCTACTTGCTATTTATTCACCAGCTTATTCAGCATACTATTACTGACAATCTACTAGTTGTTAACCACTTTACTTGCTGATGGAAATGCATGGTAAATAGGAAAATTCTTCCCCATAACATATAAGAACAAAAATAAAGATTTAAGATAATATAATCTCAGACGCTTGAGATAAATATATTTATATACACATTCACGCACACATATATATGCTATATACATAATTTTTTACATTTTGTGCATCTTGCTACAGATACACATACACACACAGGGATGAACATTCATTCTGTAGATGATTTTGCATAGTTTCTCATATTTTTCAGAGTGAGTACCCAGAAGTCAACATCTACAGAGTCCGTCTATGCCATCTTCTGCCCACGTTTATAATGTAACCAAAAGTTTATAACTTTACATATTTTTCCATTTACTTAAGAACAGTGAATATGATTCAACAGTTAAAATGTTTCCAAATACATGATAAAACATAAAGGCTTTTATTGTAAATGTCAAGATTGAGTATAGTTTATATCATTATTGGTATTTAGTATTTCTTAGCACTTTTATCTTTTTATTATGCCCAATTTTATATTATAGTGATGGACTCTTCTTATGATGTTATTTATTTACTAAAAACTATAGTGAACCATGTCATAGGTCAGGGACTGGAAATACATCATTAAAATGAAAAAATATAAATAGTGATTCTCTTAGCCTCATGTTTTATTGTATCAAGAATGATATAGAGAAATATAATTAAGAATAAAACAAGACAGGGGAATTAATGTTTGTGAATATTTAAGGAATGATAAACATTTTCTGTTTATGTATATTAAAGATTTACCCCAGTGATTATTGATGTCAGAAATTAAAATACACTAGTAGGAACAGCATTCAACAAAGATGATTAAAAATTTTATAATACTTAAGTCAGAATAATTACAAGTAAACTAATATCTTCAATGTACTTAAGACAACACAGTTCCCTTAATAAGATAGATCACAGAGCTTTATTCAAGTAATCTCTAGACTATTTCTAGGTGTACTCTCTAGAGAGTGAAAATGTTTGATTATTGTGTCAATACAGTAACTAGTTAACTCTTGTAAGTCACAGACACAACCTTATACTGCTTAACAACAAAAGGAGGCATTTTAAAAATGGTAACTTAGAAATTATAAATATGCTCTCAAGGAGGACAACAAAATAATATGAATTATTCTAAAGGCCAAATTTTCTACCATGATTTTATTTAAAGCTATATGAATACTAGTAGCTTGCAGTTAGATTTTACTTCAGAAGTCTTGTAAGGAGGTTGTCAGATATTCTGAAATCACCTTATGTTTAAAATAACTATCTACAGAGTTGCTACTCTTATATAAAAGTTAAAGAATTTAATAACAAATTCCTTTAAAGCATGCCTTCAAATTTTTGTTTCTGTATTACAGCCATTTAGTAAAATCTGTTGTATGACATTATTCTTTAAGACTAAAGACTGATTTAAAATTTATTCTTTAACTTCTACAGTTCATCAAAAAGTAATTTATAGATATTTTATTAGTAAAAATTTTGACCTTCCCCTTTTCCTCCATTGCCCTCAAGTAAAGAAAGCTGTAAGATTCATAACATTTATTTCTGTGGTTTTATAGAGTAACTATATTTGTGAAGGTAAATGATTAAAATATGATTACATCTTATCAGAAAAGCTGAATGTTCTACAGTAACTTGTAAAAAACTAAGCTTTGTGCCACTCATTCTTTGGTGGGCGGGGGTTTGCAAGTCTAGGGCAATGATAGTTTCCTCTTTCATTTAATTTGCACTAACTTGATGTCATCTGAAGATCTTTCAGGAACCTCAATGTGAGTTTGCATTTTGTCCAAAAAAAGTAGCTACTATATATTTTTTGTTTGTTTGAGCATCCCTAGAATGAAAATTTCCAGCTAAATTTTGTGTCCTCGTTAAACTTTAGAGGTATAAATTTTCTACATATATTTTAATAAATTTCTCCCTCTTTTAATTTTTTTGTGACTGTATTTATATTGATTTTTTTATTACAAGGTCTAATAAGAACTATGGATATTCATTCATATTTGACAGATGTTTATGGAATAACTCCTATGTGGAAAATAGGGGCCAAGTATAATTCATTCCTTCTTGTTGAGTGTTTATATTTCCTTTTTAAATATAATCAATCATCGTAGATAAATTTGAATATTTTTATGAGTATAGTAAATGTTTACAGTTCAGAGAAACTAACTGTAGTTATAGGCTGTAAAACAATACTCACTATTAACATACCATCACTCTAGAAATTCATAATAACAACAAAACATTACTAACAACAAATTTGAAATTTATGTTTTTCTAGTGGCCTGTCTCACCAAATATTAAATTATCAAACATCTTAATACTTTTAATTATTTGCTTATATCAGTAATTCTGTAGTAAGTGACTATCAGGGGACATTGGACAAAGTGAAGAGACCGATTTAATTAATACCACTGGGGATTGGCTGGATACTAGTGGGTTCTAGAAAATAGAGGTAAAAGATATACTTAAGTATCCTGCAATGAACACAATAACAATAGAAAAAATTTAGCCCAAAATAGCAAATGTGCTGGGAACCCCTATTAAATGAGCTAAATATAAATGCCTTACTGCTTTACACTGTGTGGCTCATCACAAAAGCTAAAGAAGAAATCATATACTGAGTTGAATTTTTCATGCAAATATAGACTAAGAAAGCTAAAATGATTACTTTATACATTTACTATAAATACATAGTGTATGTTCCTGTTTTCCCCCTCTGGTTTTCAACAGTTTTATTAAGTTACAATTGCAATCAGTTAAAACCATTAAGTGAAAATCTGATTGGCTTCTCAAGTATCTAAGGAGACACAGCTGGAATGAAAACAAATGAAAGGTGTAAATGAGAAGATTCAATTAATACTTTTCTTTCTAGCACATGTTTCACAAAGAAAATCTCCTGAAATTGAAAATGAGATTTTTCAGTAAATTCTGAGACTATATCCTAAGATAAAAATACAATCTTTTAACATAGTTTTACATCAGTTGGTTTGTAAACTGAATCTATGTCCTAAAAGTCAAAACACAAAATGGTAACAAAGAATTTTTAAGAAAAAAAGCAATAAGCTTATTATACATTAGAACACTGTGAATTCAGTGGCAACGGGATTCTTTCAGGAGTCTTCCTATATTCCTAATAGCATTATAATTGTTATTATTAGATTAGTCACTATGATTGCCAAGAATGAACATAATAAAAACATACCATTTATTACAGTGCTAGCAATTATCCTGCTGTGCCTTCATCAACATCTAAAGGGATCAATGAAATGTAGTTAATCAGATCCACTTGAAACATATTGACTTTGAAAATTGAAAGCTTCTTGTATGCTAATTTAAAACAAATACTAAAATTGAGTTTGACCATTCATATTTTTGAAATGGTTTTCCAACTATATCTTAGGCATCAACAAAGAGCTGTGAAAGGATTAGCTGATAGCAGAAGAAAGGTTATGAATTCACTAGTCAATTATTTCAATTGCTCAAAATATTGCAGATAATTCTGTGTAAAATACTGTAATTGCAATCCTGAATTTAGTATAACTCCTGGAGATTAAGAAGAGAAAGAGAGGGGAGATCCTGTACTGTCAAAATTTTGGAATTGAAACAAAAGAACACATAGGGCTATAAATATCTACAGACCCTCTCCTAACCACACAGCAGTGGTTGGGATCCGCAGGCCAAACTGTTCGTTATTTTCATGACGAAGCTTTCCTTTGTCTCTGCTTATACTTCTACTATAGTTTATACATTACAACACTGTGAATACAATTTCATACCATTTCTTCCTTGGGACATCTCTGCTAAAGGATACCATGCATCTTATATCTCTTGCTCTACTTTATTGTAGATGATTCCCCTGTGTGACTCCCTAAGAAAGTTCTTAAGTTGTTGATTTACTGAATAAAACAGAATATTTGGTGGTAAGAGTTTCCTATTCACAGACAACTGGCTCTTTTCATGTTCATTCCACTGAGAAGTTGAGGTGTGATTATGATAGCACTCAAAGTTTTATAGGTTTCTCTTAAGTTTGTCCAATAATTGTGATAACTCAAATTTCTGATTATAATGATTAGACATTTTATCCTTTTTATCCCAGTGGAGAGCACAAACAGACTCCTTCCCTCCCACAAATTAAGCAGTGAAATTTCCCCTACCGGGTGGCATGACAGGGGTCAATACACCTGCAGTATTAAATTTTTAATAAATAAAATAAGTAGTAACAAAATGTACAATTAATATTGTGATAAAGAAAATTGAACAATTAAGGAGAAAATATACTAAATTATTTTTTAAAAATTTAAAATTCACTGAACATAATTCCTTCCCGCTCCATCCAAGTTGCTGTGAATGGCATCTTTCTTGATTGCTGAATAGTATTCTTTTCACACCTTCTTGATCTAGTCATCTATTTTTGGGTATTTCAGTTGTTTCCATATCTTATCTATTTATAAGTAATGCTGCAATAAACATAGGAGTGCATGTATCTTTTTGAATTAGTGGAATTCAAAAAGAACCACAGGGGTGGAATTGCTGGGTTTATGTTAGCTCCATTTTTAGTAGTTTGAGAAATCTCCACAAAATGTCAGAAGGAAAAACAAACAAACAAGAAAACTGATGATTTCACTTATAGGAAGCCTATAGAGGAAACAAATAAAGATCAGAAAAAATATAATACAGGAATAACAAAATTAACAGGCAACTATAAATCAGAGATATTCTGTAGGCAAGAGGGAGGAAAGGGGTTAAAACAGGGAAGGCAATAGCACAAGGGACTGTGGCGATGGTGCAGGGGTGAACTGGTAGGGGAAACTTTATGGGGGCTATACCTGAAAGGAGAAGGCAAATGAACACTTATATAAAATGTTTGTAAATACATTTAATTAAAATGTTTAAATACAATAAATATTAAGAAATGCTGCTGCTAAAGGATCATTGAAACCTAAAATTAAAAGAAAAATCTTTAATCCGACATCCCATTTTGAATGAAGAAATGTAGAAAATTTCCCTTTGAAGTTTGGATAAAACTAGAATAATATTAATATAAGCACTGTTTTTAACGATAGTCCTGAAATTCTAGACCAGTTGAACAGAAAGTGATGAAATATTGACAACAAGAACCAAAATTGTTATTATTTTCAGAAGATATAATTGAAGGGGATAGGGGTTGAAAGAAAATCTACACTGTTGTTACTAAAAAGAGGTTTTAGTAAGGCTGCTGTTCATTTCTGTATATTACACTTTTATATGTTGATAATCAGCATAAAAACAAGTTAAAAGACAATTTTTGTTTACGTGAGTATGAAAAAAGAAAACAAATTGTATTAATTCCATGAAATATGTATAATATATTTCCACTGAAGACTAAACATTATAAAGAGCTATAATTAAAGAAGGACTAGTCAATGGAAACATACCATACTTAAAGAGTCAGAATATTTTAGATATTCAAAACAAAATAAAATTGATGTATGAATTGTGATATCAATCAAAATGTGCAAATGTATGTGCCTGTGTGTGTACAAAAACTGAAAATCTTTTCTGAAATTTACATAGAGATGTAAGGCAACTTCAAAGAAAAACAAACCTAGGAACCTAAATTATCAGTAATCAAGTTCACCATAAAGCTACTCAAAGAAAGCAGTGTGAGATTAGTACAAAAAGAAGAAAATAAATAAAAGATGTGGAATAGAGAGCTCAGAAAAGATCATTCATCTTTGGTGACCTGAATTATGACAAGGAAGACATTATTCAGTGGGCGAGCAAGGGTGGTCTATTAATTGATAGTACTGAATCACTGGGATAAAGGATAATATAAAAATGAATATTGACAAAATGAATTTGCCCTCACTTCACCATACATACTGTGTGAGAAAAATCACAAATTAAAGGGGAAAGATCAATCAACAGAATTTCCAAAAGAAACAAAAGAGAATATTTCCCTGACCATGAAGTAGGAAAACAGTCTTTTATAGGAGACAGAAACATAAACTATAAAAGCAAACAATAATACACTTGATTTTTTTTTTTTTACCATTCAGGACTGTTATTTTCCATTTTCAACAGGCAACTTTTAAAATACAATAAACAACAAGTCATTAGTGATGAGCAACAGGTATGCCCAAAGAAAATTCATATCTAGAATAAAGACCATTTACACATCAAAAAGAAAAGAACAGAAAATTCAAAAATCAAAGGAGCAAAAACTTGTTCAAGCACTTCACTATAAAGGATATTCAAATCAACAATAAGTATACAATATTTGTTTTTAAACATCAAAAGTCTCCAGTCTTTATGCTAACTGAAATGCATATTAAAAGCCTTCAGATTGCCATCACATTTGCAAAGAAGCTAAAAATAAAGGGACCATCAATACTAAGTTTTGATAAAGCCACAAACAAATGAAACCCTCATATTTTGCTTTTGGGAATTAAATTGGCCCAATGAGTTGGGTAAACTGATTTTTTGACAAAACTAACCCATACAAGTTCACAGAATTTCACAAATATTTGACAAAACTAATTGTTTATAGTCCTAAACAACATGAAAAGGTATGTTTATAGAAACTGCTTCAAATAACTAAGAAACAACATAAATATTCACCAACATTAAAGTGGATTTAAAAATGTGGTAATTCAGGCTGTGAAGGTTATGAAGCAATGAAATAAATGGTCACTAACCTCACAAAGAATGTAATGAAAGACACTATGTGTGTGTGTGTGTGTGTATATGTATATGTGTGTGTATATGTGTATATGTGTATACACACACAGTGTGTTTTTTTTTACACACACACATGTGTGTGTGTGAAAACAAAAGTACCCAACCCTCAGACTGAACATTGTAAGATTTAATTTACACAAATTCCAAAACCAGACTAAACTAAACTATGGGTTAAATAACAGAATTGTTATCTTTTTTTGGGGGGAGGGTGGCGGTGGTACAGGGAGGAGAGTGTTGACTGAGAAGTAGAATAAGGAATCTTCTAGATGCAGAAATAATTCATATGCTGACCTCATATTTTGTGGGTGTTTACTTTAGTAAAAATGTACTAAGCCCAACATTTGAGATTTGTGTGCTCTACTTCACTGTTATGCATTACATACTAAGAGTTAAGAAATAACATTCACAATTATTTATAAGCTTATTTCTTTGTGTCAAGCATTACTCTACCAATGAATTCACTCAATCTTGGCAACAATTCTTTTGATGACTTTGCTCATCTGTGCTGTTTACCTAGAGACATATAACTTGTCCAAATTCACACAACTAAGTAGTAACCTTAGAGCTCAAACTGAAAGACAGTTATCTGGGTCTGGAATCATCAGCAATACACTATAGTCTACTTTAGGGAAAGAGGCTGAAATTATAAAAGTATTAATGCATATGCAAATGTTAGGTTTCAAGTACAAAACTTATGGTTGTCATTATAAAGTTATTAATGTCTCTCCTATTACTTCTTTAACCACTATTGAGTAACCAAAAGTGTTTATTTACTCTAGGTCGTATAATAGAATTTAGTAACTTAAAAAACCAATCTCAGGTTAAAAATCGGAGCTCTAAATTTGATAGAAGTTGAAGGGTCCTCCCTTCACCACAGTCAGATGAATAGCAGACTGACTGCTATCTGGGACCTAACAGAGGTGGGGTTTGGTTAACCATTCCCTAGTACCCTATCTTGTTTTCCACTATGACAAATGGATTTCAATTTCCATACAAACATACAAAGAGGCCAGTTCACACTTGGTTGATAAAGCCATGGCAATCCAGAAACCTCATAGGGCATACTTACTGTTAGGCATGAGAATACATTGCAGCTCAGGGGCCGGATAGTTAAATTGTGAAGCCTACATAAGAGCAAATGAGTCTATATTGTACACTTCTCAATAATTCACATTACAGCAAAATAATTAAATAAATAATTTGTCAATCTTAAAAAATAAGCAATAGGCACAGTCCTTCTGCCCTCCTGTGCCTGTGCAGGTGCTACCTTTGCCAACACTTTGTCCCTCTGCAGGGAGGAAGCCTCCTTCCTGCCTGTGACATGCACCTGCCATGGCTTCTCTGCCCTCAACAGGGGCAACTCTCCTCAAGGCCACCCACCGGTACCATGCAGCCTCTCTCTTAGCAGGCCTGTCCTTTTTGGGGACCGTTTGTGTCTATGCAAGTGTCTTTTATTCTTCTCTCCCTTTTATAATAAACCTACCCTTTAGTATATTAAAAAAATAAGCAACCAAAGATGTGTAAAGGTTTCTTTCAATATAATTCAGAAAATTATTTAGAGTTTTTCATTTCTAAATTATATAAAAGATACTTTTAAACATTTTCAAAGCAAATATTGTTTTTTAATTAAAATTTCCACATTATGTCTACTCTAGTGAAGTAATTACCTAAAGTCAACAGACTTTTTCATTACAGCATATGTATTAGAGACTGAAGACACAAACTCTGTCACAATTACTGAATTTTGATATTTCAACACAAAAGTAGCCATCAAAATAAGGAAACTAAAGGTTAAGCTATTTCAGTAAACCTTTTTTGTTTTAACCAAAACAGGCAGGGGGTTCAAAATTTGCTACTCTCTGACCTATGGATGAGGAATTATAAATGTAATAGTGATCACATTTACAAATCTTCATATTATTAAATACCTATGTAGTAAATACAACTTAGTAATGTTTTCATATGTTCTCTAGTGAGTTGTATAATTTACTATCACTCTATTAGTCAATGAATTACTAAACTTCTGAGCCATATTTCATCTCTCATACAAACCAGGAAGTGTGCCACGTGAGGAGATTACTAGTGTCAGCTGTAAACTTCTTTCAAGCTAGACCTAAGTACGTACAAATTTAAAAATAAGAATGTTTTATATTGTAAAATTCCTCAGACATCATATGTTTTTTTTGCAAAAAAAAAATGCTAATTTGTAGGTACTTTTGAACAATGAATCAGAGCACAAAAAAGATGCAAGAATATGGAAATGATATTTCATTATGCGAGTTTCTATTGAATTTATGCTCTCTGAAAGGAAAGATTTGACAGGTTAATTAACTTGTCTTTTCTCCTATCCAGGCTCATCTGCTGCTCAAGTCCTCAGAAGCATTATCCATCTCTGAAGCTGTAGCAGTAAAACCCACAGACCTTCTTGGATGACATTTGGACACAGTTTTTTTTTGTTTTCTGTGCATCAGGCCAGAGATGTGGAGGAGGAGTAGCCAGGAGCGAGAATGGTTCACTGGATTGAACCATTTTAGGTCTGACCCACACTAAGGATGGATGCTGCATCCTGGATCACAAGAAGAGAACGTTGCTACTTACTGGTAGATGGAGAACTTGCTATTAGCTCCATACAAATTTTTCCATTAAAATAGTGTTACTTGGCTCTCCCTGATGGTGCAGCGGGTTAAAGCACAGCACTAAGAAGCTCAAGCCACTTCCACATGAGTTCGATTCCCGCCTGCCCCGGAGGTGACCACATGGCGTTGCAGACCTCTCCTGACCTGCCCGCTGCTCCCCTCAGCAGTGTACTTTGTTGATCTGCCTGTTTTGCTCCCCGCTCTGTCTCTGGTGAATCCTCTCACCCTCCGCATCTCTAGCCTGTACCCCAGTTCTGTATGAATAAATAAATAAATCTTAAAAAATAATAGTGTTACTCAAGTTTCAAAACTACTATTGCCAAAAAAGAAAAAGATGAAAAAGTTTAATGTATTTGGGATGTTGCCTCTCCCACCACACACATTTATTCCTTTAGGAGGCCTTCAGTGAAAAGTGGGATCTGTGTGCAACTGTCAATTTTTTTTTTAAGCAGGAATTTCTCCAGAAAATTCTACTATGAAATCAAGATTGGATACCACTGATTGGCTGTCATTATCTAGACCATGTAAGATAGAGAATTGACAGCTTTTAAAACTATGATACTATCAAACTCATGCAAAATTATTTCCTTAAGGAAAGCTTTGTCATCTTTGTGATAATACTATATTTAATCCTCACGAGCTCCTCATATAAATTTCAGTACACCACCCTGCCCTTTACAGATTCTAGTGAGAAAGTAATTTTGAAATGTAATGCTGAATAAAGACATAAAAAACACAAGAAACAAGTGATGAAGGTATTGAGAATCCTCATACACTATTGATGTGAATGTTAACTGGCCCAGCTCAAATGGGAAAGAGTATGCAGTTTCTGCAAAATTGTAAAAATGACCTATGATACAGCAATTCCACTTCTAGGTATCTCGTCAGAGAATACAAAAACACTAATTTGAAAATATATATGCATCTCTATGTTCATTGCAGTTCTAGTCAGTAGTCATAACAAGAAAACAACCTCAGTGTCCATCATTGGATAATTAGATATAGATAATAGCTATAAATACATACAGTGGAGTCCTACTCAGTTCTCAGCTAAAAATAAAACAGACGAAATCTTGCTATTTGTGACAACATGGATGGAGCTTGAAAGGTGATTACTCTAAGAAAAATAAGTCAGAATGAGAAAAACAAATATTAGGTGATGTAATCATATTTGGAATTAAAAAAAGTAAATTAAAAAACAAACACTTAGACTCTGATAACAAAATAGTGGTTTCTACAGGGGAAAGCAAAGGAGTGGATTAAAAAAAGGTAAAAAGGGGCAATTGGACAGTGGTGAATAGTAATTAGAAGTTTAGCTGAAGTTTTATTGTGGCATACACATTTATAAGTTGTGAAGGTTTATGTTTAAAATGTACATAGTTTTTCAAACCAATGGTACATCAATTTTAAAAAATGATATGCTGATTAGCTATCAAATCCTTAAAAACTTTTGAGTAACTAAAATATATTAATATGAAACCAGGCAACCAGGGACTTTTGGCAAATACTGGTTCTCCCCTTGGCAGCTACTAGGTGTAAAGGTATTTTATGGCCTGATTAATTACAGTTCTGGGATCAATTTACCATGGTAACCTTACTTGATATCTCAAATGAATAAAGCACTGGGTTTACATGCTGCCTTGTATTTTACTGATTATTTTTGAATTTAGGGTTAGAACTATCTTCTGAATTTTATGTCCTATAGAGAGAGGGAGACATTGCCTAATTAATCAGTGTATTGTTAGTACAGAGCACAGTCCCTAATCCATAATAGGTGCTCAATAAAAAGTTAAAACAATAGGAGAAGTACATAAGTTCTCAATGAAAACCTATTTTGCTCAGTACTGCTGAAAAAGCCTTCTAACAGAACAGGAAAAATAGAGATATTTGGCCCTCCCTGGTTGCACAGTGGGTTAAAGCACAACATTGAGAAGCTAAAGCCACTTCAGCATTAGTTCAATCCCCGCCAGCCCCAGAGGTGATCCACATGGTGGGCAGACCTCTCCTATCCTGCTCACTGCTCCCCTCAGCAGTGTACTTCATTGATCTGCCTGTTCTGCTCCACACTCTGTTGCTTGTGAATCCTCTCACTGCCCCTGCGCCGCTTGCCTGTACCCCAGTTCTGTATGGATAAATAAACAAATCGTTAAAAGAGAGAGAGAGAGAGAGAGAGAGAGAGAGAGAGAGAGAGAGAGAGAGAAGAGAGAGATTTACTTGCCAGTGCTGGTAGGTAATATATTTAGTGTTGTATTGGGGATCTCATGTGCCATCTTCAGAGGTACCATCACTATTAGCTGAACAGAAGATAGAAATGAAAGACATTGTTTTATGTATTCGTACACCTTAAACCCATAAAATAAACTGTTAGGTTGGCCTGGGACACTCACTTCTACTCTGGAAATGTGGGTTAATAACTTTGCTTTCTGTTAGGATATATATACCTAATGATTGTAGAGTTAAATAATTTAGAAAAGTATACTAGAATAAGTATCCTAGAATATTTTCAAATGTGGACTATAAGTCATGTGCTTATTTGTAGGTAGATTGTAGACTTCAGTGGTGACACAGTGAGTCTAGGGCAGAAAGGAGGTTCCAGGGAAGGCTCATGCTACTGGAGCCCTCAATAGCCGCAAATATACTTAAAACTCTGATCTTGAATTACATTAGATTGTTATTGAAAATTGTTTCAGAACATTGCTTCTTTGTACTTATTTTATTCTATCATTAAATTCAGATTTAAAAGCTTCCTTAGTCTCCTCTACGCACCCCTCGCCCTCTTCACCTCCATCCACTCCACCACTTTCTCTTTCTCCTGTGTTTTACCTGCCATCTGGAACCACTTCCCTGCCTCTCTGGACTTAATTGACTCTTTTCAAAGAGCATCTCTAGCCTCCATCTCTCCTGTCTGCCTTATGACTCCTAACCTTACAGAAACAATCAACCTCTTCTCTGTGAGCCTGGCCATTTCCCTCTGCTGAAGTTTTTCTTGTCCTAACCAGCCTTTCCAGCTCTTCTCCACACAAGTGGCTATTGGTAATCTCTATGCTGATGCATGTTCCTTTCTTAAAGCTATTTAAAGAAGAAACGGAAAATGTCACTGCATTGTTCCATATAAACATGTACATGTGTGCAAAACCACACAGAAGCACATATTTAATTGTGTTACATCTTATAAAATCAATATGAGTCATTGAAGTAAAACCCATTAAGGAAAAATGATTCTCTAAAGAGTTAGAATATTGCACTTGGGTGTCTTCTTCTTGGTCAGGAAGCGGAGCTGCCTTCCTTGATTAATAATGGGTTTAAAAAGCTCAGAGAGTGCATTTCAGTCAGGGCAGAGTTGCAATATGAGCAAGGCATTACAGAAATACACATAAAACAGCAACCTGCTGCAAAAAAGCATGAAGATGTGGTTTTATTAGTTTTGATTTGAAATATAATTGACTGATTAAAAATAAGAGCAAAAGATAATTATAAATAAAATGTAACAAATATAGTTAAGCTCATTAAAATTTATAACTTTAAAATATTATGCACAAAAATATCAATTGAACAAAATAATTAAATATTAGCATTGAAAGAATATGATCATTTTATGAAGCTTTAATATCAGAAAAACTTGTGTTGGTTAGAGTAGAAATTCAGGCTATGCTCATTTAAAAATCCTCAAATATTTTATTTTGAGGAGTAAAACAAAGTTTGAAAATCTGTAATTATGTTTCACATGTTTTCAGTAATCCTGAAAAAAATAATTTAGTTTTCCTTTCAGTTTCTTTGTCAGTATGCAAGACAACTGAAACAAATTGTTGATGATCACTGGAAAGTCATATGTTTTGAGAACTTATAGAATCTACCTTTTACAAGGCCACCTTTGATGAGAACATTTTTCATACTGTTGATTTTAAATTTGATTTGATTTTAAATTTATTTTAAAATGTTGTACATTTTAGAGTATTTTGTTTATTTTATTCAGAATATTGATAAAGAAAAAAAATATCATATCTATAAAATAGAACTATGAGCACTTATTTGTAGGATTATTAAATTCATCTAGTAAGTAATGATGGTCAGACATACATGTGAGTGAGCAGAAATCTGAAAACCCCTTCCAACCCTAATACTACCATTTATCTATTAAGAAAAGAATATAGCTGTGGATTATGGTAAAGAAATCCAAACAACACATAAGATTAACTACTAGTACTAATAGTTAATGTTCAAATTTCTGCAGTGAGTCCACCTACTTTATAAATATATTAAACATGATAACAACAACAAACTAGTTTACAGCAGATCTTTAGTAAAAGATTAGTCAGTATCTAGCTTACATGAGGTATTTAATAATACATATTCTGAGAAGTGATAGAGTAGTGTTATTTGGGATATATCAAATTTGCTTTAATTCCATCCTTTTTGTGTGTGTGATTATCCAAGGCGACAGATTTGTCCTTCATCTTTGTGGATTACATTGAAAAAAATATATGATTTTATTTGTTGGGTAACTCTCCATGCCCAGATGGGCTGCACTATCACCTGCTAGCACTAGATCTGTTGTGATAGAAATTTCTCCAACCAATTTTTTTCTTTCTCGTTTACTGTAGGCTTGTTACAGGATAACATAGAGCACTATCATAGACTCTCATCACGACAAAGCAGATGTTCCTCCTTCTTATGTAATCTCCACCTGCTCTCCACTGGATGTCCCTAACTGCAAGAAACACAGTCAAGAGGTCCTAACGTCTGTCATTTGTGTTTTTTGCAA
The DNA here is from genome assembly GCF_000260355.1 of Condylura cristata. Taxonomy (NCBI): domain Eukaryota; kingdom Metazoa; phylum Chordata; class Mammalia; order Eulipotyphla; family Talpidae; genus Condylura; species Condylura cristata. The sequence goes on along the minus strand of NW_004567108.1, from coordinate 51,244,321 downwards.
GTATGGTGCCTATTTGTCTTTGTCTGCTTTAGACAGTCACACTAAGGGGAAACAGTTTGTGAATGCCAAATAAAATAAAAAGCAACTAACATCAGTAGCCATGCCTTTTTAGCTTCAGAGAAGTCAGCACTTAAGCCAGACATTTAGTGCCCTGGTTTTTATTCAAAATTTATGACAGAGTTTTACACAGATAAATGATTGCACTGACAAGACCCTTAGGGACACTAAGGCATTATTTATAATTATTGTTCAAGTGCATTTTTCAAGTTGAAGGTCTATTTATACCTGCCAAAAAACTATTTTCAAAGAACTTAATTAATTACACTCATGCTTGTGAACTACAAAATTTCTACAGGGTATTTAAATTATAAGTAAAATTAGGATTGAAGACAGATGATAGAAATTGACGGTAAGGGATTTCACAAAATCTATATAAAGTGAAATGATAAATTTTATCAGGAAAACACTAGGTAGGTCATGCTAATGTGTCTTAATTGCAAAAAGGAAAGGAAAATAATTTATTTTCCTATTTAAATAATTGGTACCCTTAAGTTATATCTTGCTACTCAATTTACAAGTTAGTGTTAAGTCAAAAGGTATATAAACTCTTCAGACCCTGAGAAGATAAAGAAAGAGGGGAAAAGTGGTAATTTATATTTAAAAGTTCTTCAATTTAAAAATTAGCACAAGAATGGCTATACACTTTTACTGATTTATCACACATGGTATAGATAAAACCTTTCCTATTTGATAAACCTTTAATAAAGTTATAGTGGGCTTAAAGGGGATGGATTTAATATGACTTATTTGTGAATAACATTCTAATTTCAATTTGATGGAATTATATCAAATATCTATTTAATGTAATTCAAGTCTGGGATAAATTTTAATTTGTAATGTTTATGAAAATAAGACATATACATTTGAGTAAAGATATCTGGTGTAATCCAATGAAAATGTAATTTATGCAACTGTGAAGCAAATCACACATATTGAATAACTGGCATAACAGATAAAAATCTGAATTTTATAATTATGCTTTAAAATATACACATTTGTATAATTCTTCATATATCCCAATCATCTCATTAAATGAGATATATAATTATTTTTCATTTTAGAAGAGTTGGAATTTTTTCATCTGCTTTTGTAATGTGAAAGTAATTAAATGTTATCTTTAAAATATCCTACTTGAAATTATTGTTAAAATAAGCACAAAAAATTTCAGTTGTACTAAATTTAATAGTTAAAAAGATATAAACATTGAATTTTGCCCATATGATAGAAGTAGTTCCAAAGAAGTTGGAAAAAGCCACTTACAAGTATATTCATATTAAAATATATAATTGATATAAGATATCAATTATATACTAACTTCCTGATAGAAATCACATCTTGTGCCCTCCCTGGTGTCACAATGGATTAAATCACAGCACTGCAAGCTAGCCACAGACACTTCAGTGAGCGTTCCATTCCCAGCCTCGGAGGTGATCCACACTGCGCAGCAGACCTCTCCTGTCTTGCCCTCTGCTCCTCTCAACAGTGCACTTTGTCAGTCTCCCAGTTCTGCTCCCTACTCTGTCTCTGGTGAATCCTTTCACCACCCCTGCACCTCTTGCCTGCACCCCAGTTCTGTATGCATAAATAAATAAAAAATATTAAAAAAAAGAAATCAACTCATATTGATACATCCTAAAACCATCTAGTAATTTCTTTCACTTTCTTCCTTATTTTGCTATGCATAATAACTAAGTTTTATCCATGGTTACAAAAGGCAATGCTTCATATTTTTTAATAATTGAAATAGTAGTCCACTGAGTCTATATGCCATAACTTCTTTATCTAATAATCCATCGATATATAAGCAGATAGGTTAATTCCATGTCATGACTATTGTGAATAATGCTGCTTTGAACACAGGGGTTCAAATATATTTTTGAGTTAGTGTTTTCATATTCTTTGGATAAATTTTAGGAGTAGTATACTCCTAATATCCAATGTACTAACAAATGATAATTTTTAGACATTATCCAATATGAACTTGTAAAATTTTAGGAAATTTTACATTCCATCTAGAAAATTTACTAAACTGAAAAAAGTGAAACTTGACTTATTTTTCTTTATGGTCATTTAACAAGCTAAGTTTTATTTTGTAATATATTGAATACATACAGGCTGAAGGCTCTGTGAATGTTTTCTACGATGATAATGATAAGGTATATGTAGGTGTCAAAATATAAATACTTACTAAATTTATTCATACATACAAAATTTAAAACTTAAATTGATTTCTTATTAGTATAAGCCAATTTGGTGAAACTTTTTTTTTTTTTACTAAGATTGAGCAAAAACGACAATTTCAAAATGTATTTTAACTTTTGGGTATACAAAAGAAGTGTGTGTGTGTGTGTGTGTGTGTGTGTATTTCAGTTGTTATCAGGGATAATTGCAAAGACATAGTAGATGTCCAGGCTTTTCTGATAATTCTGCTATCTAAACGTGTGGAAACCAGGAGATAAAGGGAGTACTGTGTCTTTATTAAAAAAATTAATCAGTCACACCAAGGAAATAAAATAATCCGGAGAAATGTTAAAATGATTTGAGCACATAAACTGTCAAAGAGAATGGAAAGATACAATGGAAGGACTATAAACATAACCTAGCAGTGATTTAAATGTGGAAGAAAGAAAGTGCATGGAAAAATCTGTGATTTCAAATTTGTTGATAAGGTAGATTAATATCACTCAGGGTTAGAGCAACTACAATAAGATAATTTTTTGCATATTATAATGAAGGTTATTTGTCTGAAAAATAAATCTTTGTTTAGTGGTTTGAAACTGGGGAATTTTTGTCCCTGTGAGGGTAACTTTGGCAGTGTGTGCACATGTTCTTGATTTCACAAGGGACTATCACTGACATTTAGAACATAGAAGCCAAGAAACTGCTAAAGACCTGGCAAATGCTTCAAGCAATACAAATTAGTTTTAGAGTGTCTCTGTATAAATAAGACTTAAATATGGCATATAGAAATATAAAAGGTGAGGACTATGTGACAAATTATTGTTCATACACATTTATAAGCAGTTATTGTTGTAGGTTCTGAAGGTAAGTAAAATAGTAAAGAAGACATCAGATATGCCCCCTCTGAGTAAAGTTACTTTAGGTTGGAAAAGGCAGATAATACCTATGAAAATTAATATGATAAACTAGTAACATCAGATAGTTGTAAAATACATGAGTAAAATGAAAACTTGTTGATGTGATTGAAAGTGACAATGCAGAGAAAGCTTTATATAGGCTGGGGAATTAAGGAAGACCTATGATACAGCGAGACCTAAATGTTAGAAATTGCCAGTAAAAGTCAGGGTATTTAAATTCTAAGTTGTATTGGCTATAAATTTGAAATTTATTATATAGGTAAGAGTTTCAGATATTGTGCAGGCAATTGCAAAACTAGAAGACCTGCAAAATTAAAAAAAAAAAAAAAAAAAAAAAAAACTTGTTTAGGTGCCTAACTAGGAAATTACTTAGCAAAGAGTTACAATGCAACAAAGCAACTCCCTCAAATTGTAGAGTAATTCTATGTTTATTCAAATAATCTGATGAACAATCTTCAATCCTTGTCTAAATAATGTATTTTTGGTTTGGGATAATTCAGTTTGGGAAATCTCAGAGATATAGAAAAGTGCTTGATTGGCAGTTGATATCAAAGAATTTCCTTCATGGAAGTCAATCACTACAAGTATTTAATTGACTACTGAAGCAGAATATACATTTTGTTAAATGTCATTCATAAAGTTATAATGGAAAGGCAGATATATAAGGTGATTCGAAGTTAATACCGGGTATTGAAATATATATATATGAAGAAAGGTACAAACAAAGACTTTGAAATCTATTGTAAATTTTTGACTTTCAATAGCATTTTAGTTGTTTTACAGTAGTACACTGCCTTGAAGTCATTGCTCACTGAGTTAAATTTTTCTAAAAGTCCATGGATATATTGATGATTATTTTGATGTAGACAACTAAGTATATTTCATGCTTATTATCATCATAATTTTGATCCTTAAAATTAAACTCAATGGCCATGTTCTGCTGTTATTTTCAGAACTATTTTCATTTATGTAGGAAGTAATTATAGTAACAACACTGGATGGTATAATACAGTACCAACACTGTGACGTGGTAACACGCATCTGAAGAACTGGGATCCTGTATTTCTGTTGCAAGCCAACGTTACCTTAATTAAAAAAGTATATATATACTAATAAAAATGATTAATATAGAGAAGAATATGTTAAAACATTTCTTTTGAAATAATAAAAAATTCCATTTGCCTTGAAATATGTTAAGGAAAATAAAAAGAGAATATGAAAGATATTCTATGTTGAATTTATGTTGTTATCAGGGTTTGTTGATAAAAACAATGCTAAAAGAGAATGATCAGAGCCATGCAACACTAGCAATTTTCTTCATTGTCTTTCAGTTGGTAAGTTGCTAGAATGACTATTTTACCTTTGATAAGTGTATAAATTAAAAACTATTAACATTACTTATCAAACCTTATGTTTTAACATTTTTCTTATAACCTATACTAAAGATACAGGTTATACCTCACTTTTTCCTAGGTAAAGGGGCATCTTTATTACCCACATGTGAAATAAGAGAATGTATAAATAATCTTTATTTAGAATTTTTTGGATACTCAAACATCAAAAAGTTAATTTATTTGGTAAATAACACACACTATAATTTTTCAGCTCTTTTCATCTGACTAGTTTACAAGTGTATTTGATATCACTGAAAATTAACACAGAAGGTGGTATAGAACTTTCTGCTACTAATACCTTAGTGAAGCCACTACTATCATCATTGTTCAGCATTAAAAAAACACCTGTGGGCCCTCCTTGGTGGCGCAGCGGGTTAAAGCACTGCACAAAGAAGCTTAAGCCACTTCCGCATGAGTTCGATTCCCACCTGCCCCCGGAGGAGACCACATGGCGTGGCAGACCTCTCCTGACCAGCCCGCTGCTCCCCTCAGCAGTGTACTTTGTCGATCTGCCTGTTCTGCACCCCACTCTGTTTCTGGTGAATCCTCTCACCCTTCGCATTTCTGCCCTGTACCCCAGTTCTGTATGCACAAATAAATAAATCTTTAAAAAAAAAACACCAGTGATTCTCAGTAGAATAGATATAGAAATATATATTGGTCATTTAGCCCACTCTTACAGTATAGCATACTTAATAAATAAATTACATCCTTAAAGAAATCTACTAAGGTTCTCCTCTGCTTTATAGTCTGTTTTAGTAATATTTTATGGAAATTGGCTACTAATAAAAAAGATTAACACACATAATAAAATGCATACTGTATACTAGATAACAAGATCCAAGTAACATTAAATGTTAAGAACTCAAATATGTGAAATAAATCTTGTCCTTAAAAATTTCTAAATATAATTGAAATATTTGATCATCACAATGTATAAATTCTTATTTATAAGGATGTAGGCTTTGGAGTATATCTAATTTAGACTTTCAATAACCTAGCCACTTGACAAGAGAGATGAAAGCTGGATGTTTGGATGTCTCAGATGGAGGTGATTGATTGAGACATAATTCAAGACACTGTTTGTTCACTGAGGTACCTGAAAACCTTAGTTTAACGTATGTTATCAGTTCTGGGAACATAATCTTAAGACAAGTTTGATGTTAACACTTAATTCTTGTTAGCTTGGTTTACATTTAATTACAGTTAAGACTACTCCGAATTTACAACTTTAAAAAACATAATGTCCACGTTGTCTCAAATATATTTTCTTAAAAGCTGTTTTATCTCCTTGATGCCATAAAGAAGCTTTAATACATCATCAAGGTTTTCATGTATTTTATCTTGCTAGACATATATTCACTTCAGATGGTGAGCTGAAGATAATACTCCACTAGTTTTTTTTTTTTTTAAGATTTGTTTATTCATACAGAACTGTGGTACAGGCCAGAGATGCGGAGGGTGAGAGGATTCACCAGGAACAGAGTAGGGAGCAGAATAGGCAGATAGACAAAGTACACTGCTGAGGGGAGCAGTGGGCAGGCCAGGAGAGGTTTGCCGTGCCATGGGGTCACCTCGGGGGCAGGCGGGGATTGAACTAATGTGGAAATGGCTTTAGCGTCTCAGTGCTGTGCTTTAACCAGCTACGCCACCAGGGAGGGCCCATTTGCTCCACTAGTTTTAACATAATTCCTGATTTAGAAGTACAGAATGTTTTCCTATAGTAAAGGATTTTTTTTGAGAATTATATAATTTAAATAAATTTGATTTAAACAAATATTTAAATAAATAAGGAGAAAGTGTTGTAGAATTATTAATTCAAGGAAAGGTTTAAAAATAAAGAAATGATAAAAATATTGCTTTGGACATTACTCTAGGTAGTCTTTTATCCTCAACACAACAAATAATAGAAAATTGTACAAAGATATTTGTATTTAGCTTCTAGCCATTGGTCCTTTGATCTTTGTATAGGCATATTAATTTTTCTAATTTAAAACATACTAAACAATTTATAGAAAATGGCAGTAGGTATATATGATTAATATTAATCCTGAAAATTATAGTACAAAAGCTGTTCCATTCAAAACCACTGTGTCCACCTAAAATTATGATTTAATTGAATTTTAATTTAATCAAACTGAAGCTACGATTTTAGTGCACCTAAAAGAGAAAGATTAAGACTGAATATAGAGAGGGCATTCCCACCCACCTTTGCTAGTACATTTAATATTTCACTCGAAGGGGCCACCCTCTATTACACTGAACAATACTTTGCACATGGTTATTAAAACCCATGGACAACAAAATAATAGACCAGAGGATTTGACTTTGGACTTTCTTTAGCTCATTAAGTCTTGGGGTTTTCTTATGGAAAATCAAACATGCTGTATTTTTCTTACAATAGGGCTGTAGGTATACTGAGTTTGATAAAGAACTACCACCTATATCAATTTATAATTTTGACTTAAAATCATTTTTCATAAAGAAAAATATTGTCTAAATACCTAAATGTCACTATGGTAAAGTCCAGAGATTAAAAAGAAAAACACACACACACAGAAATGAAAAATTATTACCTTTAAGAGTTATATATGTAGAAAGAGACTTTGTTTTAACCAATAGGAATAACTAAGACTCATCAGTGTTTATCAGAATATTTTTATATTGTATTCTATAACATTGTCTTTCATTTTGCAAATGCATTTTTTGACATCGAAAATGAATAAATGAATTACATAAACTTTCTTCACTTCTTTAATAATCAACCTTTGTGAGATAAAACTTGGCAAGGAGTAATGCATAAAATATCTTTGCTTTAGATAAGGCATAAATACTGCATCAGAACTGATTCAAAGTAATTTTTAGATTTTTTATATCCTGTCAATGAAATACTGAGTCAATCGTTCTGATACCACCAGGGAAAAGAAGGCACTTGTAGGAAATAGTTTATAAAAGACACATATTAGCTGAGTGTGTCAGTATGTCACCAACTCATCAACTGCAAAATCAATTGGGTTCTAATGAAACCACTCCCTGTGAACCAGGTAAAAAGTCCAGCTGCCAGGGAGATAAAGTGTCACAAACTATCAATGAAGAGCAAACAATCAATGAAATGTTAGTGGGAAAACAAACTTTCCTCTTTACCTTCAACTATGCAAACAGCTGGCCTTTCAAAAAACTACAAAAGTGCAATCTTACTGATAATGACAAAACAACAGTGTTGATTATCCAGTATGCCAATGCAGAAAGCTTCAAAGTTTGCCGATTATATATAATCACTTCCACTCATAATGAAATGTTGACTTCCTTTGATTTGTGTTTAATCCTTATCTTAGAAAATGTATAATTTTCAAATAGCATAATCACACACACACTTCAAACACTCATTAAATTCTTTTTGTAACAACTAGATGGAATAACTACATTATCAGCTATTTCAAAGTTAGCACAACAAACTTTGGTGATTGATAAAGACTAGTCATTGTAAGAATGTGTTAGGCACCATTGATTAAATTCAGTTCGTCAGTTCAGATATGCATTGTTCAAATAAGAGCAGAAATTGTCAGGAACAGGATGTATTGATGTTTTTATATATAATTCGTAACTACTTGCAGTTATTATTCAGAGTACAAAACTACAAATAACTACATGTGAAGAGAGCTGAGAACTTAGAACTATCAAAATTTAGGTAGGGAAGTTATATTTTTTATAAATTTCTGATTTTCTATATGTTCCTTTGTTGTTTTCTAATTAAATGTGTTTTTTTTCTTATATCATTATTTTTGTACAGTATTTGATTTCTCCCCACAGGTATAGTGCAGGTTGTTCTTCCACCACCAATAGCTTCTGTGAACCATCACTATAGTCCCATATGCTCTTAAACCTCTCATTTTGAAGACACAGTAACTGAGGGTATATAGTGGCATATTTGGTTTTCTGTTTGCACGGCAGAGACAGAGTTGGAAATCCATCCTTTGATTCAAATTTTTCTTTCTCTCCTATCTATTTGGAGCTTGTCATTACAGACTCCATCATAGAGTAACAATTTGTAAGGGATTCTCTTCTCTGTTCCACATAACTCATCGTAGTTCTTTCCTACATTCTATTAGCATCCTGGAAATGTTTTTAACCAATAGAACGATAGGGTCTGCTTTCAGCCACAAAAAAAATATTACGGCAGAGATTGAATTTGGTCACAATCAAGTATAGGTAAGTAATATTTTTATTCCACATTTTTTGAAATATATTGTTATGCTCTTACCTGCATTGATGTCTTTATTATTTTCTTAAATCAAGGCTAGAAAAACAATAGTCATTCATAGTGTTATGAATTATATGCTTAACAATGTTTTTAATGCAATAGCTCATTTTATAATGTCTTAAAAAGTATACTGTGAAAGTTTAGATTTGCATAACTGAAAGAAATTTTTTGCAGAGAAACACTTCTATTGGTAAAAAGTGAGTATTTTGTCAGTGTCTTGGCTTCTTTTACAATGGTGAAGCAAATATTTTTAATAAGTTCATAGATAAAATTTCCAGACTTAGGTGAAGCAAGTTCTAGAATTCTGAAAAAAAAATGCAGATATCATTGTGAAGCCATTATCAACATTTTTTTGAACATGGTAAAGTCTTTTTTTGTTTGTTTGTTTGTTGTTGTTTTAAGTATTTATTTATGTACACAGAACTAAGTTGCAGGTCTGAGGCGCAGGGGCAGTGAGAGGATTCACCAGAGACAGAGTAGGGAACAGAACAGGCAGATCCAAAAAGTATACTTCTTAAGGGAACAGTGGGCAGGTCAGAAGAGGTCTGCCACGCCTGTGGATCACCTCCGGGGTGGGAATCAAACTCGCACTGAAGCAGCTGGTTCACTTGCAGTGCTGCATTTTAATCCCTTGTGCCACCAGTGAGGGCGGGTAAAGTTTTTTTTTTTTTTTTTTTAACTATAGCAGAACAACTTATCTCTTTTATCCAATTTATTCAATTAGTTCCCCTTCCTTCCTGGTAGCCATTTATTGGCTATATCATCTAAAAGTCTATTTCTGTCTGTTTTATTTAGTTGATTTCTTTGCTTTTTTTATATACTACATATGAATGAAATCATATGTTTGTCTTTCTCCTTCTGATTTATTTCACTAAGCACAAAACCTTCAGGGTTTATCCATATTGTTGCAAATTTCAGGATTTCATCCTTTTTTATAAGTGAGTATTTCATTGTTTTATATATTGTATTTTCTTATACCAACAGGTACTGACAACCACTTAGAATGTTAATAGCTCTTGGATATTATAACAACATTGCAATGAATATGGTGTTGATCTTTTCAAATTTTGTATTTTTCAGTTAAGTATCCAGAAAAGTGATAACTAGACCATAGGTAATTTATGTTTTCAATTTTTTGAGAAAATGTACTGCTCATACTACTTTCCATAATTACTCCAATGATTCAATTCTTATCAATGGTGTACAAAAAAAAATTCATTTTCTTACTTAGCTGTTCTATAGTTGAAAGAGTTGTGGGGAATCTTTTTTTAGTTCAAGTCTGTATATTCTGGGTTTATTAGCAGGTAGATTGAGGGGTGTCCTAAGACCCCCCCAAACTTACATACTCTAAAGGGATTCTGTCATCTGCAGCATAAAGAAAAAAGTATTCTCTTAATATGAAAGATCTTTAATAGAATTGGTATGCATAGTGAGAGAACAAAAAACATTCCAGATAAAACACCCAAAGTTAATGATTGCATAGTGGATAACTATCTAGTCCAATAATACCATTGAGGCCCAAAAACTTGCCACAATTTTAAGGCACAGTCTTGGGAAAGGGGCAAAAAGAGGCCAGGCAGGTCTGGAATAAAAGGAGCAAATTAACTATAACTCAAGATGATAGTTGCCATTGACAATCTCCGAGGTGTCTCTCACCCATATGTCTCTTCCAAGTGTCTCAACATGTCTCAACTCTGTGCTCTTCTCCAAGTACCCCAAGTACCTGGTGCAAGTGCAAAGTTAAGAAGCACGTGGCCTTTCTTCTCCATTTGCACTCTTTGTTTCTCCCCTTCTACATCTCTTTTGTGTCTCAAGCTTCCTCATGCTGCTCACCTGATTAAGTGGGGGGCAGGTAACATGGAACCTCCACTTTTAAGAAGATGTTTCTTGACAGGTTGAGCACTTTTTGGTAATTCATGTAATTCTTCCTCTTGATTTTTTTTAATTATTAAAGGTCATTTGCAGAATAATCTTGAAGGTTCTTTTCATATTTACTCATTTATAGCATGGGTGACTTTCTGCAACCACCTCCGATCTATATGAGACAGTTCTGCTACCAATAATCACATTTGAGCACTGGTGGTTATGGGAATAGGCTGAGAGAGCAGAAAGGAATATACGCACACTCTATCATATTATGTAAATGACTCTTAAGTCTTCATTTAGACAATTAAGTACATTGCACACAAGTTAATTCTATCATTTTGAAAACTGTTCCCCTCAGAGGTGTGCTCTATCAATCTGCCTGTTCTGCTCCCTACTCTGTCTCTGTTGAATCCTCTTATCATGCCTGTACCCCAGTTCTGCATGTATAAATAAATAAATCTTTTTTAAAAAAAGATCTCACAGGCCCTCCCTGGTGGCGCAGCGGTTAAAGCACAGCACTGAGAAGCTAAAGCCACTTCCGCATGAGTTCGATCCCCGCCTGCCAAGGAGGAGCCCACATGGCGTGGCAGACCTCTCCTGACCCGCCCGCTGCTCCCCTCAGCAGTGTACTTCGTTGATCTGCCTGTTCTGCTCCCTGCTCTGTCTCTGGTGAAGCCTCTCACCGCCCCTGCAACTCTGGCCTGTACCCCAGTTCTGTATGCATAAATAAATAAACTTTGAAAAAAAAAAAAAAAAAGATCTCACAGACCCAGATTTCTAGTTTTCTTGTTTCATAAGATTCTCCCAGCAATCTTTGGTAAGACACCTGGGTATTAACTAGTTTTTATAGTCACCATTCAAATAAGTTTTATATAAATACCAACATTAGTGACAATAAAATACTTAACTATGTCTTGCCCCTTTTTGTATATTAAAAGCAAAAATAATAATTTTGCCTAACATATTTACATATGAAATAAATTCACAGCATGTATAATTTATGATTTTGATTACTTCATATTTTTATAATTTTACTATTATAATTTATATAATTGCATGATTTTTATTTACAATTTTATAATTTATAATTTTCTAAATTATTTATAAATTTTAAGTATCAGCAATGTTCTTATAATTCTTAGACAGAAGTAAATATTGCATAACTATTATAGAAATGCAAGTTAAAATTAGACACATAAAATTATAATATATATAACATTACTGGGTTGGGGGATAATAAGTCAATAGAATTGTAAAAGGGCATTTCAATTGAAAAGATCAAAGTGAAAGACATACATATTGGAATGATGATATGAATCAATGGAGAAAAATAATGTATTTCAAAATTTGGGGGTCAAGTATATATTTTAATTTATGTGAAAAGTTGAAGTATTATCAATTCGATATTCAGATTTCTACAGTTTGGTTTGATTTTATCTCACCCTTTGTTTTGTTTCTCTATATCCCATACATAAATGTCATCATCTAGTACTGGGGAGGGAGCACTGGAGTAAAGTCAGCAGGAGTACAATGGACTATGGTGGTTTTCAGAACCGTGCTGACTAATGCTGTACACCCAAACAACATGAAGCTCCTACACCTCTAACTCATATACAATGTAAACCAATGTTACCTCAATTAAAAAAACAAAAATAAATAGCATGAATAATAAGAGCATTATCAAAAACATTGTGCTTCTTATTAACAATTTCCCTGTTTTTCTTCTTTTCAAGAATAACTAAATACATCATTTTTAATAAAAACTACATTTAACTAGACATATTGCTGACATTCTTTGAATATGAACTTGACATACTCCGGTGTTGTGGCTGCCAAAATCATGATGAAGTGATATTCTTCTACATATGGAATTGAATGGTTCTATGACATCCATTTAGGAGCTTACTTTTAACATTAATTATAGAGATATATGAACTAATAGCTGTTTATCATTTCAATATTCTACCCAAATCTTTTGTATTCAAACATTCATATTGTAAATTGTTACTCATAAATGATTTATAGATGATGTAAGATAAAACTGCATCAACAAAGCTGAGATCATTGAGTTATTGATTCAATGTCCTTTGCTGAAATTACCAAGTTAAATATGATGTCAGCACAGACATCAAACAGAAATAAAAACCATTAGTCTTTGTATACTTTAAATTTCAGGGGGTGTTTTTAATTTAGTGTATGTTTTCTTGTCTGACCACTGTCAATACTTCAGTAAATACTTGTTAGTAAATCAAAAGATAAAGCGTGAAAGGTGTAGCATGTCTTTTACAAGGTCTTTTCTTCATTTATATATATTTATTATTTTGTATACTTCGTTGCAATGTATTGACAAAATTAACAAGCAACGATAGATAATCCATATCACTTATGTACCTTCATCTTTTTTCTTCCACTAGACCCATGCAAATATTTTTAGCATTAATTTTTTAGAGAGGTAACTGTAGTTTAAAACACTGCATATTATTAAGATATATAGATCACACCCCTTCAGAGTTTGTAACCAGATTCCACCTACCACCAAGGCACCTATAATCTTCTACCATAGTCTATTGGGTACCCTGTACCTATTGTTCTTAAGCCTTCCTCCATCCCCTGCAAGCTTCATTTCTACAGTCAGTGTTCTAGGGTTTGTTATTGACGTGGTTTCATTAGGCCCTCAATTGTCAAGCTATAGAAACAACTTAAGTGCTCAAGGAAATATGAGTGGATTAAGATGTATATATACACAAAGGAGTATTACTTAGATATTAAAATAATAATAAAGACAGAAGGAAAAATAATAAAGAAAGAAAGTCTTTCCATTTGCAATAATACAGATAATACTGGAGGGGATAATGTTAACTGAAATAAGTCAAAATACTGAGCAACTGATATATATTTCTGTTTCCACTTGGTGGAGTTATATAGACATTATTTAGTATGGTGGATATAACTGCCTTCCTGATTTATTACAATTTAATTTTATAGTATACAGTTAGGACAACAATAGCCAGACCATGCGATTGCCTTAGTTTACATTTAGCATACCCAATTTTTAAGTAATGGTATTGAACTAAATAATCTACTTTTAAACTTGACTACTGATAACTGACACTTGTTATTCTATTTTTCATGTACCAGTTGAACAGAGTAATGATATGGTCCATGTTAAAATGGTTTTCTTGTTAAAATAATTATAAAGTCATTTCAAATAAATATAAAATAGTGTAATAGCTTTGCATACAAGTAATTAACAGACTAATATGGCTGAAGAACTTGTGTGCAATATTTTGTAGACATAAAAAAACCTTTACCATTATATTTGAGGTATTTTGTATGACATACTGAGACTGTTGACATGCTTTGTGTATTATACAAGGTGTTCATGAGGTTTTATTAGCATAAGCATGCCTCTGTGCATATAAATATGTGTTCTCATTTGATGTTTCACACTATATTTTTGGAAGTTTTAGTTAAATATAATTTATATTCTCTTGTTCTTTATTCTGACAGCAATTTGTCAAATACTTAATGCAAATATGCTGAATCAGCTTATTTACAAGATGACTTTTTTTGACTCTGGAAAATTTCTCCAGTTATGTATGCATATATAAGCAACTTTATATTTGAGGTATAAATAAAATGTCTAACCTTTTGTACAGTATGAAAACTTGGAAATTTCATAATGAACTCAGCAATATTAATTACCAAGTTGAACACTTGGATACAAATATCCTATATTGACTTTTCATTATATTAAACTGTATTTTAAATTTGCAAAATACTTTCTAAATTTTATGTTCTACCTGATTTTGTGGCTATAGAAAATGTGTTATAGTTCAAGTAAATATTTTCCTTTTATTTTTCCAATTATGAAAAACACACAAAATTACATACTTTTCATAAGTATGTAATTTTGGGTTTTTGTTATGGAATCTTCTCAACTAATGGTGCTTATTCCTTAAATTTACTAAGGTATTAACATAAGAACATGTCTATTTTAGGGCCTTCTCTGGTGGTGCAATGGGTTAATATGCAGCATTATGAAGCTACCCTCAGTCACTGCAACACGAGTTAGATTCCAAGCCCAGGGGTAACCCACATGGTGCAGCAGACTTATCCTGGCCCACCTTTTACTCCCTTCAACAGTGGACTTTAATAGATCTGCCTGTTCTGCTTCCTCCTCTATCTTTGGTGAATCCTCTCAACCCCTGTACCTCTGGTCAGCACCCCAGTCCTAAACGCATAAGTAAAAAGAAAATGTATATTTTGCTATGTTTAAGAATGTTCAGGAAAATTACAGAGCCAAGACAAACCCACGAACAAACCCCAGATTTCATATTTTCAGTGTCACATTGTTAACAGAACTTTAGACAGGAGTACTGTTATTAGCAGTTAGTTATGCACTAATATTTCTCTTTTCGAGGAACATGTACTTTACATTATTTTTACAAGGCTTGCAGTAATAAGTTTATGTAAGAACTTAATATTAATTCAATTATGATACATCTTCCCGTACTATCATCCATGATAAGAGGAATTTTTCATGGTAGCCTCAAGATATTTTGTGTATATCTAGAAAATTTGTCAGTCAGGTGCAAATGAAATACAAGTACGTTTCTAAAATTTAAATTTATCAAGTTGTTAATTGTCAACAGTGGTTTTCTTATGTAACTGAAAATCTCCATGTAAGATCAGATATTATATTTAGAAGTATTTAGAGAATGGAACCATCTATTAAAATTATTAACTTCCAAGCAGGTATTTATAAGATTAAAGGGACTATAGTATTTCTCAATTGCTATAGGCTACAGGTCTCTGAGAAGTTCTGATTTTTTTTTTATTTCCCCTTAGTCAATCTATTGTTTTTAATTCCACAATTTAAGTAACTGTTTCTAAAAGTAACTTTCCTTTCATCATTCATCTGAAATTGAACAATATTATGTATTTGGTGAGGCACAAAAAGTTTGATGATAAAGATTTCCTAGCATTCATGACATAATTAAGAATTTATAGTAGTCAATTCAACTTCTCAGCTTCTCAAGATCAATGCCTTTTGTACACAAGCAGGCAAATCCTTTTTACAAAGTATAAGGTTGTTATGGGAAAATAACTTATGTCCATATTTTGCATTTAAACGTAAGAAACACTAGCATAGAGTTGCACTAGGTACAACATGTGGATCATGTAGATAGAGAATTAATCTGGGAACTGCTCTTTTCAATTTAGTAATCCCCATACAGGTTCTATAGGGAGAGTCAAACTTGCACTGATGGCTGGTGGTTTGTTTTTGGCAGACTCATAGCATAAATGGCTATTATTCACTGTTCCTTTAACAATATTCATGAGATAGCTGTGTTTTATCAGTTCAGGTGAGAACACAGTAAGAAGATAAACAAAATATTGTGGATCAAGAGGCTTAACAATCCTACAAAATGGAGGAGTGCCAAAAGGAAGAAGTAAGACCACTGGAACTAGAAACAAATTACAGAGACCAAAGCCAAGAAATGTACTTATAATGCAGGAAAGGATACAGAAAGGTCATGGACATTCTTTTCTGGAGTTATCTCTGCTTAGTCAGCTTTTTTCTAATTTGATTATTTATTTCATTGGCAGTGGCCAAGCCAAAGTCATTTCTGATGAGCTCAGAGTTGAGCATACTCAAAAGGAAGTTTAAAGATTAAAAAGCCTGTGCAATTTCTACATATAGAATATAACATTAGTACAACAGTAGCAATGTTTGTGTTTGGTTAGAACATGCAATTTTCAATTTCTTAAGGTCTTCTTAAAAGCTACCATGTGAAAGGAAAAATATCCCACTACACTCTATTTTTTAAGACAGTATTTTATAGGAAAGGGTTCATGGAAAATAGAATAGTAATGGTCTAGAATCATAAATGTTGAACATCTATATGATAGTACAAAAAATAAAAGAGTAAACCTCAATAATAAAAGACTAATTAAAAATGCAACAGGACAGATATACCTCAAATATATTGAAAAAAGAAAGAAAGAAAGAAACCAGACCCAAACAATTACCTATTATATATTATCATTTATGCAAAATTTGGAAAAGACAAACTTACGAGGAAAAAAAAATGCAGTGGTTGGGCCCAGGGTCAAAGTGTAGGAACTTAAGATAGTTATTTGGGACAGTAAAATGTAAGTAGATGATTGTGTGTACTTGGAAAACTCATAAAACCATACCTAAATAGGGTAAATTTTATTATATAAGAATTATACTTCATTAGATCTGACTTTAAAAAATACAGCACTTAGTTTTATCATGTATTCTTGCATATACAAACATACACAGTATGTGCTTAATATCTCAAATAAGAAACTTAATGCGTTTTCTTGCCATATAAAGGTTAACAGAAGAGAACAAAGAAGGTAGATTTAAAGCTTGGTCTTCCTTATTTGTGGGAATTATATTTATTCTACTACAAAATGTTCTTTCCTTTTAATAGAAGATTTTAAATGTATGTCCTCTGAAGTTTGGAACTTCTTGAAAGGTTCCAACAGTAGAAACATATAGAGGTATAAAACTCTGTTACCACAGTATAGGTTTTAATTCCCCCCCCCAAAAAAAAAGTTGATTTCATGGGAAAAGTGCTAAAGAATAGGTAGGAGCTATCTCTGGAAAAGTTATTTATATGTAAGCGTTTGTAAGGGCATATATAATCAGGAACATTTCTTAGCACACTAGTTTACAAAAATGAATCATATGGTGGTAACATTGTAATTAAAAACAAATGAAACACAGTTAAGGTAGCTTCCCTGGTGGGACAATGGGCTAAAGTACAGTACTAAAAAGTTATCTGCAGCTTTTACTGCAGTAAGAAGAGTTCAATCTCTGACCCACATGGCCCAGCAGACCTGTCTTGTCTTACCGGCTGTTCCCCTCAGCAGTGTATTCCAGTAGATCTGCCTGTTCTGCTCCCCACTCTGTCTCTGGTAAATCCTCTCACCTCCCGCATCTCTGGCCTGTACCCCAGTTCTTGTATGCATAAATAAATAAATCTTTAAGAAAAAAATCCAAGTTTGTTTACACTGCATGAACTTCTCCATAATTTTTTTAGTCTTCACAGTAATTTTAAGCATTGTCTAGGAAAATGTAAATCTCATGAATACCTTGTTTTTTTTAAAAAAGCATTTATTATGTTTTTCAAAAGACAGCTAAGCCATTTTGATTATCAAAGTTTGTGACACGTCATTGAGTCAATGTATCCTGAGGAAAGGGGTTATCTGTAAGATTTAACCCATCTGAGGAAAGCAGTCCATAAATAAATTCCCATTTCTTCTGACAAAATATTTTCTGAGAAATGGAAAAGTATAGATATGTGCCTGACCATAAAATATGTGAGAGTGAATAAAAAGAATCTCATTAAAATATCAAGTGAAAAATTCTAATACACTTCAACAGAAATGAACTTCTCATATAAGATGGACAAGAGATAATTCATGTATAATTCAAACATTTCAGAGCTTCTGCCAAATATACTGTGATTTCTCTTAAAGCACATGGAAATATTCATGACACTAAAACTTCTAGATTTTTTTTAGAAAGGAGAGAAAATATTTAATCTCAGAATCCTGGGATTTTGAGGGTTTAATCTTTTTATTCGCAAAGGGTACAGGTTATAGAATCCATGTAAATCATACACTCATAATACAATTTGAAGGACATCAAACTAAAACAACCTTATTCAGCAAAGGGATATATTATGTTCCAATACTAAACAAAATGAAAGTTCTATTTCTGCTCTTGTCATCATGAGCAACACCCTACATTGTATGTCAGGCGAAATCTGTCAATATCTTTTTTTCTGCCTCAATGCTGTACAACGACATTAAAGACACATGGAAGGAAAGAATCAATATTTTAGTGGCAGCAGCAGTGGCAAAACTGAGACCGGGTGGTGTTTACTGTTGATCAAGTTACAGCCTCTCCATCCAAACCAGAAATAGAGGGAGCATAACCAGAATCCACTTGGCAGAGCCTCTCTTTCAGCTGTAGTTATTGAACATATTTCACTTTTATCTCAATGGGAGTGTGATGGTTAAGAAAGAAACAGAGATAAAAACAAGCAATAGGAAAAGGTTTCTAAGTAGTTCATTAAATGGCACTGTTTGAAAACAGCAGTAAGCACTGAATTGTGCCTCTGAGGTGGCTGAAGCAATGCAAAAGCTAAGACAAAGTGGACTAGGGAGTCATTAGGTGTTCTCTGATGACACAATCAGCTTCTGCCAGCTAGCTAAACATGCACAATATCAAAGGGGAAGATGCAAAGGAATTGAAGACAGTATCAGAAGTATTATAAATGACTGTTGCCCAACTTAGGTCCAACCTTTGCTGACTAGAATGGCACTACTGAATATAACTTATTCTGTATCTTAGACCATATTGTGTTAGCAACAATGGCACTCCCTTAGTTAATTGGAAGAGAAAGGTTATAATTGATTATTCCGCAAAATACATTTCTTTAGCATAACAAAATTTAGAGTAGACTAAATGTCTGATAGTTTTTAACAGACCATCTCATGTGAAAATAAGCTAGGAAATGTTTAATGTCAATTTTTGCAAACTGAATCACCTGCTTTAGAGAATAGATAGAAATGTAATGGAGATGAAACTGCATTAATTTAATAAGCAAGCTTGAAGTCTCAGGTGAACTCAATAGTCATAGCCACATAAAAATGACATTTCTTGAATGAGTAGCAACCAGAATCTGATTTTGTTAGGGTGATATTCAAAATGCAATATTACAAATTAGGCCCACACCTACTTAATGTCAGCACCAATAAAAGCATTGGTGTATTCTACCCATTTCTAAGCTGACTTAAGGCAGTCATGATTGGAAGGTAAAGGTCCCAACAGCCTTTTTCTTGACGTTTACTTTGAGGTCAGTACTGAGTTTTTTCTCTATACTCTATGTCTTGGTTTCAGGCCTTCACTGACTTCTGTGTTCAGGTATCTCTCACCATCCTCCTGTATCATTTTTTGCTTCCAATTATTATTCTTTCATTTTGCACTTTAATTAATACAGTTGAAGTACTGAACATGATGTGGCAGCTAGCTTATTTTCCTGCATGCTTTATCAAACAATAAGGGCAGACAGAGTGAGTTGAAGTGAGGCTGTGAGACTCAGTCACTGAGCTTGCTGCAGAGCTTTCACTCTGCAATCATCTTTGAGTACCAGTGCTCACCACAATGCTCTGTACAGCAAGATAGTTTGGTGGAGGGTGAATGGGATGTGTGTATATATGAGAAGAGAAGCAAAAATGTCCACAGCCAAAATAAAAATGAAAGTAAAAAAGATTTAACAGGTTTTCATTAATGCAATAATAACAACAGTAAAAAAATCAAGATATTCCTCTTCACTCAGTTTCCTGTTGTTGATATTTTTCTTTTAAAAAAGGAAAATGAAGAAACAAAAATACTGAGTATATCACTTGCACAATATGTAACCGACACATCTACTTTATTCAACAAGAGGCCACAGATTTTTTTGTAACTCATTTCTACCACAATGCTTACTCTTTCAAATGGTGATGACCTTAACTCATAGGCAAAGATAAAATCCTAAAAGCATTAAAATCAAAAGCCCACATATGATACTTTCCTCAGGGCAGATACTATCAATTCTTCCTCTCTTAATCTCCAAGGAAAAGCTGAGAATTGAGTCAATTTCAGGACTGTAAAAGTAATGCAGAAGAAACCAAAGGACCTCAACCGAACTACAGAAGGGTTTGTGATTTTTTTATTTTGTTTTGATTATAAGAGCTGTTAATAATTTCACAAGAGATTCTTATCAATATTACAATTCAAACCTCAGAATTTGAATCACATGTGCCACTACAACAAGGTTATCAGTGAATGAGAGAAGTGATGGGTAAATGTCATGACCATTATTTCTAGTAATATTTATATAGGTGCCACTTCAAAGAAATGAATATCTGTAAAATGATATATGAATATCTGAAGAGTAAAATATTTTCTTAATCTAATACATTTACTGAAATGAAATTAATTCATGCTTCCAATTTTAATTCAAGGGTACAGGACAAGATTTTGTTTGTGTTTATATAATTCTAATACTAGTAAGTATAAAATTATGAAGCTTTTATATTATGCTGAAAATATCTCATTGAAAAAAATATTCTCAAATACAAAAAAAAAAAAAGACTGCAAGTACTTAAAAAGATAAAGAAAAGAAAAGGTATTGTTCTATTTTAAAACGTTGTTTCCTCTAATTCTCTAATTGTTTTTGCTTTGATTAAGATTAGGATAGGATGACATTACCTCAAGTTAACTTTTGTGCTATATAAATTCCAAGCTACAATTTACAAAGGCTCTAAGAGGTTACTTAATGCAGTACTCACCCAATAAAAGAATACTCCTGACCCCATTAATTTACTAATTTGCTTCAATTCAAATAGTTTTAAGAAGTAGCAAATACAAATAATTTGTAAAGATACAAAAATTCCAAATCGCCTTAATACAATTAATATAAGATGTGCACATATATTTGTGTGTTTATCTGAGTTCATAAATTCAAGTCATTTTTGAGTTAATCTTAAGAAGATGCTGCTGATTGATTGGCTATGGAGTATGTGTAAAAGACAATAGTTGGGTGACGTGGTGGCAGGAGAAATTTTACACATATTTTTTTCAAAAATTAAAAAAGAAGAGAGCTGGGAACAATTTCAAAGACTTTCACTAGTTAAGGATAATTTCATTATTTACTGGGATGAGGAAAAAAAAAACAGAATTGGGGAGAGGAGAATTAAAGGTTGGATGAAATTTGACTTGGGAGAAGTAAAATGTCAAATTCCCACTAGCATTAATTTTCTTTTGCTAAGATGCCAACTAAATCTTTATTAGTTTTAAACTGCTATCATAATAAGTTACCACAGACTTTGTGTTATAAAACAACATACATTTATGAGCTCAGTGTAAGTGGGCAGAAGTCTAGGCACAATATGGTTCTTTTTTCTTGGGTCTCATAAGACCAAAATTAAGGTGTTAAAGGGTAGTGCTATTACTTTATATTGAAGAATCTGGAGAATAAACTTCTAAACTAACTCAACATTTATTTATGTAAATATATATTTACATCATTCTTCCTTTTTGCACAATGTATGTTTTCTTTTCTCAGTCCACCTAAAATTCCCACCACCAATTCTCTCATACACCATCCCCTCTGTACCTTGTGTAAGAACACATTGCTTCCCCTGTTTTGATCCTTCTCCCTCCACCTCCCCTACAGAGGATTAATAGTTGCTTGTTAATTTTTTCACCTTATTATAATTATTTTTTCCTGGTTCCTTATTTGGTCTGCTATACCCTCCTATAAGTGAAACCATCTGATGTTTTTATTTTTCTTCTGGTTTATTTCACTGAGCATAATCCCTTTCAGCTCCACCCATGCTGCTGCATATGGCACATGTTTATCTTTTTGATGGCTGAATATTATTCCATTATGTATGTATGTAGGTATGTATATGTATATATATAATGTGTGTGTGTGTGTGTATATATATATATATATAATGGAATAGTATTCATCTATTTTTGGTCATTTGGGTTGTTTCCATAACTTACCTATTGTAAATAGTGCTGCTGTAAACACAGAGCACTAACAAAAAACTAATGTTTTTTGTTGACAACATTCAGTTCTTGGGATTGTTAGTTTGAAATTTCCATTTCACAGCTGGCTGTAAATTGAGGGGCCACCCTTTTCAGAGGTCTTTCTCTGATATATATCAGAAGCAGAAAATGGTTCATATCCTTCACACACTGAAATATCTCTGATTACTCCTTTTTCCTTCATCACTCTACCTCTATCAATAAAATGGTTTTCTGCTTTTAAAGCTCATATAATTATATTGGGTGCACCTATATAATCAAGGATCTATCTTATAATCCTTAACTATATCTTCATTATTCCTTTTACTCTGAAATGTAACATATTCACAGACTTGGAAGATGAAAGAATTGACATATGGGAATGGGGAGAGGCCATTCAGCACACCAGGGAATCCAAGGGGGTATTTTTAATAAGCAGTCAGATATAACATGTATGGTATTTGTGAGAATGGAGCAGAGTAAACAATTAAAAAAATGGACATTAGAATTATCAGTCTATAGATGGTATAAAAACTCTTGATACATCAAACAGGATTTGTCTGATCATTTCTTAGCACCTCTTTTCTGGCTCTCTGTTCATTTAATCTCAATGGAACTTCAATACTCTCCTATTTTCTTGCTTTTTACCTTTGTCATTTTGAACTCTTCTCAATCTACCAATCAGAGTAATCCTTATAAATCAATAGTTAAATCACATTTTTAATTTGCTTAGCTTAATGGGATCTACACAGAAAATAAAAAATCAATGTGGTATGAAAAATCTGAATCAGGTAGAAAGAAACAGACACTTAGAGATTATGAATTCTGACATTTCCCCCATTAGTTAGAGATTATGAATTCTGACATTTTGCCAATTAGCTAGACTCTAAGTGTCCTTTTAGACTATAAAATTAGAAATTCTGAGAATTTGTACCTATTGCTTAAAATATAGACAATTTGATTTTAAGTGGATATGATTTAAAGAAATATATAATTATTCACAGAGGTTATAATGCAAGGACAAAATTTCAGAGCACAGGGAAAAGGTTTGCACTTTGGTTGATGTTCTCTATTATTCTATATTTTTATAGCTAGTGTATGTAAGAGTTATATTAAAATGATCCTTTACTAAATTCAAAGTTATATATGGGACTCTGTGATTCCACAGTACAGAACTGGAAAAAATCAAAGAATATGGAGATGTTTTCAAATGATTAATAAAATAGAAAATTTATTTATCTGAAATACCGTTATGTTTTTCCATATGAAAGCAGGGACTTCACTTTGAATATGGAAAATATCATTTTAACTGAAACTTATTTGGACTTATTTTGCATATGCTATAAATGATATTTATAAAAAAATACTCATTATAAAAATAAAATTTTAATGATGTAAAGGATAAATAATTTACTGTGCTTGGGGGAAATATATTAATATAAATAATATATTGAGATACAAAGTAAATATGGCAGATTTATTTTCAAATGCAAAAAGTAAAGTGATAACTATGTAATATTCAGCTATATAGTCATATCTAACTGATATTGAATATTACAAATATAATTTTAATAATCTGAAATGAAAGTAATTACATACTGTTATCAAAATTCATTTTCAAAAGTTATTATAGGGAACTTGTTAAAATTTTTAAAAGTATTTTGGGAGTTTCAAAATAAAGCTTTGATCTACTGAAATCAAGAGTTAAAAAAATCAAAAATTGAAAAAGTAGGTAGTCTTTAACTATATGATGTGCAAATAATTTTCTAAAAGCTTTTAGGAAACATATTTTTGTAAAATCATTTAAATATTTAAGCAAATTGAGATGTTTTACATATTCTCTTAATATTTACTGGAAAGTATGCTTAACTATAATATAAACTAAAGGATATTTTTCTTAAACTTCTTTATAATAGGGGAGATACAAAAATAATGTTTGTAAAATATGGTGGATAAGTATCTAGGAGTTGTGAGTAGTGGAATGACTCAATTCCAGGAATAAAGGTATTAAACTAGGTCAATAACAATTTGAATTTTAATGTAAAAGCACATTTTTGAAATTTCCAGAAATTGAACAACAGTACATTTCTATCAATTATTAAGAAAGCTAATATATATATGGATGGTAAATTAGGCATTTGCTCTAAAATATAATATATGTAATATATTCACATTATATATATATATATCCTGTATTTATATTTAAAACATTTATATTTTATATTCATTAAATATATATTGCATGCTTATAATATACATTTAAATATATTTATCAGTAAAAAAAGCACTCTGAAATATTTTATATATATAATGTGCTTTATTCAAAAGCCAATTCAAGTTAAAAAGAACGTAAGTAACTTCCTCTCATAAGCTCATCTTGTCCCTCTCTTTTTTCCTTATAACTTTTCCAATTCTCTTTTCTCCATCTTTTCCATCACTCTCAATTCTTACATTGCATTGATGTAGAACACACATCAAGGAATCAAAGGATTCCTATACTGATCTAGAAAAGTTCATAGTTTAATAGAGAATGACAAATAGATTACTTCAATATCAGACACACTATGATGAGCACAAACACAGGATTACCTTATGAGCTTTTCAAAATATTCAGCAAGCTAGTAAGTAAATATATGTATTCAAATGAACTACTTTTTTTTTTTAAGATTTATTTATTCATACAGAACTGAGGTACAGGCCAGAGGTGGTGAGAGGATTCACTAGAGACAAAAAGGGGCGCAGAACAGGCAGACTGACTTAAGTACACTGCTGATGGGAAGCAGCGGTAGAGATAGGAGAGGTTTGCTGGGCCATGTGGTCACCTCCGGGGCCAGGGGTTGAACTAGCACTGATGAAGCTGCAGCTTGCTTGCACTGCTGCGCCACCAGGGAGGGCTCTGAACTACTTTCTAGAAGCAGGTATCATAGTTTTTGTCTATTTTTACACTTCAATATTACCTTTTAAAAATAATCACTAACTGGGCCCTCCCTGGTGGCACAGTGGGTTAAAGCACAGTACTAAGAATCTAAAGCCGCTTCAGCATGAGTTCGGTCCCTGCCCTGGAGGTGATCCACATGGCGTGGCAAACCTCTCCTGACTGGCCCCCTGTTGCCCTCAGCAGTGTACTTCGTCCATCTGCCTGTTCTGCTCCCCACTCTGTCTCTGGTGAATCCTCTCACCGACTCTGCACCTCTGGTCTGTACCCCAATTCTGTATGCATAAATAAATAAATATTAAAAAAAAATCACTAACCTACCTCACTGATATTCATCACCTATTTTCAGCTCACCTATATTCAGCTCTCTACTCTTTTCTGCAATAGAATCTAAGAAAGATGTTACTAATGTTTGTGTAATTATGGCTGCATCTCCAGACTCTGTAAGTTCCATGAACAGAGAAATTTAAGTAATTTGGAAAAATCCAATTGCATGTTTCTTTCAGAGAATGAAGATGCTAATTTATATGCATGCCAAATGTATATGAGACAAGAACTCTGTTTAATTTGATCACCACTTGTTCACTGTAGCATTGTATGGAGGTCATAATCATTTAACATACACCGAAGTGAGTATGCAAATATTAAATAATTATATGCATTTATTGACATGTAAACATGGCCCTGATACAGAGCTAGGAGAAAACACAGATTGCAAAACATTAGGTATTGATAAATTGTTGTTTAAAAAATATTGAATATGTAATTACATTCAAAGAATATAGCAGCATATTCTAATCTAAAAAGTATATTTGCAACTATTAATTATACCTATGTCTAGATGACTGCCCTAGAATGGTATTTATATATCTTTTAATTTCTTTGTAACATCTTAATATATTATGAACATATACTATATTTAAACTTTATAATTTTTATTTATTTTTTATTAAGATAGCATTGGCTATATGACTATACATGTTTTAGAAATACAAGATTATGCCTTTACTTTTATTTTACCACATCTCACCTACCACCAAAGTATCAATAACCCTGTACCCAGCCCACTAGGCTGTTCCACCCCCCTATCCTTTTTTCCTTTTCTATGATACCCTTCTCTCTCAGGCAACTTCAGTTCTGTAATCAGAATCCAATGATATTTTGGCTTTGTTCCCTTAAATTCAACATGACTGAAAAAAAGCACTGTTTGTCTATTTCCTTCACTTATTTTTCTCAACATGATCCCTTAAATTCCATCCTTGTTGTTGCATATGGTAAATTTCATCTTTCACAAATATAACTTAGTAGTATTTCACGTGCATATTTACCAGATCTCCTGTGTCCACTCATCTGTCTTTTTGTACTTAGATTGTTTTCATATCATGTTATTGTAAACAGAGTGGCTAAAAACATAGGATTATATGTATCCTCTCAAATAAGTGTTTTCACATTGTTAAAATGGCCATCTTACACATCTTATACAGATTTCATATACCCCTATCAAAATTAATATGCCATTCTTCAGGAAGTTGAGCAAATATTAATGAAATTTTAATAGGAAAAAAAAAGACTCTGAAAAGTCAAATCAACCCTGCCACAAACAAACAAAGCAAAGAAGATTGTTGGTATTACACTCCCAAAATTCAAGATATAAGCAATCAAAACAATATGGCTTTGAAATAAAAGTGGACACAGGCCAGTGGAATAGAGCTTAGATGCAAATCCTCATTATATAAACAGTTAATATACAAGAAAGGAGCCAAGAGCATAAAATGGGGAAAGGAAAATCTATTCAACAAATTGTGTTGTTATAACTGGAAAGATATATAGAAACAAAAATCTAGACCACTCTTAAGTCATACACAAAATTTAATTCAAACTAGATTAAAGACTTGAATATAAGTTCTAATAGAACTGATAGAACTTAGATTAAAAAAAATATATATATATACATATACATATGTATATACACACACACACACACACACACACAAAAGAAAATCAGTAGTATACTCCATGATACTGACGTTAGTAAAATGTCTTTGAGAAACTGACTCCAAATGGCAAGGGAAATTAATGAAAAAAAAAAGTGGAAGTACATCAAATTAGAAGCTTCTGCACAACAAAATAAACTCATTAAACTAAAAAGAAATCCCCTGAATGGGAGAAAATATTTTCATATCCTAACTTGTCAAGGTGTGAATATCCAAGATTTACAAATTTATAACTCAATAACAAAAACAACCCAATCAAAATATAGGCAGAAAATTTGACTAGACACTTCTCTAAAGAAGATGGTTAATAGGCACCTGAAAAAAAATGTCCGTCATCGACATAATAAAGGAAATGCAAATAAAAACCACAATGAGATATAAACTTACATTCATGACAATGACCTACATCAAAAAGACCATAAACAATATGTCACTAAGAGTGTATCTATTGTATACTGATGGTGGGGATGTAAATTGGTCCAAACTGTATGACAAACAGCATAGATATTTCTCAAAATTTTAAAAGAGTGATCCAGTAATTCCAACCCTAAGTATTTATCCAAGGAATATAAAAACTCATTCAAAGTATGTACTACTATTAGAATGAGAAAATCAAAATTGCTTATCGTATTTAAATTTAATTAAATTTTACCTTTGTATTTTCTTCCAAGAGAAAATGGAGACAGAAAATCCATCTATGTCTAATTCGCTCCTGCTTACCTGTATCTTAAATCAAACAGCAAAGATAAAGATAGCAATAATAATAAAAAGCAAAAACAGTGAATATGACCATATTGCTAATGATATTCCAAACTTTATCATGAAATTACTGGTTGCTACCAATTTTACAGATAAAAAAAGCCAAACAATTTCACTGATTTGTACACTAATTTGTACAAATAAAGAATAAGAATTTGATATCAAAGGTATACTAAGCTCCCAAATCCATGTCCTTAACTATTCCTTCCTTCATCCTGTTTTCTTACCTCTAGGTAATTAGCTGCTTTATATTTTGATTAGCATCTTAGGCAATCTGAACAACAGAGCAGATGGCATAGGGAACTATTCTCATTAAGGATGGCAGGAATATGAACTGACAATTGGTATCTCTGAAAGAACAATAAATACTACTAGCACCAGTATTATTTGTGATGGACCAGCAATGGTAATGTTTCCTCTTTTTAGATAAAATAGCACTCTACTGTACAGATCACAATAGAAAGGTATAGGACTTAAATCAAAGATTTGAGTATAAAATCCTCCTTGAAAATTAATTAACACAATTATGATACATCACATTGCCCAGCTCTGTCTGACACATGACAGGCAATTAAATATTTGCTTGCTGATTTTTTAATGTAATGTGAAGTTTTAAAATAGTATATACATCTCATGAACATAAATCCTTTGTTTGCTTTAATACTTTCATTCCTATGAATTTAGCATATTCTATGCATCTAACTATGTTTTGAATGAGATGATTAGATGATATTTGTTATCTTTTTCTATCTATACAATGGGAACAATGTTCTTGATAACTGAATCAATTAACATATTTTACATTCCCAGTCTACAGTTAAGAAAATACTTAGTATTACCTTCCAGTATTAGCTCCCTACATTACCCTATGTTGTCAATTAACTTGGGGACTTACACTTTATTAGTGCTTATTTTTTAGCTAATTTTAAGTATATTCTTAAACTTGGTCTTTCAGATAGGCTTGAAAAACAAGAAACAGTTCAGCTAAAGTGTCTCAGTTGCACTGAATGGAACATATGAAAATTCTAATTAGTGAAAGTTATACAGTGGATAACTACTGTGTATTCTAAATTATATTTATCCATTACAACTTTGTCATCAAATATTGCATATGGCCTATAGTTAGCGTTACTGTAAATTTGCATTTCAACTGGAGAAAAAGACACCTTCTTTTTGTCTTCACTGATTAACATTTTCAAGCTCTGTAATTTTCTTGCTGCTCACAGAAACAAAGCAAGCCAAGCTCATACAGAAAGCCTATTCTCCAAGATATAAATATTTGCTATTCAGAAAATCTCAATGAGGGTTTAGTTATTTTAAACTAAAGAAAGAAAATTACTAGTAATGATTGGTTTCAGCTAACGAAATGCTTTTATGCAAATATGTGAACCCTAAATATGACCTGGAAACAAAAGACTGCTTAACAGTTACTATTAAGCAATACATTAGTAGATCAATTAAACAGAACTTCTTTCTAATGAGTATGTGGTACAGAGGTTGCCATAGAAACCTGGAAAGGAAAAGCCCTTGAATGCTAATTTATCGCTACAAGACTGTTAGTAGTAGTAACTGAAGTTGAAATAAGCCACTTCTGGGAAAACAACTTTTCATGTATCTAACGTGAATTTGCAAAGATTATCAGATTCTATTGTCTCACCTTTGTAGTATTTATCCAGCCTGTGTCAGCAGAATTTTCTGTGACAGCCAATTTTGATATGTCTAAACTTGAGGTTTCCACAAGAGGAGAAATATATCTAAAATTTAGTAAGAATAAAATAATGACTTTTTGTATCATTCTGGTGAGATAAGTATATGTCATATTTCTAGATTTCCAGGGCAGATAAAGAAGTCAAATTGCAAGACAGACCCAACAAAGTCTTGTGTAGCCCATACAGAGTTCTAGAAATAAAACTGCCTTCAAAGTTATTTTCTGCTGGGTCAAGAAAGCTGAAATTTTTATCTGCCCTTTTGAAAAGCCACTGAATGTGGGTTGTCCCAGGAAGGGACAAATTGCTTTAGTCAAAGCAATTTTCTGTTCACTGAGACAGAAGCTAGTTAAGTCTCTTTAACTGTACTCACAGGACATTGATGGGAAATTGAGAAATCAATCTGTGGCACTCACAAAATGTTTAAATGCAATGATTAAATGACAGAAATAGGAACATTTGTAAAAGCATATACATAAATATCAAATACTTCCAAAATACATAAATATCGAATACTTCCAAAATAATACCTTATTACTAAATTTAATTTACAAATGAAATCTTAAAGATTTGTCATTAAAATTTGCATGTTTCAAAACTCTGGCATTCTTCAGATGTGGAGTTTTACAGTGCGTTCAACAGTAAAAATACTTCAATAGGGCCCTCCCTGGTGGCGCAGGGGGTTAAAGCACAGCACTAAGAAGCTTAAGCCACTTCTGTATGAGTTCGATTCCCACCTGCCCCGGAGGTGACCACATGGCGCGGCAGACCTCTCCTGACCCACCCGCTGCTCCCCTCAGCAGTGTACTTCTTCGATCTGCCTGTTCTGCTCCCCACTCTATCTCTAGTGAATGCTCTCACCCTCCGCATCTCTGGCCTGTACCCCAGTTCTGTATGAATAAATAAACAAATCTTTAAAAAAAAAAAACTTCAATAATCTGATGAGCTGGAACAATCTTAAAATTAGTAGTACATTTTCTATCCAAGTATTTAACTCTCAAATGCTAAAGTCTGATAATCATGTCTTCCTAATGTTCTAGATTTAATTACATAACCATGTAAGCACTGAAGCAACCACTTGCTGAAACTTACATAATTTTAACAGACACTCTGATAAACCAAATGTCGTAGCATGATTAATCAAATAGTTTGAAGTAGTTCAATAAATGTCCAAAGTCCAATAGGGGATAATGAACTCAAAAGGAATAATTAATTCACATGTTTGTGAAGAACTTCTGAAGAAGGTGAGAGATAGATGATACTATAACCGTGGATATCATGAGAAATATATCAACTATTTGAAAAAAGTAGAATTTTTTGGACAGCTTACTCTATAAATTCTAATATGTATCATATGTCAGTATTACAAAGCAAATAGTACTATTTTTCTTGGAATCCTGATTTTAATCCCATCTTGAATAGGTATTACCAAGTCATGAGTAACTATCTATGGATTTAATAAATGTAAATGTATAGTCACCTCATCATTTTCCTTTTGCCTAAGCATAAAAACAAATCTGTTATTTTCAATATCACTCATACTGTTAAAATTTTGATATTTCTATAATTACAATGGAAATAATGAAATTTGGTTTACAAAAATGTTATTGGCCTCTCCCTGGTGCCCTAATGGGTTAAAGTGCAGCTCTACCAAGCTAGCTGTAGCCGCTTCAGCCACGAGTTTTAGCCCTGCCCACAGAGGTGATCCACATGGTGTGCCTTACTTCCCATTCTCCCCCATGCTCCCCTCAGCAGTTAATTTGTCAATCTTCCTGTTCTGCTCCCCATGTTGTCTCTCTAGTGAAGCCTCTCACACTCCTGCACCTCTAGCCTATACCCCCGATGTGCCTGCATAAATACTTTTAAAATGTTATTCTAATTTTAGTAGACTGTATGTGCTTTGTGTGATTTTAACCACTTTTCCTCTGTAAATGAGGCTTTGCTTGTTTTATATTTAGTATGAACTTTATTTTTGAAACTTCTGTATAACAGATTCTGGCCTACATTATCATGATAAGATTTATTTAAAGAGCCTAGATAAATAAGATGATGGACCTTGTACTTAACTATAGGGAGGGAATCAATCTACAATGGATATTACATCAGATCATCACGTTGTTTACTTTAAATATTTGAATTTTATTTGCCAATTTGATTTAAATAAGGTTTGAAAGAAAGAATAAGAAAATGAATAAAACAGGCAAATCTAAATGAGAAAAAAGTGTAGCAAACAATTATAATTCTTTTCATTCACATATCAAAAATATTTAAAGCAGTAAAAGTTTTTTCTGAATATAAAATATCAGAAAACTTCTAGACTTGGTTATACTTTGAGTTATAATAACAAAGTTATGAGTTTGAGTGAAATGACCTTCACACAGGTTTCTAAAGAAAGAGGAAAGGAAAATACTAGTTTTAGATTGGAAGAGGGGAAATTATTTTCTGGTAGAAGTAAGTTCTAAGTTAAAAGGGTCAAAGCAGATGATGATTCTGTGGACAGAGTGTCATTAAAGTGAACTGTGTTAGAATAATAGCTACAAGACAGAGGATAACTCATATGACATTTGATTCAGTTTGAAAAGTTCAAAGACTTTAAATCATTATAGCTAAGGATTGATTTATTTTCGTCCCTCAGCACTAAAAGATAATTTTAAATGGAAGAATATCTTCATTTTAAGAAAAAATGTTAGGGGTATGACTAAAGCATAAAATGACTTGAGTTTAATAAGACCTTTTAAGAGCATGTATCAAAAACATTTGTTGTTCATTTTTCTCTTTCTCCCTTCTCTCACTTTTTGAGATTATTTTTTTCTATAAACTCCTTCAATCACCCCAAAACAATGGTACTTTGAGGGGAAAAAGTGTTAAATTGTATAAAAGGCTATTTTTAATAGCTTTTAGAAAGCATTCCTAATGACTTTGTAGAAACATTATTTTGTCCATGGAATTTATATCTACCAAAAATTTAAACTGCCCATATATTTTTTAAAAGTTTATATTTGACAGAGATGAATGGAGAGAAATGAGCTAGGTCATTTCTAGATGTTATAAAAGAAATAGAAGCATAATATAACAGGAGGAACTATGGATTAGCTACTTTATATAGGGTCATTGGGAAAGATGTTTTAATTGAGACCTGTAATTCAAGGAGGTAGATAAAAAAACAAAACAAAACAAAACAAAAAACAGGTAGTCAAGTAACATAAAGAAGCCAGTATAGATAGAGCACAGTGTGAGGAGCTATAGTTACGTGAGAAAAATCTTATTAAGGAAGGCATGCCCTTTTCAGGTTCTCATAGACTCCATAGATTGCATTCATAGTAAAATGGGAAAATGGGATGCACTGCTTAAGTTTTTGCTAACCCAGCTTCCATGGGCTTTTTTCAGGGATAGAGACTTGATAAATCCTTTGGATAAAATCATAGAATGCAGGAAGGGAAAACCAAAGTACCTTAATCTCTTCTGGTAACTCTACCGGTTCCCCCAAATGGGCTCCAACAATCCACAGATAGACATTCGTATGCTCTGATGCATTCTTTAAAAGGCTTTCTGGAGTAACTGTTATTTTCTGCTGTTTGCATCCCAGAATCTGATATAGTTCGTGTCTTTTGAAACCTTTTATATTATTTTGCCTTGCTTTTCACCTTTCCCCTTCCTGTCACTGTCTTTGTTTACCAACTGAGGTGAACAAAGCTGTTGTTTCTCTTTATCTTCCAGGTGAGGTCATCTAATTTCTAGATTGATCACTCCCCAATTTTTGTCTTTAGACTCCTTTATTCAATGTTATATATTTTAATTTAGAATCTGTTGAATATCTGAAGTTACTGTCACTTATTCCTATATTGGTACAACGTTGATCCTTAATAGGCACTTGTTGAATAAGTGAATATACTGTTGGCCTATTAGTGATAGAAACTTAGTAAAAATGAAGCTTATTTTTCTATAACATTTTGATTATGCATGTCTTATTTATTTACTCAATTTAGATAACTGAGATGAATAACTAGAATCACTTTTACCTAAGCTAAATAATACCTAGTAGTTTTACAATGATTTAGCAAATCTAGTCATCATTAGAGTTCACAAATTGCTCATACAGATACATAATAAAAAAACAAACAAAATTTATTTATTGTTAATTTGAAAAGTAGCAGTTTTTTTTTTTAATTTCTCACTTGCAAAAGTGACAGATCAATTCTCTGAAGCAAGCACAGCAAATAAATCACAGTCCAAAGTAAGTACTAACTTAAAACATTATGGGGCAATTTATACAGGTATAACTAAACAAAATTTTATAGAAGCACTAATATTTTCTTAATGAAACAATTAATTAATTATATATGCATTATAATTTGAAATAAGTGATGTTAGATAATAGAATGAATATATTAAATTTATAGAACAGAAGGTATAAGAATATCCAACTTGGTAGACAGCCATTTTAATTATTAAAGATACAACATAAGACCTCCCTGGTAGCACAAGTGGTTAAGTCTCAGCACTTTCAAGCTACTGCAAGTCACTGCCACATGAGTTGATCCCTGGCCAGGAAGCTGACATACATGGTATAGCAGACCTCTCCTCAGCAGTTTATTTCAGTAGGTCTGCCTGTTCTGCTCCTCACTCTGGATGAATCCTCTCACATCTCCGCACCTCTGGCCTACATCCTAGTTCTTACATGCACACACAAATAAATCTTTTTTTAAAAAAAGACACAACATGGCATATGTTAAATATAGCATGTTTATATGTAAAATGTGTGTATATATGTAAAATCTGTGTATATGTTTATATACACACACACACATAACTGATGTGCATTTCCTGACTTCTACCAGTTCCAGTGGAAAGTATTTCCTCTCTTTTTCTGAATGTTTTCTGGCTAATGGAATCATATCAGCAGTTGAACTTGACAAATTCCATGTGCTGGTCAATGAAAGAAGCATATAGCAGATTTGTCATGAAGTATAAACAAAATCCAACCTCAGACAAGAGAGTACAGTTACACTTCAGAAAAACTGGGGCAATCAGACTGAAAAAAAAAAAGCCATTCTTTGTAAAAAGTAAACAATCTTTCAAATGGGATTTGCAAAACAATTATCTCATATTCTTGAGTGCCAGAGCTCACTCAAGAAATATAGCATGTTACAACATTAGTGTTGTCTCTAAAAAATTTTGCATACCATACAGAAATTTCAAACACTTACACTTACTATTTTACCTAAAGAAGATTATTTAAATTTTCATGTGGAATAATAAAACATACACATTTCAAGTCAATAAAACAGCAAACATGCTTCAGCAAATGGGAATGTACCACCTTGAACTAGAACTGTTCTACAAATATACTCAAGTTATTGCAAATATAAACAATGCAATTTATGTCTTTTATATATATGTGTCTTGATCCAGACCAAACTACAAAATGTCAAATAACATTAAAGTTGATATGGAACTTATTTCTATCTATGATAGTAACCGCTCATGATAATTTGTCTATGACTAAAGAGTTGCCCTGTATGTAAAACTTTCACTGCTGAAACCAGAACAGTCCCAAGCATATTGATCGATCAGTCATTCAGTGACAGTTAGGGATGCTATCATAAGAAAGGAAACCAATCAATCAAAAAGTAAGAACAATAGAATTGACGATAAAAAATGTCCTAGAAGCAGTACTGATGCAAATCTACTTCTCTAAGTTAAAGGAAGCCATATGAAGTTGTTTCTGGAATTTCAAAATGCTGACCATTCCCTCCAAAGATAATATAGGCTGCTAATGACAGTTATGTTCACTTTGGTCTCTAAGACCAATACATTTCTGTTTAGAAAAAAACTCTTGAGGTTCTTCCTGGTGGTGCAATGAGTAAGGACGCAGCACTATAAGCGAGCCGCAGCCACTTTAATGCTATTTCTTCCATCACCCACCCCAGAGGTGATCCATATGGCACAGCAGACCTCTTCTGTCTCACCCTCTCTCCCCTCTGCAGTATACTTCACTGATCTGCCATTTCTGCGACCCACTATGTCTCTGGTGAATCTTCTCCACTGCCCCTGCACCTGTTGTGTATGCATAAATTTTTTCTTAAAAAAAAAAAAAAACTCTTGAATCTCATGAGTTTGTCCTAATCTCCATATTTCTACTAC
Organism: Condylura cristata; assembly: GCF_000260355.1. Classification (NCBI taxonomy): domain Eukaryota; kingdom Metazoa; phylum Chordata; class Mammalia; order Eulipotyphla; family Talpidae; genus Condylura; species Condylura cristata. The sequence goes on along the minus strand of NW_004567108.1, from coordinate 51,208,475 downwards.
TGTTTTCTTTATTTTTTTTCCCATTATTGCTCAGCTAGTCCTCTGAAAGCACCCCAATCTTAGTTTGCCATTCTCCAATTAACTGGCATTGAAAATGCAAAGAAATCTTTTAATGTTATCATTTCCAATATTATTAAGCTTTGCCTAATTCATCCACACCAATAAAATAGGTGACAAAAGGAAAACCGTATTTCATTTGGCTATTTATTTTCAAATACTATGAATGACTTAGTTAATCTAAATTTCCACATGTCCATAGACAATTGACTGCTGTAATTTCAGGTGCTGCACAAATTTTTTTCACCTATGGACACAATTGAATTTGTACATATACATGATTCTATTCCTGGGTTCTTTATTCTGAACCTATGATATTTATGTGTCTTCCTCACTGTCAATACCATAGTCATAATTACTGCAACTATATATGCCTTGAAATTGGATAGATTATTGCTTCAACCTGATTTCTTTCCAAGTAATTTTATTATTTTAATTCCTTTCATTTCCAAATACATTTCAAAATGCTCTCAACTATGTTTACAAAGTCCTTTTCTTGATTTTCAAAGGAATTGCTAAACATATAGATCAATTTGCAAAGAATTGACATCTTTACTATGTTCTCTCCTAATTCATGCATACAATATGTCTCTTCATTTATTTTAATCTTGGATTTCTTTCATCAACCCTTTATACTTTATGGCATACAAATCCTCTACACACTTGCTTAGTAAAACTATAACATTAAATATCTCACACCTTTGATGATACAAATGATATTGTGTTTCTATTGTAAGTATTGACTGCTAACATATAGGAAAACAAATTATTTTTGTGAGTTTAAAACCTGTATCCTGAAAATTTGTTGAATTAACGGATTACTTTTAGGAGGTTACTAATTTATTTTTGTAAATTCTTTGGGTTTTCTGCATATAATTTGCAAATTGAGTTTTATTTCTACCTTTTCAAACAGCATACTTTTCAATTCCATTTTTCTTCCTATAAAACTTCCAATGTTAGCCCTATCTGGTAGCTCAATGGGTTAGGACGCCGGACTGCAAGCTGGCCGCAGCCGCTTCACTGCCAGTTCCATCCTGCCCGAGAGGAGAGGATCCACTTGGTGTGGCAGACTTCATCTGACCCGCCCAGGACTCCCCTCAGCGGTGTACTTCGTCAGTCAGCCTGTTCTCCTCCCTACCCTGTCTCTGCTGAAGCCTCTCACCACCCCTGCATCTCTGGCCTATACCCCAGTTCTGTATGCATAAATAATAAATAAAATCTTAAAAAAAAAAACTTCCGGTGTTACACTAAATAACAGTAGGGAGGAGTTCTTTGCCTACCCTATATAAAACTATTCAAATTAACTATTTTTTTATTGCATGAGTTTACATAGTATTTGTTCAGAATGGTGCATTTGCCCTAACTTGTCAAATTTATGTATATAGAATGATACACAATATCAGTCTATTACAATCTTTTTTCTTCCTTTATAGTATCTGGAGTGATAGCTTCAGCTCCTTTTCTATATTTAATATTGGTTATTGTGTCTCTTCCTTGTCAGTTTTATCAATTGTATTGATGTTTCAGAAAACTAGTTTATTGTTTCATTTGTTTTCTCTATTTTCAATTTCACTAATTTATGCTCACAAGCATTTTCTTCCTACTGACTGATTTGGTTTTATTTCCTTCTTTGACTAATTTCTTGAAACAGAAGCTTATATTTTAGATAAGATTTTTTTTTCCTTTTTTTAATGTAAGTAATTTTTTTTCTTCTTTCTGCACTTGGAGAATGTACCATTCCTTCTGGGTTACTATTAGTTTCTTAAGAGAAAGTTGTCATTTGAATTATTTTTCTCCAAAATGAAAAATGTCACATTTTCCCCACAGATTTCCAAGGTTTATTATTGTGTAATAATGCAAGTTAATTTATCTATTACCCTACTAAGATATAATGATATCATTCATTGACGAATTTCTTTTTTTTTTTTTAAAGATTTATTTATTTGTACACACAGAACGGGGGTACAGGCCAGAGGCTCAGGGGCGGCGAGAGGCTTCACCAGAGACAGAGTGGGGAGCAGAACAGGCAGATCGACAAGGTACACTGCTGAGGGGAGCAGCGGGTGGGTCAGGAGAGGTCTGCCACGCCATGTGGTCACCTCCGGGACAGGCGGGAATCGAACTCATGCGGAAGTGGCTTTAGCTTCTCAGTGCAGTGCTTTAACCCGCTGCGCCACCAGGGAGGGCCCTGACGAATTTCTTTTATGCCACTCCAGTTAATCATTGCAGTATTGCCCTAAGCATGGGAGTGAGCGTTTATATTTAAAAGTAAGCTGGAGGTAATAAACTTTGCATATTTTCAATTTCACTAGATATTTTCAGATAACTAAGTAATTACACTTTCTGCAGTTTTGGGGTACCTGCCCTTATCATATTTGGTATTCATACATATTGTGCTTTATATTTTTTTCCATGTAAATATATTTTTGGAATTTTTCCATTGCTTAAGACCTGTGAAAAACTGTATCTATACCTTTGATTTCTGTTTTAAGCATTCAGAAAATGCAAAAAATGTTCATTTTATCCAAGAAATATTTTCAGGAACATATACATAGAAGCTTTAAATAGTAATGATTTATCTCCAAAGCATTTGCTAAATTCTTGTCACTTATAAAAGGAACTTTTACAGTGTCAGTGTTATATCAAAACAAAACATCTATATTGCTAATGGTATTTGGCTCTAAAATTCTAACTGAAACAACTCAGAAAATAAAAGATGGTTTGATTTGGAAAAAAAAATTACTTTCAGTAAAAGTATTTTGCCTCAGTTGGGCTATTAGTAAAGAAATATTTTTAACTTTTAATTTGTTTTGATTAAATTTGGTTTTCAACACAGTAAATGATTCAGAAATATAGAATCATCTTGTTTGTTCTCACAGGAAAGAAAAGAAAGAACAAACTGTTAAGTGATGGATATCTTTACTGACTCAATTATGATGAATATTTTATGTTTCATAATAAAAACCTATTTTCTTGATCAAGTTTATATCTTAAATATATACATACAATTTTCACTGTCAATTATACTGCTATAAAAGTGGAGAAAAGATAGACATTGGATGTCAACTAAATAGTAACCAAAATATACATTGAATTAAAAAATAGATACTTCAAGGTAAGTGTGTTTGAATAACATATAAAGCTTAGATAATTACATGTATTTAATTCAATAAATGATAGCTTCCATGTATCCAGTTATTTAATGTTATTGTTTTCACCTGTGGGGTATTTTTCAGAATCAATTTTATTATTCTATAAATGGGGATTATTTTTTTAAAGATTTATTTATTTATTCATATGGAACTGGGGTACAGACCAGAGATGCGGGGGATGACAGGATTCACCAGAGACAGAGAAGGGAGCAGAACAGGCAGATTGACGAAGTACACTGCTAAGGGGAGCAGCAGGCAGGTCAGGAGAGGTCTACCACGCCATGTGGTCACCTCCGGGACAGGCAGGAATCGAACTCATGCTGAAGTGGCTTTAGCTTCTTAGCGCTGTGCTTTAACCCGCTGTGCCACCAGGGAGGGCCCAGGGATTATTTATTTATAGAAGACCAATGCCATTTGCTTGGTTAATATTTGCATGTCCCTATTTTAAATAACTGTCATAATGTTAATAAAATTAACATATTTAACTTTTGATTACTAAGTACAGAAAAAATAATCTGTGCATATGTGTGTGAATGTATGTGTGTGTATAATTCTATCTTAGCATATTAAGTTTGCATGTCAACCTCTTGATTTTAGTGGGGGTGAAAACCCACCATATTTTCATTCATTTTCTAGAAACAAATTACATTTTGAGTATCTTTTAAATAATTTTTATCAGAAATTTATTTTATTATCTTAAACCTTAATATGTATGCTGAAATTTTAGGCATTTTCTTATAGTGTCAAAGGATGTGTTTTGATAATAAAGTATAATAAATCTGTGATTGCATAGCAACTATTTGAATAATAAAGGAAAGACTATGAAAGAAAGGTTTTCTACATAAAAAGTAGACCTTGAGCACCTTGACAAGTATGAATTTTTTACTAGAATAAATTATAATGGAAATATGACTTCCTACAGATTTTTCCCAGAATTCATTTTATTATTTGAAATAACAACAGAGAGTAGTACTTTCTTCATATTAGTTTTCATTGCTAAATTGATTTTAATACCAAATTTAAACTCATCCTACTAACATTTTCTCACACAAGTATGTTTTTAAAGGACTGTTTAGATTTTTGATATTTGCATATTTTTTATTTACCTACATATTTTTTCATCTCTACTACCATAAATTTGTTAAGCGTCCCACATGTATATAAGATGATAATATTTACTTTGTGAAGTCAATGAGGAGTTGAGATGTTTAAAGTTATGCTGTTGCACAGCATGTTTAGATTTTTGGAGAATATAACAAATTTATATAGCACATTCAAGCTTTATGATCTTCCCTAATTTCAGATCAATAATTAAAATTGTTCTGAAACTGTCTGTAGGGAAAATACTTTTCATACATGTGCTGAATTTACTTTCATTAAGCATTAATACTTAATGCTTGATACATTATTTAACACAAATTTTAGAAGTTGATTTAAATTAAGTGTATGGTGTAAGTCATCATTTTCTCTATAGTGTTCTTTATAAAACAATATTAGACAGCAATGTGTGAAAAGTTATTTTCTTTACATGAGCCTCTTCTAAATATATTGTTAGTCAAATGAAATATACTGTTAGTCAAATGTGTGTGTGCTTGTGTATGTGTTTCTTTGGTAGCACAGATTATTCATAGCGTATGAAAGAATTACTCTGTAGTGAGTTAACCATTATTTAGTCAATTTCTTCTGATCCTTTATAGTTAGCATGAAAAATAACTATTCATAAAAGAATAATGTAGCATATATTGGTATTTCACAAAAATACTTTTGTGTGTTTATTACTAACTTCCCATGAATAGTTTCCTTTCTGTACCCCATTTTCCTATTTTTCTTTTACTTTTTATGCTGTAATTTCTCTCTAAAATATGCCTTCTAAAAAGTTATTTTATTGGAATGACCTATAATACTTTAAAGTACTGTTTGAACTTCCTCTATGGATCCTTAATCTAGAAGAAATCATTTAAATGTCTTACATAATATTTAAGGCATCACTGTACATAAATAAACTATTTCAGTAGAATTTTTAATCTGTAGTTGATAAGTTTCTCTAAGGATAGAAATTTATATAAGGCACAAAGAGATATGTAAAATCATGTAACAAATGTATTTGTTTTTAAAATGGATTAAACGCAGGAACTATAATTAAATTCAGCCCTTTCTGGAACCTATGTAAAGTCACCAATGCTTAAAAGATAAATTGTTTTATTGTTTTCAGATAATAATTCATTTAAATCAGAAATAGAAAACAAAACAAACAAACAAAAACCTCTACAGGTCTTAAAATGCCTACTCACTACCAAGACATTTCTTCCATGTACATTCACTTTATATTTCCTTATCACCTTTGAGAAAAACTGTTCTGCCAGGAAAAAACAGCATTTTGAAATTAAATATTCACCCTATGCTCAGATTTTTAGAAGTTAAATGACAGTAGAATAGTTTAGAGTAATATAACTGATGCTAGCTCTTTATTCCTCTCTGTAGTTAATCCATTTTCCAAAAGACTGCATGGGAGAGAAGTAGCAACATCACAATGCATATTTTAACTCTCATTTGCCTCTTTTTTTTTTTTGGCTAATGGACTATCAGGAATAACATTTAGATTTTTGAGAAAATCCTATACAATTGGGCTTGCTTTCTCTTACCTTTTGTCAAAATAAGTGGAAAAATTGAAACATGTCCCAGCTACCTGTTTAAAGAGGAAAAAACATGTGGTACATAATCAAGTTTTCTAGGTAATTCTAGTTAAAAACCTTCTAGATTAGTCAACAACCAGCCAGCAACCAGATCAGACAACTACCACGTAGTACTGGTTAAATGAAGCACGATTTTGATGAAATGTATTTTAGTGAAGTTGTAGTTTACCTAATTATGTTGCATTATTATGAGAATTTGAATGATTCATATTAGAAATGAGACCATTTGGGTAAGGAGAACAGATGAAGACATTACAAGATTAATAAGTCAGAGTTCATTCAGCTCAAGAACATAAATGAATCAGAAAGACTAAAGAATTTAGTCCATTGGTTCTATTGTATAAGATTTCATAAAGATTTTTCTAAATTCTTGACAAAATGCCATATAAATTCATTCTTTAAACTTAACAATTATTATACAATCTATAGAACTGGGATTTGCTCCACAACCATCAAAAAAGGCTTCTCCCCTCCCAAAAAATAATATATTATCTTAGAAATAATTTTTTTTTAAAGATTTATTTATTCATACAGAACTGGGGTACTGGCCAGAGATGCGGAGTGTGAGAGGATTCACCAGGAACAGAGTGGGGAGCAGAACAGGCAGATGGAGGAAGTACACTGCTGAGGGGAGCAGCGGGCGGGCCAGGAGAGGTCTGCCGCGCCATGTGGATCTCCTCCGGGGCAGGCAGGGATCGAACTCATGTTGAATTGGCTTGAGCTTCTTAGTGCTGTGCTTTAACCCGCTGCGCCACCAGGGAGGGCCCAGAAATAATTTTTTTAATAATTAAATTGCAGAAATTAAAATTTGGACTATAATTCTAGATTATATTCTGTTATAGGTAAAGGTATCTTAAACATATTATTGGCATACAATATAAAAAGAGAACATTGGTGAATACCATTTCATAAAACAATCACCTATTAATACATTTTATACTCTATTACACATCCTTGTTAACTACCAAAACAAAACATTTTCAACCACCAAGTGTCTGTCTAACTCTGAGACCCTCTTGGAGTCAACAGATGCCCTCTCTGTCATCTACAGTTGGGCTGTTCAACAATCAATGAGAAAAATACCTCAGTCAGGAAACTCATTTGACTTTAAGACTGCGATGAGTTACATGGCATGCTCAATTTGTAGTAACAGATCTTAATATTTACAATGTTGGAAATGAAAATGTCCATCAAGTGTAGTCACTATTCCCTTAGAGCTTATGTTTAGTAGTATACTTCTTTGTTCTTTTTATACTGCACCAAGAATGTAAGTTTTTTTTCCATCAGTACCAGGTTCTTAATGGGATCCAATGCAATGCTTTATAACAGGTTACATTAAAAGGTGAGCTCCAACATCCATCTTCTGAGCAGTGTTCTTCAGGTTTGAGCCTCTAAACACCATGGTGTTAAATGGGATAACTCAAGTACTGTAGTCTTGTTTTATTTATTTTCTTTCTCAACTGGAGGCTTCATAATTCAGATACATTTGACTTTTGATTAACTTCAATATTCTGCCCAAGCTTAACCTATAGAAAAATCTGTTGTATATTATTAGTTTTCTTACTGCTGCTATTCAAGACTTTCTGAGCCCCCACCGTTC
>NW_004567108.1:51198694-51199908 GCF_000260355.1 Condylura cristata | reverse complement strand
TTTTTTTTTTTTGGTAAAGAAACCAATATAATTTATTTGTATAGTTTTGCAGAAATAGTTATTTTTAAAAAAACAGTTTGGTCTTGTACTTCATCCTCCTACTTTTTAAAATTTTACTTATTTGTTTTTGTCATTGCAATTGACTTGTATCAATTTACTTAAAATTCTACTTTGAAAATGTAACATCTTGCTTCACTGCATTATATATAATTCAAAATGTTTTCTTAACTTGAAATTCATATTTTTGTAGTCCAAAAGTATTTCCATTTGCATTTAGTTCTTCTACTTGCTTGTTTGTTTTCTTGAAGAAAGAAACACTGGTCATCAAATATGTCTGTGACTTACTGCATCCTCTATCCCCCACTGAGCTAGTTATAAAATTTGTCAGTGTAATAAAAATTCAGAGATTTTTTTACCAAAATACATACTCAATCAAGATTTATTCAGAATATATTTGATTGCATAAGATTTGTCTGTATACAGACAAAAAAATTATACTTTACATATTGATTATAAAATCATGACATTGCTCATACTTTTTCTCCAAATACATAAATATTACTTTTCCTAGTAAATGTCTCCTTTCCACTTCACACAAATGTATTTTCTACTTTATATTAGTAACCAATTATAATGACTATGGAATAATAATTATGAAAGGTTTATTTTTCCTTTATTTCTCCTAGAGTTTTGCCACACACTCCCCAAAACTCTAAACTATTGTAACTTGAATGTTAATGATCCTACCCTAGAATTATGACTAAAATAATACGAAAATATTATTTTATAAATAAATTAATATTTATTTAATCAACATATACTAAGTAATATTTATTTAGTCATAAATTGACTAAAATAATATGGCTAGTAAAAGGAAAATTAAATCCTGGTTTTCTGATATAGCATGTTGGCAGAAAGTCAACTGTCTCAAGTTTTAGGGGTAGATTAAATTAATGAAAAAGAAAAGTTATTTAAAAACTATTTAAAATTTTAATCACTCCAAAATGTTTGTCTATAGTTGAAACTTAGCAGGGCACTGATTTAATACCAACTTTTATCTTTTGGTAAAAAATATGTCAGCTTGGGCCCTCCCTGGTGGCGCAGTGGGTTAAAGCACAGCACTGAGAATCTAAAGCCGCTTTTGCATGAGTTTGATTCCCGCCTGTCCCGGGAGGTGACCACATGGCGTGGCAGACCTCTCCTGACCCGCCCGC
>NW_004567108.1:51118389-51197399 GCF_000260355.1 Condylura cristata | reverse complement strand
GTCTCTGGTGAATCCTCTCACCCTCCGCATCTCTGACCTGTACCCCAGTTCTGTATGAATAAATAAATCTTAAAAAAAAAATCAGCTACAAAATTGATTGCAAGTAGACACTAATAAAATTAATTTTAAAACTCTTAACTACTAAAATGTCTCATATAATTTATTAGACTATCAATAGAAATCTCTACCAATGAAACTCTTCAATGTCTTCTAAACTATCTATAAACTGATCTCTCATTCTTTGTTTCCCTGACCACTACTGAAATTTAAAGGTTTCTCAGATGTTTGTTATCTTTTTAATTTACTGTTTTTGCAAAATCCTTGTTTATCCCCTTTGCTCATGATTATTTATTTTTTGATCTTTTCTTTCTAACTTATAAATGCTTATTTGTTTTTAAGCAAAATCCCAATACACTATAAATATTTTCTTAACAAATTTACTGTCAGGTTGGTTAATGCTATCTTTACCCTACAATGGAAATCTTAGAAACCTGTGTGTTCCATGAAAATAGACAAATGAAGGTTTATATAATTTAAAAATATATAAAGTTTACAAGAAAGAATTCAATTGTATTAAATATTCTGATAGCACACAACAAATGTACTCTGAATATGTAATACCATAGGTCTTCTAAAAGCAGAGCCTGAATGTCTGACAGGAATAATAGAGAAAGGTCACTTCTCTCTCAGGCTAGCCTTTCTATGCCCAAATTACACCAAAGTCATGAATTCACTAATGTTGAAGGCTCTTTCACAAATTTTACACATTATCCTGTGGCCTACTTTTATTCCACTAAAGCAGCCTTCTTCAGTTATATAACTTAAAACCCCCACATGTAATTTAAGACATGACTGTATTCATAAGATATTTATATCTTGTATTAAATCAATTCTATAACAAGCATGTTAATCATATCACCATAAACAAGCTGCAACCTCCATGATGAGAAGTGTATGTTTTATTGTTGACCATTTCTTACAACACCTAAACCTTTTATAGGCTAATACATAATACCAAAAATATTCAAGGATAAATAATTATTAAAAAAGAGAAAGAAAGTCTGTATTATTTAAATTTCATTTAACATTTCACCATATCAAACTTGAAATGTAATGTCCAATTATAATGCCAAGGACCTGAAAAACACCCTCCAGATAGTTCTTTCAGCTAAAAGTATAAGGTCTATTTAGGGCATATTTTAGAATATTTAAACAATGATGTCAAAATACACTGTAGTATTAAATAAATTCTATACATTTAAGCATATCATGAGGGCAGTTCACTTAAAATTACTTAAAAAGTATCCAATTTTGGGGGGGTTGCAATGGTGGCACAGGAGTTAAAGTCTCAGCTCTATCAAACTGTCACCAGCCACTATAGTATGAATTTGATCCCTAGCTAGGGAGGTGACCCACATGGCAGAGCAGACCTCTCCTGGCCCGCCTGCTGCTCCCCTCAGCAGTGTACTTCGTAGATCTGCCTGTTCTGCTCCCCACTCTGTCTCTGGTGAGGCCTCTCGCCACCCCTGAGCCTCTGGCCTGTACCCCAGTTCTGCATGCACAAATAAATAAATCTTAAAAAAAAAAAAAAAAGTATCCTGAGTCGTCCATGGAGGCACAATGAGTTAAAGCACAGCATTATAAAGGTGTTGCAGCCACTGCAGCATGAGTTCGGATCCCAGCCAGGGAGGTGACCCACATGGCATGGCAGACCTCTCCTGACCCACCAGCTGCTCCCTTCAGCAGTATGCCTGTTCTGATCCCCACTCTATTTCTGGTAAAATCTCACCCCCCGCACCTCTGTATGCATGAATAATAAATCTTAAAATAAATGTATCCTGGGCTCTCCCTGGTGGTGCAACAGGTCAAAGCATCACATTATGAAGCTCTCTGAAGCCACTGCAGCATGAGTTCAATCCCTGGCCAGGGAGCTGAATCACATAGTGTGGCAGACCTCTCCTGACCCATCCGCTGCTCCCCACAGCAGTGTACTTTGTCAATCTGCCTGTTCTGCTCCCCACTCTGTCTCTGGTGAATCTTCCCAACCACCACACCTCTGGCCTGTACCCCAGTTCAGGGTAAGAATAAATAAGTAAATCTTTAAAAACACACACACAAAAAAATGCATCCTGATTCCAGGAAAATGTGAAATTCATTTTAGAATATGCAGAAATTTACATACTAAATTTTTATAAAAATTGGCAATAAAATTAAAAGACCACAGTTAAGTCCTCTGTCATTATTTCTGAAAGTCATAATATATGATTTACTTTTTACATGATTATTTATATACACCAAGGTTAGTACTTGAAGAATAAGAGAGTCAGGAGATTATATGGTCTAATAAGTGAATTTAATCAAGTTGAGAAAAGAACTGAAGGAACTACCTTTTCAAAGGTAATAGAGATGAACAAAAATATATATAATAATAACACTAATAAAATAAGCATTGTAACAGAATTGAAGCGAAAGGACTTTTTAGTAATAGGCCAGAGTTATAAATTGTGTAGTAACCCATTGCTTTTAAAAACTTTCAAAAAATTAATAATCTTAGCCCTGCATGTATACCAAGCAAAAGGGAATGTCATGTGATATGGAAATCAAGAGAAATAAGACCAATTCCCTGTCTGGGCTCACACACAAAAATAAAGAGTAGGAGAAGCGAGAAAGATCAACTATCCAGGAAACAGAAAATTGAAGTTAGAAGTGACTGGGAGAACTTAAGTAACTTGAAATCATAGATACCTTGTAAGGAAATTACATATATCCAGGGATAGAAAACTGAAAACAATCCTTTAATTTTCAAATTATTAGTTGACAGCTAATATCCTGGTGACAGCATACAGTCATGAGAACCAATTGGTAGGAGATTTGTTTTGGTGGTGGTTGAGGTAACATTGTGTACGATTCAGAGATATAGGATCAATACTTCAGGAACTACTGTGAACTTCTCATCTAGAAATATATGAACAGCTACATAGAACCCGTATGTTGGTAATAAAAGTAAAAATCACAGAAATCTATGAATCTTTCTTCAAACACTCTAAGTATATCTTCAATAAAATCATGTGGAATCAACAATAGCAAATGGATATCATTATAAAAAAATAAAAAGGAATCAAAATTAGAGTTGACTGGGATACAAATGATTCTAGTTTTACAAATACTTATTTCCAAATGGATACTTTCTCTGGTTTCACAAACTGAAACTTGAATATATGATGTTATATATAAGAAGGATAAACATTCTTTCAAGAAAGATAATTCTGTTATCAATAAAAATATGTTTTGTTTAGGTTGTTTAGGTATTCAGAGATTGATTACATATTTTTCCTATAGAATATGTAACCACCTATCTTATCACAATGATATCATGACCATTGACTAATGTCCCTTTCAATATTTTACAGATTTTATCATCTTTATTTCCTACAGTGACCTCATTTGGTACATATTATAATCCTTACTTTATAAATGAACAAATTGGGGTATGCAAAATTTAATAATTCTACAGGTTTTCATCAAGGCAGACTGACTCTAAGACCTATATACTCCTTTGTATTCTTAACCATTACGTTATGTTTTATAAGATGTCTATATAACTACATATTTAGGCATTAAATTAAATTACTGTTTTCTTTTACATCTATTATTGTTGCTGATTATGGGAATGCCATTGATGATTTAGAAGCATCTGCCAAATAGCTGAGAGTATGTCCAAAGCAAATTACATTTTGGCCATTTATTCTAGTACTGATAGCTGTTGTCCAATCACGTTGGTATATAGCAAACTGATATAATGACAAAAATGATGAAAACAATTCAGTCTCGATACTAGTCTTAGTTATATCTTAAATACTTATACAATTGTATCTACGAGGTGTTATCAAGAAACCAGATATGCAAATTTATTTACTATATATAAATATATATAAAATATAATTCTTACAAGGAAGTAACCATATGTACAAAAATATACATTTATGTAATTATAAACAAAGAAAACACTTACTGAGATGATTTAATTTATTGCCTCATATATTATATGGTCTGTATTGATTCAATACTAAGCTACTAATTTATTACTATATTTTATAAAATCAAATTGAATGCATTAGTTTTATGGGTCATAAAACCATGCCGCTTGTAGACTACATCTACTTACTTAATTCTTAGATACAATATTGGCTAAGTGCTACATGTATGGCAACTTTTTGATGAATGTACAATTCTCTAATTTTTGATTTCTAATCACTCAGAGCAAGGCACAGGAAAGAAAACAGGAAAGAAAACATTACACTTAAGTGTATTCACTAACTTGAATAAATTAACTATCAATAAAATATATATCAGGAATTACTCAGAAACTCAGTCTCTGCAAAGGAAAATGCTTGGTTCTCTTGGAAGATGAGGCTGCACTTGTTCTGGTCAAATATTGCACATGTGTTGTTTCACCTTTGTTCTTCTGGAACAGGATTCTGCTTAACTACTTTAAGTTCTGAAAGAGCTTACTACAATCCCTTAATTTTTCCTTCACTTATTTTGATAATTTAAAAAGTAACTTACATACTGAAATGCAAATTATGTTTTAGCTTATTAGAACTCATTTGTAATATTATTAAACATAAAATAAATATATAATTTTTTAAAAAATAAAACTATGTTCATTTCTTTCATACAATAATGATCTATATTACATTTTATTTGGAAAAAATGGGTTCTGCTGATGAAGAAACTTTCCAAACAAGAACTATTAAGTTTTCCATATTTTGGAGAAGAAATAATGTCCTCATTTTGAAGATAAAATGACACCAGAAACACTGTAAAACATGTGAATATACCTGTATATTGTCACCAATTTTTAAGTATGCTAAGACCCTGAGGCATTTTATACTTATTATTAACTATGAAAATCACATCTCTGGATAGAATCTAACTTGACTAAAGGATACTTTCTGTTGCAATTTGTTCATTTATTTTCATGTTGAAAACTAGGCTGGCAGCACATTATAATGCTTATTTTTCCTAATATCTTTATGGAAAATGACATGTTTAGTTCTATATTTACTAATGATTTTCCATGCAGACATGATATTATTTCTAAATGGCGATCTTCAATGATTTCATGAACATCTGAATGTAATGCAATTTTGACTAAATACACTAAATTGCTTTTTGTATCAAATAAAATAAAGTACAATAGGCAGGTTTTGTGTTGATTTAGGGGACCCTTGGTATTCTGTGTTCTTGTGCACAGCCAGGGACTGAATTAATGTGCTGTGTACAATCATGCTGACCACTGAAAGACAAATGTTGAGTGCATGGGGAGGCCCCAACCTCTTCAGGACTAAAAGAATTTTCTGACTGCTACATTTCAAAAACAGATAGCTGAAAGAGAGCAACATCATTTAAAGATGCTTCTGATATCAGCGAAAGTCCATTTCCCCTCTTCCATCTCTTTCTTTCAAGAGCAGGAGATGGACTCTCTTTCTCAGAAGTTTGACGAAAAAAAAAAAAAAAAAAGAACAAATGCAACTTTGCCTTAGGAAGTCTAAATTACTTACATGTAACCTCAGAGTCGCTCAGTTTCACAATAAAGCCTAGACAGGGCCTGCGGAACGCTGATGTGGTGGTGCATGAGAGAGGGCCTCTTCAGGGCTTATTCACCTCTGCATCTGTTGATATTACATGGCCTTGAAGTCTCTAGAGTCTCCGCGCACCTTTATTTCTATTTGGTGTATTTGGATCTCTGCCTGTTTACTACAGCGCTCATGCTGCATGAAAAGAAGCTGGCTGGGATGTTTTATCTCTTGTCTGAGCTAGCTTCAATTAAATTAATGGACCCATTCAGCTCACTCTTTCCCCTTTCAGATGCACCCCTGATGAATACATTAAAAAGATCTTAAGTCTCAAGATGGTACATCATGGTATTAGCCAGGGCACTCATTTTCCTCTGTCGTCTTTTTCTGTAAATCAAATAATTAATGAGATCTCCACCTCAATAAAGCACTTCATCAATATTTTGTGGCAAAGGGAAAAAACGCACTATTTGCTTGTAGTAGAGCTTTTATCTCCATCTGTGTAGGATTTTGTGGGCAAATGCAGTAATATTGAAATGACAAAATATTGACTGAATCTTGCAATTTGTTCTTCAGAGCTGAGAAGGATTAGTTAAAGGTTTCATATACACTGTTCAGCAGAGAAGCAAGTGACAAGCTTGTCAATATGCTGTGGATGCTTTTTATTCATTATTTAAGTTGTAAACACGAAGAGGGACAAATTAGTTTTGTCAGAATTTGATGATGTGAGTGGAGGTTACAGGGTCAATATGGACAATGGACATTATTTCAGGTTAAGAAAGGAAATTGTTGTCTATTCTTAGTTATATTTAACTTATTATATTTCTTACATATTAGATATTTTGTCTTTAACAACAATGGAATTAACTGTGTTTTACTTTAGGGTTTAATCCTAAAATGACACAAGTTAAGTACAAGAAGGTCCCTTTCATAAATTATAGAAACAACATAAAATTAGGGGAATTTTTTGCTCAATCATTTGCAAATACGCTGGTGGCCATCTCTCATTTATCCAAATATCATGTTTAATTTACATTTCTGGGATTTTACAAAAAAAAAAAAAATACTTCCTGACATTAGTGTTTTCCCTTCCAAGAGAAGTAACTGCATTTAAATGCCAATACGCTGGTGGCCATCTCTCATTTATCCAAATATCATGTTTAATTTACATTTCTGGGATTTTACAAAAAAAAAAAAAATACTTCCTGACATTAGTGTTTTCCCTTCCAAGAGAAGTAACTGCATTTAAATGCCAATAGGTAAGACTCTTCACGTTTATACAACAGACATATCCCCCAGCCTGATGTTCTCTCAATATTGTGTCAAAATAACACTTTTTTCAATTTATAAAAATAACTTACATTCAAAGCAAAAAAAAAAAAGACCATAGAAAAGTGCAAGAATTAAGAGTAAAATTATTAAGCCATATATAAAAATATGTATAAGTGTGGGATGTATATACACATAAATAAAATGAAAACATATTTATTCTTGAAAATATAATTATTCAGTGAAACTTTGTTTTTTAATGGAAAATTTTCCTGGCTGTAGAGGACTGTGTTCGTTTTATATTACTACTATTACAAATGTCTACAGTGATTTAAAGCAATACAGCTGTATGCTTTTACCTGGAAGTCTTGGGGAGTTCATTATAAGTTGATCAAAGGTATACATTAAGATGAAAGTAAACTAATATGTAAATGCTAAAGGGAAAACTGGGCAAACAAAAATGAAGCACAAGTGGTTATTAAAAATTGACAATAGGTGGCCCTCCCTGGTGGCACAGCGGTTAAAGCACAGCACTGAGAATCTAAAGCCTCTTCCCCATGAGTTCGATTCCCGCCTGCCCCGGAAGTGACCACATGGTGTGGCAGACCTCTCCTGACCCGCCCGCTGCTCCCCTCAGCAGTGTACTTCGACGATCTGCCTGTTCTGTTCCCCACTCTGTCTCTGGTGAAGCCTCTCACCACCCCTGAGCCTCTGGCCTGTACCCCAGTTCTGCATGCACAAATAAATAAATCTTAAAAAAAAAATTGACAGTAGGGGCCTCTTTGGTGATACAAGGGGTTAAAGGGCAGCACTATGAAGTTGTCCACAGCCACTGCAACACAAGTTCTATCTCTGGTCAGGGAGGTGACCTCTCCAGTCTCACCAGATGTTCCCCTCAGCATGCACATCAGTCAATTTGCCTGTTATGCTCCCCATTCTGTCTCTGGTGAATCTTCTCACCTTCCACCCTCTGATCAGTACCCCAGTTCTTGCATGCATGCATAAATAAATCTTGAAAATAAATTTTTAAATTTGACAATTACCTTAAAATTAAGCCCAAGTATTAAATATAAAAACAGACAAAAAGATAAAATATATGGGGGTGCTATCATAGTCATTAATTTTATGTATAAATTAACAAAATATCTATCTAAAAGTTGGAGGAGTTTGAAATCTTAGAGATCACACTTAACTAAATTTCAAAATAAAACATGTATAAAGGCCATTTTGATATATAACTAAAATTTACATTTAACAATAACATAAAATACACATTGAACCTAAAAGCTAAAATCTTACAGATGAGCATGTGAAAGATGATTACATACAATAATCTAAAAGAAAAGCATCAATAAATTTTGAAGAGTGAATATGAAGAGTTAAGACCATTTTATAACACTATATAATAGAACTTGAATAAGAAGTGTTTTAAAACACTTAAAAAGTACTCAGAAATTTATTAAGTTTTTTATACATTATTCTCTAAAACAAAACATTAAGACGACTCGGGTCAAAATAAATAAATTATTTAGGGATTTCTACATTTCAACCAAAGCCTGCTAAGAATCCTGAAACTTTAATTAATTAAGGATTTTATGTTGGAGCCTCCCTGGTGGTACAGGGGTTAAAATCTCAAGCTTGGGCCCTCCCTGGTGGTGCAGCAGGTTAAAGCACTGCACTAAGAAGCTTAAGCCACTTCCGCATGAGTTAGATCCCCGCCTGCCCCGGAGGAGATCCACATGGCGTGGCAGACCTCTCCTGACCCGCCCTCTGCTCCCCTCAGCAGTGTACTTCGTGGATCTGCCTGTTCTGCTCCCTACTCTGTCTCTGGTGAATCCTCTCACCCTCCGCATCTCTGGCCTGTACCCCAGTTCTGTATGAATAAATAAATAAATCTTAAAAAAAAAATCTCAAGCTATTGCCAGCTACTGTAGCATGTGTTCAATCCCTGGCCACAAAGGTGACCCACATGGTGCGGCAGACTTCTCCTGTCTTGCCCACTGCTCCCTTCAACAATATATTTAAGTAGATCCTCCTGTTCTGCTCCCCACTGTCTCTGGTGAGCCCTCTCACCCCTGTACCTCTGGCCTATACCCCAGTTCTTATATGCATAAGTAAATAAATCTTCCCAAAAAAAGATTTTTTATAAATATTTTACTAAATATTGAGAAGATAAAACTTTTTTGGTAAAATATGTGTGAAACATAGAAACTAACTGTGGTAAAATACCTCAATCTAAGAGAAAAAATTAATTTTATAGGTAAAGTCCTCCAGGTAACTTCCCTTCATTACTTTAAGTTTTTTTTTTTCTTTTTCCCCCCCTGGTTAAACAGTATACTAAATACTTTTTATCATTCTGTGACATTTTAAAATATATTAAGTGCATAACTGGCTATCCAAATGACATATAAGTTGTGTTTATATATGAAACCTGTCCTTTTTCAACCATGTTCTGAGTGTACCTGAAGTGAGTGCATTTTTGTATTTTGCTGCTGCACAATAATCCTCCCAATGTTTATTTACTTTTTTGTAGCTTTGATTGCTAATTGGGTAGTATCCAGATACTTGAATTTAAATCATGTTTAATTTAATTTAATTTAATTTAATGCTATGTTGTGATGTTGTGATGCATATTCTTGTACAAGTCTCCTGGTATACAAAAAAAAAAAAAAGTCCTATTATGGTATTACCTAAGAATTCCAGTCAAAAGAAGATAATATTTAATTTACATTTCTGGGATTTTACAAAAAAAATATGTTTCCTGACATTAGTGTTGCCCTTTCCAAAGAGAAATGATTGTACTTAAATATCATTAGGTAAGACTATTTACTTCATGTTTGTACAACAGACATATCCTCTAGGCTGATGTTCTTTCAATATCATGTGTCAAAATGACACTTTTTTCAATTTATAAAAGTAACTTACACTCAAAGGAAAAAAAGGCCCATAGAAAAGTACAAGAATTAAAAGCAAAATTATTAATCCATGTATATAAATAAGTGCTGTATGTATATATACATAAATAAAATGAAAACATATTTATTCCTGAAAATGTAATTATTCAGTGAAACTTTTTTTTTTTACTGAAAAATTTTCCTGGCTGTAGAGAATTGTATTTTTTGTTTTATTCTTCTACTAATACAAATGACTACAAACTGGTTAAAATGCCACAGCTGTATGTTTTTACCTGGAAGTCAGAAGTCTGCCATGGATAGCAGGGCTGGGGTGGACTGTGTCCTGGCCCTTTCCAGCCTGCTGAAGGCTGCCTGCATAACTTGACTCATGGCCCCTATTTTCATCTTCAAAGCAAGCAGTGTGGCATCTTTCAATCTCTCTTTTTCTCTCTGACCCTCTGCCTCCTTCTGAGAACTCAAGTGGTTACATTGTTCCTACCTGGATAATCTTCCCCATCTCAAGCTTCTTAAATTAATCACATCTGAAAAATCCCTTTTGCTTTGTAAAGTAACATATTCAGAAGACATGGACATCTTTGGGGGACCATAATTCAGTCTACTACAAGTACCTCCTGAGCAATCCTGTGTCTGATTAGGCTGAAAAGGGGACAATCAATAGTCATCAAAAAGCTCAAAGTCTAATCTTTTCTTTAAAGGATTCAGTTCACTTACAGTTAACAAAGTGGACTTCCTCACAAGCGTGAGGACACTGGATGACAGTGGGTTTCTATACAACGTCTCCGAGCCTTTGGAAGGCGACCCTGATGATGTACTCTGCCGAGTCCACTACCATATCAAATTTTCTCCATTACTAGTTTTCTTTTAAAAGGAGGCTACCTTACTACTAACCTTAAAATGATTAAAATGTACTTATTTTTGCCCAGGTTAACAATGCCTTTGGCTGACTGCCCATAAAAATTTTTCAATGGCAGCTGCAGTGTGTTTGTACCTGACACTTGTAATCAAATTTATTTTATAGTTAGAAAACTCCATTGTTTAAGAGTTGACTTAAGTCTTTGCAAAGCTGGAAGGAAAAACATTTCCCCCAGTTTTAGTGAAGCCATTCTTGTTGTAAATAAAACTTGTCCTCCATTTGGTCAGATTTACAAAGCAAATATTGTCAGCTTTTACCACTTTAGTTAGCTTAGAGTCAAAATATGCTGTAGTCTTTTCTGCTGTAGGAGGATAAATGATTCATTTTTAAAGCAAAAGAGAAATATTGTCTCTATTATGATGTCAAACAGTAGCTTATCTAATGTATTAATAAACAAAGCCAAATGGTCTTCTCCTACATATTTACCCTAACCAGAGTCAATTACTCAGCTGAATGAATTATTACTGTTTGGGCTTAGTTAAGGAGACATTTAATTATGAGGCACATAATTAGCACAAAGCGTGCTTAAATGGGATAATGAAATATATCTTGCATAAATATTAGTGGAAAGATGAACAGTGTAGCAGGAAAGGAAAATTCTGCTAGTAAAATATTCTGTAATTAGATCAAAAATATTTTGAGTGTTTTAATGAAAAAAAATTCAGAAAACAAAATTTTTTAAACAAATCATGGGAAAAGTATGGACAAGGAGGAATCAGGGGCCACTAGTACACTGGCTCTTACTCTCAGGCTATTGCTATAAGGTAAGATTCACTATTCACTATTTCTGGCACCAAACCTCTAAGTATGTTTAAGTGTTTTAGAAATTAGCAGAAAATTATAAATGCAGTCAGAACTCTAAATGATACAAAGAAAAGGGTGGACTCATGGTCCTGAGTTTCTTGTTTTGCATTGATTTTTAATTTGCACAGATCTCCATCAGGACACTGAAAAGGCCAACAACCTGGAAGCACAATCTGTGGAACAGGTGAAGACCCTAACAAACAAGCAAGCTAAAAACCTGGCTCACTGACGAAAGAACCGGTAAGAAAAAGTCTAGCAGAGCCCTACCTGGGGACATGCCCTAGGCACAGCTGCCAGAGTCAGCAGAAACAGCAGAGCCAGGGAATCGACTTGTACTTAGTCCTAAATCTGAACCAGGGACAGACCTTGGTCACTGATGTACAGCAGAAACGAATAGGGTCCCATCTCTTGCTCCACATCCATGATATCATTGCCTGGGCCCCACCCAGCTGCAGAATTTGCACACACATACACCCTCCTGGCCACATCTGAAGTTTCTAATATGCAGGAACCCATACAACTTTTCCTGGGTGTCTCTCAGCCCTTCATCTTTGACTAAACAGCACTAAGTTCTTGGCATACACGGGGTTGTAACCAATGAAATTAAAAAAATTAAGTTTGATATAGTTTTTATAGTGCCTAGTTCTAATAAAGAGAAAAACTCAATCTTCGAAGACATAAGAGGAAGACAAATATCTGCATAGAAAAATCATCTAACATGCAAAATAATGGTTTTAATTAAATAGTAATCTTTAATTTCAATAGCATTTGGATTCAAAATACACTATGTTAGATTAAGTAAATACTATCTTAGGAAAAACTGATGTCTCAGGGAGTAACAGACTTAAAAGTCCTACTAAGGCCCTCCCTGGTGGGGCAGCAGGTTGAAGCACAGCACTGAGAATCTAAAAGCCGCTTCTGCATGAGTTCGATTCCTGCCTGCCCCGGAGGTGACCACATGGTGTGGCAGACCTCTCCTGACCTGCCCGCTGTTCCCCTCAACAGTGTACTTCGTCGATCTGCCTTTTCTGTTTCCCACTCTGTCTCTGGTGAAGTCTCTCACCGGCCCTGAGCCTCTGGCCTGTACCACAGATCTGTATGCACAAATAAATAAATCTTTAAGAAAAAAAAAAAAAGTCCTACTAAACCCCTGAGAAAGAGAAACTTACATCACCCATTATTAAAATATAAACAACTATTCTAAATCAATATAAGTAAAGGGAAAAAGGAAAGATTCCTTTGGTACGTGCACATAAACTTCATTCAGCATTAAAGCAATTAACAAATATGCACATATATGTATGTTTTTAATCAGCAATGTAACTATAACTTCAAATAAATAGAATTAACCTATACTCCTCTTATTTGCATCCAGGAACTTGATTATTGCAGAGAGTATAAAATACTGGAGTCCATAAGCATTAGGATAGAAGGAAAAAGACATAAAGGAGAAAAAGGCTGGCTACTGTGTGTGTGTGTGTTAGCTGTATCTTTAATATTCATACTGCTTCAAGTACTTTTGAAATTCTGTCTTTATATATATCCTCATAGAGGATTACTTTCTTATACACTCATGATCTTTACCATTATGAAGTGATTTTTTTAAAGATTTATTTATTTATGCATACAGAACTGGGGTACAGACCAGAGGTGCAGGGGTGGTGAGAAGCTTCACCAGAGACAGAGTGGGGAGCAGAACAAGCAGATTGATGAAGTACACTGCTGAGAGGAGCAGTGGGCGGGTCAGGAGAGGTCTGCCACGCCATGTGGTCACCTCCAGGGCAGGCGGGGATCGAACTCATGCTGAAGTGGCTTTAGCTTCTAGTGCTGTGCTTTAACCCGCTGTGCTACCAGGGAGGGCCAAAGTGATGTTTTTTTTAAAATAGTTGGTAAAATCTACTTTTGCTGTATCTGCAGTATTTGTAACTTAGTTCTTTCAATTCATGTTATAAACTCTGCTTTTTCATTGGAATATTTTTCTAGTAACATATTTACATATATAATGATTATTTTAAGTTCCTTTCTGCTAATTCCAATATTTCCTCTCTACACCTATTTTTTTGTTTGTTTACCTTTCAATTAAAATAATTTATTTTGCAAAAAAGAAATTATGAACATGAGAACACCTCGAAAAGGTTTCTCTCTGGTCCTCAGAAAAAATGCATAAAAGTGATAAGTACAAAACTTCATTAATTTTTACAAGTACACCTTCTATGAAGGTATCTGTCTAAGTTTGGGCATGACACCCAACACTTAGCTGACCAATGAGAGTAAAGCAAGACTATTCTTTGTATGATGTGGGGAGAGTTCTCCACTTTTTTCATCAAATGTTAAGAAAATACCTCTTGCAATCACAAGAAAACTGGCCACAGTAAAGATAATCCTGGCAGAGTGAATATGAAAGGTCCTAAATTCTTATTTTTTTTTTTAGGACATGATGAATCTTGACTCTTCAATAAGCATTGACTACATTTACTAGCCTGACTTTGGATCCCCTACTAAAATGGGAATATTCTTGAAATCAGTCAGATTCATTCCTCAATTTTTTTCTCTCTTCAGTATTTTTGCTACTAAATAAAAAAGTTATTCATTTTTTTCTCTCTTCTTATTTTTGCTACTAATCAAAATAAGCATAGATGACTTAAAGGTTAAGGAGAAGAAAAAATAGAAACAGGAATAAGAAAGTGCATTAAACTATAAAGATTAAAATATGCAATTTCAAATTATTTATTCTCTTATTCAGTTCTCTAATTATGTACTATATGGGAATCATTTTCCTTAACTTCTTTAAGGGTTAGGTTAGCCACTTGCTCATCTTGGAGGTTTCTGATATTGTGCTGCAGAGGTAGCATAATAGGAATTCAGTAAGTCACTTACAGTTTTTCTTGATTATAGCAGATAGTAGTTCTTCAAATCCACAAGGCATTTTTGTACCATGTTTTATGTACTTAATGTAAACATACTCATGTTTTAGGTCCATGTTTTTGTTTTATTTTAGCCTAAAACATGAGAATTTCTTAAATGAATTAAAATATTTGAACACTTAGAATAATAGAGGGCATGAAGTAAGCACTATAGAAGGATCTGTGCTTATAAATATACTTAAGATTTTGTATTGTAATTATTTATCCTTTACCATGTGGAGACTACGTGTATCACTCGGTACTTAGTCAAGTGCCTGACTATAAACATATTACAAATTGAGCCCTGACAATCCAAAAAGAATAAGGAAATATAAGTTAATTCCTTAAATATATTCATTAATTATCATTCACAAGTTTTACTGAATTATTATACTCTTGGAAATGAATTCAGTGGACGTAGGCGAGAGAGGCAGAGAAAAGGTTAAGAAATCACCTCAGCTGGAAAATCACATAACATTAACTTCATGCATAATCACATGTGAGCAATGAACAGTATTACAACCAATTTCAATTTATGGAATCAAAATCATGACTGGAGGTCATCTGTCTAATCCTTGACAACAGCAGATTTAAAAAGAGAGATGTCTGGGTAATAAAATGCCCATTATCTGCTTCTACCCATAGGTAACCTGCTTTTACCCTTCGACCTGCAAGTCTGCCATGCTGAAATATCTGTGAGAGGAAACGCTTCTGAAAATGACATATTCATGCCAGTGAATCAGCACATCCAGCAGTGAGATGTCATTTCTGTATGTCTTGCTCTCAGAAGCATATTTCCCAGAAATGGTAGTCAGCAGAGTGAAGGACAAAAAGTTTTCTCATTCAATCATTTCGGGACAAGAAATAGGAAAAGAATGAGCAGAAAGAGGCAAACTTCAAATATTCTAAGTATTAAGACACATTTATGAACACCCATATTTCTTTAAAGTGTATTAAATTTTAAATGCACTATCCCCACTATAAATTCCAGCTAGAAGACTGTATAATTTCTCTATCCGTCCTCTGGAACATAAAAGTTGTATTTTAGTTCTTCGTCCAAATTATTACAATTTCATAAGAATATTCTTAACAGTTATTCTTAGACTTATTATCTACAACTCTCATAAATGCCCTAATGACTAATTTATTTGAAAATATTGATTAAGTCCTAAGACTTGTACTGTGTGGGCACACTGATAAGACAAGATTTCCTATCTGAAAACAGTTAAATAAAAAGAAAAATCATACTGGAACAGAGATGTAAATGATTTGCTCTTCAATAATTCAAGCAACATAATTATTATAGACTATTCTTTCTCAGATTGGATGATTGAATTAGTTTCCCAATTTACAATTCTGTAGTTGGAATTACACTATACTGGCATTTGTATTAATTAGAGGGTAAATCTCTTAGAGAAAAGAAAAATCCATTACCTTTCTCTGCAATGACACTCATTAAAACTATTGAATATCCTCAGATAGGAGTGTTAACATTTCCATTTGTTTCATAATCTACTAAAGTTTGAAATAATATATGAAATTTATCATGTATAAAAGTACACGGAATGAAATGTCTTAAATTTGTTTTTTAAATCTCTATATTTGCTCAATTTTAGTATTTTACCTTTGAATAAAATCTTAACTATATGGTTTTTAGTTTTTACTCAGCAAAGAATTGTTCATTCAGCAAATAATACATGAAGCACTTACCAGGTGCTTAAAAACTTACCATCATATACCATTTATACAAGATAAATCTATGGCCACCTATATGTGAAGAACTATATAGAGTGATCACACATCCTGGTTTTCTTTACTTAGTCAGTTTATTTCAGTTGTTCTGGAATATGTATTAATACCATCCCATTTAATTGTCAAAAGTGCCCCAGTTTAGAAGGGTAACTATCTGATCACATTAGAAAGTGGAAAGATTTGTGAATTACAGTCAGCAGATTTAAGATTAAATCCTGACAGTCTTTTACCTGTTTTGGACCTCATCTTCTTCATCCGGCAAACAAGGATAGTAACACCTAAATTACAAAATAATTGAGGGAAAAAAGATGAGGATATGTAAAATGATTTGCCTTCTGCAACACCACTGCCTTTTCTCCTGATGCCTGGTGACAGTGTACATTCTATATATTTGCTAATACAAATACTATACATTCATATATATTTGCTAATATTTTCAAATATAGAGTTAAATGACTTATACATCCCAGTGGAAAATAAAAAACATAGGATCTCATTAAAAAAAAACATAGAAAAATGACTACTAAAAGTACTAGAGGCCCTCCCTGGTGGCACAGCAGGTTAAAGCATAGCACTAAGAAGCAAAAACCACTTCAGCATGAGTTCAATCCCTGCCCCGGAGGTGATCCACATGGCGCTGCAGACCTCTCCTGACCCGCCCGCTGCTCCCTTCAGCTGTGTACTTCCTCAGTTGGCCTGTTCTGCTCCCTACTCTGTCTCTGGTGAATCACCTCACTGCCCTTTCACCTCTGGCCTGTACCCCAGTTCTCTATGCATAAATAAATAAATCTTTAAAAAAAAAAAGTACTAGAAAGAATACAAAGTCTTTTCTTTCTACCAGACACTCAGTTTGTCACAGTATAATTTCCTATTTGATGTTCTAAGTAAAGCAAATTAAAAGAAAAAAGCTTTTTGTGGGTCTGCTAATCCTAAATGGCCTGTTTGGCCATCATTTCTGTTACCTATGGGTCTGTATTCCATACAAGGTCAGAACTACCCAATCAGGTATAGGAGCCTCACCATACAAAGTGCCTTTCAAATCAATCAAGAACACAAAGTTTGATACCCGACTGATACATGAAAAAGGACCCCAGAAGCTGATCAGTAAAATGCCTTGTGGAAAAGACTGAAAGCCTGACTGGGGATATAAGGCTGGATCCCAATTACAACACTGAGTCATCAAGCAGATGAGAAGTCTGCCTGGAGAGCAGACTCATAACCCCTGATAGATGACAAACCATTTTCTAGTTTCCCCCTCCTGTTTCTTTTTGTCCTCCTTCCCCTTACAACTAATATCGTATGATCATTCTATCAACGAAAAAGCCAGGATCTTGCTTTTTGGCGGCATCCTGCATCCTACAGCTTGTCCCACAAATCCCATTTGTCAGTATGATGGTATCAACATCACACTTTCAGCATGGATTTCTAACACTCATCTTAAACTATTAATGCCACTTTTAGCGGCAAAGATATGAACATTCAATGCATTTTAAAAATCACTAAAATAGGGGCCCTCCCTGGTGGTGCAGTGGGTTAAAACATAGCACTAAGAAGCTAAAGCCACTTCAGCATGAGTTCGATCCCCACCTACCCCGGAGGTGATCCCCTATGGTGCAGTAGACCTCTCCTGACCCTCCCACTGCTCCCCTCAGCAGCGTACTTCATCAGTGGGCCTGTTCTGTTCCCCACTCTTTCTCTGGTGAATCCTCTTACTGCCCCTGCACCTCTGGCCTGTACCCCAGTTCTATGTGCATAAATAAATCTTTTTAAAAAGTCACTAAAATAACACGATTAGTATTTCTTAGCCAGTGTTTATACGAAGATTTGATTATTATCAGAGCATGAAAAAATTTGCACAAATTAACACAACTGGTTTTATTTCACTTACTCCATAACATTCTATCAATGGAGTCAGAAAGAACTGAAAGGAAAAAAGAACTGATGCTTGGTTTATTTTCCCTTTCCCTTCTTTGCCATCAATTTCACCTTAAGAAATGACTGCCACAGCTAATATTTGACAAAGGAGCAAAGAAGATACAATGAAACAAAGAAAGTTTGTTCAGCAAATGGTGCTGGGAAAATTGGGAAGCTACATGCAAAAAAAAAAAAAAAATGAAACTAGATCACAACCTCGCACCATATACAAAAATCAACGCAAAGTTAACTAAAGGCCTAGACATAAGAACAGAAACCATAAAATACCTGGAAGCAAACAAAGATGGGCCAAACAATATACTACAGAATATACGCTTCAGTGACATCTTTGAAGATACAACACCCAATGCAACAATAGAAGGAAAGGATAAATAGATGGGACTACATCAAGTTAAAGAGCTTGAAAACAGCAAAAGAGACATTACAAAAAACAGACAGCCCACTGAATGGGAGAAACTTTTCTCACACAAAACTAGAGATAAAGAATTGATCACAAAGATATACAAAGAACTAATGAAACTCAACAAAAATAAACAACCCCATCAAAAAAAAAATGGGCAGAAGAGCTAAAAAGACACTTTTAAAAAGAGGAAATGCAGATGGCCAACAAGCATATGAAAAAAATGTTCAATATCACTGTAATAAGGGAGATGCAAATTAAAAACACAATGAGATACCACCTCACCCCAGTGAGAATGGCACATCTTAAAAAATATCAACAAATGTTGGTGAGTATGTGGAGAAAAAAGTAACTCTCCTGCACTGCTGGTAGGAATGCAAACTAGTACAACCACTATGGAAAACTGTTCGGCGGTTCCTCAAACTGCTAAACATGGAGTTTCCATATGATCCAGCAATCCCACTCCTAGGTATCTACCCAAAAGACACAAAAACGCTGATTCAAAAAGACATCTGCACCCCCAAGTTTATTGCTGCTTTATTTACAACTGGAAAGATATGGGAAAAGCCCAAATGCCCAAAATTGGATGACTATATTAAAACGATGTGGTACATATGCACAATAGAATATTACTCAGCAACCAAATATATATATATATATATATATATATATATAAACACATACCTTTTTCAGCAACATGGATGGAGCTGGAAAAGATCATGTTTAGTGAAATAAGCCAGAAAGAAAAGGAAAAGAAACCTGATGGTTTCACTCATACCAGGAATATAACAGACCAGGCAAGAAAATAATAATAAACAGCTATATACCAGGGAAATTTTATGTGGGTGGAGTGGGGAATGGGATCAAAAACAGTGGGGGAAGGTAAATGCACTGGACTATGGTGATGGCACATGGGTGATTTGGTGATGGGAAGCCCAAGGGGATTACAACTGAGATGGAAAAATGCACAAAATGATGTAAAAATAAAATCACAATGAGATACAAAAAAATAAAAAGGAAAGAAAAAGAAATGGATGCCACACTGAAGCAACACAGGTAGAAGGTTATAAAAAGGTTCTCTAGCCATTTAGGTACATTGAAGGCAAAGGCCTTCTTTTCTGTAATCAAAGCTAATTCTGGTTCACACAAATTGAGTGGTCTGCTGTCACTGTCTCCCAGTAAGTAGCAATTGTTTTCGGAGCCTGTTGAATTCCCACAGTCATGGGTTCATTATGATTTTGAGCTCCTGGGCACTTGAATGCTCTATGCAAACAGAGGAAGACTACAGCTGTCCTCTGTAATGTGCATACCTCCTCTGACCAATCACATGTTCTACTGACCACTGGATTTCACTTACAAAGCAAGCTCAAAGATGATATTATTAAGAATTTCAGAATTTCAATACAGTGACAACATTTAACCAACAAGAAGATTTTTTTGAATGGTAGGTTTTGTCCAACACCACATATCATAAACCTATGAAGATTTATGCCAGTCTTACAGAAGAAAAAGAAAATTCTTTCTGAGGATGCTGCAAGTACCATGGCAATAAACACAGGACTGTTAACAAAAGGGAGAACTTTTAGAGTAACCAAGATCTTCAAAAGAATTACAAAATTAAGAATGTGTTCTATAAAAAGAACTCCAGGTCCTCCACCATGCCCAGATTTTCACCTGAAGCATTATTATCTCTTCATAATTAAAAACACTCCTATTCCTATAACTACTTTACTACATCTAAATTTTTACTAAAATATCAATTTTATTAATTATCTCTCCTAAATGACTCTCTTCAATTGGCATGTGAAGCAAAAGTGTTATTTCAAATTCACACTTTAAATTCTCACACTTACAAAATGCAATTTAGTCTTTCACTTATGGAATAAAAAACAAAAACTTATTTTCCTGACATTAATTTGAATATTCTATACATATAAGCTGCCCATATTGACACTATATACATACTAGAGTTGTGACACATACATACACATACACATAGATATATACACATACATACATACATACATACATACATACATACACATACATATATATATATATATATATATGTAGCTGAAATAGTGAGGAAAATAATATTTGTACTACCACCCCTCTTGATCATCAACAGATGCAGGCAAGCATGGGAGGTTATGTCTATATTTTTTAAAATAAGATACCTTAATGCTCTTATTTTCCTTACATCAGCATCCTATAATTAAGTAAACCTAAATATTGGGGCTATAATTTTACTATGTTCATATATTTTCTTCATACCCTTTCTGCCTGGAGTTACTATTTGTCTTAGAAAAATGAGACCAAGTTTACTAGTAGTCAATTGAAAAAGAAAATAAGTTCTTTTATCACTGAACTTAGTTCACTAGAAAGAATAAAATGGTATTACAATTTAATATCATAAACAAAATATTATTCCAAGTTAAAATTTCTCAACACCCCAAAGAATTTTTAGAAAATCTGAAAGTTAGAGGTTATGAAGGTCAAAATACACTTTAAAATAAAAGTTTTGGGCAAATATTAGAATTATTGAGTTATTAAAATCTAACAAGACAAGAACATAATTTGGGGCACATATTGTTCGTATGTATGTGTATTTGGAATTGTACTGTAAATATAAAATAATAAATTTAG
This sequence comes from Condylura cristata, assembly GCF_000260355.1. Lineage (NCBI taxonomy): Eukaryota > Metazoa > Chordata > Mammalia > Eulipotyphla > Talpidae > Condylura > Condylura cristata. The sequence continues at coordinate 51,176,283 of NW_004567108.1, read as the reverse complement.
GAGGAGCTCTGTCTGTTTCAATGCTTCCAGCTACAACTTTGCCCTATTTGAAACAAATTGCACCTTAAATTTGAAGGCAATTTTGAGTAGTTTGGTGTGCAGTACAGATTTCATCTTTGATATTTAGTAAGCCTGAGATCTTTCTAACTTGTGAAGTCTGCATGTCTGCAAACTAGGATGTCTGTGTTTGTGTTTATTACCTTTCTCATGCATGCCTTGAAATGACTAAATTACAGGTATTTTACATGTGTTTTGTGGTACAAGACAGATAGAGTCCACTGGTATAATTTATCTTGAAACACCCTGTTTTACAAAATTACAGAAAAGCACTGCAATTTGCTCAATTTTTTATTTCTAAGACTATGGTAAAATCTTCAAAGCCCAGAAGATATCTTCCAGAAAAGAACTTAGGCATGCAATAAACAATTTTCATCAAAGCTCTGGGTTTGGGGAAATAGAGTACAATTGTGGATTTAAAATTTTGATAATGTTTCTTACTTATTAGCTATTTTGTCTTTTGTATTTTGACCTAATTCAGTCACCAAAGGCATCAACACACACACAAACACACTCATGCGTGTGTGCGCACACACACACACAGCAGTCCAAATCAGATTATCTACAATCAAGGTAATTGTGGAGAACAAAATTGTTCATCTGTACTGTGCAGCTGCCTTTTGGATTTAGCGTTTGATCCCAAGTGACTGCTGAAGTTACAACTATACAAGTATTCTTCTCTAATACAGGGAAGATTTTTATTTTAAAAATTACTTTGAAAAAACTTCTTTTGACCTCCTTTTTATTCTCAGAGAAATACTATATCAATAGCCAAAATCTCAATAGAAATTTGTATATCTTGTGGTATTTAAATCAAAGGCAAGATAATTTAATGCTGTAAATAACCTTATTAATTATTAGTGAATATTTAAAATATATTGTACTTCTAGCTCAGTTTTAACATTTGTCTTCTTAATACTTAGTTAACAATTTTTAAATTTTAGGACATGTTTATTTGTGATCAAATTAGAATATAATATTTTTATTATAGTGTGATCAAATTATACGGTGGTATTTCATAATTTCACAGAGATACAGAAATATTACAGTCAGTTATAAAATGAGACTCCAAGTTTTACATGTGTTACTGTGATTGACTATATAAAAATGTATACTCACTTTTTTATGTTGAATCCAAAGAATTGAAATCCTGTGTAGTATGTCAGATTATAATGTGTGGATAAAGTTCAACTGATTAAAGTTAAATTCTGCATTTCAATCTGTAATTTCAAAGAGTTTCTTGATGTTGCTACTACAAAAGATATTTTCAATCTCTGTTCTTTAGATTGTAACTATTTGAGGTATGCCTTAATTGTAATATTAAAAGGGGAATTTATATAGGTTTTCTGCTCAGCAGATATTTTACCCCAATTGAAAAAGTAATTTTTCACATGACCCATGAACCATAGGCCTTCATTAATAAATAATCTTTTACTGGTCAAGGTCTTTTTTTATTGAGGTAGCACTGGCTTGCAACACTATATATAATTCAAAGGTATAGGATGACACTCTGCCTTGTTTCTATATAATTGCAGTTTCTGCCCTGTTTTTATAAATAACATATAACACTAATGTACTATTTGCAAATTCATAAAAAAGGCATACATTTAGATCTTTAGATAATTCAAAGTCAATGTTTATTTCATGAGGATAGATCTTCCTGCTTATTGGACTTGCCTTGAGTGATCCCCACTTTTTTGTGTCCTCTGCTATGCCTGACCTTAGGCACTTGTGTTGGTCCACAGTGGATGAAAGTAGAAAGTTCTCAGTTGTCATCAACACTTCTCCCTCCCTTAGTGGTTCCCATGCTAACCTTTTACTGGCTTCTCTCCCAAATACTGTTCATCTTTGTAAAGACAGTTAGTTGCTGTCAATATGGAAAAATGGGGTAGAAGGAGAAAGCAAAAGAGGAGGAGGAATGAGGGGGGTGAGCAGGAGCATGGTAATAGAACTATAGATATTTCCCAGGTAAAATTATAATTAAAAGAATCAGAGCCCCCCAAAATGCTAGTGCAATCCAACATACAGAGGTAGAAGTCTATAGATAGAAAAGCATATTATTACAAAGCATTCATAATCATAACTATCATGTGTAATATTTACTTTGAGCTTACTGTATGCCAAGCATTGGTCTGAGTATTTTATCTATGTTATTCTTTCTGTACAGAAGATTATTTTAATTTTTCACATAAAAATTAAAGTTTAGTATATTTTTCAAGGATAACATATTTATTTTTAGAATTGACATTCCAATATTCTAGTGCAGGTTTATGCTACTATAGAACCCTTGGTATTATGTGTATGAAATACAGAGTAATATGTATAAAAAAAGTGAGCCTAAGAAACATTGTTTTGGTGACAAATCTGAGGTGGGAATCTGCAATATTATAGTATGGGCATTTTTTAACATAGACACTGACTTAATGTGCAGAGAACATTGAACAAGATATTCAAGATCACAACTGTTCTTGTCTCTTACTTAGCCAAATGACAAATTTAACTTAGCTAATGAAGGTTTGAGAATTCTAGTTATCAGTGAAGTAATAACATGTCCTTCTCTATATTATTCTGGGGAATGAATGGCTAATCAGTAAAACTCCCCCTTCTGAATATAAATATTTAATCTACTAAATGTCCTCTTCAAAACTACATGCAAATATTATAAAAACAGCAGGTTTTAATTAGGAAGAGTTACATTACTACTAACAAACTAGTAAGTTAACTTTAACATGTAAAACATGTTAAAAAACATAAGGAATCCAGAATGACTTTGTCCTTAAGAATTTAATAGTGTAGTGAATAAGATGATATAACAAAAATATAATTAGTAAGAAATATTTAGTGAAATGATTTAATACAATGAATGATAAGGACAATGAGAAAAAATGTAAGTAAAAAATATAATTACTTTCTCTGGTTTTCTGTTATATGGAACTGGAATCTCCCTTCATCAATCTCCTTCTGTATTGAAGACTATTTAGTCCCATAAAATTCATACACCGATGCTCTAATCTGGTGGCATTTGGAAACAGGAATTTTGGGAAGAAACTAGCTCATTAGAATGGAGAACACACAGTGGATGAGCATCTTTATAGTAGGAAAATAATTAGTTCTTTCTCCTTCTCGTCTCTTTTCCCTTCTCTTCCCTCCATTCCCTTCGTTCCTCTCCTCTCCTCCTTTTGTAATGAGAGTGTGGACATTTGTAAGTCAGAAAGACAGTATTTAACAAGAGCTCAAATGTTCTGCCATCTTGATCTCAGACTTTCATCACTCCAGAATTTCACTTCGTGTAAAACTGAAATCACAGTGAAAAACAAATATTGTTTAGGTCACCCAACCTATAGTCTCCTGTTATACAAGGCTGAAGTAAAGTAAAATACTTCTTTTCCTTTTACTTACAGAACTAGAAAAGTGTTAAATAATGGACCTTAGAAAAATATGGCCTTTAAATAAAAATGAAATTTCCATATTTGTTTGTTCTATATAACCGCACACATTCTCTGACACTAAACTTTAAAATGATTGTATTAGTTAGTTTTGCTGTGTGGATTTAATACCAAGTATTACTTCATAATACACTGAATAAATGGTGGTATTTTGTAAGCAGTACCCTACTTTCTTCTTACCAAAAAAATTGCAATGTATGTACTATTATTATCATTCTTTTTTTTTAAAGATTTATTTATTTATTCATACAGAACTGGGGTACAAATCAGAGATGCGGAGGGTGAGAGAATTCACCAGGGACAAAGTAGGGAGCAGAATAGGCAGATCGACGAAGTACACTGCTGAGGGGAGCAGCGGGCGGGTCAGGAGAGGTCTGCCACACCATGTGGTTGTGGTCACCTTCGGGGTAGGCGGGGATCGAACTCATGCGGAAGTGGCTTAAGCTTCTTAGTGCAGTGCTTTAACCCGCTGTGCCACCAGGGACGGCCCAAGTACTGGCGTTCTTTACAAAATATGGTGTGTACAGAAAATAAGTATGGATGATGGTGTGGAGAAATTAGAAAATTTCTGCATTGCTGGTAAGAATGTAAAATAATGTGTTCACTATGGGAAAATGACTTTCTGAAAAATTAAAATTGGAATTACCATGTAATCCAGAAGTTCTACTTTCAGGCATTTCCTAAAGTAACTAAATGTAAATAGCCAAAAGGTGTAAGCAATTCAAGTGAAGGATGAAAAGGTGAAAGCAATTCACAAGAAGGATGAATAAGTAAAGCATGATATAAACATACAACAAAATCTTATGAAGCTTTAAAAAGGGAAATTCTGAAATATGCTATAAAATAGGTAAACCTTGAAGACACTATGCCAAGTGAAATAGACAAAGGACAAGTACTATATGATTCCGCATATAGGAGGTACTAGTCTCTCAAATTTATAGACAAAAAAAAACAGCAGGGTGGTTTTCAAGGAGGGGACAAGGGGTTAGAGGGGAAATTCCAGTTTTGCTAAATGAAAAGTATTCTCTGGATGGACAGTGGTAATGGTCTCAATAATGTTAATTTGTATGTACTTAATGATATCAAACAGTACACTTTAAAAACGATAAGCTTTTTCACACATATTTTATCACAGTTAAAAAATCCCCCAAATTAATGAGTGATGTGCAGCAGTGTGTGTTTGTGCGTGTGTGTGTGCGTGTAAAAATGCAAAGTAGAGGAAGATCATTATTTTTTTTAAATGAGAAATGAAAAAAATCACCCCAAATAACAATGAAAATGTACTTAATAACTTAAAATTTTGATTTTTACATATATTGGAAAAGAAAGAGGCCAAACTTACCCACATATGTAATTTTAGTCACTTTTAAGAGAAACATATTCAGTCCAGGCACAATGTTGACATCTTTTAATTAATTAATTGTGATCTGGAAAACTAGCCCACACTGCTTTATAAATCAAGCACTCAACCAAAAGGCAGGTCACAGAACTCTGTCGAAAGACTCCATGATACACATTTTAATTGCTGAGCTGTTTTTCTTTAAAGTTGTAATTCCCCAATTTTGGGTATCACAACAAATTTGAAACAAAAGATAGCATCTTAACATAGTATTAACAAAGATGACTGTCATTTCTGTCAGATGAAAAACCCTATCAGAACCACACTCTAACTTTTCTGTTGCCATAGTTACCACTTTTCCTCCTGTGACCAAAAAGGAAGAATGCAGCTCAGTGTCATGATTCAAATATAAAGAACTAAAATCACTTCAGAAATCTATACAATGAATTAGGATCAAGTCACTAGTTATTGGGATTACTGTTACACAAAGTGAAATTCTGGAACATAAATAGTTCTTTCGCCAGTGGAAAACAGAATACTAATGATGCAAAATTAATTGTTCCATAAAACAGAAATATATTTTTGAATAAACATGTTTCTAAATAATCTGGTGGTGTTTTTTTTTTCTTTTTTGCCATTTACTTATATAATGATTAATGTGGTAGCAGCAGGAGCCTTCCTACAAGGTATTGTCACCACAGGATAGCTGCCACCAGAAGACCTATAATCCACCACCAGAGTCCATTGTGCTTCTTTTTCTATTTGTTCCTATCTTTCACTCACTCTCATTCCCTTTTGGATGCTTCAGTTCTATAGTCAGCTTTCAAAAGTTAGCTTTATGTGTGCCTCTTTCTGACTCTTAGTTTATTTTTCCGTATCCACATCTGATATTTATCTCTATCCTAATATATTTCACTTAATATCATTGTCATTTGTAACTACATCTATGTTACTGCAAATGGTATGAGTTTATCTTCTTTTTGAATGCTGAGTAATATTCCATCGTGTAAATGTTCCATTTCTTCTTGATCTTCTCATGTGTGCTTGCACACTTTGCTTGTTTCAATATCTTAGCTATTATAAACAGTGCTGCTATGAGCACAGATGTGCAAATTTCCATTCAAATTGTGTTATTTGCATTTCTTAAGGTAGATATGTGGGAGCAGAATTTATTACCTCAGTTCACTTGTCAAGAGAGAGAACATGTGTACATGTATTAAATATGAATTTAAGAAATTAATATTATGAATATGTATGATTTTATGAAATTAAAATTAACATTAATAAATTATGTATATTTCAAGAGCAGAGAAGTTTAAAGGGAAAAATTATCCATGTTAAAGACCTGATGGAAACAATTTTATGGTTGAAAAGTCACCTGGTAACAACATACTTAGGAATAGAGTCCCCCTTATAGTCTAGTCTAACTGTTCAGCTATTATGGAGCTTGCCAATTCTGTTGTGGTAAACAATTTAACCTTCATGGTCTCCTGTATCGCTTAGATATAGAGAGCGACAGATATGAGAGTCTATGCTTGGATGTCTTTAAATTTGTAAGGTTTAAAAAGATGATACAAATCAATCAATTGGATTACAAATGGCCACTAACCACATAAATAACATTATATCACCAATTATTTAGAAATGTAAAATTTTTAAAAATGTTATTAACCTTTAAACAAATGTCAAATATAAAGAAATTCCAAATAAAGGAATTGGTGTGGAGGACTAGCATTCTCATAGGGCACTTAGAGAAGTACAAGTTGGCAAAGCCTGTGGGAAATCAATTTGAAAAATAGAGCCTTCCTTGTTTCCACATAATATTACTACAAAATATATAAAGCAAATATTAACAGACCTAAAGAAAGACACTGACAATAACACAATAATAATAATAATAGGGGACTATAACACCTTATTACAGCAACAACAACAACAAAAAAGATTTCAAAGAAAAAATCAACAAGGAAATAATGGATGTGAATAAAAACTAGATGAGATAGGCTTAGTAGGTATTTTCAGAGCATGTCACTACAAAACAACAGAATAAAAATTCTTTTCAAGTGTTCATGAATAATCTCAAGGACAGACCATATTTGGGATTAAAAAATAAGTCTCAATAAATTTATGAAGGTTTAAATCATTTCAAGCGTTTTATTTTGTATCATAATGACATGTAACTAGAAATAAAACAAAGAAAGATGAAAAACTACAAATTACAACTATGTGTAGAAAAAACAACATACTAGTTAATAATATTAGGTCAATGAGAAAATCAAAAGTTAAATAAAACAATACCTGGAGATGAGTGAGTGAAGACATGACTTAATCAAAGTCTATGGGAGGCAACAAAAACAGTACTAAAAGTACTAAATGGGAAGTTTTGAGCAAAGTAGGCCAATCTCAGGAAATAAGAATCACAAATTTAAAAAAACCTAAGTATATACCTAAAGGAATCAGAAAGCAAGAGAAAGTAAAACCAACATTCAATAGATGGAGGGAAATTAATGTAGTAATGATCAAAAGTACAATTCAAAAGAAAATGAAATAAAGAACAATACATGGCAGGGATTAATAAAAAATTACAAGACTCAAAAAAGACTAGAATAAACACAAATACATCAAATCAAAACAAAAAAAGATAAGTTACAACAGATACAGTAGAAATACAAATCATCACAAGGCAGTATTATGAATGCTTATATGACAATAAACTGGACAACTAGAAGGAATGGAAAAATTCACAGAAACACACAATATTTCAAGACTGTCAGGAACACAGAGAAAATCTGAGTAATCACATCACAAGCAAGAACATTGAAATGATAATCAAGTCTCTCCACATACAAAAAGACCCACTAACAGGTTAACTTCACTAGTGAATTACACTAAACGTTCAAAAACTTAATATGTATTCTTCCCAAAACAGCTTCTATAAAATTGAAAAAATGAGATACTTCTGAAAACCTTTTAAAAAGCCACCATTACACTGATTACAAAACCAGACCAGGGTACCATAAAAATATAAGTTGACAGGCCCATTTATGAAAAGTATAGATGCAAACATCTTCAGTAAATTACTATCAAAGCAAAATCAGCAATACTTTAAAATAATTATATACCATGGTCAAGATTTATGCAAGAAATGCAAAGATGTTTCAACATATGTAAATCAGTAAGTCTGACACAATACATAGACAAAAGGAAGAACAAAATTAAAAGGATTATCTTTCATAAAAGTGTTTGGTAAGATTTAACATCCCTTTATATTAAAGAAAAAACTTCGGGCCCTCCCTGGTGGCGCAGCGGATTAAAGCACTGTATTAATAAGCTTAAGCCTCTTCAGCATGAGTTCAATCCCTGCCTGCTCCAGAGGAGATCCACACGGTGAGGCAGACCACTCCTGACCTGCCCGCTGCTCCCCTCAGCAGTGTACTTCCTCGCTGTGCCTGTTCTGCTCCCCACTCTGTTTCTGGTGAATCCTCTCACCCTCTGCATCTCTGGCCTGTACCCCAGTTCTGTATGAATAAATAAATAAATCTTTAAAAAAAGAAAAAAAGAAAAAAACTTCAATAAAATAGGAATAAAAGTAGCTTAATATAATAAAGATTATATATGAAAAAACCCATAGCTACAATTGTAATAAATGGTGAAAAACTGCAATCTTTTCCTCAAATATAAAGAATAAAACAAGAAGTTAACCTCATATCTACTACTCAATATCAATCTGTAAGTCCTAGCAAGAGCAATTAGATAAGAAAAGGATATGAAAATTATCTAAATTGGAGAGCAAGCAAGAAACTGTTCCAGAAATAAGGGCATTTGAAATATTAACAGCGATACAGATGTGGAGTAGTCATGAATGTATATGTTTCATTATGACTTTTCTGTTGTCCCTGATTTCCTAAAATAGATATTTGAAAGATTAATATGTACCAAGCTTCTTAATAAGAATTTCATGTTTCAAATAGTATAAACCTTTAATTCATTCTGTACCTCTAAAACACTAACAGGAATGTAAGCCAATGGTACTTCAGTAAAAAAATAAAAAACAAAAATTGATTAAAAAAATCAATTTTTATGTACACTTCATTTTCTACATTTTTTTCAGATGGGTAAATTGAGGTGGCAACAATTAATTTATCTGAGAAAGGAAGCACAAGTTAGTAGAATGGCATTCAATCCCAAAATACGTTTGACTCCTAGGAACATACTCTAATGCACTGAATTATGATGGTCACTGCTTGTGTCCAGATATTATAGTATTAATTAATTAACCAATTAATTAATCAATTGAATAAAAAATGAAAATATCACTCTAACAAATAAATTAATAAGCAAACCACTATTACATAAAAGTTGAATAGGATATTCAGACTCATCCTACCCCAAATCATTGGAATCTGGTGATTCAGTGTTCATGGACATTTATTTTCCAGTTTTTAATAGTTGTATTAGATTTGTCCCTAAGAGAAAAATAACAAATTTTAATGTTATTATTTTCAGTTATTGAAAACTGAAATAATGTTATTATTTTCTTAAATAAACTAGAGAGCAAATAAAATGATAATGAAACCAAGTCTAGTCATTAGCTGCTAAAGCATTCCCTCTTTCACTGTCCAGAAATGCTTTTTCTACACTGATAATGACATGTAATGTAAAATGCTATTTTTTTAACTTCAGCTGGTTAAAAATATTGGTCAACATGTAATTAACATTATTGAACAATTTCTAATCATATTTTCAATATAAGGGAGCATATTATAGGGGATAAATAAAAATTCTTATTATTTTAACAGCTTTATTATGCTTTACTTTCACAAGACTACAGTCAATAATGTTTAATTTCATAATGCTCTACACTTCAAAATATGTATTTATTAATAGATGTATATACATGTTTAAAATTTTAAGAAGTTATTTAACAAGGATATCATTTGTGTTTCTGAAATATGAATAAGTAACTATACTTAAGGAAAACATTGTTTTTCATTCAAAACCAATGCTTTCTATGCTACTGGAATGTATTATTAGAAAATTGTTAATGAAATTTCTGGTATTTCTAAAATAATCTCCTTTGACTTAAACAAAAGTCTAAGTCCTTTACAAATTATACAGAATGCTAAACAGAGATGAATAACTTATCACCAAAAATTTAATTTTAGACTTTTATTCTGATGGCAAAGTTTCTATCCACTGTCACTATTAGACTTGGTTCTTTGCACTGAAAACTATAAAACTATAAAAGTTAGAGTGACCAGCCTGGGGTCAATTTCAATCTCCCAATTCAGTGTCCACAGTGCTTTTTCATAAACTATTCAAAATTTCTTACTAAATTTCACTTGTTCTGTTTCACCTTTACTTTCTAAATTAACAATAGTTCTCATATGTATAGAATTTTCTCAGAGTAGTCTAAAGACAAAACATAAATTCAAACTCAAAAATAAAATGGACATCTTTTAGCATGAATTGTTCTGTGATTGATCTTCTGATTCCTTTTTTTATAATTATAAATAGTTGTAATAATTTTACCTGAACATATTATATATCTATATATAGATAGAGAGAGAGATATTTATATGTATTTATATATTACAATTTTTAGAACTGATAATAACAAAGTAACAATTTTTGTTCATGGTTTCTTGATACCAAGAGTAAATAAAATATTAAGTACTCTGAGAAACTTGTACTTTTCCTATGAAGCACAAAATGTGCGAATTTGCATTTAAAAGTATTTTACATTTAACATAATGCTGTAACTAAAAATCTGAACACAAAACTTCAACTCATTTTTAGTAGCTTTCAGTTTTGAAACTTGTCTTTTCTAATGGCAATCACTTCATATTAATAGATTTAGTATTAGAATGAAATACAACTGCTTAAAAACTAAAACCAAAACAGAATTTCCTTTACACACAAAGTAATATATGTACTATATATATCTTAAACATGTGTGCATTGTCTATGATATATACAAAATTTCATAAAAGACTAGAACTTTGCAATGTTCTCAACTTGAAGCAACAACAAAAAAATAGAAAATTCATTTTCTATTTAATTTGAAGTTTCAAGATGATTGCATAAAGAGGCAAATGACAACACATTCATTTTAAGTATTATTTACGATTTTACAATTTTAGATTGAAAATACTGCAAAATTTTGACACTACTTTTACTACAGAAATCAATTAAAGGAAAAAAATGATCATCTAAGAATACAAAGAAAAATGCTCATGGTTACTATGTCCCTATGCAATAGTATTTGGAAAAATTAAAATGGAACATGTAAATAGAAAAGAGTAATTTTCCCTAAAGCGAGTATAGCATTGAAGAAATAATAAGTAATTTTAAGAACAATTCCAAAATGCCTTAATGCTACTTTTCAAATGAAAAACATAGTAGCCTAGATCTTTAATAAGAGATGTTAATATATATTGCCACCTCAGCACCCAAAATAATCACAAGCCCAAGTTTCCATTTCTACCAGCATATACTCGTCTTCCTTTTGATATTTGAGAGGATCTTTATGTATTCAGCATAAATCACTGTATAGCTGGTAGAAATGTTTTAATGAAAAATAACAAAATCATAGAACAATAAAAAGGTTATACAATGTTATTTAATCTTTTTAATGAAGCCTCATTTTAAAAATAAATGGACTAAAGACAGAATAGTTAATTATATGCATTCTCTTGAGTTAGTTCTTTATGATTTGACAACTTGCATGGCAGCTGTTCTTGTAAATATGACAATAAATTTCTAAATCTCCAGAGAACTGGTAAATACAGGCAGATGCACTTAACTGCTGGTGGGCAACAAAAGTCAGACTGCAGGAAACTGTGGCACTAATGTAGCTCTTGATTAATCTCTAATTACAGTTTTGTCATCTTAGCAGGGAGACAAAACTATATCACTTCCTAAATAGGCAAGCAGCATTTTGGCACCTAGCAACCAGCAGCTCCTTCCTATTAGCTGCAGTGGACTCGATGCTGTTACAGGGGAGGTGGTTATGGATCACTGCTCTATTATTTATGGAGCAGCACTTCCAGAGGCCTTCACAACAGTAGATAAATTAGCAGCTTAATAGGCCAGCACTAACTAAAAACATAGCATAAGCTGAAGCATCAAGTATGAAATTAAAATGTGACTTGCCCATAATGTTTGTGTCATATATACAAAAAAATACTTAGTTCTGTAAATGAATCTACAAAAATAACATGAAGGTGAGCATATTAAGAACATTGTTGACATTTTTAAAGCATTTAATATAATTTCATAAAGTAAATAAGACAGATTTTTTTTTTAATTTCATTTTCCTCCTCCTGAGGGATTTTCTGTTTCCTTCTTAAGCACAGGGATGATAGGTTGCAAGCATTAATTAGAAGTCATACAGCTAGAAGAGAGTCTTAAGTATCTGTCTAAAAGTGCCTTATTAAGCTCAAAATGAGTAAATGAGGTTGATTCTCATAGTGTTTCCATTCCTCTTTCTCTTTTGGTACAATGGAAAAGTCTAAGGAATGACCTCACACCTCAGGCAGTGTCATCAATTTAGAAGGAGACATAAAATTCTTAGGTAATTTTTTTTGAAAGACAATCCAAAGGCAGGTTTTCTTAATTAAAATTAATGAAACAGGTTCCTTAGTCTTAATAGTAGTGATTATATTATGATGATTCTGCTCAGGAGATGAAAAATATAATATTCAAAACATGATAACTTTTATTTCCTTCATTTCTGGAAATTATTTTTAAACATAATATTATGATATATATATATGTAGACTAGATAGATGAACAGATATGGTGCAGATATAGATGTGTTTAAAACATCACCTATATTTTTCAATAGTAACAATTCCCATCACAAGGATTTTATCCAAAATGAAAATATCATAAATTTTCAAAACTGTGTGACTTCAGAAAATTATATTTTTGATTATTCAAATAGAAAGCTTATTTAAAAAATAACATTGGAAATTATTTTATGAAGTAGAACTTATTTTAATTACACCACCTTGAATATCTGTTATGATGGTTGAGAAGTTATCTACTGAAATGAGACATCTCACTCTAGAAATTTATAAATTACTCTTTCAATGAATTATTGCATTAAAATAACTCAGATTATGCCTTCTTAATATACATTTTCACCATCATTGTCACTATACCCTAAAATGAAACAATAAAAGATGACAAAGTTAAAAAAAATCTACTTTGTAGAATATAGCCACCATTGCAATGAAGATTTATATAGTCAGATAAAGGTACAGAATTCTCAGAGCTAGAAATATAAATTTTAGAATCATTGCCTTTGAGATAATTGAAGACAAAGATACAGATTGAGATATTCTAAAGACAGAGTAGAACAAGAGAGAAGACTGAAAATGAGGAGCAAGCCTTGAGGCACTTCAACACCTAATAACTGGATAGGAAAGGTTAAAGTGGAAAGAAGATGAGAAGGAAGGACTAAAGAGTGTAAATAAATGAGGAAAATGCACTGTTGCTAATGCCTAAGCAAAGGAGTTTTAAAAAAGAAAGAAATTACTTCAATGTCATCAAAAGGCCAAACATAAAGAAAATGGAAAAACATTCTATACATTGATAGATAAGAGGATCAGCTGAGCTATTTCAAGAGAGTAGTGAGGATGTTAGGAATAAAATTTGAGACTGAATAAATGAGAATCATGGAAAGTGGGTGGGGAACAACTACTTCAGTTTTTTCTTAAGTGTCATAATTAAAGAGGAGAAATCCAGTGGTAGATAAAAGGCTTGAATGTGTGTGTGTGTGTGTGTGTGGTCTATGGAGGCAAGTCAAAAAGAGAAGAGTGAAATAATTAACTTAAAAGTGTTGGTCCCTCCCTGGTTGCACAGCAGGTTAAAGCACAGCACTAAGATGCTAAAGCCACTTCGGCATGAGTTCAATCCCCACCCTCGAGGTGATCCACATGGCGCCACAGACCTCTTCTGATCTGCCCGCTGCTCCCCTCAGCAGTGTACTTCATCAGTTGACCTATTCTGCTCCCCACTCTGTCTCTGGTGAATCCTCTCAGCGCTCCTGCACCTCTGGCCTGTAGTCCAGTTTTCTATGCATAAATAAATAAATCTTTTTTTTAAAAAAGTGCCTAGGCATGACAGGCATTCTTCATTTTTCTTCCTAACCTGTTAATAATTTTTCATATAGTATCTGGAGGGAAAGAGTAGTTAAAAGCTAGAAATTTGTTGTCTTCTATCTCTGATGGGTTCCTCTGTTGATTTGTGGCATGTGGTTCCTTGAAACTGTGATGACAATTAGAAGTTATTTACTAATTCTCAGGTAAGCAAAGTAAACTTTACCCCTGACCCCACCATAGCCCTCTCAGATGATGATAGTGCAATGATGACTCCATTACTAAATTCCATTTGTTAGGATAATTTTCTCCAGCTGTAAGAGTACATGTTACCAGGTGGAAAGCCAAGCTCTTCAATGAAGAAACAAGTGCTCTTAACAGAATAGAACAGCATATAGAATGCAAAAAAAAAAAAAAGTAGCTTTGACTTTCCCATTCCTTTCTTATTCATGAATTTTGAGCTGTTACAAATATGTCCATTGGGCCCAGCCTGGAGATACAACGGGTTAAAGCGCAACACTGAATGCTAGCTACAGCCACTTCAGTGCGAGTTTGATCCCTGGCTCTGGAGGTGATCCACATGGTGCAGCAACCTCTCCTGTCTCGCCCGCTGCTCCCTTCAGCAATGTACTTCATCGATCTGCCTGTTCTGCTCTATATTCTGTGTCTGGTGAATCCTCTCACCTCCCCTGTACCTCTCACCTGAACCCCAGTTCTATATAAATAAATTAATTTGAAAAACATATATATATATATACCCATCACCTTTTCTCTTTCACTTCCCATTTTGAGGTTTCCAAATCTGCCCTCTTTGCCTATCCTCAGGAAACCTTAATCTTAAAAGATTATGCTTTCTCCTACCATTCTTATATTCAAACCTTGGTCTCTTCTTGTGCCTTACAAAGTACAGATTTCAACTTAATCTAAGTGACCATAAAGGAATTTCTTTACTTCTTGTGATTCTAAATACCAAGTTCTTTGGCCTGGAGACTCTGAAGTGAGGGTAAAAGTGGGTGTACCCACTGTAGCATACTTTGTCATCAGGAAGAGTTCCAAATAAGTCAGTTACTTATTAACCAAAAGAAATTAAGCCCATCTTACCCAAACAATAAAATGTTCCTTCAGTGATAATAGGCTAATAAAATTTTATACAATAATTCCCCCTCTGAGAATGATTTTATATTAATTTTTATGGGATAATCAAAGGAATATCATCTGCAGAGGAATATTTATCCTTTTTCTTGGGTAGCATATTATAGGCACCACCACACTAGTGTAAACACCCTTTCTCACTTGAACCATGACATCTTTTCTTACACAGAATAAAGGCTGAGTAGGTCCCCAACCAGCATCCTTCTTAATCTTTGAGAAATTTAGAATGTATGAGACCAAGAGAATGGTGAAAAGTTTGGCTATCGAGGAAAATAAACAACTTTTCTTACAGAAGATAGCAAAGATTTACGTTTAGTCAAACATCAAACCACATTTACATTTTCCTCATATTTTCTATTTTTCTGTGATGGAGAAACATGTCTATTTGTTGAGAATAGTTGCAGTGGGTGAAAGAGTTAGAGATGTGAAAGTCGGGAAGAAGGTTTAAAATTGTTGTAGTGAGTGCCATGGAGTAACTCCACTGGGTAAATTATATAATAGTTTCTATGCTGACTAAAGGACTTTTGGGATTGGTAATCACAAATTAACAATTGTACTAATCAAAACTAATGCATAATTTACTTTAATCAGCTATAAGAAAACAGAGTAAGTGACTATTTTTGTTTACTTGGGTTGGGGCTTTACAAATTGGTAATATTTGTTTGAAAAAGAAGCAAGATTGTTACTGAAGTGATAGACCATGGAGCCTGAGCTGGCTGTGAATAAAAAATAAAAAGTGAAGAAGAAAGAAAGGCGTTCAAAAGAAGTCAAGAAAAATCCCAGGTGGAACAGATGAGCTCTCAGTCTAAAATAATAACATTTAATCAAATGATTGCAAGCTTTTTTTCAGTGAATTGGAGTGGCAGTTTCTGGTAATGGCAGCATCAGATGTGACTTCGATGGTGTCAGTGAAGTGAATTTACGACAGAAGTCAAAGAATTGAATGAAGCAGGGGATAGATATTGACATATAGATGACAGAGAAAATGTGTCATGTACTAACTCGTGTACTTTATGAGGAGGGAGCAAATGATTTGATTAGATGTACCAGTCAAGTGAGTACGTATTTTTACTTTATTTTAGAAAGGTGAGTTGGGGTATAACTGTCTGAAAAGTAAGACAAGGAAGATACCAATCTTTACTGTAAGATATTAATCAAATAAAAGAATCAACACAGGATAACTGAGAAAAGTTAACATTGAACCAAATTAAAATTTTCCACAAAAAATACTGCAAGTAAAGTTAAAAGTTTATTTTTTAAATCCCATTCCTACTATTTTTATAATTAAAAAGTTTAATTAGATAATGGACATATTAATATGAAATAATTGTAAAAGTCATAAGTTATTTGTGTCATTTCCCAGATAATTTTTCTTTCATCCAAAGATTAGGAAAATCTTCACAAGGCCTTAAGTGAAAGATGTAACCCTAATATACAGTGAGAATGGGTTAGAAATGCCAGATAAAATCTTCCTTAGCATATGAAATGCACAGCTAACCTTAAAGAAGAGACAAGGTCAATTAGTTTTAATAGCATGAGTAGCAGGGAAGATTTGTTTAATGATGGCACCCTCATTTTACTGAATCAATACTAGGGGGTGTTTTACAATGAAATGTCTCTCTCTAGTGAGTAATTTAAAATAAATAAATCCATAAATCTATCAAGGCAGGAAATAAAGCTCCTTTACTAGCCTGGGAATCTATAAGGTATGCATGGTTAAAGATCAGCAAGAACTTTTGACACCAAAGTTCCAGGTCAGTGAATAGGTCACTAGAATTCTGATAGTAAATTTGGGAAAGGTTATTCAAAATGATTTACTCATTAAGGATTTGTTTAATGATAATGAAAAACCCACGCATAAATGATTAAATATATGCATAAAAATGGATTAAGCTTTAACAGAAAATAATCTGCTCACTTTTACAGTCTGTCAGGGTTTTTTCTTCTTATGTGTTGGTTGTATAGTTTCTGTGCTCTTGCTGTCTGTGTCATATTTTAACCACTTACTAATAGTATGGGCTGAATTTGCTTAACCACTCTATGACTCAGTTTCCTCATCTATGAATTAAGGTAATAATAGCACCCGATCATATGGCTGTCTTGAGAATTAAATTTTGTTACCTGTTCATAGTACCTAAAGTTGACAGTATAATGTAGGCACAGGGTAAACACTCAATTCCTGTTAACCTAAATTGTCACTCTTATTAGTCATAAGAGTATCATAGTAACAAAATCACATACAGTGGATGAAGGGAGGAGAACACAATGGATTATGGTGGAGAACTATAGGGGCTTCAGTAATGGGAGAGTTAAGTGTGATTACTCCTGAAGGAGGAGATACTGTACTGTCAAATTACTAACAAAGATATTACAAGGCACTTCATTTTAAAAAGTAAATAAATTTTAAAAATTTTAGAAATCAAAAGATATATATATAATATTCACATAAAGAAGAAAATGTTCTCTATTTTTTGATTATTCATTTACCTTAAATTTCTATAAATTGACATATCAAATTTTAGATAGATTTCTATCAGAAATACCAAATAAAATAAAATCTTCAATTTTCTACACACATATATAAGTACATACACACAGATAGATAAATAAAAAATTGGATGGGCATAGGCATTAATTCTTTACTGAAAGAAGCAACTTTGCTGAAATAATAAATATGCATCTGTATGGACTCTTTGGGCTTTATCTCCACTTGGCGACATTTGATATCTCTTCCTCAGTCAACATTAGGTTCTTGATTTCTTTTACCCAAACCAACTTTCATAATGCTCTACTGTACCTTTGAGAAAAGAACAATCTTCCTTATTCTTTTTAGTCATTTCATCCTTCTAGCAACCTAAAAATATACTGAGCGGTAGTAAAAATGAGCAGTTATTATATATCAAAAAAAAAATTTTAACCACTCTATTGACATGACACCATTAAAATTCCATATTCCAGAAGGGTATACAAAGGTTGAAGAAATTACCTAGGTGGTAGAGGCAGGAAATAAGAAGCAAGTCTGAGATTTCCTTGAATTCAGGGAATCTTACTAAGCAGACTTTTAGAAGATGCAATAACACCTGTGAAACAAATCTCTCAATACATGTTTGCTAGATATACCATAATGCAAGCCTCACCATTCTCTGACCTCAAGTTATTTTTATAGTTTGTCACTTATACAATTAGGTTAGTGAAAACAACCACAACCTGAGAGTTTCCCCCCCAACCCCCAAGGGGCAATGAATTACCTTTCTTATTACCTGCTGCAGTGAGTGTTGAGTCTTATTCTTGGGTCCCTTAATTTTAGTGCAACTACTGAGTGTGAGGCCTTTACATGGCCATCATGTCACCCATGGTACCTGAGGTTAGGGAATACAGTTCTGAAATGCTGACTTTTGTGTGGTTAATGCTCTTTAAACTATTGTACTCTCTACTGAGATTTACTGTCTGCTTTCAGTACTGAAAAAGTCAGCTTGCTTGTGTGCTTAGTAATCAAACTTGGAGTCTGACTATCCCTTGCCATTTCCTAGGAGCTTGATGTTCTTTCCTCACAAAAATCACAGATTGATTGAAAGAATAAATGTATTGACCTATACAAATCAGTTACAAAGCATTTGGCTGCCAATAACAAAAAAAAGATAGCTTAAAATAATTTTAACAACGGGATTTATTTTCTCAAACAAAAAGGAGTTAGGAAGAATGATGGTTCCAAGTTTTGAAAAGTTCAGTAACTTAATGATTTAATTGGGTGACCAGATAATCAATGGTTCTCCCCTTCCTTTTCCTCTCTCTCTCTCTCTCTATATATATATAAAAGAGACATTACAAAAAAACAGACATCCCACTGATTGGGAAGAAACTTTCTCAAATTTCTCACACAATATTAATGATAAAGGATTGATCACAAAGATATACAAAGAACTAATAAAACTCAACAAAAATAACCCCATCAAAAAATGGGCAGAAGAGTTAAAAGAGCATGACTTTTAATCTGTCTTCAGTTATACCATAGTGATTGTTACAATTCTGTGTCTCACATATAGATAAGACATTTGTAAGCAAAAGAGAGTGAGAGAGAGGGAGAGAAAGCAAGCAATATGCTCTATTAGTGTCTTTTTATGCTAAGTGAAATGAATCAAAAAGTGAAAGACAAATACCAAATGGTTTTACTTATCTGTGTAATATAAATAACAAATATATATATATATATATATATATATATATATATATATAAATTGTACACTTTCAAAACAAGACATAAACAAGTCTCAGACTCAGTGAAAAAGTACTGCTTACCAGGGGAAACAAGGAGAGAGAGGGGTTTGGGTAGTGGTGTTGAAGGTTTGGTGGAGCATGTGCACATTTAGGAACAAATAATTAACCCTAAAGTTAAATAGGTATGTAAACACTAAAAAAAAAAAAAAAAACTAAAGAAAATAAAGCCCCCAAAGATTGCCTTCAGGTTTTATTGGCAAGAAACAGTACTACCATGATTTTCCTCACAAAGAGTAGTCCTCAAGTTTTTATACATAATAAAGTTTTTCTTAATATATAATAATTCAGACCTTCCCATCTCTCCTTTTTTCTTTCCATTTCAACATTTTTATTTACTATACACTGTACACAGATGAATGAAAGTAGTAAGTACCTAAGAATTCACTTTCTGAAATCTAATCTTATTTGTAGAAAAAAGATTAAGTAGCTCAGACTCTTTATAATACTGTTGAGTAATTACGCATCACCTACAGTATGACTGAATTTATCTTCAGTCAAGACATAAAGCTGATGATCAGGATTAAAATCTTCCATATTGAGAAGTATGAGCTCAATACTGAAACTAACTTTAGTGAACTTCACTAAACTTTCAATATCAATATTTTTTTTTTCCTAGCTAATCTTGCTGCTCTAAAACTGCAACAATGTTTATTAGGTCTATTACTTCTATACTTGTGATCTCAGTGGGCAGACCTAATCTCTGGTTTTCTGACGAAGACATTTTTTTTTTTTACTTGTTATACATCTTTTAGGAAAATTCATCTCCTTCAAAAAACAAGGTAGTAGGATATGACTTAACAAAAGTAGAGTGAAATTTTTTTAAAAAATGGGCACACCAACATGGGCATTCACAGCAAAGCTGTGCCTGGACAACTTCCACATGAGAAAGTACATGGGCAAAGGGCTGTCCTTATTCCCAACATAAATTTCTGCAACAAGATAGCAAGTATGTCCTGCATCTGATGACATAGCTTCAGAGTGGCCTCATGACATGTTTCCCCCATCAAGCTGAAGTAGGAGAAGAAAGAAAGGAAAGATAATTATGCTCCTAAGATTTTAATACTGTATCATGAGATCAATGAGTATATCCTGACATTGAGGAAATGCTAAATTTTTCAGTCATTGGCAGTCTGTCAACCTGCATGTCACTTAGTGCAAAGTTGGAATAGATTTCAAAACCCTACATGGAAGTATTTGTATTTTCCTACTATGTTGTAATACTGTTTTAAAACTTAGGACAATGTAAAAGTAGACCAAGCCATAAATATAGCTCTCTTCAAATATTTACCCTTTCTTTTGGCCAAGATGAAAGAAGTGTCATATTTAATGAACAACAAATGTTGACCAGGATATTTAAGTTCAAAAAGGACAAAAGGACAAAAAAGAGGAACAGAAGTACTTCAAAGTTAGTGCTAGACTCAAAAGTATTTCTTTTTTTACAATTACTGTGTGTGTATCTGTACTCATGAAATTATATATGAGCATATACACATGCATGTGCACATTTATACATATATTTTCACACATAAATATACAAAGAAATATTAGAAGTGATCTGATTCTCCATTGAGAGGCTGAATGAAACACATAGAAGATAAAATAATTTAGTGCAAAGATGAAAGGGAACTAAATCATAAACTAAAGGTTTATGATAGATCACTAGAGTAAAGCAGTGTTCTCAAGTCTGAGTTACTGGCTAGTTCCCACTTAGCAACACGAGTGGAGCTTGGGGGAATTTTTGAGTACTAATTCCTGAGCTGTACTCATAAAAAAAATCTAATTCACAAGGGTAGGCAAAGACATGCAAACATGTGACCAATGTAAAGTGAAACAAAGTACAAAGAAGGACTAGATAATTCCTACCATTTGCACTTTTCCCAAAAGGAATTTCCGATTTCATCATTCTACTAAGCCTGCCAAGTAGCTTTTCCACTCCCCTATAATTCTCTGTGCATCCTTAACATACACTGTTTTATTTGAGTAAACACAAACCAATAAACAAATTGTAGTTATTACAAAACACTAAACATTCCATCTATTTAATACATTTGAAAAAATAAACTGCTTCTACAATTACTCATTTTGAAGATGGAAATTAGTTACAGAAGCACAAAAGCTGATGATTAATTGTAAGTTTATATGATTCAGTTTAATTTTCAAGAAAGTAATAACCTGTTCTCCAGGTGTGATAGCATTGATACTTTAAGATCAGTTATCTTATTAGGATACATGTTACTTATTCATAATCCAAATATCTTATAAATTCTAACACAGTTAGTATGGAAAATTATTAAGTTATACAAGAAGTTCTATATAACTTCCAAAGTTAAATACTACCAAAATCAATTATAAATTTATAATGAATTTATAATAAAATATAAGATGTAAGAAATTAATAAATTATAAGAAAATTATAAGAAAATATAAGATGTAAGAAATTAATCAATACAATTTTCAAAGATGTTCATTTGAAACTGATATAATATTATGCAATGTCACATCAATAAAAATTCAGAAAATAATTAAAAGGAAAATTATTCAACGCATATATTACTCAGAATTTTTATGAGAAACAGAATGGTAGATATGACAAGACTAATTATAGGGAAGTGGTTCACACGATTATGGAAACAGAAGTTCTACACATTATGAAGAAGAAATCACTATTTACCATCTGCATGGTAGCACCCCAGCATTTTATCAGTCATAATGTCTTTTTCATTTGTATCATTTGAAAATTCTCCCCGGTATAATGTTTAATTATAGTATCTTTAACTTTCTGTTTTCTGTTGTTTGTGATATTCATCACATCTCTTTCTTCTAAATCATACATAAAATTTATTCCTCGTTCCTGCCTATAAAAATTAGAGATCACATAGGTGTCCATTTCTTCTTTACTAGCAATTAATTTGATTATATTTATGGGAAATGAGATACCTTGATTATGCCTTTATAACTCAATAGACACAATGCTTATAAGCATGCTTTGTTGAGAATGCATTTTTGAAGTTTGCACTCAAGTCCTTACTCTCTCCTTCAAGTGATTTTTTAACAAGCCTAAAATTTGTTTGTTTTTCCAGTTTTTAGGAAGCCACATATCTGTGGATATGTGGATATGGATAGTGCAAATACTGCTATTTTTAAAAAGCTCCATATCTATTTTTTAAAGGATACAATATTGAGAACAAACAAAAAGGGTCTCCCTGATGGTGGAGCTATGTCCAGCCACTGCAACATGAGTCAAGTTCAATTCCCAGCCAGCTAGATAACTCCACATGGTGTGGCAGGCCTCTCCTTTCTCACCCGCTGCTCCCCTTAGCAAGTGTACATCTTGATTCTTATATGCAAAAATAAATAAATCTTTACAACGAAGAAACAAAAAGTTGCACTGATTTGTTTCCCACATCTTTCACAATGTAACTCAAATGCTGAACTCTGAGCTTTCTCTTCATAGATAAAATAGATTTCTGACCCTTAAATTCATCATCAATGTCATGTGGCACAATAATAATTTATCCTTGAGCTTAGAAATTATATCTTGTGTTTCATTAACATCCTTTCCTCTGACTACTGTCCTTAGACTGATGCTCATTTAATATAAATGACTGATTTTGTAGTTCAAGTACTTAAACATGTAGTCTTCTCTTTATCAAGTAGTTAATCTATAGATTTCCAAGACCTGCTATCAGGATTCTTGCTTCATTACACATAAATAATGTGACATGCTGATTAAATTATGACATAAGATAGAAGATTGTTCCATGCGGTGTCATGTTCTACCAATGTTCTTCCAACTGAAAAACTGTGCAACTAAGTATCACAATGAATAGATAGTCACATGTGTCATCTTATTTACTCAGCAAAGGCACCTCCTTTCTTGCTTTATATCCTACAACCCCCCCCCACACTTCTCTGATGAAGTATGGATGCCTTTACACAAGTAGGCTTGTAATCAGTTGAGAGAGTTTAACCAGATTAAGTGACAGATAGTTATTTTTTCCCCCCCTGCAGTCATGAAATTCTCTTGCCATTTTCATGGAAATGGTTTGCTTTGCTATACTGAAGTAACCTTATTGTATTTGATTTAAAATGAAACTGAAAACTAATTCAGCAGGAAAAACAAGTTCACAGATAATTCTTATCTGGTCAAAGTAGAGTATGTGGTATACCATTATTAATATGTAAATGAAATCATCAGTAGTTTTTTAGACGAGAATGATTAACTGAATAATGTTTCTATTCTTGAGGCAAAACATAACTGTTTTTGATTAAATAAGAAAAATGTTTATGCACTTATTCCATTCACTTTATTTAAAATGATTTAGATAATCAATTTATTTAAATAAAACAAAGACTTAAATGTCTTCTACATTTAGTTGATACAACTAGTAACTGGCATGCTTATTTATTCAATACTTTTAATCACAAAAATTAACCTGAAATAAATGATAGATTTAAGCATAATATTTGAAACTATAACATCAATAGAAAAAAATATAGGAAATAAGATCCTTGACTTTAGTCTAGGCAACTAACTTTTGACTCTAACATCTGAAGCATAGGTCACAAAAGCAAAGAAAAAAAGAGAGCCTAAAATTTAAAGTTTCTGTACAGAAAAAGAAACAACAGAATGAAAGACAACCTGTGAATGAAAGTATTTTCCATTCAATACATACATTTTTTCCCAAAGAAACAGTGGAAATAAATCCATCAAATTCTACTTAGCTAATTGAGGTTGTGCTGTGTGGTTGGCACAGGTGACTGTATGACTAGAAGCATCATTTGCAAATTTGTAATTCAGGAAAAGAAAATGAACAAGCTAAGCACCTAAAGAACTTAAGACACCTGCTCCTACTTTTCATATGCTGCATTTTTATTTACATGTAGCAAATTACACAAGATTGAACATGAAATTGAAAGATTAGATTTTATTACTTGAAGAAAATTATAAAAGTTTAGCCATACCAGACATAACAATTTCTTCAGAAAAGGCTCTAAGTGCTGTTTACAGACCTACTCTTCATACTCTGCCCTGCAATCACCAGCACAGTATTAGGTATCAGCTGCCTCAAAGGTTGGCGCCAACCTTCTTCTTCAGTGCACCACAAACCAGAATTAATTGCAAATCAATCGAACAAAGTACAACTGACCAGTAAACCAATTAGTAATTTTAGCTGTTCATCCCATCTTCATTTACTAGGAGGCAAAGTGGGAAATGGAAGTGCTTTTTAGACCACATATAAGATTCCAGTCTTCCCCTCACTGTCCTCTATATCCCCCTAGCCCCTTACATTATAAGAACATTCTCTTGTAAATACTGACAAAAGATTTTCTCTAGCATAATATTATGCAGGTAGTATTTTAAAATTTCTACATCATTTTGGAAGTATAAATTAGTTTCAGCAAATAATTCCTGGAGAAAATGATACTGAATAATTTTTCCTTTGCAAATATAATGTGTTCTATTTTACAATCAGCTTGAGAGAAAATTAATACTTTCACTTTTTTAATTTTACAGCCATCCTTTCCTTACATGATAGATATATGAAAGTCTTGAATGAAAGGTAAGTAACTTTTAAAGTTATATATCAGTATATATCTTAAATTCCATTATGTATATGATATATATTTTTACTATCCTTTCATGTAAAACTATTACAATATAAATATTCATATATAATAAATCTATAATTATAGTTTTCTCAGTTTCCTGTCAATCTTAAATAAATTAACCATTAAGAGCACATCATATGTTACAAGTTAGTGATTGAAGATTCATATTATTTACTTTGTATGGGCATGTGCTCTAATGCTGATTAGGAACTTTTCTTTGTTACTTAATTATAGGGCAGAACATCAATTTCCAGTGACCCACTGGGCTGAGTTTATATAAAATTATTCTGCTTGAGAAAGAAATTAAATTCAAGTTAACACTGCCATTGACAGAAGATGATAGGTTTCTGGTCTAACTCAAGAAAAGACATAAGGAACTGTGTCATCTCATGGATTCAGGTCATCATTAGTATTGAACTATAAGTAGAAATGGTGGCAGTCAGGAAAAGGAAGTTTTTATACATAATAGTAAATATGAAATGAGTTAATCTGCCAGCATTGAAATTCCTATGGAAATTCATCCAGTTAGCTAGTTATTGTAGTGCATTTTCTTTTTTTAAATTTAAGGCATGGCTGCTTAAAAGCAATGACAGAAAAAATAAAAATGGTCACAGTGTTTTTTTTTTTTTTGACAGAGTAATCTGTTAAATTTAATTTTTTTTTACATCAGGTATGCAAATATAAGTATATTTGAATAGGAAATTCTAAGACATAGAGTAGATTGTCTTAAAATAAAATCAATTATTATTTTCCAATAAACACCCAAAGTCTGTCATAAAAAAAAGTATTACCTGCCTCTCCATTATTCTTTTTAAATGCTGAATACCTTCCCTATTATCAGGAAAATATTTTACCTATTTTCTTACATTACAGAATCTAATCCAGGAGAGAAGCTGATGTCCACAGAAAGAACTAGAGAAACCCTATTGGTACTAATGAAACAAAGGCATTCAAAGCAATTCAATGTGCTTTCTAGAAATGATTATTCCTGTTATAAGATTATATGATAAAGTCATTGAGAATTTAATGTAAAACTGAGTAGTAAAGAAAGCAGAGCTATCATTGTCTTAGAGTACTTGGGACAGGGAGGGTTTGGTATGTGAAGCAGCAGATATAATCTAACTATCTAATGTGACTGAGTAGGTTTCCTTGGGGTCACTCTGTAAGTCAATCAAAATACAATAGAGAGGAGACATAATGGAGCAATTATTTCATTATAAACTTGAAGAGGATCAACTTGAGAACACCAGGGATATGCTCAGAAAAAATCTAGCTCACCCCAGATAATGTTACGGCTTCTATGGAAAACATTCCTTTCTTTCCAACACTGAACCCCTGATCTCTTTATATTCCTTTCCTCTGATTCCTCTTTCACTGCATTTTGTCTTCATCTACATAACTGGACTGGACTGTTTGAATTGGGAGAATATCTTTCTAGCAAAGAGAATGTATTTTCAGGTTCCTTCAATCTTCTGTGGCCTGGACAATTCTTCTTAAAGTTCTGAATCTGTGTACTTTAAAGTACTGAGGCAGGTGAAGGACTTTTAGAGATCCAAGAATGTGTCTGTATTTAACAGCTTTTTTTTTTTTTTTTAGATTACAACTTTATTACATTGAGTAGTCTGGACACTCTCACCTGGGTCTTATACCAACATCTCTAATAAAAGTTTAAAAATGTATAAGATTTAAAGAGAAACTAGGCTATCAGCATCTTTAGTATAGGTAAAATTAGTTTTCCACATTTTATCCCTCATTTGTCTAGTTTTATCTCATTTATTACTCATTGTGCCACTATATATCAATATTCTTTGTAACATTGGTCATCAGCTAAAAGTCTCAGATCAAGAATCCAGAAACATGATATTTCCTTTTCATAAGCCTCAGCAACGGAATACAAGTAGCAAACAAACAAACAAACAAACAAACAAACACAAACTTGACCATTATTAGTCATCCCCTAAATGTATTCATGATGGCTACTTTTGTAGACAAATAGAGTACACAGTTTATAAATATGGGGATTAGTTCTCTTTGTAAGTGGAATTTTAGCAAAGTGGTGATTTTAACCAAAGCTTGTTAAAGTTCAAGAATAAGTACATTTTCCTACAAGGTCTAATGAATATTGAGAGGACTGACTCCTCTGTACATTGGCGTTACTTCCCTAATGGGTCTCCAGTTCTCCCAAGCCTTTCTTTTCGTAGTTGTCAGCCAACACCTTCTGTAAAAGTTTTTTGCATAAAGCTTCACTCTGCCTAAATCATTGATACTGGAAATTTCCTCAGAATTTCAGCAACACAATAAGTGTTGTTCACAGTAACACAAGCTTTTTATAAAAAGGTAGGAAGAGGCGGATTTTCCAAATTTGGAGAGCCAGTCAATACAGACTCAGTAAGGGATAACAAGATTGGATTTCCTCATCATGCTGCATTTCAACATACCTGATACTTTAACTATTGTACTGATAGGGCAGAGCATCTTCATACGCATCTCTCAAAGGCTAACAACTTTCAAGGACTGTATAAAAGTAATCTATTGAGAAGTAGAAAATATTTGCAAAGTGCTGTCTCTATCCATTAATCTTACAATCTATATTACTATGATGAACAATATGTTCTCTTAGTTATCCCCCAATGCTTGTACCACTCTTATCTTCTTCCATGAATAAAGAAGGGATTAGAAATACTACCTTTATTGGGGGGGGGAGTTAAATGATGGATTTGGCTTTAGATTTCTTTGTCATATAGATTTGCACTACTAAACCCCAATTATAGGCAAAGCAGAACTTGAAATTACCTTCTCACATAGGAGGGTCTGATTTATGACATGATGAAGCAGATGGGAACTCTAACTTTGCATTCAAAAAGAAGTAAAGACAGATATGATTTGACTGTGTTTAAATATTCCCAGAGAAATGACTCTAAGTCTACAGAGTCAGGGTGAGTGAAACAGCAAACTACATTCTGAGGGAAAAATCTGTCAAATATACTTAAAACCAGGGGAGGTGCTTCTCTTTAACAGAATAATTCAAATCTATACTGTGTTATCCATAACTATAAAATTCAAAAGCTCTCTTTCTTTCTCTTTAATTGTCAGTCAACTCATTTGGCTTCAAAATCTTAACAGTACAGATGTGAAGCATCTGTACAGATGTGAAGCATCTGTATGTAAAGCATAAACTATTTATTTATTGTTCTTATTTGGGGTGATGATTGATATTTTTTGCCATAGATATACTAACTTGTTAGCTAATGTCTCATAACTCCAATTCACACTTCTGTATTTGGACCTGAAAAGTTGTAACAGAGACTCTCCAAGCTACATTTCTCATTTGTCAATCAATTTCCGCTTCTGCTTTACCGTAAGAGGCACTGAAGAACTGCGGGCATTGGGAAGCAAACTTGCTTCTGTTTGTTGTTGTTCCTAACAGAATATCATAATTGGTTTTAGCTTCCAACTTCTTTTGGCAACTTATAGCTTCAGTTGGAAAATGTCTTTTCTAACCTTCTAAGTTTCCGTAAATTCTTCTTGCTACTATTTTCTCTAGGTCCCTCAGTGTTTGTTTTGTTTTGTACTTTCATCCCTTTAACATTTGCATAATCAATCTTGTATATTAAACTTTATTGAAATTTAGTGAGATTTTTCTTTTCTTTTCTGATGCTGACTGATAAGGGTCTGCTTTCCTATAGATTATAACTAGGACGAGCTTGGTCTATTATGTAATATATGGCATTTGCGCTATAACACCTTTCTGAAACTCAAATATTTCAGACTTCCAAAATATATCTCACGTTGAAAATTTTGAATAATGAATTATAGTAAAATATTTCTATAGTGCTTTCTGCATCAGAATCTCCTGTGGTACTTTTTTAAAGAACAGACTTCTGGGCTTGAATAGCTATCTCAGAAGTTAGAGTTATGGCCTTGGTTCCAGGTGCCAACATTATCAAACTATCTCCCAAAGTGATCTCTGTAACTATGATTTAAGGAAATTGTGAAATGACCACTCCAAAATGTCCTTTATAATTAACTATACAAAAGTGTATGCTGGACACCTCCTGTTGGTGAAATGGTTAAAACACAGAACTTTGAAGCAATCACATCCACTGCAGTACAACTTCGATCCCTGGCAAGGGAGATGACCCACACATGGCATGGCATATCTCTCCTGCCTTGTCCACTATTCCCCACAACAGTGTATTTCAGTCAATCTGATTGTTCTGTTCCCTGCTCTGTCTCTGGTGAATCCTCTCACACTCTGAACTTCTGGCCTATATCTTATATGCTATAGTAAAGGGGAAAATGGGCCCAGTTCTAATCAGTACTAAGTAGCCATAAGCTCCTTATCCTTGCATATGAAAAACTATATCTGGTGCTGGGTTTCTCCCTCCTCAATGCCAGATCTCTCAGGTAATCATAATTTGCAACCTTTCTTCTTCAATGAATATCTCGTTGCCAAGATTTGTTGTGGAAAAGTCTGTTATATCTTATCTTGCCTTCCTTTCTCCCTGTCCCATGACTTGGTTCTGTATTACAAATAGAACAATTGTTGAAGACACAATTTGCCCTCCACAATCCTACTTCATTTTGTCCTTCATGTAGTTTCTTACCACATATTGTGTAGTCTCCTACACCACCTTTTATCCCAAAGTATTTTTGAAGTAATGTATGAATATCAACATATGTTCCCCAGAGATAGATTTTCCATAAATTAAAATATTCTATTTATCTCTAAATATGGAAACTAAAAAAATACAACCCACTGTGAAATGAATTACTCATATAATGTGTGTCACATTTTAAACTAACCTTAAAATACAGCTCAATTGCAAAGTATTAATTTTGAAATGATGCATTTGTGCTAATGATTTACTGTGAGGAAAAATCCTTTAATCTAACACTTTTGCTTATGAACTTGAAAGTTGAACTCATAGAAATGACTGACTGCAGCAGCAGGGCTTTTCACCAGCTGATCAAAATTAACAGTTTCTTTCAATTGTTCTAATTAAGACCAAGGGGAGTTCTGGAATGTACCAACAGTATCTCAAATTGCTCCTTCACTTACAACCAGCTCCTAAGAAGGACTATCAATTTTTAACCTTTCCTTGCAAATAGCTTAGTCTAAGTTGCTGTTATTACAATTTCCTAAGATTTCTATGAGTATATCCCATGAGAATTTTTTTTAGTTTTATCTTATTAAATTAGAAAGAATAACAGTAAAAGATGAGCAACATAATCATCTTGAGTAGAAATTTGTTAGAAACCAGCTCTATCAGTGATCTGTAAAATTGATAAAAGCTCTATAAACATGAGTTAGTGTTTTACAAAGAATAATTTTATCTTAATTATTTCACTTTCACACTGGAAATTTAATTAGAGAAATCAGATAATTTAAGCATTATCATAATAACAACAATTAAATTTAAGTCCTAAGTAACATAAGAGCATTATTTTATAGTCTAATTTTTTTTTCCTGCTAGCTAAATGCCATCAAGGAACATTTTCTATCATTCAGACTCATTCATTTTCTCTGAAATTGTCTATTTTCATTCATCAGCTAACGATCAAGTTATCAATGAAACTTTAATTTATTTAAAGTAGTTTTTCAAATTATTTACTGGTATGTTCATATCCTTTAAAAGCTTTGCTTTGCAAGATTTAGCTTTTACTACTTAAAGCATCTACCTTAAAAATTATATAAAAATCAAGAACATATAAAAACAAATACCAGTATTTTTATCATTGAAGGAAAAGCAAGATAATGTTTAAAATCTTGATGTCTGCCCAATTCAAAAATAATAAAATAAAGAATTGTCTTCAGAGTCAACCCTTTGATTTCTAATATATTGTATGTGATGATAACGATTCTGTATCTCTACAAGTCAAACAAACAGCAGCTTGCTTAAAAAATGTGATTGTGTTATGGGTGATGAAAATATGTTGGCCTGCTTCATCTCAATTTTAAGCCATTTCTTCTTTGAGTGTGGCAACTCTCAGTTTAAAGACCTTTGAGAGGGCATACTCTTTAACCTCATATACAATCCCTAAATGAGTAATTGACTCTCAATTCTCACCACTGTGTTAAGGTATAAGCAATCTCTTGTTGTAATTAGCATTCTTTCCTTGGAGAAGGCTGATGACTGGGTGGCTAAATGGACTAGAAGTCTTCTGAGAGGAATCTCTTCCCTAGGGCTGGGTGCAGACTACTTAAAACCACTGTGCAAGAGTCAACAGGATTAACATGGAGTCAACTTCCTTGGGAAATGGAGCCAAAGAGATTCTAAGGAGACAAAATACTTCAAGGCAATCACACTAGTGGTGAAAATCTCCAGACTTACTGGTCCTGTCACATCTAATTTAACTGATGACATGAACATTAAGCAGGGCCACAAAGACTTTTTTTTTTATGAGCTTAAACTTTTTTTTTTACTTCCTGAAAGCTCAGATATTTCCAATTTTTTTGAACAGAAAGTGAAGTGAAATCCATTGTAAAACATGGAAAACACCTTCTGTTTGTTTAGACATGCATGCAAGAAGATTAACACCTTTAAATAGAAGCACTCATTCAAGTTTTTCCGTTTACTTAATTTGCAATTTTTGTCACTTATCTTTTAAAATTTAGTATTTTATCGACAAAGTTTCTTCATATAAATTTCTTCAAGAATCTGAGTATGTCCTCTTTATCAAGCTTGATAATCATGGTTTTAAATTTACAAGTAGAAAATAGAAATTCAGGAGACAATACATTTGATTATCTAGAAAATGATTATTCATTGTCAACATATTAGCTCCAAATATCCTACTAATAGTATGATTTTTATGAAAGATAAAATATTCAATGTGAAGACCTATGATTTCTTGATTTATCTGTATAGTCAGAGCAGCATTTTATTAACTACATACAAATCATTATGATGCATATATGTCATGAAGAGATAAATAAATGCTAGTTCCTTTCCTTTTAAACATAAATAGTGTAATTGGTTAACTGGATATATTTGGGAATAATATTAACAATGGATTATGGACTATGTCTGGAAATAACCAACTTTAGACTGAAGCTGCAACACTGCTGTAACCACGAGGAATAGCATTCCATTCCATCTCAGAAGAGCTGTAGATGTCAAAAGCCAGACTGAACTATAAGCTAGACCTTTCAATTATTTATCAAATTTAAACTATATCAGTTTCTAAGGAAATTGATTTCTACTTTATGATAATATTTTTAAATTATGCTGCATTTCTTGTTTATTTTCTGATCTAGAACTGAAGACAAGTAAATCGGAGATGGAATTCAATTGTTTTACTCATTCATTGACTCGCTTATATGCGTTACCATTCAATAACAATTACTAGCATGGTACATACACTGTGATTGGCATAGGTTTAGCCACTTCATAAATAGCATTTACTCCCTCTTCAAAGATTTTTAATTTCCTAGTATATATAATTGTATGGATTTTTCTAGGCAAAGTAAGCTGACCTTGTTCATGACTGGAATACTTCCCTAACATTAAATAGAAAAAAGAATGCAGGAAAAGTAACATTAGAATCTACCATGAAGGAACACTGATTTTAAAATCAGGAGGATTTAATAAGGGGACTCAGGGACCCTCTCTGGTGGCGCAGCGAGTTAAAGCACTGCAATGAGAAGCTTAAGTCACTTCCGCATGAGTTCCATCCCCGCCTGCCCGGAGGAGATCCACATGGCGTGGCAGACCTCTCCTGGCCTGCCTGCTGCTCCCCTCAGCAGTGTACTTCGTCGATGTGCCTGTTCTGCTCCCCACTCTGTCCTTGGTGAATCCTCTCACCCTCCGCATCTCTAGCCTGTACCCCAGTTCTGTATGAATAAATAAATAAATCTTTTAAAAAAAAAATAAGGGGACTCAGTAGTAAAGCATGGGGTTTAGCTTGGCAACTATTGTTTAAAGGCTTTTGACTCAGGCACTTTGAACATATTATGCATCCTGAGAATCTAAGAGTTACTATGTGACACTGTGTGATTATGTATAAACCACCTCATAAATACTCATACATTGTGCCCAAACAAACCGATTATAGGACATTTCTAAGCTGTATAACATTGTATAAATGTATAATATTGAGTGGTAGGAACTTTTCCTCATTTTCCTTTTTAAGAAATTTAGAAGAGACACAAATCTATGAAAGATGGTAATTATCTAAGCTAATGTTTTATGTATCTGAAACATAGAGCATGTCTTACATCTACAAACCTAACTTCCATCAATGAGGGACCCTAGAATGGATGCTGGAGATCTTGCATGGGGCAGGGTGTGGACTGATTTGTTTGAAATAATCTTATTCTAAAAGCTGAATGCTTCAAATTTGTAGAGATTGTCTACAAATAATACCATGAAGCCAAGAAAAGTTAACTTGTAACATTCTGACATACCAAAAGAATATTTTGGCTTGGGGGGGGGGGCTCATTATTTAAACCACAAAACTGAAATATTAATAGATAAAAAGGAAGTGAGCTGAACTAGTGTCTTGTCAGAAAGTTATATTTACTGAACTATACTATGCATTCTATTAAAATACTTAAAAATCGCTTATCAAGTCTTCTGTTCTATGAAGTCTTCCCAACATAAAAAGTCATTATGATAGAGCACCAAATAAAATGTTTCAGTCAAATTTGAAAAGCCAAAAACTGGGCTATGTGAAGCTAAGAAATTTGAATTTGAAAACAAAATCACAGAACCCAGTATGAAGAAAAACCATCATACATCAATGTATACATTTAAAGTTAAAAACAAACAAGCCAAAAACAGTATCTTGCAAACACATTACCAAATTTTAAGGGAGAAGTAGCAGTTATATAGACTATATATCCAAGATATAGCTCCTCAGAATCTTGAAATCGATAGCAATTGAGATTACTTGATGGAAAAACAACAACAAAAAAAACTTTATTATGCAAAAGTGAATCTATCTGGCTTCTACCTAGAGATTCTTCAATATTTAGATATACAAACTCGAACATTCAAATTCAGCTGCAAACAAATATAATAATTCTCTTTTATTTTATTCTAGAGAGAGAGTAGACATGGGTGCATTTTGAGCAAAAAGTCTATAAAGCAACATAAAAGAAAAATAAACTCATGAAAGTATTTAAACTGTAAACATGAATATTTTATTTTTTCATCCAAAAAAATTACCATAGGTAAAGTTATAATTTTCCTAAGACATTTATCACTTAGAGAGATGATTATAGGAGTAAATATGTATGTGTGCACTACAGACCCTGTTTGCTCACAGATATTTTCTTAGATTTCAACCTCTTTCAATGATAGGAGGGTTAGCCTCTGTAGAATCCCTAAGTCCTGTGTAGCTAAGTTCTAGCTAGACGAGACTGAGAAGAGACACAAGTTGAAACTGGGAGAGCAGGGTAGGAAAAGCAAACAAGGGTACTTCATCTCCTCCTTGGGACATGACTCTCTGGCTGCAACTACATCTCCTCTGTAACTCTTCAGCTTCTGCCAGTTAGTATCCTGTCTAGTTACAATTTTTCCTGGGTGACTCCCCTTAACCTTCCTTAACCTCACCTCCTAATCCATGTTACTCCAGCTTTGACATTAGATTCATTAAAGTTCTCAGCCTTAATTTGAAATCAAGAGATTTGTAAAAAATAACAAAGCCTGGGTAGCAGCCCCATAGATTCTAAGATTCTAATATAATATATATATATATATATATTTTGGTGTAGGGTCCAAATACTAATATTGTTTGTAATACCCCCCCCTCCCAATTAATACTAAGGTACTTGCTAGGTTGAGAAATGTGACTTGACAATTAAATTGCTTTGATGAAAATACTTTAAATGCTGTGGATCTTAGGTAGGTGTGTGGGCTATGGTCAATGACAAGCGGATACATTAATAAGTTATTTGCGTAAAGGACAAAAGAGAATTACATCAGGATGGATTTTTTTGAAAGGTAAGGTTAAGAGTAAAATTGCAGTGGAAGAATATTTCAGGCTGGAAGAAGGAACAGCATTCTTAATAAGTCAAGCATATCCTCTTCCTCTCTAATCCTCTCCACCCACGACTTGCAACCCTATACATAAACAAATGTTAAAATTATTTACTATGAAATAGTATGTATGTTCATGTTACATTAATAGGATGTTCTAATGATTTTTTTTTTTTTTGGGTGGGAAATGGAGAGTTGCTTCTCACCTGCTTGGATAGGAAAGTAAAAAAGGAGTGATTTCTTTAAATTACACACAAAGGTATCAAATATAAAATTATATGATTTAAGAGAGAGCAGAAAATGATAATTCTACAACTTTACATGTTTAATGTCTTCAAAAATACAAATTAATCATTAGTCAAACATCACTAAAAGACATTCAATTGGATAGATTCACAAAACTCACATTATACACCAATCTTTTCTTTGTATAATGTCAAATACTTGATTTAAGTAACAATCTTTTGGGGAAATTTTAAATTTTATTCTAATTCAGAATGTAATCACACATTTGCCTAGATGAGTTTAATTTCTTTAACAGTAAAAAAAAAGTATCTTTTTATAACACGGTGAGCAGATAAAAAGAAAAACAAATATAGCTGTAACAAGTTGAATGATAACTAATATAAATTAACATCATTCAAACGAATTAGAAAATCAGTGATCTGAAGATATAAGAAAGCAAATTCTCTGAAATAATGTCAGCCTGGGCAGCATTATTAGGTGCCATTTTCCTGTGAACCTACAGTAAAAAACCATAAGGCTTGCACCTGTCACCACTATGCTTGGATTAGTTACTCTGCTTGACATGAGATTTAAGTATGGTGCTGAATGCTGTTTCACACCAGACAATTTTAATATGTCACCTAGAAAATGAATAGGAAGTTCCCATTATTATTTTTGTAGGATTTCAGTCCCTGTATTTCTTTACTAGAAAAAAAATTTTATGTGGAACTCTGATACATTGCTACATACATAGATGGTTTACAAAAATCACAGGCCCCTTTGATCCATTAGGCTATAGCAGTCTAAGACATTCATTTTCTTGAAGAAATTCTAGGCTTCTAAAAGGAATATAGTAACAGGATCCTACTTTGGACCTCACACCACTAGGACTGTGAGGCTCTTCCTTCTCAAAGATTGGAATACATGTAATAACAAAATGACTTAATAGCTGAAGAGCACATTACCTTATAGAAGATAATTTTAACTGTTTCAAACCTGGATAACTCCTGTTAGCTCTCAATAATTGCTGCTGTAATGCTAGCTGCTTTAGTTTCTTCAAGAGATACCTTTTGCCTGTTCCTTCTCCTTAGTTCAGAAGATGAGGTAATTATGGATTAGCTACTATTGTTAGATAATTATGTCCACACAAACCATAATAGGTATCAGATGCAACACCTAGATAGATGGAAGATATGACATAATTACTCTTGTCCATAAATAACCTCATGTTTGGGATATGGCTAAATTAGGGGCAACATTAGTACCAAAAGATATCACCACTATTATGGCTTGGTGTCATATGGTGTCATTATAACTTGGTGTCATTATGACTTGCCTCTGGTGTCACTGGCTAGAGAGCACAATGACCAGAGGACATAGGGTTATGCTAAGACTTGGCCTAGCTTAATGATTTTATACAATAAGTACAAATTGAAAGAAATTAACATAACCAATGGCTTCTGAGGATAGTATCTATGGCCAGATCTATTAACATGCATGTTGTCTTACTTTTTTTTTTAGAAGGGAACACTCTAATGAGGACTTTTTGCCAGGGAAGTTTGGGATTTTCCATTACTGGGGAAGTTGCCACTGTGATTTCTCTTATTTTACTACAGTTTCTCTATAATAAAGGTAAAATGAACAGATGTCTTAGTGGAAAATCATCTAAGACTTATTTTAAAGTGATTCATCTATGATTAACAACAAACATGGGAAAACACATGAAAAGCCTCAACACACAAAAGCCCAATAGCATCTTTACAACAACATCATCAATAAAAAGATTCAAAAGTGAATTTTGCATACATCATCTGATCATGGTGTTTGGATTTAAAGGGGAAAATGTACCATTATTAAGTCACTAATTTATTCATTCAAAACCTTTTACAATACTTCCTTCAAGAATTGATCACCTAGCATCTCTGCCTTAATGACCCTCAAAGAAATAATACCTAGGAGTTTCTTAGAAGATGTTGGCTTTATTTGGTTTCAATCTTCTGGTATTGGTTCCCCAAAGATGACAGATGACACCTTTTAAAATGATCTTGGTTTGAGAGCATACTGGACTTTTTTAAATGGATTATCTAGCCCTTATCCAGAACCTTTTCTATATTCTGTGAGGAAATTCCAGCCAGCTGGAACAGCACAGCAACAAGTACAGCTGGGAATTTCCAGCCCACAGGTGTCCATTCTCATATTTGATAGCTTGCCAATATCAAAGCTAGATTTGTTGAGGGGATCCCCACAGTTGTTTCACAGAAAGAAAATTATCCACTGGCACTAACAGTAATAATCCCCTCCTCCGTATCTGACTTAGTGCTGGAGTTAGAGACACAGGTCCAGTTCCCCACCAAGACTGAATTAGTATCAAGTTCTCCATATTTTTAAGAAGTAGGTGGTAGACTGTCAGGATAGGAATTAGATGAGTACAGGTGGCACCACCTGCTTGAAATGCTTTTGAGTATTTTGTGTTTCATCATTGCTGAACATCATTGCACCATTCTTTATTTTTTTTTTTTTTGCCAATAACCATAGTACCATTTGCTGAAGCTTAAAAGTTTACTCCAAACTTAGATGTTGTATAAATAAACAGATATGAAAGTTTCTTTTTCATTGAAAATATGGAACAATTCAAAGAGAAATTCTTCTTTAATGTAGAATAGATTAAGAATGATCTAATTAGAAAGTGTATAGGTCCCTTAGCAAATAGATGAGAAGTGCTATTATTGATAACTCTGCAGGAGCTGATTATTTTAAAAATTTTTTTAGCTGAAATACAATGATCAGTAAATTCAGTTTCTTAGTATATATGGAGGAAAATTCAAATATAAATTTTTATAAACTAGTAAGAATGAATTCTTACCTCAAATGTATTTCATTTTGATCAGCTGTTTCTTGTACAACACATTGTTTCAGAGTAGTTACTCCTCTTATGTTATATATCAGCTAAGCTGTCAGTGGCTAATAGGCTGACATTTACTAGACTTGTGTTTCACTGCATTTCACTGTTTAAGCTTAAAAGATTTCAAACTACAGAAAGTTCTAGAATCTTCCTTGAATTGAATATGGTGGTGAAATAAAACTAACTAAAGTTACAACCAAGTCCTATTCAAGTTCAAATCTTATAAAACCCAAAGAAGTCAGTCTCCTAGATGTGAAGCAAGAAGTTGGAGATTAAGCTGAAATGTCAAGAAAAATCTCCACAATCTCAAGAGGTAAATTGAAAGTATTTATCAAGTGATGTTCCATAGCCAGCTTAGCTAGAATCAAGATGGTAGATGTCTCAAATGTCTCCTTCATAAACTTCTGGACAGAGACAGTAAAAGCCCTTCTCTGGGAAAACAAACTAAAAAAAAATATGTAATCTAGCTTAGTCCTCACTAATATTTTGTGAAAAATGTTTATGAAAAAAGTATGAGACACACCAAGAAGAATAAAATGTAACCCCCGCACCCCCCCCAAAAAAAAACATAAAACAGTTAATAGAGGCAGACATGGCGATGACCGGAAAACAAGGACTCTAAAATAACTGATTTTAAAATGTAAAAGAATTACCTTAAATATGTGGACAGATGGGTGGACAGAAAGTACTTCACTGGAGAAACTAAAACTCAATAGAAAACCCAAAGAAATTCTAGAATTGAAAAAAAAAATGTTATTTGAAAAAAAATAATGAACAAAAAAACTGGAACAAATAAAAAGATCATTGAACTCCAAGTTAAAGCAATAGTAAATATCTAAAGTGAAGTATAGAAAGAAAAAGTAAAATATTGAACAGTGGAGAGATACATGTCTGAATATCACATGACCTACTATACACATAACTGGAACCCAGAGCATATTCTCTCCAAAATGAAATCAAATTAAAATTAAATAATAATTTGATAATAAGGAAACCTTCAAATTTTTAGAAAGTAACTCATGCACTTGTAAATGTGATGGAGGAAAGAAGAAATGAAATAAAATTTATAAATATTTTATATAAAATGGTAGTAACAGCAGAAATTTTTGTGAAACATAACTGGAGAGATGTTTAAGACCAAAGTAGTAACTTTAAAAATATGTATACATATATATATAAGAAGGAAAATATAGTGATTTAAAACAAATGATAAAAGCCATCAGATTTTTGAAGAAATCATAAACCATCTTCATTTTGTAAAAAAATCATGTTTTGAGAAAATTTAAAGAAATCAGTGATTGACTAAGACTATTTAGTGAATTTGTAAGGTTGCAGAATACAATGGCAGCCTAATAAAATAAGTTACATTTCAATATCCTAACAATAAAATATAATAGAAAAGGAAATGCAAAATATACCATTTATAATACCATCAAATAACTAAAGTTTTTTTTTTTTTTAAGATTTATTTATTTGTGCTTACAGAACTGGGGTACAGGCCAGAGGCTCTGGGGCAGTCACAGGCTTCACCAGAGACAGAGTGGGGAACAGAACAGGCAGATTGACGAAGTACGCTGCTGAGGGGAGCAGCGGGCGGGTCAGGAGAGGTCTGCCAGCCATGTGGTCACCTCCGGGGCAGGTGGGAATCGAACTCATGCGGAAGCGGCTTGAGATGCTCAGTGTTGTGCTTTAACCCGCTGCGCCACCAGGGAGGGCCAAAATAAGTGTTTTGATATGTGTGCACATTTTCTATAAATATCTACAAAAAACACTGTTGAATTTCTCAATAACATATATGTGCAAGGATTGAAAGATTCATTGTTGCTAAAACATTCTCCACAAATTATTCTATAGAGTAAAGTAATCTCAACAAAAAACTTAGTAGGTTTTATTTTTTGCAGATTTTAAGATTTTTATAAGGGTGGATTAGAAAGGCTATCAAAAGGAAAAAAAAATATGTTTGTCTCCATTTCCCCTCTTTAATTTGTATTTTAGCTTTAGTTATTTTTATACTTTTGTCTTTTAATTTCTATACTTATACTTTTTTAAAAAATTCTATCATAATGTTAAACCATTTATTCAACACTATTACAGTACCAGTATGCTGTATTTTTCTTTACCTTTGAACTTTATACTTTCATATGGATTCATGTTATTTAGCAACCATTAATCATTTCTTGTAAGGAAGGTCTAGTCGTTATAATTCACTCAATTTTTATTTACTTATTTCTTTTTCATTTTACATTAATGATGGTTTTGCCAGATATGGTATTTTTGGTTGGCAGAATTATCTCAAGTAAATATCTGAGTATATCATCCCACTCTCTTTTTGTCCTGCCAGGTTTCCTCTAAATCCATTTGTTTCATATAGTCTCACAGTGGTTCTTTTGATGAGTTGCTTTTCTCTTGCTATTGATAAAATTCTTTTCTCCTTCAATTTATTATTATTATTATTATTTTACAATTTGATTATAATGTAACCTTATGTGGATTGGCATTGAGTTTTATGACTCTCTTAAAGCAAGGATGGTCACATGAATTTGTGTGTATATGAAAGGTGTGGGGAAAGAGTTGGGCATACATGTGGGTTGAAAACAATGTTTATTTAGTCTTTCAAGCAATAGAAAATTACTGCAATTTAATCAAAACAAAGCCACTTAATTCTCCTGTGGTTTTGGTATATTGTCATTTTCTAATCAAGCTCATCATCTAAATATTTATTTCTTTAAAAACAAATGTCCATTTTTTAGGCCCTCCCTGGTGGTGCAGCCAGTTAAAGCTTAAGCCACTTCCGAAAGAGTTTGATCCCCGCCTGCCCCGGAGGTGATCCACATGGTGTGGCAGACCTGTCCAGACCTGCCTGCTGCTCCCCTCAGCAGTGCACTTCCTAGATCTGCCTGTTCTGCTCCCCACTCTGTCCTTGGTGAATCCTCTCACCCTCCGCATTTCTGGCCTGTACTCCAGTTCTATATGAATAAATGAATAAATCTTTAAAAAAAAGTCCATTTTATTTACCTAACTTCTATAACAGAATTTGATATTATGTAGGTGTCAAACCATGCGCTTCACAGTTTATTCCATTCAAATTCCATTTAACTCATAATACATCTGACAGAACATATTATGGTGATGATTATAATAATGCTTAATGCTCATTAAGAAAAGCGCCAATTCAAATGGTAAAATATAAAATAAAATAACTACTATGATACAACTTATTGGTTCAAGGTCTATTCTGATTTCATCTTCTAAACACAATTGTAGAGTTCCAGTCTCCAGGACTTCCATCTTACTTTGATTACCCACTACAACAATTTCAGGTATCTCCCTTAAGATAAAAATGCAGCCAATTCAAGGTGTTATACCATGAGTTTTATTGCAACCATAAAAATTTCTTAAAATAAATATTGCAAGAACATTCAGATAATGAAAATGCATTTGAGATAATTGATTTGAGAACTTGTATAGCCCAAACCTGACATTTCTGTTCTCATCTTCATTTTGCTTTTAAGGAGATTTCCATTTCTTGACATATTTATTATTTTGACACTGAGCCAGTTTTCTCAAAGCATTTTAACTCCAAGAATCCTAAACTACACAAATAAATATTATGCTACTTAAAATATTCTTATCTTAGAAAACTAGCATACTGCCAAGGGATTGTTCACAAACTATCAGAAACTTGCCACTTCCATACATGCATTTAAAATTATGTTTCCTACATTGTCAATTAAAAGATTCTCAAGTTATAAGGAATACTAAGTTTTACTTCCTCCATGTGACACCTTAAATAAGTTGTCCTTCAGTTGCCAATCTTGGAACAGTGAAGACTGAACTTAAGAATGTAACAGAAGTAAAATTTTAAATATTTAGTTAACAATATAGAAGAGGCAAAAAAATAATCTGAAAGGGCATTTGCCATAGGATTGTAACCCACTTCTAGTTACTAATGGAGTTACACATCATCCCTTGATGGATGATGATCAGTATGGGGGGCTAGTAAGAGAATGAGAAACACAGGATTAAAGATAGCGAGTATTTATCAACTAATATATAATATTGCAATTTTATATAAGAACTATAACTGAGGCGGTGTATACTAAATAGCATTTGTTCTATTATACCTTTATGAATTAACTCACCTTAATTGCAAACTGAAACCTTTCATAGATTGTAGAGGGAATTCATGCAAAACAGAATATTGTACTTTTAATGAAGATTTTTAAGTTAAGACAAAAAGGATCATATATATTAGTACTTCAGCTGAAATTTTTCCATAGGACACTTCAAAGGACTCTTCAATCTGAACTTCAACCACAGACTTCCCTATTTCCATATTCTTATGTTCTACTTGATCTAAACAATTTGTTTTCCTGAATATTCTTTTTTCCCCATAAATCAAGGTTTCTCAACATTGGCACTATGGCAGGCTAGATCAGATAATACTTTGTTATGAGGAAAGAGGGAAGTCATAAGTTTTGTAGTATATTTAACACCATCGCTGAACTCTACCCACAAATATTCACTATCATCCTCTTCCCTCCTAAGTTGTAACAATCAAAAATATATTAGACAATATCAAGCAATCCCTATGGAACAAAACTGCTCCCATCAATTAAACTGCCCTAAATATATTATTCATATTCTAACACAATTTAAAAGCTCAATTTCAGTGCCTTTAAACTTGAACACATTCTCAAGTAGCTCAAAACAAAAAGGACATATCTTCCTCAGAGGATAGTAAAGGAACTTTTGTTAACACTAGCCGAACACCTTGAATCTGACGGGTGTTCAATGAGAACATGAACTCATTACAATAGGTAGGTTGGTTTTTTGTATGTTGAACAGGTCTTTAAAAATGAAACCTCATTTATGTTGCATATAAAATCTTGGAGAAAATCCTGGTAACACCTTAATTAAACCAAACTTTTATACTATACTATCAGTCTAGAATCTTCTGTTTGCAATATCTTAAAGAGTGAGAGAGTTAGGTGGTTAGCACATCATGTGAAGCTGCTCTTAGCCATCTGCTTAGTTATTCTTACCTCTATGTTTAATCATCTATTTTTTTTAAGATTTATTTATTTATACATACAGAGCTGAGATACAGTCCAGAGGTGCAGGGGTGAGAGGATTCACCAGAGACAGAGTAAGGAGCAAAACAGGCAGGTGTACTGAAATACACTGCTGAGAGGAGCAACAGGCGGGTCAGAAAAGGTCTGCCACACCATGTGGGTCACCCCCTCGCCAGGGATCAAACTCGCGCTGCAGTGGCTGTGATAGCTTCATAGTGCTGCACTTAAACCTGTTGCATCACCAAGGAGGGCCTGCAATCACCTGTAAAACCTACTGATCTGCTATCCACATTTCTTCCTTATTCAAATTATATTTCAGTGTCATTAGTTGTA
Organism: Condylura cristata; assembly: GCF_000260355.1. NCBI lineage: Eukaryota > Metazoa > Chordata > Mammalia > Eulipotyphla > Talpidae > Condylura > Condylura cristata. Next base: position 51,132,773 of record NW_004567108.1, on the reverse strand, counting down.
AAACTCAGAACAAATCTGTGTATGTTTCAACTAAGCTCAGATCATTATGAGAAATTTCTCTTAAATTATGTCTACTTTTATATAGAATGTTATATTTGTATTGCATATGATTTTAGTGAAATTCTATTTTAGACAAATCAGATTTTCCTTTTAACCACTAAAGTTTTAATGTATATTATATCAAATGTATTTTACACTAAAAGCTCATGTTTCTAGCCCAGCTACTTTAGAAGAGTTTGAATAACTGACAGACATATTCCTATATAAGGCAAGGGCTGTCAATATTTTTTAGTGTTTAATACTTCTGTCCACATATATTATCATATCCTACTTCATTCTCTTAAATTATATAGGCTTACATTATTGTTGGTAATTTGGAAGTACAGTTCCATGCCCCATCAGGAATCATGACCACAGTGCAATTCACCCATAGTCCACCACCATATTCTACTGTGCTCCCTTCCCACTTTGTTTTCACGCCTCTCCCAGCCATTTTCCTCTCTGGATGCTTCAGTTTTATAGTCAGATTTTAAGGATTAGTTTTTAAACTTGTCTTCATCTAATCCTTAGTTGGATTTCTCTCTATTACACAGATAAGTGATATCATCTGGTATTGATCTTTCTCCTTATGATTTAATTCACATAGCTTTATTCCTTTCAATTCCATCCACATAGCCACAACAGCATGAGTTTACAATTTTTGATCACTGAGTAGTACTCTATTTTGTATATATAATATCTTTTTGATCCACTTATCTGTTTGGGGACACCTAGGTTGTTTCTATAACTTCACTATTAAAAATAGTGTTGCATTAAACATTATTGCGCTAGATTCCCCTTGAATCAGTGTACATATTTAACTTTTCAGATAGATGCCTAGAATGGAATTACTGGCATCCATTTTTTTTTTTAAAGATTTATTTATTTATTTGTGCATACAGAACTGGGGTACAGGCCAGAGGCTCAGCGGCGGTGAGAGGCTTCACCAGAGACAGAGTGGGGAGCAGAACAGGCAGATCGACGAAGTACACTGCTGAGGGAAGCAGTGGGCGGGTCAGGAGAGGTCTGGCTCGCCATGTGGTCTCCTCCGGGGCAGGCGGGAATTGAACTCATGCGGAAGTGGCTTCAGATTCTCAGTGCTGTGCTTTAACCGGCTGCGCCACCAGGGAGGGCCACTGGCATCCATTTTTAATCTTTTGAGATACCCTATTCTGCTTTTCCTAAAACAGATCCATTTTTAATCTTTTGAGATATCCCATTCTACTTTCCATAAGGGCTGGACCAGGGTACATTCCTACCAACTGTATGGGAGGGCTTCCTTTTCTCCACATCCTCACCAGTACTTGCTGTTCTTGTCTTTTTGATATGGTCCAATCTCACCAATATGAGTTGACATCTCATTAAATCAGATTTTCTAAGAAAAATTCTCCAGGAAAAAAAAAAAAATCTGCCCGTTGCAAATTTATAGATTGGTAAAATTTGTATTTTACTTTCTGAATCTGAAAATCATAGCAATTGAGATTTATAGATATTCCATGATTGGTTCATTATTTATGATTAATTAGGTGAAACATTTTAACAACTATTTACAGGTTAGCTTTGATAAGAAACTCAAAGCAATATTTTTTATAATTTTTATACATAGGATTCTGATTCACAATAAGGAAAACAATGTGATATATACTAGGCTTTCCACTTTCAAGTACTTCAACATGGTTGCCTGAAATAGTAAGTGGAATTCCAATTTCTAGAAAAGATAAATTATGAAATTTCTAGCTGAAAATATCTATCAACTAATAGTGCATTAATGCATACCATTAAGGTAACTAATACTAGAAACATAATTATCCCCTAATAACATAATAAAGATATATTGTTTGATTTTCATGAAAAAGTTAGGTTAGAAATACACCTAAATCTCAAAAGCACACAGAAAATTTCTCTTGAGTATGTTTCTGTATGACACTTTCTTTACCTATGTATAAATATGAACTTATTTTGCCATTAATTTCTTGATATTCAGCTTAGGCAATGAAAACTCTAACATCATTCACTACCAGAATTCTATTAAAATTCAATTAAGTATAACTGATAAGCCTCTCTGCCCTCCTCAGGCTATTATTAAAATAGAATAGCATGGAACACTAATATAAACTCTATGGAAGCAATACCATTGATATTGCCCCTCTTCATATGTTTCTGACTCATTTTTTTTTTTGGCAAAACTAGAGTATAAAACATTTCTACTTTAAATAAATCTCTTTTAAAGTAAATTTTTGACTTATGGAGTATTCTAATAAGCAAAATGATAAGTTTCCTTCCAATAAAATCTAAATATAAAAAATGCTGATGAAATTACTCTAAGTAACAAAAGCTAATTTTGATTTAAAAAAGTAAAAAGAAACATTTTTAAACAAAAGTGAGTTTATTTAATCATTTCTATCACCTGTCTTTACTTTTGGCTAGTAATGTCAACCCATTAGAGGTTTTTTTTTTTTTTTTTTTTACTGCTTTAAAGCTGAAGGATTTTACACATAATAGTGAAATACCGTCCCCTACTGTTCAATGCTGATAAATTGGTTATATGGAAACTTTTTGTTTCCATCAAATTGTGGCTTATCCTTGAGACCTTTGTATGGAAGTCAGAGTGCAAAGAATAAAACTACCAGTCTTCAAACTGCTCATAGCTATTTAACTATTTTCATTTAATTTGTCCCGGCATGTTCTAATTGAGTTGATTACTGATATTTTGGTAATTTTCACTCTAAAACTAAGTTAGAATGTATATTAATTTATCTATCTTTCTTAATGTAAAGGAATGCCATATTTATTTAGTGTATAAATATTCCATTCAGTGTAAAAACATTTTAAATATTTAAAATACTTTAAATATTTTCTTTCTACCCTTGATTACATTATTAAACTGTGTAATTATAAAATTAGATTTTCTCTCGACAATTTTTGTCACTCATACATTCTTTTCTTATGCATTAGAGGCTTTTGCTAAAGCATGTATATACAGATATGATAGCAGCATTTCAGTTAATAAGAAACTGAACTAGAGTGTGGTTCCCCCGAAGAAGTGGTTAAATAAATCCTGGAACACACATGAAATGAAATATATAGTTAATTCCTAGTGCAAGGTGCTGCATGAAAAAATGTGGAGAAAACTGGTAGAATAAATATTATATTCATTATATTTAGAGTATACTTTCTATGAACACAGAGCAAAATTCTATAGAAAGGTTTTTCTATCAGCTTCACTACCCTTTGCTTACATGAAAGCAATCAACTCAAGAAACTGAATATTAATAACAAAGAAAAATTGAATGGAAGACTCCACTGGAATTTAAGTAACCCAGGAAAGTTAGTACTTTATTTAAGCTATAATTTAAAGTTTATGTGTTTGCACCTTACAGATTTATAATAAAGTTTTGCTCAAATTCTACTTAAGACTAATTTTAAGGAGAGACTGAATCTTGAGTCATTTACAATTGAATTTCAGTCAAACCCCAAAAGATAAGAAAAATTCAGAACAGGCTTTTTTTTTTTTTTTTTGGTAAGCATCTCACTCTAGTATTAATGAAAGGGTTAACAATACATCTTTCAACATAAACTTCCTTCTTTTTCACTCTGAACAAGCTTATCCCCAAAATGAGTCAAGTGAGTGAAATGAGTATATACAATGGAGAATTTTGAGGCTTAGGCTGCCACTTTGTTATTTAAAGTAAGTTACATTCTAATAAATTATTGTCAAGTTCAAAAAGCACTGTATTTATTCCTTCGTGACCTTTAGTCAAACTGTGCATAATACTGTTTCCTGTACAAGAACCACCTGTACAGATAAGCACTGATATATGTTCATCATCATTGGGCAAAATATTCAACTTGATTTTCAAAATCCTGTTGTACTTTGCTCATCATGGATAGGCACTATATCAGAAATACTGTTTACGTTAAAGATCTATGAGCTTCTAACCAGAAACATTTTCTATTTTCTAGATATAAAAGGTGCTTTTATATTTAGGTATTATATACAATTCAGTAACTGTAATTATTGTCTTCATAAAGTATGAGGGCTATAATCACAATAACTTTATAACTTAAATGTCCTATAAAATCTGCAATACACAGATTTATTACATTTTTAAGAATTACGTCTTTTATGTATGCTATAATAAGTTAATTAGCATGGTCCATTTGATTCATCGGAAAGAATAAATTACCAATAATCAAAATGTGAACTGTTGTATTAATAGCCAGATTTTTACACAGATATACTGGTCTTCAACCACACATTTGGGTTCAGGTAAACGATTTTATTTATGTAGCCTTTTGTGATATAGTGTTGATAGTTTATCATGATTGATCACCACTATTAGAAATAATAGCCTGGGAGGCATCATTTAACTGTATAGTCTACCATAATAAGGATTCTTCAACCTCATCTAGTAGTATAATTCCTTTAACATGTCAAGGTGTCTCATGAGGTTTCTTGTTATACCTGCTGCTGCTTGTGTTGCCTGTCCATGATGTCATACTCAAGTTGTTTACTTTGTTGGTTCCTTCTCTTCTTTCAGAGGATATGTTCTATCTGGTTTATTTATGCCCAATAAGCTTTCTATATCTGTCCATGCCCCCCACCCTCTAATACTCTATTATCATAATATCCTGTTGGTTCTGTATGACTCTCTAAAATCTATAAATTGTTTGCTTATCACATATATCCTTATTTGTATCCATCTTTACCATTTGAATAGAAGCTTTCTGGTTTCTATTATGATGCTTGGTAAACAGAAGCTAACTAATAAATAGAAGAAAACAGACTACACACTGTCTATAACACAGAGAAATACACAGATCATATAAGGGAGCTGTGTTGAGAAATTCTACTACTTTTCATTACAGGGGATTCTCACAGGACATGTAAAAAGAAAAGTACAATTTCATCCAGGCTGGCTATACATTTTCACTACTGCCATAAACATACCATACAGGCTTAATGATAAAGACAAAGACGGATCCAAATGTGTTAATGAAAAAGGATTAAGAGAAAATACTTGGCACTAATAATCATAGTAGACGTTGTGTGAAAGTGAGTTTGACTCCCCTATTTGAATTGGATTGTAGAGGATTCTAAAGACTTGGCAGAAGCACAATAAGACTAAGGTTTTAAAGTGAAAATTAGCATTTATAAATAAAAACAAAGGATAAAGTTTCAACTTAATTAAAATCCAGATTTGATTATTAACTAAGAGGTCCAAAAGACTAATTATCAGAATTGGTAAAGGGGTCCTCCCTGGTGTCGCAACGGGTTAGGACGCAGCACTGCAAGCCGCCTGCAGCCGCTTCAGTGCGAGTTGGATCCCCAGCCTGGAGGTGGTCCACATCGCACGGCAGGGCTCTCATGACCCACCGGCTACTCCCCTCGCACAGAGTACTTCGTACTTTGTCAATCTGCCTGTCCTGCTTCCACTCAGTCTCTGGGAAGCCTCTCACTGCCCCTGCACCTCTGACTTGTACCCCAGTTCTGTATGCATAAATAAATAAATCCTTAAAGGGAAAAAACAATAAAAATAAAAAAAAGAAATGGTAGACAATGGTTTTCAAAAGAGGCACTTAAGTCTTGTTATACACGTCAATATTAGGCACTCTGAAATTGCTGAAACCCCAACTTTATAAATATGTAGGAAAAGAGCATACTCAGTGAAACTAGATAACACCCACAGCAAAGGTCAGAGAAAAAGTGATGAGATAAAGCAACAGACAAAGTAAGCAATGAAGATGTTTTAAGCATGGATACCCTAAATAAATCACACAATTGCATAATGTTGACATTTCCATAATGTAGAAAAACAATGACAATTTAAAGCTCACAATTTTGCACTGCTTTTCTTTAAAATGGTAGCTTTCACCCACACCTGAAAAGGGAAATTTGTATCTTCTGTGAAGGAGTTTCTTCTGGAAAGTGAATGAAAACCTATTCAAAATTTCAAAATACAATTTTCTTCACTTTGTAAAAATAATAGTACCCCAACATAAAAATATATGTTCTTCAGTATGATTCCTTCTACTTTGAAAAATATTTAGAGTAATGTAGAACACATAAATGCATGTATGGGTGTAAATTACCCTTTAATACATGATATATTATCACTCATGTTTATTTCCTTACTCACTCTTGATTCAAATTAAACTCCCACATGTAGAAATGAGTTGGCAATAGCCTTTTTATGGTCAATTTTAGGCTTTCTACTGTAAGTTACTTTAGCTCCTCTGATGATGAATAAAAAGTTAATAAATGACAAGCACTATATTTCAAATGATCAAAATTTTGAGGAGTATTCACTACTAAAATCTGCTCATATACATCTGACATCAAAATAAGCAGATAAAGCACAAGTTCCCTTCATTGTAGTTGGGAGCAGATGCTTTGGATTCTGACTATGTGCCTCCTTCTCCATCTGCTTAATAGCAAGAATAATAGTATCTACTTCTTCCCGTGGTTGTGAGGATTATATGACTGATCTTTGTAAATGTTTATAACCACTCCTGACACATAGTACATACTCTGTATTTTTTATTGCATATTTACGAAGATAAACTTTAAATGGGCCTGAAATTAATTTGTTTTTTCTTTACACAGTTTTCAAACTGTCAGCTTGCTTGGGCTTCAGGTGCAAATAAATTACCAAATCACATAAACTTACTCAGGTCAACAGTCAGTAGATTTCAAATTCTGTGTCTTCTAGTTATCTCCAAATATGATCAAGTCTTTACTTTGTCATTAAGCATACTAGTGAACATCAAAAAGATCAGATTTGACCCACTGAACATGCAGAAAATCTTCAAATTAGAAGTATTTCTCATAATGCAGTCTACTCTAGGCTGTTTTTGCCTGCTAACTGATGAAGGATATATGGGTATGCAGTCCACTTATATTGGAATTGCTTCCCCTTGACAACATGATGGAAGAATCTCTTAATAACACTCTAAGTACTCAAAATGCTTCTAACTTGGAAACTAAAAGAACTTTCCAAAGGATTATTATAGTGCATCCAAAATAACTTTATGTTGTTAATTTTCTATTTATTAAAGCTATGTTCTATTTTTCACACTGTGCTGTTTTCTGAAATCTACCTAAATGTATTGAATCACTAGTAAGCTACATATATTGTTGTTTAAGCTTCTCATTAGTATAGTGTTTAGTACCCTGACTGTCATATTTTGTTTAGATTCCTCAAGTAATCTCCTAAGACAGACAAAGGTTATCCAAATAAAATCCACACACATTCCCCCCCCCCCCCATATCACTGCATACTGGTATTCACTTTACTAAATTGTCACTTCCTTGGTCTTAAGATACAAAAGTACAATTATTAGTACTAGTACAAGTATTTATGTAAACTAACATTTAGTAGCCATGTATTATATGTTAAACATTTTGTATGTAGAAAATGTACTTTAGTCTCATAACAAACCTATAAGTTATTATTTTGTGCTTACTTTACATATGAAAAACTAAAACACAAAACAAATAACTTTCTCAGAGTTAACAATTAGAAAATAGGATTTTGAATACAGAAGTTTATGTCTAGAGTCCAGCCTATTTGCTGATATGGATATATTGGGACAATTTTTTTTTATTATTATTATCCACTGTCTTTCCAGATCTGTGGGATTTTTTTTTCATTTGATGTAATATGTGAGATTAAGCAAGAAACAACAGCAATAGTAGATTATAAAACCTACCCTAGATGTAGTAGGTTGATAATAGTATATAATATAATCCTTTTAGAGGAAAGATGACTATTCATTGAGCCAGGTGGTATATAGTTAGCAGTTTTCCAGAGTAAAATCTAAGATAAAATTACAATGACAAAGCTAGGAAAAAACTGGCAAAGAATATTTTCCTCATGTGTATACCAGTATTGCCTTGATATCTGCACTTACTTTATGTAAAACACAATTATAAAAACTAGTTGTATTGAGTAAATACTAGTTACTAGAAAGATTCAAGCCATTGTCCTATTTTCCTGTCCTACTCTCCCCCAAATTGATTCATATTCTCAGAAATAAATGTGGCAAACCATCTATCATTGTCATAAATTAATCGAGAACACAAATTGAAATGAAATTTCCAGATAAAAATATTCACTAATATCAAGCATCTCAGAGATATGTAGGGGTTTCAATGGTGCTTTATAAGTTTCTTCTCTTTGGTGGCATCTATCACAAATAGCTGTGTTACTCTATTTGTGCTTATTTGGCTCATATTTTAGGATGCCATATTAAACAAAGCCTCTTCCTAGAATCTCCAACAGGAATCAAGGCAGGAATGAAATAGCATTTGTCTTAGTGAAAGGTTGTGATTTACCCTCCTGATTTCTACCTTCAGTATCATCATTAAACCATAATAGACAACTGTGAAATTTTTCATTGCATTGTTGGAGTTTTAGGGATGCATTCTGAGGCTTGACCCTCAACAAACTAAAGAAAGAGAAAACTGGCCAAACTAACAAGAATACGGTCTTGCTGTAAATGTTGCCATATGAATACCTACCTTCCCTGCTGCAAATTGGAGAACATTTACTTATTGTTATTTATTCACACATGCACTCCTTCCTTATTGTCTACAACAGTTTTCTAAGATCTGTTGACAAGTTTATCTGAATTCAGTCAAATGTAAACACTGATAGGAAACTGAAGGTAAGAGTCAGTAAAACAGTGTATTTCATCCTCTATTCCAACTTTTTTGAAACTTCATTTGATATTTTCTTTTGCTACATCTGTGAGCAATTCCTATTGTGTTGAAAGACAGCCCAAGTTTCTAGATTAAGATAATACCATTTCCAGTTTTTACATCTTTAACCCTAGATGGTAGATTTTATAATCTACTGTTGCTCAGACTTCCTAGCCAAGGACATTATCTAAATCTGCCATCTCAAGGTCAATCAACCAATTACTGAGAGAAGCATGAATAAATTCAGCTAATCCTCATTCCCAAAGACCTGCCTGGCAAAGGCCAATCAAATCGACATTCTACAGAAGTTATGAAATAAAAAGCTGTAATTTAAACCACTAGCTTTAGGGTAAGTGTTCCAAATATTCACTGTATCCTATATAAAATTTACACTGTTGGCTAAAATTTTCTTTAAATTAACTGTGTTTAAATAGCAAATCTTTTTTTTTTGCTAAACATACTTTGTAAATTCCTATATTTATGTAATGCTAATAATTATCACATCCTCCAATCTCTGGGGATGAAAATTTTTGTTTTAAAAGTGATTTCTAGAGACTTGTGATATATGACAATATGGCGCCACTTAATAAAATATAATTTCAGTTTCCATAAAAAAGCAACATTAGTTTGAGGGCAGTATAAAAAGGTATTACAGCATGAGGAAGAAGGTGATATATCTTGTCTTGCATAACTAATGATGTTTTTCTGTAAAAACAATCTGATTGCTTTTCATAGTCTTATTACTAGAAAGACACAAACTAGGAAGACTTCAAATAATGATACTTTGGAATCATTGACTTATTTACTATGGAACCTAAATACATATTGATTGTCTAAATGATAATGGAGTGAAAAAACAATCACAATTTGTAGATGTATGAAAAGGAAGAGAGCAGCTATATCCTGTCAGCCGATAAAACTGAACTAAAGCCCTTGGGGTCATTTTGTGGGGAGGATTTGCGAAAGAAAGGAAATATTTGTCTTGTCTATCTGATCTGAAATGCCAGAGGGTTGCATAAAAATGATTAGATGTTAAAAGCAGCCAAGACCTGTAAAGATAGGAAATCCTCTGGAAAAGAAAATGGGTAGACTGATACTGAGTATCAAGCTTAAAAACACCCCTCAGTAACTAGTACAATATCACAACTGGGTGCTACCTTTACTGTAACTATCCCCTATGCTTCCTCCATTGTATTATATTTACTGTAGGTTTCATCTTAACTTAAAGAGCCCCTCTGAATAACAAACTGCCCCACTTCCAGAAGATGGGATATTCTTCCTTTGTTTTCAGTTTTCTTCTTTGTTCTCTTAAATTAAAATTTATTTAAATTTATTAATAGAACTACAAGTGATCTTAAATATGTGGATACTTTAGAGAGACTAGAAATTCAGTCCTAGATCACTGAAATAAAGCAGATATCACAGTAAAGTATGGCACATATTTTTTTTTGCTTTCCCAGTGTCTGTGAAAGTTATGTTTAAATCCCAGTGTGTCTACTATATGTGCAACAGCAGTATGTCTAAAATTTTATCTACATACATTATTTTAAAATATTTTATTTCTAAAAGATACTAACTACTATCTGAACCCTCAGCGATCTGATGATTTTGCTAGTGGAGGGTCTTCCCTTAATGTTGATGGCTGCTTACTGACCAAGGTGTGGTTGATGAAATCTAGAGCTGTTGTGGCAATTTCTAAAAATGAAGCAGAACTGAAGTTTGCCTCATCAATTCACCTTCCTTTTCCAAAAGAATTCTCTAACATGGGTCCTCCTTGGTGGTGCAGTGGGTTAACAGCACTAAGAAGCTAAAGCCACTTCAGCCTGAGTTTGATCCCCACCAGGGAGGTGTTTAGAGATCTAGAGATCCGCACATGGCACGGTAGATCTCTTCTGACCTGCCTGCTGCTCTACTCAGCAGTGTACTTCGTCAGTCAGCCTGTTCTGCTCCCTGTTCTATCTCTGGTGAAGTCTCTCACTGTCCCTGCACCTCTGGACTGTACCCCAGTTGTATATACATAAATAAATAAATATTAGGAAAAAAATTATTTCTCTAACATATGTGATGTTGCTGTCTAATTGCATTTTACCTGCACTTCTTTCAAAATTTGAGTCAGCCTTATCAAACACTGTCTCTGTTAGAGAAGATTAGCATAATCTTAAAGGATTTAGGCTTTTTGTAATTTCAAGATTGTTGTGACTCTGAGAATAGGAAAGCCCAAGGAAAGGAAGAGAGATGGTAGAATTACCAGTCAGCAGAACTGTCAGAACATACACAACAGTGAACAGTGAAGTTCATGTCTTATAGAAACACAATTATAGTGAGTGCAAGACAGTACAGTGGTAACATCAAAATCACATATATACCATGGGTCAGAGGATGAAGAATTTTTAACTTATCTCTAAAGAGGTCGGACATTATTTGTATTGCAAAATACACATGTAAATACAATTTTGAATAATGACATTATGACAATGCAGAAAGTGTTCATGATTTTATCCATTTCCTATTCTAACCTATTCCATGTTTTATGGTTTTACCTAAGCCATTTCTTTTGTGAAACATCTTTTCAATGTCATCTAGCCTGAAAAATTTCCAGATCATCATTTAAGACAGCTTATCCACCATTTATCCTCCAGCTCCACGGTACAGTCACCTCTGCTTTTACACTGATCACACATTATCTGTTCAGGAATGCTCTTTCCTTTTCTAGATTTGAACTCTTTGCAGGCAGGCGACAGAGTATTCTGTCCTGTTTTAATAACACATCGCGACTTAAACAATATGATTTATACTCAGTATTTTTACTTAATAGTTTATGAGTGCAGCTGTTGGTGTGCCAACACAATATTAAGTCGTATATGAAGCTTGAGTATGGAGAGCCTGGAATTAAGTGCCAGTTCCACTTATGGTGAACCTGCTAAGAAGTATATAATCTCAAAGCATTTGTTTGCCCACTTGTGAAATGGGAATAAGAATGCTTATGCTATTAGGTTGCATTAAGGTTATATTTTTATTTTACATTTTACTTTATTAATGTTATTAAGGTTGCAAAATCTAATGTAATAAGCATCGAACTTTCATTTAATTTCTTACTACATTTTTTTTTGTGTGTGTTGTGTGTTTCTACCTTGGGAAATTCTTATTTATTCTTGTTGCCATGTTTTCCAACTTGCTTTCATAAACCTTAAATATTAACAGTGACAATTTTTAAAAAAAATGACAACTTATAAATAGATAGATACACTTATTAAAATATCTCAGAAATAATGCTGGCACTCAGCATTCAATAAATATTAGCTATTACTGGCAATTGATTTTTAATTAAAATGTAGAATGTCAAGAAACTTAACAATTCTTAGTGTTCCTTTTCCTTCTATGTACAAAAAATATAACGACCTTGTAGAAGTCATATAAGGATTAACTGACAGGATATATTTTCAAGCCTTGCATAGAGCAGTAGACACACTGGGTACTATTAGAATTGCTATTAATATTCTGGAGGTCTACACACATATCTAGGTGTCTACACACCTATATCTTTAACTATGTTCTGTTTGTTCCTGATTTGCAAACTTAGCTTTGAAAATTTTCAACACAGAAGTTTATAAGCGAGAATCTGGCACTAGATAACAAAAATTGAACATTCAATAAATGTTAGGGTAAACCTCTATAGACAAAACCAATGAGCACAATGACAGAAAGCAACTGAGACAAAACCAGCCTTACTTCATGCAGGCTTCCGTGACAGTTCCTAACCAAAGAGAAAGAAACCCAGTGTTCCTTGACCTTGACCTTGATAACAGGTTCAGGAGCACATTCATTTGTTCAAGCATCCAAAAGGTGTTGAGTGTACTCATGTGTGTGTGTGTGTGTGTGTGTGTGTTTATGCTGGTTGCTGAAGTCACTGTAGTGAAGCAGATACTATTTAAGACAAGTCCCTTCCCTAGAAAAACTTACTCAACAATCTGTGGAATTTAAAGTGTGCTGCAACACAAGATCTCATAGCTGCCACTTTCTGACACTCTTTATCTAAGTTTGTATATTTATTTAAGAAGAAATAAAACAGAAAATATGAACATCTAATAAGTTTTTAATATATCCTGTGTGTTATCAATTATTAATAAACATTATTTATAATACTTATAACAGTCCATTAACTACATGCTCTCATCATGTCTAGCTCACAGTTGGAGCACTGAGGGGACAAAAACACTAAGTCACTGGCCCATCATAATATAGCTGGTGGAGGAGACCTCGAATCACAGCCTAGCAGTGATGTCTGGAACTAATGTTCTTAACTGCTGCAATTCTTCAATTTATTATGAAGCTTTAAAGAGCTTTGTAGTGCCAATGTTTATATGAAAAGAGGGAGGAAGCATTTATAAGCTTTAGTCAGGCAAAAAACACTATCTACTAAAAATGGAAAAGGTTGAAAATTTTCTCTTACTTACTTGCATCTGATACCATATTGCATTTGGTTGTCATAAGAAGATGATGGTGAAGAATATTTCTGATTTTGACTGAAATATTTCATAGTGTTTTATCTGCAACCTGAAATAAATTGCAGCTTTAGATACATTTCTAAAATTTGTGCAAAATTCAAATTTTACTACAAAAATACTATTTTTTTATTTTAAATATGTCCAAAAGTAAAATTATCAGTTCAAGAAATTTATTATAAATTGAATTTCTTTCTGTTGTACACACACATATCAAAACATACTTTGTATTTTTTTTTTATCAGAAACACATTTGTTTTATATGTTTGCTTTTTTGCTAATGCTACTGAAAAATCTGGAAAAATTACTAAGGTAAATCATTAAAATTAAAAAAGGATAAGCTCAGGTTGTTTAAATAATTTATCTAATAAAATGCATGGCTTAAAATTGCAGTAACATAAAATGCTATATTCATATAGTATTTATACTTTTAACAGCATTTCACTTGCATTATTATCTGTAACTTTAAACTAAAGTTAGAATAGCAAATTAATTTTAAGTTCCCTCCTCTTTACCTACACTCACAATCATAAATTTAGTTGGAATGAGATCCTGTTATCTTATAATATCCAGCAGCTAATATTTTAGGTTTGAAATACAACTTCAAAAAGACCTCCTATGTCACTGATAAAATTAGAGAAGCCAAAGTCCTGTGTTCAATGTTTTATTTGCAGTAATTTTATTTAATAGCTGCTATTTGTCATTTTATTTCTTCTAACATCCCAGAGCTTCTTTCCAGCATATATGGGACTCTGTCAAGAATCTTGAAGGCGATTTGAGATAAAACACATGCCAACTGTCACCAGGTTGGATCACCACCAACCAGACATTCATATAGCACCTGAGTGTTTATAGAGACCATCATTAGTCATGGCATAATCTTGCATGATAAACTATTCCCTGTGGATCTTCTGAAGCATATAACCCTGCTATTGGGAGCAAGGCACCTGCTTTGGTAATAAAAGGGGATGCCAAATTGAAAAGTGGATGAGAGCAAATAGGGAATTTGACAGAAAGCAGAATTAGAGTAATATGTCTTTTAATCTTTGAAATATAAGCTTTCAGTCTCATTGCTTTTCCAACACTGTCACTTTAGAACGATAACTTGAACCACACTTTTATCTGGGATAAGTATTGAA
>NW_004567108.1:51100894-51117074 GCF_000260355.1 Condylura cristata | reverse complement strand
TTTCTCTTAAAAAAAATTGACTACCATTATTAAAAAACACACCTGCTAGCTGATGCAATTAAAACTCAGAATCTGTATGGTTCAAGGGTTTATTTCCATCACTGTTACTCAGATCTCATTTTGGGTGCTTCACCTGTTGATTCATAAAAATCCCTCATACCCTCCCAGTAGATTCATGAAGTTTAACAATCAATCAGGTGATAGATATATGAATGCCTTAATCACTGAAATGTTTCCTATTTGCTATACTTCTACACTGTAAACTTATGTACCTATTCCTTCAGTTTAACAAAAATATATGTAATATTTTTAAATATATTAATCTCTTCACTCCTGAGCAAAACAATTTCATAAAGAGAATAACTCTTTTTTATTTTCCTTTGAACTATTTGCAAAGTAATAGTATAGGTTGATTTCATGAGTTTTAAAATGTAAATATTTTTCAGAGACCTAATAATCATGTGGATATATCTGTATAAAAAAGACATTTCCAGTTGGAACAACTTTGTTGGAAAACACATTGCAAAGAGCAGCCACATCCAGAGCTCCTGAATATAACCCAAGTCAGCAGTATTCCACAGACAGTGTCAGACTGGATACATAACAGGTTCAAGGACAAGTCCTATGGAAAAATAAATGACCATGGGCAAGCTAGTTCTACCTTCAACTCTCCCCTCTGAAAAGAATCACTTGCAAAATTTCTGCCTTATCCAGTACATCATCACCACTACCCCTACCACTATGCAAGAGATGAGCAGATTTCCCACCTCCTCAATATAGTGGGACTTTCCTGTCATGTAAAGTTGAAATATTAACCTTTCTTTTTTGTACTTACTTTACAGAATTCATGTGACACCCAGACAATATAATGTGATGTTGAAAGATGTTGAAATGAAAGAAAGTAGTTGTATAAAACACAGCTCTATAGTCTCTTCCATGGATGTCTAGAGATAATCTTGGTTCACCACAATTTGAAATTTTCTCTATTCTCTGTTAGCAAAATTTTTATGCTACCAAGTCTTCTGTTTATTTGTCCTGTTTTGTAGGATTGGTGTCATGGCACTCCATGTGCCTCACTTTGAGTCCAAGATAGATGTGAGCACTGGGATCTGTGATATGCTTATATTCCTGATGTGAAACTAAAAGATAACCTTGACATTTTATGAAGTCAATTTCATTCATTAGGCAAATTGCCACATTTGTGAACAAGGAAATTAAACATTTTTGTCTGTCTTTTGGTTTCTCTGAGTAGCGTAATCACCATGGATTGTGTCATGGATTGGATTCAAAGCCCTGTGATTGGATGCCAGTGGGCGACAGGATGCTGAGCATTCTCCTGGGGCTTTCTGTCAGCCCACCCTCAGTTTCACACTCTCCTTGGACATAACCAGGACTTCCAACATACAATAAGGATCATTTGGAAGCATTGTTCTATCAAACCTCTTAGACCATATCTAATTTGGAGGATCTTGCTGTCCCCATCTTAAGTTGAAGTAGTAATAATACACAGTAAAAGTAATGAATTGTTGCCTATTGTTTGTGAGAAGTGTGTGGCAAAGAAACACTCTGCATGCAGACCCCTTCCAGGGAACTCAAATTTGTATTATTAATCTTTGTTGTAAATTGCTACCATCTAGGGATATTGCTACAGCACAAAATGCAGAAATATATTTCCTTTGTTAAAAACCTAATTGATTCATTTAGAGCTTTCTTTTGTTAATCTACCAAATCACAGGTACTAAATATTGCATGTTCAGCCATAGATACAGTCATTATTAACATGGCAATTATTGTGGAGTTTTTTTCAGCCCACATTCACATATATTTTCCTTTTAATATAATATGGCTAATACTTGAGAAAACTATCTTGCAACAGATTTATACTTTATCTTTAAAAAGTATTCCAGGAGAAAATCTGACAGTTCTTTCTATTTTATAAGAAATGTTATGTCCATACATAAATGTATTTTTCAATATATTGCAAATTATATTTATAGAATTAAAATATAGTCTTTGGAAATATTTCTGATCAATTAGTTCTATCTTGAAAATGGAGCATATTTTTATACTGGAGAAAACTATTTTAGTTGTATTAATTATGAATACATTGATTCAAAGTAAAAGTCCTCTACCTCCCATAAATACAATATTTTATATTAGTGATATAAATGTTCTTACAAATGATAAGCATAACTACTTATAAATTACTCACTGTATACTAATAATAATGATACATAGTGATACATGCTAGGTTTATACATCTATTTCTTATGCCCCATAACAGCCCTATTAGGCAAATACCATTACTTGTCCAATCTTAGAGAAAGCAAAATGAGAGAAGAGATTCCAAACCTACCAAGCTGTAAAAACTCACATCATCTTATACTTAAACCCCCTGGTTCTAATGATTTTTTTTTGTTGTTTTTTAAGATTTATTTATTTATTCATATAGAGCTGGGGTACAGGCCAGAGATGCGGAGGGTGAGAGGATTCACCAGAGACAGAACAGGCAGATCGATGAAGTACACTTCGGGCGGGTCAGGAGAGGTCTGCCTCGCCATGTGGATCTCCTCTGGGGCAGGCGGGAATCGAACTCATGCGGAAGTGGCTTATGCTTCTTAGTGCAGTGCTTTAACCCACTGCGCCACCAGGGAGGGCCCGGTTCTAATGATTTTTAAACCATTATATTACCCTACCTCTCACAATACAATAAACATTGCCAAATTTAATGAACTCATAACATAATTAAAGTAAATTAAAGCTTTTCAAATCTTCTGAGTTTTAATATAGTGTTCCTATGTTAAATTTGAGGTCTTTATTCTTGTTTATGCATTTTTATGCATAGAAATTATCTACTGCTTACTTAAAAAAATATGCATACAGGACTGGGGTACAGGCCACAGGTGCTGGGGTGGTGAGAGGATTCACCAGAGACAGAGGGGAACCAGAATAGGCAGACTGATGAAGAACACTGCTGAGGGGAGCAGTGGACCAGACAGGAGAGGTCTACTGTGTCATGTGGGTCACCTCCCTGGCTGGGGATCGAACTTGTGTGGAAGTGGCTGCTGATGCAGTTAGCTCTACAATGTTGTGCTTTAACCCACTGTGCCACCAGGGAGGGCCCTACTGCTTACTTTTCAGAAGGTTTATTGGTGTTATGGTAGGATATGTGGTATGGGTCATATATCAGGTAAAGGTGTGAACCTATAACACTACGTTTTATACAGTGTTGTAAACTAATGTTATCTCAATTAAGAATAATAAAATTTAGAAAGGAAACTTGAATTTAATACAGTATATGCACATGTTGATTATCAATAATGTACACTTAATGCAATGTTATTTTAACAAATAAAAAACATCAAATAAACAAAATTGTTAGGAAACTTAAAAAAGGAGGATTTAGATTGTGTGAGGAAAATATGTTATCTTTCTATGACTTATGGGTAGTCCATCGATTTGCTTTTTTGTTCTTCCAGAAAAATTGTGGCTCTCTGCAGATGGCATATAACTGGAAGATTACTCCAGAAAATTGCTTAGCCATGTGATCACATAGTGCTTATTTCACCTTTATTTTCCACACCCGAATGATGGAACTAGACCTTAGAATATGCAACTTCCAATTCTGACATACATGATTCTTAGAGAAATTCCAGTATTCACTGAATTATCATGTATTTGACATAATTCTTACATTACAGTAACTTCAAATTATTGCTTGAAAATGTGACCATCTTTATTTTATTTCATTTTGGTTTTTTTTTTCATAGAAGAACTGGTACCAGGGGTGAAAGTATCCACCAGAGACAGAGTGGGAAGAAAAACAGGAAGGTACGTTGAAATATACTGCTAAGAGAAGCAGCAGGTGAGATAGGAAAGGTCTGCTACGCCTTAAGTGGGTTAGCTCCTCAATGGAGGATTAAACTCCAGGCTGTAGCATTTGTAGTGCTGATTCTTAACCCCTAGGCTACCAGGGAGGCCTAATAGTGTGAACATCTTAAACTAATTCTTAATATAATTTTTACTGAAAAGTTACAAATGTTAAATAATTCTAACTTGACCTGTATGTAGACTATTTCTACATGGCAATACAGACTTTTTAAAAGGTGCCTATATTGTTTCATTCAACTCTGTTATATGAATCTGTGACACCTAGTGAAGGAAATCAGGTATTCCCAGGGCTAAGCACGAATGCTATTGACCTTGTTATTGAGGTTACAACATGTCCAGACATATGAATATCTTTTTGGCAACACTGGGAAACTCATTATTCCAAACATCATCTCTGAATTGCTTATAATACAAATGGTAGAAATCTAGATATATTTTCCCTCCATAGGCTATCTATTGACATTTATCATTTATTATAAAAGAATAAGTAAGGCAAGATGTTAAAATATACTCATTTTATGTAGCATATGCAAACACCTAGGAAGGTCATTTTCTGTTTATAAAAAAAAAAAGTCATATAAAATATACTTATGCTCCTTCATTTATTCCTTTCTATATATTCTTCCTCTTTTTCAAAAAAAAACCATATCTTCTTTTTCATGCCAGCTCTTTTTCTTTTTTTGGCAAAAACATAATTATTTTAAAGTCCTCAAAAACTTCTATACCAAGTCTTAGAGCAACTTTTTACTTGCAAATTAGAATACAAAATAGTTGGACTTAGATGGTGGTGAAAGGAAAATTCCTATTACAGCATCCACAAATTACAAGTGAAAGTCACTTATAACTTACCCTGCAGTGCTTTTGAGAAACTTAGCTTGTTTTCTTCAAAGAAGAAAAATGCTTCATGAAAGGCCTAATAACACATTTAAATTACTGAGGATAATTTAAAAATTTAAGTTTTATGGAATTTAGATGATTACTAGAATCCCAGCAAGTAGCATAATGGACATAATTTTATAACAATTGAGAATTACTCTGCACATGATACACTTGCATTGATTTGAACCTACCATTTAAAAACTGTACTTAACACCAACAAAAAGATTTTTTTTGTGGCAAAATATATTTAGTTTGATAAAAGCTTTAGATAGCCTATATTGTTCTATAAACTCAAATTAAATGGAATGATACATTTATCGATAACACCAAGTCATATATTTAATATTTGTCAAGAAAAATATTCTAAATGCTGATACATTGATAGGAACACAAGTATCTGGGCATGTATGTACATCTGTGGATAGTTATATAAAATGTATAATATAGGTATAATATATTTACATTATATACTATAGTTATATGTATAATGTATGTACATTATATATTTAAATATATCTAGAAATATTAAGATTTATTTGTTTTACTATCCAGAGATTTAAAACTTCTCAGGAAGTATCTGGTTTCCCCTTGAAAGAGTGGCTGTCCTCACTAAATATCTTTTCAACAATCATGTGACAGTGCAAAACTGGCACAGCTGAGCTCCAAACTTCACTCTTTCAAAATGTTCTATAATTAGAAGGAAGAAAAAAAGTATCCAGAAAAGGAAGAAAAAAGGAAAGAAATAAAATCAGGAGAAAAGGGTATAATAGTGGGAAGAGTGAAAAGGTAATTCTCTTTTTTTCTGAGCTTATATGGCTTAAATTTGTCTCTACCCCATAACCCCACAAATACTCATGGCATAAGTACCACTTGCAAATCTGGAAAGAAGAATACCATAGAGAAATCATACACAAAATATAGCGGAAGAAAGTCTCCTTAGATTTCTAGCCTCTTTATCAATTTAATCACTAATCAGTAAACTAATTTAAGAAGCTTAAGGCACTGCAGGTGGACAAACCTGAATCCTTAAAATGGATCAGCTAACTCTGGGCCCTCCTGGGTGGTGCAAAGGGTTAGGACGCAGCACTGCAAGTTGGCCTCAGCTGTTTCAATGCAAGTTCAATCCCTGCCCTTGGGGTGATCCACATGGCATGGCAGACCTCTCCTGACCCGCCTGCGGCTCCCCTCAGCAGTGTACTTGTCTATCTGCCTGTTCTGCTCCCCACTCTGTGTCTGGTAAAGCCTCTTACTTGCCCCTGCACATCTGGCCTGTACCCCAGTTCTGTATGCATAAATAAATATTTCTTTAAAAAAAATGGATTAGCTAACTCTTAAAATTCCAGGGGAGAGTTATTTTTATTCGGTCTTAAAGATGTATACATTGTATCTAATATATATATATATATATATATATATAACTTGTATTCCTTCATGAAAAGAATTGACAAGCATATAAAATTACATTTAACCAAATATGTATTACATATCTCATGCTATGACAGTTACTCCAAAAGTGCAGTTTGAAACAACAAATTTGTGTTATCTTACTTATTTTCTGAAGCCTAAGACTCCAGATATAGCTCTGTTGGGTGGTTCTAGGTCACCATCTCCCCTGATGTTGCTGTGAATCTGTCATTCCTGGTTGCAATCATTTGAAAACTGTGGGTGGAGGATCAACTGTCTGGTTTACTCGTGATAGATACTGGCAAATTATAGGATTACTCATGACATGGTTGGTAACATCTTCCAGAAGGAATTATCTGAGAGACCACTAAGATGGAAGTGACAGTCTTTCAAACCATAGTTCGAAAGTGAAATACCAGCACTTCTGTCATGTTCTATTAGTTATACAGACCATCTAGTGCATGTAGGAGAAGACTACATTAGGGCTAAATATCAGGGATTCCTTGAAAGACATCATGGTGAATGTCTACCACACCATTTTACATATTTACGATTTTTCTAAGATCACACAAATATGGACATGAATATAATAAATAGATTAATGAATACATTAATTTATGAAGAAATAGTTAAAATCAAATATCCCTAACTTATTTTATGATTGTGTTGCTGCAGTTCACATTTTATATAATTTAGCTAGACGTGGAACATATAAGACTAAACTGAAGAGAAAGTTCTAATAAAAATGAATTAAATTTCATACTTTTAACATGTTTCAAATATAAGAGAATGAAGAAATATGAAGTTTTAACATACAAAATAATTTAAATTCTCTCATTTAAAAACATATAAAAATAAATCCATGCCAATGTGTCATCACATTATTTCTTTGCTTAGACAAGTCACAATTACTTCTTAGATGGCAACTCTCCTAAAATTCAGACTTTCTTTGAGCTCAGTTTATGGCGATTCTTCCTTCATTTTTAGTTTAGATGGTTCCAATCACATACTCTCTAAGTCCCCATACCTTTCACATCCAACTACACTGTTATTTCAAAGAAAGTGCTAAAAGGAAAATTTGGAGCCACCTCACACAAGTAGTTTTCTGCCACTTATATAAATTCAGTTTCAGGATAACATTCTATGCTGCAGGCTCATATTTTGAAAGGAAACTGAAGTATTTTCATTTACATGTCTCAAAATACACCAAATTCAATAAATTGAAAGTAAACCCATTCTTCTCCCAGCATCTACTCTTCCAGCTGGATATCTTCCATTAGCGAATTACAGCCCAGTGAAGAATCTACTCAAGTCAGAAATCTGAGATCAGGATCACTCATTAAGACTGCTGTGTAGTATTTTACAATTTGTGAACCAGGTCAGAATGATAGGAAAATTGGACAGTAACGTGCAGAAAATGATATTACTCTCTCACACCATATTCAAAATTAACTTGAAATTAATTAACTTGGAGCTAAGACTGGAAACAATATAATACATAGAAGAAAACATAGGTAAATTATATTGACTGCATTGTTATCTTGGAGAACTCTACTCCAATAGAAAGGAGAACAAAAGTAAAATAAACAAAGGGCACTACATCAATCTAAAAGGCCTCTGTAGCAGGAAAGAAACTATCATTGAAATGAAAAGATACCCTACTGAATTTGCATATATCACATATCATATATTTGACAACAGGCTAATATTCAAAATCCACATACACACACACAAAACAAAAACAACCACAGGACTCCACAAAAAGAAAACAAAGAACGCAACCAAAAACTAGGGAAAAAGCTAAACAAACATATCTTCAAAAAAGACAATTAATGAATGGCGCAAGTACATGAATAAAATAAATGTTCAATATCACTTGTCATCAGGGAAGTACAAAACAAAATGACAACCAGATACTGCCTTACTCCCATGAGATAGCTCCTTTCAAGAAACCAGAAACAACAAATGTTGGCACTTGTGTGGAGAAAAATGACCCTCATACATTGTTGGTTGAATGTAGGCCTCCAGTTCCTATGGGAGACAGTATGCAGGTTCCTCAAAATATTAACAATAGGTATATTATATGACCAGCAATTCCACTCCTAAGTACCTACCTGAAGAATGAAAAAACAATAATTCAAAAAGGTATGTGCACTTACCTGTTCACTGCAGCACTATTTAAAATAGCTATGTTATGGAAACAACATGCCCAACACCAGCGAACTGGATTAAGAAGTGGCATTTAACATGATGGAATAATACTGAGCTATAAAAACAGATGAACCTGTGATACTTGTTACAAAATAAGTGGAACTGGAGGGGGAAATGCTAAATGAAATAAGTTAAGAGGAGATAGACATATATCTGATGATTTTACTCATTTGTGGGCAATAGAGAAACAAAACAAAGGAACTAGCAAAACTAAACCAAAAAAAAAAAAAAAAAAACAAAACAAAAAACTCTAGAAATAAAACTACAGATTAAGGCAACTAGAGGTGGTTGGAGAGTGAGGGTAGGAACAAAGTGGGGAGGAGACCCAGTTGTTGATGACGACGAAGGAGTGTAGGTGTTTGGTGGTGGGTATGGCGTATGTATTTCCCTAAATTGATATATGGGACTTACACAAATTTTACCTCAATAAAAATAAAACAAAAGGTATTCGGATTATTTCTTCAAGTAGAATGTATGCAATAATTTCAAATGATATTTTTTATATTGTCATTTTATTTTTATAGTATTTTCTGGCTTTAATTATTTTCTAAAATCTTAATTTGTATCTGACATGTTGGATTAAAAAGGTAGGAAAAAACCTGAAAACTGGGAAAAACTTCACATATGGAATTAATATTAAGGATATTGTTTTACTTGAAGAATTTGTGTCCAGAATATTATGTTCTTGAGTCTATAGAGGAACAGGTATGTGTATGTGAAACAAAACCTTAAAATGTCTGACTTATACCATGATTCTTTCTAGTACATATATTGGATCATATGAACCATTCTAAAGGGAACTATATTCTCTAACAAGTACATTCTCTAGAACTTGGTCACATCCATGCACTATTCTGCCATGTACAACTGTCATTTGTTTGTAATCCTTCGTACTATAACAAGTACTTTCAAAATAGCACCTAATTTAATGTCCAAGAAAACTCAATGAGTAAATAGCACATATGTAATATCATATGCATATATCTTAAACTTAATATGATAAACACATGGGAATTGATGTCATATGTAATTAGAAGACACTTTTCTTTCTTTCTTTTCTGTTTTTCTCTCCCTTTTATCTTCCCGACACAGAGGCAGGTGCCTCTCACAGTATTCTCCAGCCTGGTTGCTAAAGTTCACATTTACATTTGTAATGGGAACACTTCTGAACCTCTGCTGGCTCTTCACTGGTTGTTTATTGCACATTGGTGACATAACCATTATCTTTTCATTCTAATCTTCCTTGTCAATGTAACATCTGAAGTGCAGGATAGAGGATTAGCAGTGCCCTGACTTAATCAGTTTATAAAAATCTCCAGAGAAAGCTACCTTCCCTTTCATACATCGCAGATGTTTTGTTTTCACTTGATTAGGTAATTGATTTGGCCCCCAGCGCCTCAGGAAAGGAAAGACGCTCTTACCATTTATTTTTATACTGAAGGATGGCAAGGGAATGGGACAGGTCATATCCAGTACAGCTGGATACAGAGTAAAGCATTCCGGGAAGCTGCCATGCATTGACTTTGCCAGCTGGAAAAGGGGAAAGAATAAGGCTTTTGCAGGCAGGTTATTCTTTTCATCCCACAACCTGCTAAAGTGTGGTCGAGTGCACTGTGATTCACAACACAGCAGGATCTTCTCTACTATAATTCATGCTCTATATATAGCAGCTGTACATTGGGAAGATTACTAGCAAACCCTTTGGAGAAAAGTCGAGTTCAAGTTGTTTGCACAGGTGAATGAGCAGTGCAGCTGGGTTCAAGACTTCCCCCTTTCAGCCCATTACCAAATGAACCTATTAAAAGTTCATTTAAAGGAGGAGCAGTGGGACAATGTGTCTATTTAAGTGATATCTGGGAAAATTTAGTTCCAAAACTGTGACTGGCTGGCTGCTTGCTTTACTGTATCAATCCTCTATATATCCTGTGGACTATAATGCTTGTGGTTACCCAAATAGATGATGCACTAGCCAATTTATCACATGTTGCACTAAACCAATTTATTACTGTGCATTTTCTTCAATCATATTTGTTAGCCCAACTAGTTGAAGATTTAATTTTTAGAGTAAAGTGTCCCAAAAGTAAGGTCCCCTAGCAAGTTACTACTGCATAATAATATGTATATATGTATCATACTGATATTAAACTCAGTCTTAAGGCTACCAAAGGTATTTAGTTTAGTAGAACTATTTGAAATATAGTTGTACTCTTTTTTGGGGGGGGTGTATTTTGTATTAAATTAGCATTCAATTCCAATAATTCACCATAAGAATAAAAAACTAATTTTTAAGGCCAAAGTTTTTTAAAAATAATGTATTGCATCTATCTCTTGAGTATTTTTTTTGCAATTTTAGTTGTATATAACATGTTTTCATGAATTAAAAAATCAAACATTTATTTCATAAATGAAAAACTTTACATTTTGGCTTTTTACTCTTTGTACATTTACATGTTAAAGAATATAGTCATTTTTCATTTTGCAATTCTTTTCAAAGTGACTATCCATGAAGTGAACAATTACTCAGCGATTTATTAGGCTGGTGTGTCTCACCACAGTTTATGATAACTAAACTAGAGTCACAGCATCATTTACTAATATCTCACAGGACAGTCACCTCCATGCTTGCTAGAAAAAAGTTTTCAGGGCAGAGTTGTAAAAAAGAGATTAAACTATAACAATGATATGTCAGAAATACAGTATGAGAGCAACATGAGTTTATACAATTCAACAAGTACTTTTACCTAGCAAGAAATTCAGCATTTTCCTATCTTACTTACTAGGTGCAACATGAACATTTAATATGTATATGAAAGACAAGGTATTCTGAAAATGTGAATGAGTCAGATACACTGGTGTTTATGATCAGCAGTGGGTGCACAGATCACCATGGAGATGAATAATCCTTTTAATCCTTCTTAGAATCCATTTTCAAAGCCAAAATGTAATCACTGCATAATGGGAGTTACAAATGCCCCCTGCTAAAAGTACATGAACTCATATGAATAATTACAAGGAGCACCCCTTAAAACTATGCCATACAGATAATTAGATTCATGAGATTAAAATTGTACTCTGAAGATTAACCACAAGACCCTACTTCAGAAATTTAACAGTGCACAACGCTTTCAGGCCATATGGTGACCAAGAATACTGTCCTCCAGGGAACCTTGTCAGACCTCACCACAATCTGTTATAAGGCCCTACAGGTGAAAACGGATTCCAAAGAAGTTTAACTCCAGGAAGTCTGCTAGAAGACACACTCAAGATTACAGGAACACAACTGCCCTGCCGCATTTGTGGCTAACTATCATATTTTCTCTTTGCATTTGTGCTTATTTTACCATAAATCCTGTGCCTAAAATCAATGCTAAGAACACGTAGCCAACTAAACTTAGTGAATTTCAAATTAGCGCTATGATGCCACAGAAAATGCTTCAAATGGGTAATAAATATCTGTGTAAATATTTTGTCCTTTATATGTCTGTCAACTAATCTACAAATTAACATATAGCTATAAATAAGAAATCACTCAAAAGAGATTATTAGACTTTTTGAGGTTAGATTTTTACCTGTAAAAGAAAATCTTACCAATCCAAGTATCTTAGCAATCCAAATGCCTAGACCATTAGGTTTCAGAAAGAGTAAATATTAACAACAATTAGGTCCAGACATAGCACTGACAACTTTTTATACACTAAGTATTAATATGTTTAAGCTGTCTTCTGTCTTTTTAACATGACAGACTTTCTCCTTGGACAAGTAGCCCTTAATTGATTCAATCAGTAATCTAAATAGAAGTGAACTTCAAAGTGGTTTCATAAGACAATTAAAATCCAAAACTATCATATCTCTTTTGTTAGTATTTCTTAAGTTGCATAATACCTATTTTAATATATCAGGTCAAAAGTATTTGCTATGTAAGATTGATTTATTATAAACAGGCACATATATACTTTCTATATATAATATTTAAATTGTGAAGACTGAAATTTGTTGTTATTAAATATGTCACGTCTCACTTTATAGTTAGATTTTTTAACAGGTTATCTTTCAGCTCTTACTATTACATAGCTCATCAAAGAACTGGATGCTTAACTGTTTTATTTGATGAGATATTTTAATCAAAAGCACAATCATGATTATTTGCATATATGTCTACTTTCATCTATCCATTTATCATCATTATATATATTTACTCAATAAAGAATTCGTGAACTATTTCACCAGCACTTTTTGTAAAATAGTTTCTTTTCTCATTCTGTATATTTCAGAAATATGAAAATGTGCCTCCTTACTGATTTTCATTGTCAAGTACAATGTGGATGTGGGTGTGACAATGGGTATGTCACCATTACAAGTGATATAGTATAAAAATTTGAAAATCTAAATTCACATTCAAATCTTGGTTTGAAACTGTACCTAATGTACTTTTTGAAGCTCCTTCAGAATTTCAGGGCTTCTACGGAATAAGGGACACCGGAGATCCAGCACAGTGTAAGATTACCTGACTAGTGCAACAGAGGAGCGTGCTCCAGCAGCAGCACTGAGCCAGGTGGAATGGGAGTCAATGCAATTCGATATTCTAGCAAATCATACAGCACAGTATGCTTTATTACGTTCCATGGAAAACAGAATCTAAAACAGGGATTAGAATCCAAGACATTTATTACTGGTACCTAAAGCAGCAATACCTATGAATGAAAGTGAATAAAACAGGATTAAGCAAGTAATGAGTTAAACTGAAACAGCTCCACAAAGTTGGAACACTTCTAACTTACATGTTGGCAGTTTCTATAGGAAATTTTGATGCTGGGATGACTCTTTAGAAATGTCCACTATTAAAGTAAGGGGATCAATGTATTGATCCATTTATTGGATGCAGTAGGTTGCTCTGGTGAAAAGGTAAGGTACAATAGAAGGTTGTTCTCTTCAGTTGAGAGTAATTTCCAGAGAGACTGGAGTGAAATGCACCAACCATCAACATTCTTTTCAGCTGGAAGAAAGAGTTCTCGTTCATATAAGAGGGATTCAGACAAAAAAAAAAAATCACAATTTTTATTGTACTGCATGAATGTATAATTAACTAATATTAACTTTTTGCTTCTCATTTACTTTTTGTTGCATTTATATCACTCAACATAGTATCAATGTTACTTATATACTTATTTACTACATATCACCTTGTTTATACCAGTTCCCCAACAAAGAAGAAACTGAGGCTTACCTACTTTCATAAACAGTGGAAGGAGAAAACAAATGAGAAACAGAAGTTATAAACCTAAGAACAAAATATTTTCTAATTTCTGTGTCACAAAATAAGCATAAAAATGATTTAGATTCTACCAATGAGATACAGTCATTAAGACCTTTGTTCAGAACCAATCTACGTGAAAAAATAAACAATCCTATGAAACACAAAAAAAATAACTGAAATTTCCTTGGGAGAGGAAAGGCAGTATGTAAGGCATTAATTTTGTGATGTGAATCCAGGTAGATGTATTGTAGCTCTGGCATCAGCTACCATGGCTATTGTTTCATCAAGGCAACAGAGAGTCTCATAATTCCAGTTCTAGATGACCACTAGCACACAAAGCATCCCTGGAATTTCCACCTTAAGTCTGAACTCTTCAGACATTTCAATAGATCTGGGAGCTATTTGTATGTTCTAAAAAGGACTTTTCTCTTTAAGCTAACTCACTGGATTTTATTGTTCATAACTAGTCATGCTGATACACAGAATATGCCACCAGGTTTATATAAAAAAAGATGTAGTTGTTAAAGGTATTTTAAGCATACATAAAATATCTCTTGAGAATGCATGAGCAGTGGTGATATTAGTTCAGTCTAAAGAGAGAAACTGGAAGTCAGAGAGAGCAATATGAGAAAGGTATTTCATGATATTTTCTTAAATTTGGGGCCATCAGAAAATTTCAAAAACAATCAATATAAATTCTACAAATATGAAATGAATGCAAATATGTACTATTTATAAACCTTTAGTTGTAGAACTGGAATATTCCATCAGTAGTATTCATTGATTTCTTGCCACATGCTAGAGACAGGTACAAAAATTAAGAGTGGATAACAAGACAGGTAAGTTTCCTGACCTTATGGAGGTAGGCAGAATTATACTTAAAAGAATGAGCACATAACAGTTCACTGAATATACTCAGTGACATTTGCATAAAACAAGATTATTATCATTATCTTGATTAAGTTAAGCCAACCATTATTATTCATTACCAAAATTGATATGTGCATATATGTGAATACATATACATATTACAATATACAAATATTAGATATATACATACATATGCATGTACTTGCGTACACATACATTTATAATGTATAATTTACCTATTTAATAAATATCTTCATTATTTAAAATGGCTAATGAAGCATCCAAATATGTTCAGTTTATAAATTTTAAAAAGAGTTTTACATAATTTGAACAAATATCTCAAGAAATATTTTGGTGAGTTTTTTTTCCTTCCTATCAAAATGGTGTCAAGTAGATACCTTCATGGTCAGCAACAAGTGAATGATGGTCATGATTTTAAGTCCTTCAAATTTTGTCATCATCTAGGAAAGATAGTAACCTAGCCCTTTCAAAATAATAAATTCCCTTGTTAATTATTCAAAGTGTCAAAGATAATCATGGAAAACACATTAAATCATTTGAAGATGGTACATTAAAAAATGCCCCCTGAGTTGTTCTCTTTAAGCTTCCTCTGTTGACTAATCAAAACTGAAAGGCTTTTTTTCCCCCCACTTTGAGCCAGGAAGCTGAGCAAATATCTGGTCTCACACACCTTATATAAATTTAGAAAACAATGACATGTTAATTTTCATGTCTTTGAAACTGAATATGACCAAATATATGAAGAATTCACATTGTTTTATAAACCTTAAAATAGACACACTTACTAAAGGAGGCAAGAACATGTGAATATTATGAGTTTTGGTTCTAGACTTTCTAGAATGACATCATCCAATTAAACTCTCAACTCTTGGTTTTCAATAAATTAATCTCTCTATATCATAGTTTCTTCATAGCTAACACTGGGATTATAAAAGTACCAATCAAGGAAGGTTGATAGTAGTACAATGAATAACATATGTACAGTACTTACACTAGTACCTAGTAATAGGGATTAGTAGGCTAGCTATTTCAAAATGAATACCTGAAGCTCTCATTTTTAAAAGGTATCTGGCTAACCACTGATTTCTTTAAAATGCATGAAAGTCTCAACTACCAAAAACACTGGAAAACATTTTTATGACCCTGAGATATTTGGGGAAATTTCCCACTAAATTCTGCAGATGTGAATGTGTGGCTGATATATATTTTTTGTCTGTATTCTCAAATGAAGCAACCCTGAGTTCAATCCCAAGCCCCAGAGCTGATCCACATGGCATGGCAGACTTCTCCTGACCCACCCGCAACTGCCCTCAGGCCATGTTTCTGACTAGGGAAGCAGCAAAGTAGAAGAGTCATCTGCTTACCTGTCCTGTATCTGTTTTTGTAAGTCCCTATTCAGAGCACAGTAATGCCAGGTTAAAATATATAGTTAAAAGAAGCCCTTCCTGATGGCACAATGGGTTAAAGCACAGCACTGCAAGCTAGCTGCAGCTGCTTCAGTACGAATTTCATCCCCTTTCCCGGAGCTGATCCACATGGCACAGCAGACCTCTCCTGTCTTGCCAGTTGCTCCCCTGAGCAGTGTTCATCAATCTGCCTGTTCTGCTCCCCACTCTGTCTCTGGTGAATCCTCTCATGGCCCCTGCACCT
>NW_004567108.1:51089899-51100794 GCF_000260355.1 Condylura cristata | reverse complement strand
ATATGTGTGTGTGTGTGTGTGTGTGTATACACACACACACACACACACACACATATAGGTAAAGGGAAACAAAATATATGCTATCAGTGCACTGCTTAATTTGGGGAGTTGTTACTCAACCAAATAAAAAATATTTGTGGAGAAAGACCTAGCAAAAATTTCAGGAAGCATGCATAGAGGTTTGCAGTTTGTATGTATTTCAGGGTCAGTCTTATCAAGTGCTACCTAAACAATAAAAATTGAAGGTGTCGTTTGAAGATATCTAAGATGTATTCTCAGAAAATAATTTGTCTAAATGCCACCAGTTGAACTAATCAGAATTCTTTCCTCACTCTCTTAAAAATATTCATTTTGGGGCCCTCCCTGGTGGCTCAATGGATAAAGACGCAACACTGCAAGCCAGCCACAACTGCTTCAGTGTGAGTTCAATGCCTGGACCCAGAGGTAATCCACATGGAGTGGCAGACTTCTCCTGACCCACCCACAGCTCCCCTCAGCAGTGTACTCCAACAATTGGCCTGTTCTGCTCCCCACTCGTCTCTGGTAAAGTCTCTCATGGCCCCTGCACCTCTCTGGCCTGTACCTCAGTTCTGTGTGCATAAAAAAAAATAAATAAATAAATCTTAAAAAAATTCATTTTCATAAAGGTACTATAACAAAGAAAGCAGTTACCTCCAAAACACTTTTTGTTTACTCTCCAGAAACAGAATGCTGATTTTCATCTAAACAATGACTGAAGAGCACATTTGCCTGCCCTTAATCAAATCAAGCAAGATATGGCTAAGTTTGGTCAATAACATACATCATACATACATACATACATACATACATACATGCACATACATACATACATACATACATACATACATACATACATACATACATACATACATACATACATACATACATACGCCAAAGTGTCATATGACCAATTCTATGAACCTTTCTTACATATCACTGGTGTATGTGTTATGAAATGTGAAGTAACAGCCTGTGGCTCTGTATTCCTGGAAGTTCCATAAGTTGGGTTTAGGATTGTAACACCCTAGCACTAAGATTTGTACACTCTGCAATTGACAATTTATCAACATGCTTGAACACACTGAAAAGAAAACATGGGAGCAGAACACAAAATAAATGAGTTAATAAATAAAATAAAGGTGTTCCTCCACCTCAATCTCTTTCACAGAACAGCATATAGCCAATATCATCAAGTATGAACTGAAATTTCTGGTCACTAAATAGGTGAAGACAAAATGATAGAATCTCTCTGGGGAAATTTATTGTTCTCATAAACCATGAGCCACTAACCCATGGTTGAAGAGCTCATAAGAAAAGAGTAAGTTAATTCAGTTTGGAGGATCTGTTTGTATAGGGAGAGGTTTAGAATGGAACAGGAAGTAAGATGTTTTATTTATATAGCTTTAAATTCAAGTACACATTTAATAATCATTCATGGGGAAAAGGACGAACAAACTACAACCTTCTTTGGGAATGATATCCAAATGAAGTTGAAATTGAAATAAAAGAACATTATGTTCATTATGTTCATATGCTTTTTTTATTCCTCTACATTTAAAAATTCACAATTACTAGGATGTTGATTTTACAGTCTTGAAATATTCTTCTCTGACATAAATAACACTGGGAGAGCAGATGCTGAATAAGTAAAGAACATCTCTTATTAGTACATTTGCTGTAAATGGCCTACGGTCACTTAAGTAGACTCAACAATGGGCTTTACAAAGAAATTTAGTCTGCAAACATAGATAAGTGAGTCATCAGTGCACAAATGTCCATTTGACTTTGACAGTTTAATCTTACAGCCTTTATGCTTATACCAGAGTTGTGCTCCAAGCTAGATGCCCAAACATATGAGATCTTTTTATTTTGAAACTCACTGTTGTCCACATTTGATTCTTACTACTAAATTAATCTGAACTTTTAAAATGAATTCATAGGGTCATTTTTCAGACATGAAGAAGTAAACATTATTAATTTGCTTGAGGGAATCTGAACATTTGGCTCAGTAGGACATGTAAAAGTGACCTGCTGATTCTTCCACGTGAATGTCTCTTCACTAATTCAGACCCAGTATGCCCTAAACTAAGCATTTAATATTCTCTGAACATGAGCTCATCTTCTGAACACCCTACCTCACTTTATATTATCATGCCACCCTCATCTCATTTGTGCTTGAAACTTTTGAGTTTTAAACAACATAGTCTTATGAATGATTGCAATAGAAATGTATAATGGAAGGTTACTATTTAACACTATCAAACTGTTCTATAAAAGGTAATTGGTATTACTACTAATAATATTGATTTCTTTGAATTTAAAACTGATTATTGTCATCTACTGTAAAGTTCCATGTCTCTATGCAATGCTAGTCTGCATGGATTAAAATGGCAGCTAATGGATTAAGCATAAAGGAATATAAGGAAGATGGGAGTCTCAGAAAAATATTATAAAATGGTTATAAAATGTTATAAAAAAGGTTATAAATAATCAATTCATGTATCCACTCTCATGCAAAGAAAAGTTAACCAGTGAGCTAGAAAAGAATATCATTGTCATTTTCAGTTAAAAGTCTATTATTTTAGAACCTGCAGTGTATCTGTAAGACATGATTCATTTTTCTTCTCTCACTGTATATGCAATCAAATATATTTTGTCTGATTCAGCCTTCTTAAGTGAGATAATATTTCTTACTTAACCACTTGAAGATCATCTGGGGGTCTGAAAAATCACTATGATAAATTAACATAAGTGGCTCATGGCTTAGGTAAGGCAAACAAAAATCTATGTGTGCATACATGTATGTATAAATTCACACACACACACACACACTGCACACACTGAATGATAGAAAGATAATAAAATATTCCACTTCAAACTACATCTCCTAGTAACTCTCCTGGAACCTAGTATTTCAGGCTTCATAATGGCGTCATGGCTCAGGAACTGATTATGAGGATATGATAATTCAGGAAATTAAGGAACACATGCAGGCTGCTTTCTCAGCAGGTCTTCCTTCCAACAGAACAACTAGCACAGCTGGTCTGCTCAGCCCAAGTGCAGACACAGCACCAGGTCCCACTTCAAAATCACTCCTCAGCATATCAGAGATTTCACATTTCAATCTTAGCAAAATATTTTTTTTAAGAGTTTCTTTTGAGGTATTGTTTCAACACTATGCTGGAATATGGAAGAGTTTCAGAAGGAACAGATTTTATTATATATTTCATATTAAATACCAACCTGAAATTTTCAAGTAATTATTTTTGGCAAGTTGGTCAGTCAGTAAATCCAGACTTGTCATATGATTGTTCTTATTAATTTTCTTTCTTGCAAAATGAGGTAGTAAAAATGATTTTCATGCCATTAATGCCACAAATCATTAGTTTAATTAGGGGTAGGCTATTTCAGAACTTTAATGAAATTTCTATTAATTGAGATCATTTAGGCTATCTCATTCAGTACAGACGATATACCTAGAAAGTCAATAATCCCATCTAGTTTATATGATGGGGTGGAGGACAGAAGTTGGTGGGACTTTAACTTGCTCCAGTTTACCAAGTATGTGATTGCAGAGTGAAAACTTCAGTTTAGTTAGGTTTTAGCTGTTAATTGTACCCCTTCAGTAGAATCTGGCATTTAACCATTCTTGAAGTTCTCTTCCTTGGTTGTTTACACTATTTCTGGTTTTTCCAATCTCATTGGCTCCTGCTTTTTATCACTCACAAACTGTGTATCAGAGATCATCAAAGTTTCCTTCCTGATTTCTGATCTTACCCCTATATTTCATGGCAATCTCAGCTATGCCATAAAATTTGATTTTCATCTATAGAATTTGTATCTTTGATCCCGAACTTCAATTACCAGACTTGAACATATGTTCAAGTATGTTCATGACTGCTCCCTTTGAGTATCTCAACACTACTCAAACTCAATCTGCCCAAATAAAACTCAGGATTCATCCCCAAGACAACTGTATTCCAGTTTTCCTTGCTTCAGTGTATGTCAATACCACCATCCACCCAGTTATACCATATAAAAACCTGGTAGTCAATTCAATCATGTTTCTTATTCTAGCAGCTCATATTTATTAGTTATAACTCTTAATTGTCTCATAAAACTAAACAATTTTCAGATACATGGTTATTTCTCTAGTTCAAGCTACCACAATTTTCGAAGCCTCCTGAGTGGTCTACACCATCAACTATGGTCTGTTTATTCAGTTGTCTATATTGCAGCATCAAAGATCTATTTAAAAGACAAATTTCTACTGCTAATAACAAGATTCTCCATAGTCCTGAAAATTCCTTGGTGAAGCTGGAAACAAACTAAATAAAATCTTTCCATTTTTACCATAGTTTTATTCTTGAAAGACAATATATATTGAATATATATTGAAACCATATAAAACAAAAATATATGCTTTGTATTTATAGATTCTAGATTTATTAAATTTTCTATCTATGTATCATCTATCAACCTATCTATCACCATCTCTTCAGTCCCCCCAAACAAACACATATGGCATATTAGATTGTTTTGTATACATATATAATTTATCAAATACTGTCAAGATAACCAATAGTTTTGAGATATTTAGGGACAATTTTTATTTGTTATAAATTATGTCTTATGTGGCATTTCCACAAAACAATGGAGGACAAAAGAGCAAGAAGAAAGAAGAAAAGAAGGAAAAGTATGAGTTAATTTATGGGACATCATTGCAGGTAATGGAGTGCACTGTGATGAGAATCATTCAAGAAACTATGTAAAATATGCCTCAAAAGTATCTTATACGGAACAGGAAGTCAGGGGCATTTATTAATGGGATATACGTAACTCCCTGGGGTCTTTACTCCTCATTTTAGGGTTGACACTACTGTGGATGAGTAAGCCATGCCTGTGGTGCTGGAAAATCTTGCCAGCCATAAAAAAGGAGATATAAGGTATTTTAAATGGAAGTTGCCTACTATGTAGGCAGAAGCAGCTAATACTAACCTGCATTAAGGATAACTTTAGCTGTTCCCATGCACTAAATGCTAATTAATTGTGACCTCAAAAAAGGCATATGCAACTTTTCAAAATGCATTCTAGGGTATTCTAGCACTCCCTTGGATAACAACTTCAAAAAATATTTAATAAGCATTTGTTGAATGGGTCAATGAAGAACACACAAGGAGTTCTTCTTTCCATGTCTTCTTTTAAAATTCTAATATAAGGTCCCTCCCTGGTGGCACAGCAGGTTAAAGCACAGCACTAAGCAGCTTAAGCCACTTCCACTTGAGTTCGATTCCCACCTGCCCTGGAGGAGATCCACATGGCGAGGCAGACCTCTCCTGACCCGCCCGCTGCTCCCCTCAGCAGTGTACTTCACTGATCTGCCTGTTCTGCTCCCCACTCTATCTCTGGTTAATCCTCTCACCCTCTGCATCTCTGGCCTGTACCCTAGTTCTGTGTGAATAAATAAATAAATCTTTAAAAAAAAATTCTAGTATAAAATGTATACCTTTTGTGACTGAAGTTAATTTACACTTTACATAAAAGCTAACAAGAGATTTTCTAAGCAGAAAAACTGATTGAACTTATGTCAACAGCTCTTTCATGATATTAATTTACTTTAAATAGACTAGATGTATTCCTTAGAAATATTTCAGAAAAATAGCATTAGCAAATTAATTTTTACATTGTACTATCATTACCTTATATTAGAATAGTTTGTTATTGGAACAAACCAAGCAAAGTAAAACTTTCCAACAACAACAACAACAAAAAAAACCTAATTTTGGAGACAAGGTGGTTAACTACATAGTTAAAATGTTTTCTTTAATAAATTAACCAGTTGCTGAAAATATACAAGCCCTCCTAACCTACAGGCTACCTCTAACCCCTTGCAGTTGTCCCTGGTGCTAATGCATTGAAGAATTAGAGTATGCTCAGGCACTAACTGACATGATGGTTGTCAATTTTACCATCATAATAATCTATGTGCCTTTCCAGGCTGCTTTGTTATGAGGCTATCACAGAGGGAGAAATGTTTTCTGGCTTCCCCATGAAACATAAGACCCAAAGCTTTTCAGCCTCTGCTATCTGATAAGATAAAAACACAATTGGTTAAAGTCAATGAGTGTATTTTTTTCTCCTTCAAGCCATGATATAAGTAGATTCTGGTAGCATGTTTTCATGAAGCAAACAGAAACCTAAGTTTAGGGCTGTGCTTTCTTAAGATGGTGTTACCTGTAATACCTGAACTTGGCAGTGTCTTTAGACCATGGTCACTGTGGCAGATTTCCAGCAGGGACTAATCTTTACTTGCTGGAACTTTAAACAGTTACAAATGTGCCATATATGTGTGTTTTAATTATGGTAATCACTGTGCCCTGACATTCACTCAAAGAAGGCATTCTATATTCACAGGCAGCACTCGAAGTGTCAGAACAGCATGCCCTTACTTGGCTACTTTCTTAATAGCACATTTGCTTCTGTCACAGACTCGGTGTCCTGTGCCCATGTGGTCTGACTAATCTTACTGGTCCTACAATTATTTTGTCACTGTGATGGTTGAAGGGTGATCTATGAAAGGCAGTATTTTTTTTTTTTTCGTTTTTCATATTGATGGTTCTGTCTGGCAGAATCTACAATACTAGTGGCAGATATTCTAATTTTTATGTGTATTGTGCCAAATTTCAAGAGGAAAATTGCAGACAAAGCACAAGCAAAATAGAACTCACCATAGGGAGCATTACGGATAGCAGCTACATACTTATTTGTTATACCTTCTTGCCTTAAGAGAAGAGGATGAAAAGAAAAGGAAGCATTTAATAGAAATCTAAATTTGATATTTTAGTAAATTAGCAACAAAGCTAACATTCATCAACTATCTCCAGAAAATGCTGTTTGTACAAAAAATCAATTAATCATGTTAAAATTATGCAGAAAGGATGCCTTTGCCTTGCAAGTTTTCTTCTGAACAGATTTGTTGCACCTACACAATTTCCTGTGTTCTTAGAGTGAAATCATTTGTCATTGGTAACTTCAGAAGTAATTTTTTTTCCCATATAAGAAATCAACCATCAAGTTACATAATAAAATGATTCTGGAAATATGTTAATCCCCTACTTATTCCACTGTACTAGAGATTTAATATCAATATTGCCGGGGCTGAACAGGAGCCAAACTAATTCCACAAAAGTGTTCTATCTGCATATTAACTACTGAAAATGCACAGAACTACAATCCTATTATGCTACACTGCAGCATCTGATGTGATTTAGTTTTGTAATTTCCTCAGCCTTTTAAATATGCTGCTCTAACCCCCTCCTGCTTATCAGAGATGAACACTCCTTTCAGTCAAATTTTAGGACACCCTACATTATTTATTTTGAAAATGTAAATATTTATAGACTTCAGAATTCATTTTATTTCATCTACTTATGCATTTCTTTTTTTCTAATGTTTTATGTGCCATCCACAGAATTATGAATTTTCTTGAGAAAATAAGTAGCTTCCTTTATCCAGTCAAGTATGGACAGATCATTTTTATGATTTAGAGTCAGCAGACATCTTCAGAACAAGAACACAAATTTGAAATAATAGTCTTAATTAAGGTTGGAATGATACCAAATTTAATCAGCAGGAAATAAAAAAATTACATATTTTTCTATTTTCATAACTTCTGTTTTTGGTTATAACATTTCATATGTTCTATTTCTATATAATAGAAGTTCCCCAAATGATCTTAAAAATCCTAAATTCTCCTTGAAAATCCCCAGATAATGTACACTGAAAATTAAATTGCAATTTTTTTTTAATTTTTAATTTTTAAAGATTTATTTTTTGATGCATGCAGAACGGGGGTATGTTCCACAGGTGCTGGGCCAGTGAGAGAATTCACTACAAGTGAAGTGGGTAGCAACACAAGCAGACCTATGAAAAACACTGCTGAGGGAAGCAGTGGATGAAACAGGAGAGTTCTGCTGTGCCCTATTGAGTTACCTTTCTGGTCAGGGATCGAACTAATGCTGAAGTGGCTGCTGTTAGCTTCATAGTACTATGCTTTCTCCACTGCACCACCAGGGAGGTACAAATTGCATTTTTTTTTAAAAGATTTATTTATTCATTCATACAGAACTGGGGTACAGGCCAGAGATGTGGAGGGTGAGAGGATTCACCAGGGACAGAGTCGGGAGCAGAACAGGCAAATCAACGAAGTACACTGCTGAGGGGAGCTGCGGGCGGGTCAGGAGAGGTCTGCCGCGCCATGTAGTCACCTCCAGGGCAGGCGGGGATAGAACTCATGCACAAGTGGCTTAAGCTTCTTAGTGCAGTGCTTTAACCCACTGCGCCACCAGGGAGTGCCCCAAATTGCAAATTTTTTAATTAAAAAATGCCATTTCAAAGGAGTCATTAAAAGATTAGTATAGTACTTCTCACTGAGGTTTTAGAAGAAGCATGAAAGAATGCTTTTAAGCAGAATACCAAATAACATTCTAGAAGTAGGATGACATCCTAGGGTATTCCCAGAATTATAATGAGGCAGATGACTATTTGAGAGAGAGAGAGAGAGAGAGAGAGAGAGAGAGAGAGGCAGATAGATATGGTTTTGTAATATTGGGTAGTTAAAGAAAAACTTGATACAATCTTAGATGAAAGGGGTGTTTTGTAAAGTTCTCAGAAATACAGTCCCAGAAAGCAAAGTTAAAACTCCAGTGGGGAGATTCATGAGCTACTTATCTATTGACATAAAAGAGGTCTTAAAAACAGTCCCTTTTAAACAATAGTGAACTTTCCTGCCAAACATAGATTTTATCTGTGCCTGTAAAAAGGAATTTGATTTATGAGAGCTAGATATGTTTACTATTAAGTATCACATTTAGCTATTGACTAAGTCAAATGTAGCAATACACAGAAATCTCCTGGAATTGGGGGAAAAAAAGAAACTCCACCCATCTGAGTCCTCTGTTTCTCATTTTCTTATCTATAGGAACTTTTTACAATACTCCTAGCTAAAGCTATGCTCCTTGATCTTTTACATTTTTTTTTCCTTTTTGCAAAATAACTATGGAAAGGGATTGCTCTTAAGGCCAAGGAACAGACGAAGCAATCTTCTCGTATACTTCCTAAACCAACAAATTATTGGCTACCTTCTTATATACTTCAGATTACCATCTTACCAATCAACATTTGCTTTTTCAATCAAGAACAAAAACTTGCAAACAAGAAGTTTGCATCACCAATGCACATACCCCCATGTATTGTTTCCCATTTATATCTATACTTTATAGGACTGAGTCTAAACATGAGATTGTGAGAAAGAAGTTTCAGGAAATGTGAGCATTTCTGTTCTACAATTTCCAAAAGTCACTACAGAACAGGAAACCTCATAACAAACTTTAATTTGCTGTTACTTCATAATATACCAATGTATATTACCAATGCTTAGATTATTTTTTCAATACTGTAAACAATAGTGGTTTAGTTCTGAAACAATGCTTACTCGAAGATCCAAAAAACAATAGGACTATATATTAAGTGCCAATAACAATAATTAAGTGATATATTATGTAAATCAAATAACCTGGATATCACTGAGGGAGGAGAATTTAGAAAGTAATGTTTAAGGTGGTAACTCTGTAGTACTTATAAGCTGTTTATAATAAGGAATATAGAAAACTTCTTTTGCATATATTTTTTTCCTTTTTACTTATTCACCATACAATGCATATGTATCAATGTGACTAGGTTACAGCTCTTCCAGGATTGTACATCAGTTTGCTATAATTACATTGTAATATAAATGGCTGAAAAGACTTTGCATGAGTCAATCAGTGACCCTGATTTATTTTTCCAGGTCATGGAGATCCATCTTTGAACCTCATCAAAAATTCCAACTTAATAGCAGGTGTCAGCCTTTAATATTGCTCTAGTTGTCACAAACAAATATACCAAAAGGCAGCCTACAAATAACAAATCAAATTGGATTTTTTAATTTTTCTATCTTTATATTATTTCACAATTAATTAATATATGTTATGTGAAATAAGACAAAGAGGAAAGAGAAAACTGCTAAGATATTATATCCTTTGATTCTTTATTATCTTTTGAATAAGCACATTAAGAGAGAGAGCTCTTTTGTGGATTTGGAACCCAGTAGGTAAAGCTACCAGATTTCTAATTATCTTTCAAAAAAAAAAAAACACTGCACTTAAAATTGCATTTGTGGGGCCCTCCCTGGTAGTGCAGTGGGTTAAAGCACAGCACTAAGAAGCTAAAGTCACTTCAGCATGAGTTCGATCCCCAGCCCCGGAGGTGACCCACATGGCACAGCAGACCTCTTCTGACCCTCCCACTGCTCCCCTCAGCAGTGTACTTTGTCAGTCCACCTGTTCTGCTCCCTACTCTGTCTCTGGTGAATCCTCTCACTCTGCCCCTGAACCTCTGGCCTGTACCCCAGTTCTGTATGGATAAATAAAGAAATCTTAAAAAAAAAAAATCCCTTCCTGGTGGTGCAGTGGGTTAAAGCACAGCACTAGAAGCTAAAGTCATTTCAGCATCAGCATGAGTTCGATCCCCGCCCTGGAGGTGATCCACATAGCACGGCAGACCTCTCTTGAACCTCCCGCTGCTCCCCTCAGCAGTGTACTTCATTGATCTGCCGGCAGGTTCTGCTCCCCACTCTGTCTTTGGTGAATTCTCTCACTACCCCTGCAGTTCTGGCCTGGATCCTGGTTTTGTATGCATAAATAATTGAATCTTTTTTTTAAAAAAAATTGCATTTGTTTAAATATACTGCAACCCCTCTTTTGTTGAAGCAAGCCTTTGAAATATCATTACATATAAAGCTGGATAGTACATTTAAACTCTATCACACTAGAGAA
>NW_004567108.1:51037086-51089489 GCF_000260355.1 Condylura cristata | reverse complement strand
GGGAATCGAACTCATGCGGAAGCGGCTTTAGATTCTCAATGTTGTGCTTTAACCCGCTGCGCCACCAGGGAGGGCCCTACCCAAGCATTTTTAACTTGTACTTATCTGGGGCAGTTTTTTGTGATGGGCTACAGTAAATCAAAGATATGGTATAAGGGCTGTAAGGTTGAGGAAAAAAGGAATCAGCGAACCTAAAATGGCAGCTATCTCCACTGAAGCTGAGTAACTGTATTTGCCCACTTAGAAGGACACCCTCAGCTCCAAACACACACTACTCTGAGACCTGGAAGAAACAAGTTCATAGAATGGAATGACCTCTTTTTACTAGGTCACTATACGATTAGGATGCCTCTTTTACATGTGTGGATGGGAAGGATAGCCAAAGTGGAAATTTGCTTCTAGCCAGTGGAAATTTGCTTCTAGCCACTGTTTATCTCCCATTCATTCTATTATACTATTCCTTAGGACTCTGTTTTAACCAGAAGACATGTGTGTGACAGTAGGCATTTCAAGGAAAGCTATACCAAATTCTGTCCCAATGCTTAGTTAACCAAAAGAAAGCAATAATGAATTTGAGGTTAGATATAATTAGCAGTGTACTAATAAACTATTTAACAACCATCTCTGTGGGAGGGAAGTACACAGAGAACTAGTAGGAGAAATCTCACAATTTCCAGTGGTTGGTCTCAAGCCACTGTCATGTTGATATCCCTGAGAGCTGGAAAAAGATGCAAACTATTGACTACCAGTTTCAGCATGCCACTTACTGATTTTTACAGTTTAGGGAAACATATGTCTCCATCCCAAAGTTCCTTATCTAAGAACATCAAAATCTTCTTGACTCAAGATTTTCTGTGAGAAATAATAAAAAGAATTTTGTATAAAACTGGGTTCCCTGATGGTGCAATACGTTAATGCACAGCACTATGAAGCTATCTGCAGCCACTGCAGCATGAGTTTGAGTCCCCGCCAGGAAGGTGACCCACATGGTATGACAGACCTGTCCTGATAAACCCACTGCTCCCCTCAGCAGTGTGCTTGTCAATCTGCCTGCACCGTCTCTGCTGAATCCTCTCACCCACCACATCTCTGGCCTGTACCTCAGTTCTTGTACACATAAATATTTTAAAAAGAAATTTATATAAAAGATAATCAATAGACTTGCAAATAGCTCACAGTTTACAGAAATTCCCAGTGACCAAATGTATGAGCATGTTATAATTTAAAAAATATTGTATGGTTTATAAACAAATGAATAAAATAAAAATCCATGAGGTCATATTAAAATAAGTGATGGAGAGAGACAGATTGTCCTTACAATAAAATGATAATGAAGAATGAGAAAATTATCACAAGATAATTGATTTAAGTGAAAATAAAAAAATAGAAAACGAATATTTATATAATCTCAAAATATTTTTCACATGCAATATATTACTTAGCCATCCATTACTGACTACACATTAAAGTGAACAAATATACTACCTTAGAAGAAAGATCAAAAGTTGACATCATCAAAAATATGAATAAAAACAAACAAGATGTACCATTAGATAAGGTGCACTATGAAGTGTAAAATATATCTTCTGTAAAATTCATGACAAAAATTCATAAATTGCACCCAATCATGAGTAAAACCATACAAAACATCAAGAGCATCACTTTTCCTATAATATAACTTCTCTAAGGTATGTGAATATAATAAATGTGAGAAAAAATGAATAACTATTTCAGATTAAATGAGTCTAAAAGAGAGATGACAAGTAAAGACAATGAGTGTTCTTTCACTGGAAATAAAGAGTTAAAGGGCATTATTGGAACAATTGGTGCCTTTTGAAAATTTACTATTAGGTAATTAACATATCATTTTTTAAAAAAGATTTATTTATTTGTGCATACAGAACTGGGGTACAGGCCAGAGGCTCAGGAGCGGCGAGAGGCTTCACCAGAGACAGAGTGGGGAGCAGAACAGGCAGATGGACGAAGTACGCTGCTGAGGGGAGCAGCAGGCGGGTCAGGAGAGGTCTGCCACGCCATGTGGTCACCTCCGGTCACCTCCGGGGCAGGCGGGAATCGAACTCATGCGGAAGTGGCTTTAGGTTCTCAGTGCTGTGCTTTAACCCACAGCGCCACCAGGAAGGGCCTAACATATCATTTTTTAAAAAAATTTTAATTTTATTTTTTGAGGATTGTATTTTAGTTATATAAGAGAATGTGCTTGTTCTTGGATAATACACACTGAGTATCTAAAAATAAAATTACAGCATATCTGCTGCTTTTTCCTCTTTCTCATATACAGGTTTATATGCATACATGCATACATATATGCATATATACATGTATATGTGCATGAAGTCATACATACATCTGTGTACATATATATGCATGTAAGCCACATATGATTCTATATACATGAAGGTATATATGTCTTCATGTATAGTTAAATATAGACATAGAAATAAATAGCATTCTATCTCATATATGTTTACATGTGCATGTGGATAGATAAAGAGAGAAGGAATGTGAATCTTGGTAAAATGTAAACTTGAATTACTTAACTTTGTAACTCTTGTTAGTTTGAAATTCAAGTAAAATTTTTTTTTTAATCAGCACACAATACATTAATTTATCCATTAATTTTATGTCTGATATGTTCTCAGCAAGCCAGTCACTATGTGATTTTACAAATGCATTAATAGAATGTTGCTAAATAAGGAGTCAAAAATAGCTGACACAGTTCCAGGAGAAGTAGAAGGATGGGGAAGGAAATTCTTTACAAATTTGGTGTTGCTGATGTTTGGGCTAACTTTTGAAGGACGAGTAGAAGAAAGTCAGAAGAATTAGAATGGAAGGCAATCACTCAGATAAAGGGAACATCACACAAAAGAGTGCGGGATATGAAAGAGTGAAATATTTGGCAGAATGATGAATGATGGCAAAGCAGTAGTTAATACCAGTAAAGTTTGAAATCAGAAAGACTTGCTTTTGACTCCTATTTCTCCCATTTACTAGCAACGTACACTAATCTTGCCAGGTCTCTAGTTAGCACTTGAAAAGTGGCATTAGTATTAAGTTGTTATTCACAGGGCTGTTTTCAGGGTAAAGTGAAATTATTCATACAAAGTACATGATGCAAATGAAAATTCTGTAACAGTTTAGCTGTTGCTGCTATTATAGC
This sequence comes from Condylura cristata, assembly GCF_000260355.1. NCBI lineage: Eukaryota > Metazoa > Chordata > Mammalia > Eulipotyphla > Talpidae > Condylura > Condylura cristata. Next base: position 51,086,311 of record NW_004567108.1, on the reverse strand, counting down.
TTTTGGACTACAGGTAGTTAAAAAGAGATAGAGATTCATGATAGAGTATTGATAAATATAGGCCTGACTCAGTTAAAAGGGCATTATAGACTCTAGTAGAGAGAGTTAAGGTACCCTCAGTGAAACCAATGTAGTATTTACATCTTCTTATACATCTATGACACATAACGCTAAATAATTTTAATTTATTACATATTTTCTCCTCTATCATCTTGTGAACTAGTGATAGTACTATGGAGATTGAATTTTTGTTTGCTTGTATTGCTTTGCTTTGCTTTGCTTTGTTCTGTTTTCTGTGAACAGGTTGATGTGTTACTAACACAATAGTGCGTTTCTTTCCTAGCTCTCACAATGTAAACCACTCTGACTTTGCCTTGACCAGAGCTTGCAAAGAGATGCAGGCATACAGAAAAAAGAAGACAAGGACACAAATTCTAGGGTTATGTGAGCAGTGATTGGGAGGCAACAAATGTCTCTATTGCTCCTCATTTTGTGAATAATTTGGTGACCCTGTCTCTAAAGCCACCTAACAAATCTTTATTCTAGACTGCAGATCAACTGTAATAAATGTTGAAGGGAGTATATCTTTGTGGTTAAGACCTTGGACTCTGAAGTCAGGCTAGATTTAGACTCTGGCTCTGCTGCTTACCAACATGTTGACCTTGGTCCATTTATTTTATGTTATCCATAAAATAAATAGGGAACTACCTCTCATTGTGTTCCTGTGAAAAAGAAATGCAAATATGCATGTAAAGCTCTTACACACATATAGTGATGATGATGATGGTGGTAATATACATGAGTGGCAGCAGTTTGCAAGTCATTAATTCACTCATTATAAGGACAAGCAATTACTTTTAGTCAACATGTCAGACACCAGCAATAGATACAAAATGAGGCATATGTTTTTGATTCATGAAAATATGAAATTAATGGGGAAAAACAGAAAAGTAAACTAATTCTGTTCAGTATAAGAAATATATATACCTATACACAAGATATGACAGAAACATACAAGAGAACTGTGTAAATGAGACTAAGTATTTAGAAAAAGGTCAAAGTACATATTGTCTTTCTGGACTCAAAACTAAGGAGTTAAATTTTTCAAGAGTAATAGGAAATTACAGATATTGTCAAGCTACAAATACACAAAACAATAAAATGAAAACAATATTACAATACCAGAATCAAGAAATTAATGGTTGAATAATTGATCCCTAGCTGAGGCAAGCTTTAACATGTAGGAAAACAGAAATCTCTCATATTAGCTTCTAAGGAGAAAATATTGGCAGATGTGTTAATCTATCCCAAGGGAAGTCTTGGTTCACTCAATAAGACAATCCCAGATTTTATTTCAAGCAGAGTAGTCCATGAAAAAAGGTCAGTCTTAGATTATTAGTCTCTTAGTTTGTCAGAGCTGAGAAAGCAGTTAAGGCAGTTTATTAATGGAGTTATAGTCACAAATGCATTAAAACCATCTGCCTTTTTTCTTTTTAAGCCCATATTCCTGGAGACTGCTTTTAAATATTGGGATTGTTGGTCTAGGACAGGACATAGGAATTCCCCACTTTGCATTGATAGTGTCCTTCAACCACCACTATAGTATGATTCTGATGAGTTCTAAGTTTATGTACCACTCAACATTAATTATGTTTTCTGCAGACCCAAAGAGCAGAAACCCTTATCTTAAATCTTAAAATATTAAAATCAGATCAGTGAGTGACAAATTAGAGCTAGAACTCAGGGCTGCTGATTCTCTAATTAAAAAAAAATGTTTTTCCATTAGGCTTTCAAAATTATATAATACAGTACTACCATTTCCACTGGTCTTTTCACATGCCAGTCAGACAGAGCAAACAATAAATCCACCCTTTTGAATTACAGCAGAGTCAGAATAGGAATAAAAAAATAGATCTTGAACTTCTTCTGATGGTCAATAGATTTCATTTATCTTACATATTTTTTAAAATGATTTTTTATGCCTTTACAATGAGCATGCCCTTTCCAGTTGATCAATCTGATAAAGCAATCTCCTCTACAAACATCTGTTTCATAACCAAAGTCTTCATATATATTCATATTTTTTCATCCAACTTATCAGAAGCATTTAAGTATACTATCTAGGCAGTAAAGAGTAATTAAAAATAAAAAAAGCTTTATGCCAGAGGATAATTTATTAACACATATTGAATACATTGAAACAAATTAGTCAACTTACCAAATATATTTTTTAAATTAAAAAACGTTTTAGGGTGTCTTTCATAGGCTAGCCACCTTTTTTCTACTCTCCAGACAACAGCACTGTTTGTACCGCATAACATTCTCTGTAGACATAGCTGACTAATTGAGGCCTAAGCATCTAATCCAGAGTCTACATCGAGTCCATCAGATTCTCTCTCTGAGAAATATACAGTTAGTACACTTAACTATGAGGCAATTGTATTCAGATTTAAGACTTTTAATACATTAGGTTCAAATATAGCACTTTTCAGTTTCTTAAAAGGAAAAAAAAAATAGTAGCAAAGATGGTCACTGAGAAATAAACTTCAGTCAATGAAGTTGCTAAGCACAGAGCAGAATAGGCTGACTTTGGAGGTCAGTCCAGAGTGCATACACATAGAAACAAGGGTCTTTATATTTTGGGATGAGAAGTGAATTGGGAAAATTAAAATGGCAGGTTCATTCTCATGAAAAAAAAAAAAAAAAAAAACTGGATACAGGAAGAGGCATGTTATGAAAGTGCTAAACAACAAAGACAAATGTTATAACATAATGTGATCATTTGTCTGTCCTTAAGTGTAAAAGATATCATTCTCTTTTTTAATTAAAAAAATCTGGAACATTTACTTCAGTTAAAAGAACAAGATATAGGGCCCTCCCTGGTGGTGCAACGGGTTAAAGCACAGCATTGAGGATCTAAAGCCGCCTCTGTATGAGTTCGAGTTCCGCCTGCCCCGGAGGTGACCACATGGTGTGGCAGACCTCTCCTGACTCACCTGCTGCTCCCCACAGCAGTGTACTTCGCCTATCTGCCTGTTCTGTTCCCCACTCTGTCTCTGGTGAAGCCCCTGAGCCTCTGGCCTATACCCCAGTTCTGTATGCACAGAAAAAAATATAATAAAAAAAAAAAAGAACAAGATATATATTTTATTCAAACCATCAGAAGTTGTAAAACTGCTATTAGCAGTTATTCTAATCAAATTAAAACATAGAAAAAATGATTTCTTTATTTAATTTTTTATGACAAAAAGTTGTATTTCTTTTTTAATCTTAGCTATAGTAAACTTTGAAGGTTATTTGAAAGCCACTGAAAATCTATGTGTGACTCTAAGCCACTCTACACCACTTTAGAGTAAGTATGCTAAGATCAGATTGTGTTCCAAATGGTTCCTTTTTAGCACAAACATTCCCTAAGACTCCTAGTCTGCAGTACAAGCCAATTCAGCAATGTGGGGTCTGTAGCTCTGAGTCTGAGAAAGAACCCAGTTGTCCAGTCTCACAGATCTCCCCACCCATTCCTCATACAACAAAAGTCCTTATCTTTCTTCATCTTCTTTCAAATACAGTACCTTTCAGTAAGTGCAAAACTGAGTAGGTAGTGAAAACACTACGATTTCTTTAAGCTCATGCTAACATTCCTCAGCCTTACTACCTGAAAACACCTTTTTCCAAGTTTGATACTTGTGGTAAAGAATGAACAACCAGTCTATAATGAATAATGGGCTATTGATTATCAGTTATAATCATATAAGTAAGCCCATTAGTAAAATTAACAATCTTGCATTTGAAAAAATTTAGTTTGGACTACAGAAAGAAGATCATTCACTTGCCCATTTTGTTTTTCATATATTAAATGGTCCTATAATTATAATTAAGTAATTATCTTTTGATCTGAACCTACTGGTGATTTTGTTGTAAACACCAAGGAAATAAATATAGCTCTAATATTTTAAAATCTTTTGAAAAACTGAAGGTAAAATCAAGGGAAACTCAATATAACCACGATAATACACAGTGAAAGGGAACAGTCAATACTGTCCTTTCAGACTGAAGGTACATTTTAGAAACATAGGCATGAATAAAAGGCATGCTTATGAAGTTTCTTATAAACAATAGTGATATTTATTACAATAGGGTATAACTTAAGAGTAGCAAAAAAAAAGTCTGTATTTTTGTAATAATGAATGAATTAGCTTGTATATTGATTCCAGTCTCATAAAGTGAAAGTGCCATATAACAAGATTGTATAGTATTTGCACACACAAAAATTGTCATCTGAAAATACTTGTGAAAACCTATTTTTATGCCAGGATCTAAGTTGAATGCATAATTTAACACTTATTTTCAGAACAAATAGCCTGGAAAAATTTCATGCACAATTGATGATAATTTGAGTGTGCAATCCATGGTTAGAGCTCATTAGCATATTCATTCTGTCTAAGCTCTGTGTGCAAATTTAAATTGTAGCTTCCACAAAATGACTCCTAAAAACTCCAAAACACTGAAACCAGTCACTGTTAGCACCAATAGTGGAGCTGAAGACTTAAAACTGAAAGCAAATTTTTGGAAGAGATTCTCAACTCTGAGAAAATGATCATAACAATACTCAATGTACTTTGCATTGGGTTTATAGTGAATACAAAGGTAAATAAATAAAGAGGAAGACTGAAATATTTAATAGAAATTTCATTTGGGGGTGACAAGAGGAGGGAAATTTCTGTGTGTGTGCATATAAAATTCCTAGTGACATATTCCAAATTGTTCCTACTTCTCAGATAGTGATTTTTTAAACTTCAAAGTGGATTCTTAAGAATTGATTTATATATCATTACATTAGCAAAAACTTTTTTAAATAATGAACATTAAATGCTTTAATTTTAATGGGGATAAGTGTAGACAGTTTTCTTGAAATGACAAAAGAGGCTTAATTATGATTTATAATCATACTTGCATACTACATTTGATGATTTGATGTATGACTGCTACAAATTGATAATGTTTTTGTATCATTCATTTGTCCTCAATGAGTTGTCCTTTTAAAAATTATTAAAAGTAGAAAATAGATCTTATTAATAAGTAAGGATTTTAAAATAAATACACTTACCAAAATGTACCCAAAATCTAAGGCATATTTTACTATGCAAATTACTGTATATGATTTTTAAAATTTAAATATATTTTCAACAAATTTTAACCATCTTTCACTGAAATGTGTGGATATTTTCATAATTTCAATATTTTCTATAATTAAAAATCATTTAAGTTACTTTGTTAGACATAGACGTAAACAACTTATTGAATCCTCCATAAACAAATAATTGAGAAGTCAATGAAATTTTAAAGAGAAACATTGTCTATAAACCAGGATTATATATTTAATAATACAGTTTTGCAAGAGTATGCCTTTCAGCACTGAAGCATTACATAAGAGGATTTTGACAAGGTTAGTATTTGTGTTGCTAATGGAAATTATTTTTTCGAGAATTAACCTTTAGGCTAAAGAATGACAGATATTCAAATAATCTCAAATGAGTATTTAAATTGAAAATTTCTATTCATTCCTGCCCCCCAACAGAACTTCCATTCTGGATTCCAGCATGTCATACACACAATTGAATTCTTAACAGCTGCCATTCAAAAGAACTACAGAAGACCATTTGAAAGTAATATTTTGCTCTGTGTGACATCTCATTTTTTTCCCTAAGAAATCATAATTTTTTACACACCTCATAGTCTTCCTAACAGGAAACCAGCTCTGCCTGTCATTTTGATTGGGGAGGAACCTTATTTTCCAGGTCACTGACTTGAATCTTGGAGACAAGATATTCATGAGGGACCTGGATATGGAATTTACATCTCCGTGTGGAGTTTTCCTCTCCATTTGCCAGCATACCAGGTCAGTGAGCTGCTTTGTCAGAGGGAAGATAATGGCTGCTGTAGTGCCCCCCACTTATTACACACTCAGTGCTTCTGACCTTCTTGGAAGAACCCCCCCCCCCTCAAAGTATTCTGATTCAGGACATCCCCCTACTCTTTAAGACCCTTTCACATCCAGGTCCTCAAGTCTGAAATATAACATTACATTTGACAGTGGAGGAGACAACTCCCTTATGCTAGATTTCAAACTTTTTCCCTCTACTAACATTTCTTGCCTTTATAAAAAAGGTAAAGCTGTTATTTTTAAAAAGGTATATTTTGTAAGATAAATGCCCAAACTCAGATGAATCATCTGATTCAGTAAAAATAAAGTGAAAAGAAAAACATCAATACAATTAAAAAAATAACAAAAGCAAACTCGGAGTTTGTCAACATTTATTTACAACTTAAGCTAGTTAGTCCTAACAGTCATAAATGTCCCATATTTTTAACATGAAACTAAGCAACATTTTATTTTTGATGAAGTTAAATATATGTATGTAATACATATACACATATACTTCATACATCATAATGCTGACTCAGAACTTGGTAAAATCAGAAGTGACTCCTAATGACTTATTTTGATTTTTCATGATAAAATGGAGTTTCAAGACATCAAGTGATAGAGACAAAGCATGGGAAATATGCCTTCATTTTCTATCCAGACTCTCAGATATCATCGAAAATTACTTCACTCTCTGCCTTTTTTTTTTCAAATTTTTCAACAACCCAAGAGGCCTAGGGTTTTCTGATCATTTGGATGAAAAACCAGTAAAGAAGATCTTATATGTACACCTGCTATCAAAGCCCGTGGCTGCCTTATTCCAGCAGAGGATATCTTACTTTGGATCAGAAATGTGTCCCATAGGTGGTTTCCAATCACATCTGTACTACTCTATTTATGATTTATTCAATGGTAGTAACCATAAGCAAGTATAATTTTGGGGCAAAAAGAAACTCCAAGGAATTTTAAACATTTAACATCCCTCCATCTCTTTATTTCAATTTAATGTATTTGTTGGTAAAAAGGAACACACATATTCCATTATGTCTAAAAAATAAATCTTATGGATTCAATTTTTTTCTCCAAAAGAGGAAACATTTGTCTACTGATGTCATAGAAGTTCCCAAAGATTTCCCCATACTTAATTTATTTTGTAGGTTTCTTAAATTACAATTTTAAAATTGTATATTTGTAACTGTGTGGTCCCTAGGAGAAGGGAAGTTCCAGGTTCCCTGCCCCACCCAGAAGGAGGGTGGAACTGAGCAGAGAAAAAGGAGAGAGAAGAAGAGAGAAGGAAGGCAGATGGAGAAGGAGACCTAAGGAAGCCACATGGAGCAGCAAATATGTGATGAAGAAACCGGGCTTGTTTCCTGACCCTGGACTGGTTAAGGTAGATGTGGGTGAGATACCTGTAGGGAGGTGACTATGGCAGTGTTTATATTGATTTTGATGTTGCTCTTTTCCTCTCAGATTTGTCTGGCCATTTCTGACCCTTTTCCATGGGTCCTGGCCAGAAGGTGCTTTAGTCTTGTGGCAGGCTTTCAGGCCTTGCTTTGGGCCAATCCCTTTTGGGTTGACTTTTGCCCACGAGGGGATGGGTAACTTCAGGGGTTTGATTTAGAAGTTACATTCTTTGTGTTTCATATTGTATATTCACTGTATTAAAGTCACTTTTCATTAAAGCTTTATATGTTTTGTCTTGTTGCGGCGGATGGCAGAACCCACTTAGAGCAGGCAGGTTTTGGGGCTTCAGGGGTGCCTCTCTCTGAATTGAGGTGCCCAATAACATATTCATGATGTGGTAAAATCATCTGATTGCTACAAAGGATGCAACAAAATGATTATACCATGTCATGTGTAAAATGCACTACATATTGAGGAATATTTTGATGGACAAAGAGATTTAAAAGAATGCATCTAGCTTTTCAGAACATCCTCAAAGTCAGGTAGTGAACCAGTTGCCTTAAAACATCTTCCATTCAAATCTGGTCTCACACAGTTATTAAAAAGTTAGAAAAGATATAATATGCCTTTTAGATAAGTGTGCATATTTTTCATTAATGTAATACCAATCTCAACCTCTATCAATTTCTTAATAGTTAATTTCAATGTGAAATCTGAATGTCTAAGAACTTTCTATGTATGAGCCCTCCCTGGTGAGGCTGTGGGTTAAAGCAGAGCACTAAGAGGCTTAAGCCACTTTGCATGAGCTTGATCCCTGCCTGCCCCTGAGGTGATCCACCTGGCCTGAGGGACCTCTCCTGACCTGCCTGCTGCTCCCCTCAGCAGTGTTCTTCATCAGTCGGCCTGTTCTGTTCCCTACTGTCTCTGGTGAATTCTCTCACTGCCCCTGCACCTCTGGCCTGTACCCAGTTCTGTAATGCATAAATAAATAAATCTTAAAAAAAAAACCTTTCTGGCCCTCCCTGGTGGTGCAGCGGGTTAAAGCACAGCACTGAGAATCTGAAGCCACTTCCGCATTCCCGCCTGCCGCCTGCCCCGGAGGAGACCACATGGCGAGCCAGACCTCTCCTGACCCGCCCTCTGTTTCCCTCAGCAGTGTACTTCGTAGATCTGCCTGTTCTGCTCCCCACTCTGTCTCTGGTGAAGCCTCTCACCGCCTATGAGCCTCTGGCCTGTACCCCAGTTCTGTATACACAAATAAATAAATAAATCTTTAAAAAAAAAAAAAAAACCTTTCTATGTATTAAAGTCCCTAGTCTAGTCTTCATCTTCAATGAATCCTTTATCCACACCTGATTTTTTTAATTATTTATTTTTAAATCATGTTGTGCCTTTTTCCATCTCAGCTGCAATCCCCATGGACTTCCCATCACCAATATTTTAACATAATAATTGTTCTTTTAGAAAATACTGGGATAGTTACACATTTAATTGACAAATATTGACACATTTAATTATATAATACCCACCCAAATGCCCCATTTATAAATACTACTGCAGATTAGAGTTTCTAGGTTAAAGAAAGGTATCATATAAAAATTAGGCTGACAGTTTTAAATTCTAACTTTTCAATCATATTTCTAGAATTTGTACTGATTTTGTTTTGCATTTTTCTTTGAATGTGTATGAGTGTATATATATCCATACACACACACACACACATATATATATATTCCATACGTGAGTAAAATCTCTTGTACTTAGTCTTTCTCAGAAATGAGGCTACTAGAGGGAGTGGGAGTGGCAGCAAAGGGATAAAGGCTGATCAGACTATGGTGAAGACGAAGAAACATGGAAAAGCAGAGAGGGCAATGTAATAGTGTAATAGCATTGGGACTTCAGTGGTAGGTGAGTAAAGCATATACACTTATCAAAATTATACAGTTTTGTAACTGAATAGTATGCCAGTAGAATTTGTTTAAAAAATAATAAGCCACCCAGTCTTTGGCATTTAGTTATTGCAGTATAAGCTAGTACAACACACACATTTAACTCACACACCATGTATTAATTTCCAAGGAAATCAGAGGTGATGTCACTCCAGTACATAATAAAAATGTTAAAAGAAAAGTCCCTCTCTATCTCTCTCATATACAAATATATACACCATGCCACCCCATATAAATAAGTAACTTTGGTCAACTGTTTTTTCAGTTAGGGTTATAAATTAAGCATAATTATAAAAAAGATATAATCCAAATTTTCTGATTCATTAAAGAGCTCAATTACTGATGTGCAGTGAATAGAAGCTTTAGAAATAAGGGCTGAATTTGGATTCAAGTATCAAATCCTGAACAAGACACAAACCCTTTCACTCTCTGAATTTTTAGTGCATTCGAAGGTAAGATTTTTTTTTTCTCACTGAGCTATTGTGCTAATTAAATTAAATGTGTATGTGTGAGTGTGTGTGTATGTAAAATCATACCTATCTTATCTAATAACCTAATAAAATTCAGCCTCGGGAAAAGTTAGAAATCTAACACACATGGTGTTCACTATTTTCTTCAAGCACGTTCTTACCACCTCACTGTCCAAGGAGTAGTCTTGCCTTTGTGCCACTAGATTGAGATATTCTAGGTTGTTGTTCTAAATAACTGTATTCTGTCACCATTAAGTTTCTAACATTTTATTTCCAAGTAGATTATTCCCTACATAACTAATTATCCCCTCAAGTTGAGATATAACTTTCTCCGCCCATGAAGTCTATAACTGACCTGATACGTTAAACTTTATAGTGAAAAGTGTTTACAACAAACATAATAGCTTTGGCTGACACAAACATACACACACATATTGCTAACCATTCTTGTTACTACCAATTTATATTAGAGAGTAAGTTTTCTAATTATTTTTCTTTCAAATCATTTTCATCTGAAATTAAGTCACTTAAGTAACCTATATCTCTGTTCATTTTTTAGTATCTCATTTAAAATTTTACTGTTAAAAAACCTAAAGGATTTTTTATATCCTATTAGGAAAACTATATAATTAATAATATTGAAGCTTGAGGGATACCAAAACCATTTGCACCTATTTCCCAAACATTTTTGAGTAATAATTCTGGCAAAACTGCAGTGCTACTTTTAAGAAAACCTCCTGGAAAACTCGGGTCATCTGTTCAAAGTCCCTAAACCTTTATGTTCAACCTGCAGGAAGCTGCTTTTCCCCAGCCCCCTACTTCAAACCTGAATAGAAGTCCAAATAAGGCCTTCTGTACTTTCTATCGTTGGATTTTTTTAAGCATTAAGGATTATTTCCTCAGTGGATTTCTATTAGGGCGGGAGATTATATTCTTGAGCCTCTTCAAGTCTCTATGAATACAACCAAATTTTCAACATGGTGCTATACAAATGTGTTTCAAACCTAACTACAGGGACATTTCTTTGTTCCTGTGTATAATTTCATTTCCACTTCTACTACACTTCTGAAGAAGTGTATTTCAAGTTGGTAGAAGGAGAATGAGACTAGAAATAAAGAGACATAGGATTTTGATCTATAGTACTGCGGACGTTGTGAGATAGGTGACTTCACAATCTCCTTCCTTTCTCATCTCTCAAATCAAGACAAAATTTCTGCCCTGCCCATTCCTCCAGTTTCTGTGAAAGTAACTATTGTGAGTATTTTTAATAAATTCTATGTTATATAATCATAAATAAATTTCTTTCATTATATAAATTCTAATTTAAAGTGCAAATATTTATAAATCAGAAACTAGTATAAACTCCAATTTCAAAGAATTAAGTTGGTCATATGAAGATATCTACAACCCTGACAATTGAAAAATCAGTAAATCTACCTATTTTCATGTTATTAAAGTTTTATCTTGGGAAACAAAATTAATGAAAAACAAGTTTATTTTCAAAATTTCACATACACTTCTCTCAAAATAAATTTGATCTCATTTAACTACTAAAATACGATAAATTTTTACTTTCATATCAAATATTAAAATAGGTTTTAAAGATATATTTACTCAATTGTTTTTTTAAAACTTTCACTGAAAATTAGGAAGAAAATCATAAAAACTAAAGAAAAACTGACAAAAATTTTATTTCTTAGTATTTGGAATTTGCTCTTTACTCTTTCACATCAATTTGTACCTTTCTAAAGATTATACTGATTCCTTTAAAGTGATAACCTAATAACCATTGAGAGAATTCTCATTAAGTTTATTTCCCCTGTTGGTATCTAATATTTTAGAAGTAGAGACACTATCTTCATTCTGGTCAATTTTCCAAGAATGTTTGTATGGAAAACAGCACTGAAAATAAAGATAGCATTAGCCTCTAGTGAAAACAGTGGTGGGTTTGTTTCAGTACATGATAATGAAAATAGTATGTATGTCTCTCTGGGGCAAAGGACAATTGGGCTTAGTGCCCATTATAAAAGAGTTAGGTTTTCTAAGCTCAGATTTCCTCCCTTATAGCACTGTCCTCTGCACATGCATAAGTTACCTATACCTATTTGCACTGCTCTATGCAAACCAACATAAATGTTAATAATTTGGTTTTACAACTACTGTGGAGTAATGAAGTTCTTTTACACTTACCCAGGAATTTCATGTGTTTTACCACTGTTTATGAAACTGTGGCAGGCTAAAATTGTTAGCATTGTATGGAATACGATGTTAGATCATTCTCAATTCTTGACAATACTAACATTTGATAAAGGTTAATGTAAATGATCTTTCTCAGTATTTTATATCATTGAATTTCAATGGTGATCTGTCAATAAATCTAAGGCATGTTCACACCCAGTGACCAAGAAGACACTACTGGAGTAAACTTTCACTGCAACACAGTAAGACCTGGAATATTAGCTAGGCAACTAAAATTGAAATTCAGGACTCACTTAGACCAGTGGGGCCACTGATTTTTTTCTTGCTATTGAACATGAGTAATCAATCATTTTGTTTTTGTCCACATGTATTTTTAGTTAAAACCAGCTCACAAAACTCAGGAGTAGTGATCAAGCTAACCCATAACCCACATTCGTTTAGACAAAAGTAAACAACTAAAAATCTCAGCAAATCCTAGTCTTTAGTCTAGGAATTCACAATAGAGACACGGGACACAAAATATTTATTGTCGTGGGGATGTACTGACAATACCATTAGGTTGCTATTGGCAAGATGTATGCACAATGAATAACAAGACATAAGTCTTAGTCAGACAAAAATGAAGCAGACAGATATAGCGGTGATAAGAGACATGTAAGACTCAAAACAGACAGACAGAGCAAGAAAGATAGATGCTTGCTATCAGTACACTTTGCATGGATTCTACTTCTTGCACTGATGTCCCTGGTGCTCATAAGGTATTTTTGTATTCTGACAACATATTATCTTTACTCAAAGAACAAAAAATTTGCAGATTAAGTGCTTATCAATTTTATTGATTTTCATTTTTCTAACTTTGATAAAAAATACATAATTTATTTAGTGTTTTAAACTCATTAGAATAAACTGATTCCAAGTCTGAGACCATCCAGAGCACATCACTATACAATGGAGTCATAAAAGTTGATAGAATTAATACAACAATTTATATGAAAAAAGTATAACATAAACTAATCCCAAATATCACAACCGTAAATATTTCACAATTGTGACAAAAGCAAAAGACATAGAACTGGACAGACTTGACTTGGAAAAATATCAGTGGTTTTTGCATAGACAACGTAATTCTCTGACCCTCAGTTTTTCCACCAGTAAAAACAGTATCATTTTTATTTTTTCTGCTATTTCAGACTCAGTAAAAATAAATGAAAGATAAAATACATTAATTTTACGGTCACACCCCATAAGAAAGATAGTATAAGACTATTGTAAACTTCAGCTGTCAACTGAAGTGATTTTACTGTCCAGGTATAATGCAGACTTCCTAGCTACCCAACAGTTCCTTCCAAGCTATGAAGGAAGATCTTTCAGGCTATGAGAAAGAAGCTGAATTATGGTCTCCATGAGAGTTGCACAAGGATAACTGTCATACATTAAACAACTACTATAAAAATGTGTCATATTATGCATACTTTATATTACTCATTTCTCATAACAAATTAGGTAGGAAGTATTAGTATTATGATGATCTCTGTTTTATTGTAAAAGGGAATGTATTTTGAGAAGTTAAATAATATACTATATTCATTACAGTAGAGGATACTTACCTAATGGGATTCAGAATGAAGTTACAGCATAGATTTGTAAAGCAACCCAGTCCCTGGGCTGGGCACCCAGGTCATATTCAAGTAGATTAAATCCAAATGAAGTGGACAATCAAATGGAAAAACACAGTCTGAAAAGAGTCTTGATTTCCCCTAGCTTACCAAATCTGATTATTCCAGATGCTCACTGACCAAAATAAATGGGAATACGAATATTTATCAAGGATGACTCAGTTTAGTGAAGAACTTGGCAGAGGATGAGCCCAGAGTTTGGAAATTTCAATGTTAGTAGCAGCTTGTTGGTCCCTGAGCAAGGAGAGAGGGACCAAAACTATTTTCATTTGAACACCTTGTCTTTTAAAGATATTTTAATAATAGAGTTTATCTCCTATGACCTAGCATTTTAAATATCTATATTTTTCTAAATATAACTCTTAATAATGTTTGTTGATCTTCCAAGCATTTTGAAGACTATATACTTCATTCTTATGAAATAGTCAAGACTGAGTACAGGGTTTAAGTATAGTTATGTATTTCTGGTCTTCCTGTCACAGATAAACTTGCATGCCTGGCAGCAATGTCAATATCATCTCACAGACAGGCATTAAACATAGGGGAGATGGTAAGCCATCACTTAGATTAAATTCCATAGGCTTTTTCCCCCCATTATAAATCTAAGCCATCTGACCTTAACAGCAGGTGCATCCTGTTACAAGAGATACAGGATCTAGTGGATAGACTAGCCCTGCATGATACACACACACTCTATTTTATGACATCCCTTTTGATAGTGAGGGTTAACTACAAATTACTTGATATGACCAAAAGTGGGAGAAAACTCTCATCAAGGAGAAAGGAAAGTTTGCTTGTATAAATTAAGCAGCCCTTGAATAAACAGCAGTAATTGCTATAGTAAGTTTGCAAATCACAGAAACAATAGGACTACTTTTTTAATATTTGAGAATGTCAGTTTATTGCTTCCTGTTTACTTGCAATTATTTGAAAATAACCTGGATAACTTTATAATCAAGGTATTTCCTCTTGGCTCCCTGGTATACATCAGACTGCCTGAGGAGCGGATTGACATCCTAAGGTGTCCAAAGCATAATCAGTCTTAAGAGCTGCTAATGTTAAAATCCTGACTAATGTTAATCAAAACTAAAAAAAAAAATTTTCTTGTTAAACACACATTTGTACCTAGAGACAGACACTAAGATCACATTAGTTTCAAAAACATAGCTAGGTAAGTGAAGCTATCTAATTTCAGTATTATTTTGTCCCATATCCACTTTGCAAAAGTACACTTTTGTGTGTATGCCTGTGTCTTTGCACCTGTGCTTGTTACAAATGGTACTCAATATAGGTAATTTGAAATGTCAATTTTCTGTAGAGTTAGAGAAAAGTCAACATATCAGAAAAACAAACAGACCCTTCAATAAATACATTACAGTTAATTAAAAAATACTTTTTAAGCTTTTATGTGCCAGCACTGATTGGGCTAAATTATTTTGTTATCACAATCTCAGGAAATGTGTACAACTCTGCTGAATATTGTATTTAGTATAAGACATACTTTATATATCTAAGTATTGGCATATTTAAGCCCATATTCAGATATTAGGTAGATAATAAACTGGACCTAATTTACCTAAATGAGAATCAACAACTGGCTGAGTCTACATCCCCCTGCTATCACCTTCTGCATAGTGTGTACATTCTCCTTCAGCTAGAGACAGACAGCTATACTTTGGCTCAAACAGCTTGGGCATTCTTCTACTGTACTCTGCACTGCCTTTTTTAAGTGACCCTGTTCTTCCTAGGCTATAAGCTACATTTTGGCAGATACAATATTTTACGCAGATTTGCATCCCCATTACCTTTCACTTTGCTTAATACATAGTAAGTGATCAATAAGATTTAGTTGAATGAACAGGAGTAATGACTTTTTTTTTTAAGTCAATATACTTTTTATTTTCAAATATTCATCAACTCTTTGCTGTACTCTACCTTCAGCAACCCTTGTCAAAATAGAAATAAAAACATATTACAGAAGAAATTGTGGGGAAGGTTGAGATAATATTCAGGGAACGTCACTTGAGAAATAGTATTTGATAGCACAATAATAGCTTTGCAATCTAGGTTACTGTCTTAAGATAGGATCTTCTAATTCTTTAATTAATCATATCTTGTACATATTTAAAAGTCAAATCCATGGTATTCTCTCATTAGGTACAGTTCATCTTTAAATCTAAGACTCAAGAAAGAGGAGGTTATGAGGTGGGGATCTCTTCCGAAGACATTCAATGCAGAAGAGGTAATGGAAGTTTTGGTGTGAGAAGAGAAAGCACAGTAGGTAAATTAAGCTGAAGACAAAGAACTGCCAACTACTGTGGGGTGTAAGGAGCAGTCCAAATCCAACTGGTTCTACCTCAACCAGCATCACCACCCCATCAAGGAAGAGATGTGACATGATCAGAAAAAAAGAATGAAAATTCTGTAGTTCTTATTTTACAGGAACACTGAGTTGAAAGTCAGACAGTATGACAGGCCCACATTGATTTTCTAGGAAAGGCTGGGTAGATCACTAGTCCAGGCCATTCAGTGAAAGAGAGACTGTCAGGGGAGGAGATACAAACAGAAATCAAGTTATTCAAATGCCTACTGAGCAATATAGACAGCAGATTACCTGAACTTCAGTCTTCATAATTAAAAGACCACTTGAATGCTCTCTATGAAACTCACCTACATGAGGCAGACTCCACATTTTCACTTATCATCATTCCTATAATAGAGATGAGAAAAAGATCAAGTAACTTTATAAGTCATTAGGCCAATAGGTAGCAGAGTTGAAAGTATATGAGCAGTATGCTCATGAGCTAGTTTCATTTTAAATTAGCCTCAACAGGAGTAATTATAGTTCTAGCTGAGAAATCAAAACAATAAACTATTTTACAACATTTAAATTAGAATTTTCAGCTATAATTTCTATTTTCTCAAAGGTTCCTCTATATGATACTAGCTACTGCTCTTTTTATATGGGGTTAAGTACAGTGGATTGTCAGCAATCTCATTTATTCCCCAACTTAAAACAAATTTAAATTTGTTTAAAAGTGCTGTGAAGAGGGTAAACACACACACAAAATCAAAACAAAACAAAAAGTTGTCTTTTGGTTGCTTTGTCTCTCCATGGATATTCTATTTTGTTGCTGTTCTCTACAGTAAATCTTCTCAAGTGAGTTGTCCATTCTTACAAACTGAAGGTCTGTGTCCTCCCAAATTACATGTGTTGAATACTTAATATCTAAATATGATGGTATTTGGAAAAGGGCTTTTGGAAGATTAAGACTAGATTAGGAGATCATGAAGAGATTAGTGGTTTAAAAAAAAAAGAAGAAGAAGAAGAAGAAGAAGAAGAAGTTGTATCTTTCCAGGCCCCCTCCATTCTGAGGAAAGGATTAGGTAAGAAGACAAAGAGGAAGCAGTCACATGGCAAGCCAGGTAGAGAGCTATTACCAGGACCCCAATTTCTATCAAGAACATTGAGAAGTAAAATTCTATTTTAAACACCACCCAATCTATGGTATTGTTACAGCATTCTGAACAGACTAAGATAGTCAAACTTACTCAATTCTAGCTTCTGTTCTTAGCAATATAGTAAATTAATGCTTTCCAAGATTCACTAACATTGATGTTGACAAATCTCTGTACCTCACTGGACTTCCTGCTGCATTTAATAATTGTCCATGCCATCCTTTTTAATCTGTGT
The DNA here is from genome assembly GCF_000260355.1 of Condylura cristata. Classification (NCBI taxonomy): domain Eukaryota; kingdom Metazoa; phylum Chordata; class Mammalia; order Eulipotyphla; family Talpidae; genus Condylura; species Condylura cristata. Next base: position 51,068,996 of record NW_004567108.1, on the reverse strand, counting down.
GGCACCTCTACTTTAAAATCTGTAATACTAGGCCTTCCCTGGTGGTGCAACAGGTTAGGATGCAGCACTGCAAGCTGGCCACAGCCACCTCAGTATGAATTTGGTCCCCAGCCCCAGACGTGATTTGCATGGCACAGCAGACCTCTCCTGTCTCACCCAGTGCTCCCCTCCGCAGTGTACTTCATCGATCAGCCTGTTCTGCTCCCCACTCTGTCTCTGGTGAATCCTCTCACTGCCCTTGCATCTCTGGCTTGTACCCAAGTTCTGTATACATAAATGAATACTTTTTAAAAAAATCTGTAATACTTCCTTTCCCTGGCTTTCCCCTAATATATATAAATTGCACCCAGCTCCTATATAAGTTCGTCCTCCAGGCTCATCTTGGCTCTCCTTTTCTCTAACTACACAATTATCCTACGTTAACTGGTCTCAACTCATGACTTAAAACCCTGAGGCTATATGCCAGTGATTTCTGAATGTATTTGTATAGACTTCTCTTTTCTTGGACACTAATCTAGAATATCTGTCAAGTGGCATCTGACTGCATATCTAACTGTCAAGTGGCATCTAATATACAGATTCCAAAAACTCAAAATGAAGCTCTTATTTTTATGGGACTGTGGGCTTCTGTTGACATGGATAAAACTTTCATGCATCAAAATTGAAAAAAAAGATGTTATGTTATAGTTTCTGTAAAGGCAGGTTAAATTATGTTCAATTTCCAGTTTTATCATTTATAATCTGTGTATGAGTGGGCAAAGAATTGAACATACTTGAGCATCATTTACTTTTAACTTTAATGAGGATTCAAAGGTGGGTTAGTCACATATACTTCTCTAACATAGAATTTTAGAGTATCACACATCAGAGCTTGATAGGAGAGCACTTTCAAATTTTCTCTAAGGAACTATATTACACTGTGATGAAGGGTAAAGTAAATCATTCCTTATTAAGAAAGAAAACAGCAAAATATTTCTTAAAATTCTAAATTTCTCTGAGTGACAACAATGAACAAACCAAAATTTGTCATTGCATAGTGGCATAGGATGACACTACTTAACTTTATTAGTAACTAAATTATTATCTTTTAAGTCACAAACACAGTATTTAAGGATTAAATTGAACTGGAAGGGACTGAAACAGTAGGGTTGTTTAATTCATGGAGGCTTTTTGGTAACAAGGTCTAAAAACTAATGGCTCTGTAGCATCACCCCTAAGGTCCCAGAAAGAGCAGACAAGCATATTTGTAGCCCTTGCGCACACTGTATTCTTTGTCATAGCTCTCTAACCAGGACATAAATGGCATTAATGTAACTCTCCTGCTTACCTAAAACTATATCTGGAACTGTGTGTATTGGAGATCTTTCAGTTCAAAGATTCAAAGATTCAAACTATACTGACTTTTAACACATCTATTACCTAATGAGAGCTTCGTATTTGTACAATTCTCCAACAAACCTCAATTTTTTCTTATTTCTAAATAGAAAGATGATTTTAATCTGTAGCAAATAGAGAACTTCCATTCTTTTCCTCCTGCCACTTTAAGTATTTCTCCATCATTCCTGTCTCTTCAAAGTCAGCACATATACACACACACACACACAAACATTTCTGCTCTAAGTTTCCACTGTTCTATTCAAACACATACTTTCAGTCCATTATTATTCTATTCTAATTTCTCTCTCCCAAGGCAATTGTTCAGCTTCAGATAATCTTTTGTCTATCCTAGATGGCTCTTTCCACAACAGATATTTGTTGCTCAAAAATTGCTTTCATGGTCTTTTCTCAAGCAAGATTTCATCTTTTAGTTTCTAGTCAACTTAATGTCATTCCTTCAGCATTAATGCTAGTGGGAAAGCTCCTGGAAAAATTGTTAAGTTCTTCATCTACTTGCTATATTGATTCTCAGAAATCTCAGTATAAGTTTCATGACACAATTTATTCCAAAATCATGTCAAAATATATCGCTCCTCTGGCTACCTTATTCTGAGAGATGGCTCTCTTGGTTCAGTTGTCCATTTAGGTATTCACAGTCATTCTTTAAACAAATATTCAATTCCTACTATTAAGCAAAGCAAGTTGTACTGGATGCAGGAAGAAAATATAACACAGGCAGGATTTTCCTCCATGGAATTAACATTCCAACATCCCATTTGGGTAGATGGACATATATCAAATAGTTGAAGGACTGTCTAAAACATGACATATTTAGCTATGTGCTTTGAAGAATAAGATTATTTAATGGGAAAAAACCTCAAGTGGAAAATAAAGACTTTCCAGAGGAAGTGCTATTTGAGCTAAAGAATGGATGGCTAGAAAGCAGTAACTAGACAAAAAAATAGCATGGAAAGTGTCCCCAGGTAGAGAGAATGTGACAAAACAACTCCCCTAAGAGGATGGAGAAAGGAAACCCAGTGTAGCTTTAGCAGACATAGGCGATGAAGTATTTGTAATACATAGTACTGAAGACCATATCCAGAATAGGTTATCAAGCTATGTAAGACTTGTGATGTTTTGATCTTTGTCCCAAGAGCAATAAAATAGTAAATGAAAATCTTTAGTCAATGGTGGATGATAGAAGGGAGGTATAGTAATTAGATATGCAGTCTAAGAATCTACTCTGGCACATAATGGAAACGAGATTGGAATGCAGTTAAAGTGAATAAAGAAAAACCAGTTAAGTGAAACATTGGCAAACTAGACTAAGAGACTGGCAGAAAGAAAGAAAGTTTAAGTTAACAAAATGTATTACAACATCCTGAGTTTAGAGGTAGTCTCATATGTTTAACATGTTTCCTTCCATTTCAAAATCAGAAAACCAGGAAATTTATGACATTATCAATTACAACACTGATAAAGAGTCACACTATACAAAGTATCATGAGTCCCCAAGAAATGACAATTATTCCCAAAAGAGAGAGGTAAGATAGCCATTAATATCAATACTGGGTTACAACTCTAATTTTCACTACAGCAAAGAATTGGTGTCTCCTTCACAATGAACAGTCACAGTTTCATCACACTGATTGAATCAAAAATATAATTAATATTTCCCAGTGGAAATATATGCTTTAAATACTACCAGAATGGCAGCAATGTAAATGAAGTCACTTATAAACTGTGTAACTTATTAAATGTAAAGTTATGTCATTAGATTAGATTAGATTTTGTGTAAAACATTCAGAGATAATTTGTTAGAAGTTAGAAAATTTTGTTTCATTTTGCAACCCTAGAATAGCAGTCCCCACTCCTCTTTACAATGGGACAACCTATCTGTTGGAAGAGAACACAAAAAGTGCACAAGGCCTCTTGCAACATGCCAGTGACTAATATTTTCCCCTCATTTTTCTTTGTCACAGCAAGAAAACAAGAACAATCTCCTTATACCACTCTCAAGTGGTTTTAAAAGCTCTTTAAACTACTCAGCATATTAATGATTTGCTATTTATAAATTACACCCATTGAAAGGCCAAAATGACAAGTAAATAGAACACTGAAACTTGTCTCTGTCAGAAACTTGCCTCTCCCACATCCAAAAAGAACAAAGGCAAAGCACTTCCCAGTTGACACTAGTGTTGTCAGAAACTGAGCTATGAGACCTCTAAGACCTTAAGTGATGAGCTAGCTTTTTTTTTTTTTTTCTTCAGTAGAAAATCTTCTGTGGATCATGTCAAAAAGAACTTAAAGTAGAACTCTTCTAAAAGAATAAAAATGGGACATCAGCTTGCTTCTTGTATGCCCTTTTTCCTTTGTTTTTTAAATTACTAAACAGCTCAATTTACTATGATTCAATTCACATTACAATGGTCATAAAACCACATAACCTACCTTAAAAATAACAGTAGGGAAGATTCTATTTTGCCAGAAACCTAGAGAAGCTAAGTAAATAAAATGTACAGTTACAGCACATTACTCACACATATTTATAGAGCTCCACATTAGATGTTAATTTGTATTTCTAAATAGCTTTAGAAAGGATATGAAATAGATGACAGTTTTTGTTTGGCTGTTTTCCCATCAGAATATAATCACTTAAGAACAGTCCTGCATACCACTGTCACAGAAATGGCAGCAGAGGGAAACAAGTAGTATTTGCACAAATGAGTACATACCCATCTATTTATTTTAAAAGGCAGAATGAAAGCTTGTATTCTGAAGAACTCATGTTGACTGTTGTTTAAATAATCAGTAAATATAGATTATGACAAGTAAGATAAATTATAAAACTTATTGGATTTGAAAAGGTATCATTTACTACTTAAATTGTACCATGCTTGACTAAAAACAGTCTATTGATAGTTGGAAAACAACAGAAAAACATAATTAGTCCCTAGTATGCTAAAGAACAGAAATCTACCCAGCAGTTCTCAGAGTCAGCTGGGATGTATCAGGCTGATATGACCTTAGAAAGAGATTGTAGATGGAGGAAGTGCCTTCCCCAAGTATTCTAACCTCAAATAAATCTGTCTTCTCTGACATTCTCTCTAGAGAATTTATAAATTAAATATAAAACGCTAATCAGGTTGCATATTGTATCATTCACATTCACAATAAAATAAATCAAAAGAATTTAGCATTTCATTGCCTATGAGCCTTTTGTGTTGGGTGTTATATAGTCTTGCAAGTGACTGACAGGTCCTAAGAGAATATATTCTTTTAGGGTGCTGGATATGTGGGACAAAGCTAGACCAATAGAGACTGGGAGAATCCAATGGCCTCATACACCACTTGCAAGTTGAATAAGAAACTATGTGTTGTTGGAGTGGAAGTGGAGGTCAGGTTATATTTTCTCCCATGACACAAACAGGAATAATAGATCATTAATTCCTGAAGTACTAATCCTCAGCTGTGTACTACGGGAGATGGAAGAAGGATTCTTCTGGCTATACTTGAGTAACTTAAGAGGTGGCATCTTAATATCATTTTCTTGCTTTTGTATTTTTATTCATTTTCATTAAGGTAATATTGTTTTACAACACAGTATATGATTCAAAAGTGTAGATGTATGTAACTGCACCACGCCTACCACCAAGGAACCCATAGTCCCCCACCATAGTTCATATCGTCCCTTTCATAGTCTGCTCTCCATCCTTCTTCTGCCTCTTTGATAGCTTCAGTTCTATAGTCAGACTTACAGGATTTGCTACTGGTTTTGTTCTATCTTGACTATTTTGTTTCTATCTCTTCCACATATAAGTAAAATGTTGAAACTTTCTATTTGAATTTTTCACAAACATTAAAAAAATGCAGTGCAATTCTATGATGTGAGAAAATGTCCTCTGGTGATCATGAAAGTAAGATGACACCAGGAGAAGCAGGAAGATGTCCACTGAGTGCTTGCAGAGTGACCATGCACATGGCAGAAAGCTGTAGATAGTAAACAGCAGCAGGTTAGCACTCTCTGCTGGCTTGCTATCATAATTCCAATTCCTGCAATACCTATGAATTTAAGCTAGTCACTTAGGGATTTAGAAGTCTTATTTCAAAAATCAGGTTTTCCATTATCTTTTCAGTAGAATAAATAGTCACACTTTTAAATATTTTATCTGTTTCTTATGAAACATTTCTCAAGAATTAAAGAAAGTTCACACTAATTCTGACCAAAGTTTGCAATAAGTAACCAACAGTGACAAGCACAAGAGAGAAAATATGAGACCATAGTCCTTTTGTAATTCTACCCAGATTCTTAAGTTGACCAATTTGTAAAACAATTAGATTTTTTTGTTTATTTTTATATATTAAACATTTTTATTGTATTAGATAAACAGTCTGTAACAGTCAAGTGTGACAGAGAAAAAAATGATTCCTGTAGTATCGCCATTATTTTGCACTTAAAATTTTAGTTTCTGGGCCCTCCCTGGTGGCGCAGCAGGTTAAAGCACAGCACTGAGAAGCTAAAGCCACTTCCGCATGAGTTCGATCCCCGCCTGCCCCGGAGGTGACCACATGGCGCGGCAGACCTCTCCTGACCCGTCCGCTGCTCCCCTCAGCAGTGTACTTCGTCAATCTGCCTGTTCTGCTCCCCACTTTGTCTCTGGTGAATTCTCTCACCCTCTGCATCTCCGGCCTGTACCCCAGTTCTGTATGAATAAATAAATAAATCTTTAAAAAAAAAATTTTAGTTTCTAACTATATTAACAATTATATTGACTGTATCTTATATTTTTTACATATGATAGCTTTCAATCAACATATTAATAAAACTACCTAAAAAGATTAAGATTTTGTTTTTATTTGGGTTTTGATCCTCTTTGGTTATTTATATCTCAGTAGGATATAAAGTAAAAATATGGAGCTTTTAAAATAGTTACAAGTAATATTTTTTTTTAAAGATTTATTTATTTATTCATATAGAACTGGGGTACAGGCCAGAGATGTGGAGGGTGAGAGGATTCACCAGAGACAGAGTGGGGAGCAGAACAGGCAGATCGACGAAGTACACTGCTGAGGGGAGCAGCGGGCGGGTCAGGAGATGTCTGCCACGCCATGTGGTCACCTCGGGGCAGGTGGGAATCGAACTCATGAGGAAGTGGCTTTTAGATTCTCAGTGCGGTGCTTTAACCCACTGTGCCACCAGGGAGGGCCACAAGTAATATTTTTACTGTGTAGTTTTGAAAATAGCATGATGTACAATTTGGCTTTATAAACAAAATAAAGCTTGCATTTATTTGTAGAGATTATTTTTTATTTTTATTTAACTATATAAAATTATCTAGCATATAAAATACAGCAATTTTTTTAAATAGCAAGATGCTTGTAAAAAGGTCAATTATTAAATCCTCTTTATTCTGCCCTTTCTCTCCCATCCATAAGTATTGATTTTTATTGCCTCTTATTTTTTTCTTTCATTATTTTATTGTGAAAATATGATCAAATATATGTATATATTAATGTTCATCAGTTCTTCACTATTGCCAATTTTCAAAGCTTTCTTCATTTATATTTTTTAATTAATGCTCATCGTCAAGATCATTCCACATCAATACTAGGAGATATTTCTTGGTCCTCTTTAAATTTTCATATATTTTGTGTTGTGGATTTACCTTAATATATTTAACTATGCCCTAATTATGAGCACTTTGTTTCCACTCTTTTGCTGTATAAGATGATGATATACACATAAAGCATAATATTTTTGCATACATAAATAACCACAAAGAGTGTCACATTAAATAGCATATATATTTTAGGCTTACATAGGTATGTGGCTAGTTCAACAAAGCACTTTCATTTTTGTCTAGTTTACATGTTAAAATAGTTTGGGAGAATATTTTCTAAACTGTCAAAAAGCCGCAACACTAAGGAGAAAGATGAGTAACATTGGGGTCAAACTAAATCAAGGAAGACATTCAAGTATAGAGAATGGAAATCAAGTAAATTCATATTAGCAAACTTTTCAATTAAGAATAATCCACAGGGCCCTCTCTGGTGTCACAACGGGTTAATGGACTACACTATGAAGCTCTCTGAAGCCACTGCAGTATGAGTTCGATCCCTGGCCAGTGTGGTGACCCACATGGAGTGGCAGACCTCTCCTGACCAGCCCACTGCTTTTTGAGCACTGTGTTTCAGTAGATCTGCCTTTTTTGCTCCCCACTCTGTCTCTGGTGAATACTCTCACCCACCACACTTCTGGACTGTACCCAAGTTCTGTAAGCATAAATAAATAAATCTTAAAAAAAAAAAAAAAAGAGTGTAATCCACTTAGGGTAAAGTGGAATTGTTGTATATTTGTTTTGTCATTTTAAGAAAGAAAGTAGAACATAGTCTGGAGCAGCTTTCTTGGAGAATTTGATTGGAGGCCATTATAGATAAATTTATTCTCCATCTAGACCAGAGAGGTTAGTTGAAACAAAAATCATAAATATATTTCAATGAATCCTAATTCTCCCATGTCCTTGAACTTCTAAAACACCATATGACAGATGAGGTGGCATATCTAGGGTTGTATGAAGAACAAGGCAGATGTGCTGAACAAAGACACGAGGGAATCATGGGAACTAGAAACAAATGAATGGTTGATCATGGAAGACAGTGCACCATAAGTGAACAGTGGGAAGCACAAATTTGTGCCTCATGAAAGAAAATAGCAAAATGATGGTTCATGATTAGACCTAATTTTGAATTTAAAAGAACATTTTTCTCATCAAATTAAATGAGATAAATGAGAAGTTTTACCTATAAAGAAAGTAACAAAAGACTTATGTCCCAATTGGAATGCTTTTTCAATGGGCACAGTTTTATCATTTTTATGGGCACATATTCATGTACTTTATTGCAACAAAATTTCATGATAGTTAAAAAAGTCAGACATAGTTTCAAATTATGCACAAATATATGCAGAGGTTAATCACTGCCCAATATGCTTCTCATTGTCCTTTATAGAGCTCAATTCAGTTCAAAAGTTATATTTGGAAGTCAATCTACTTCCAAATTCATCTTCCCATATTTAATATTTAATAGCTGTCATGATATATTTCCTTATTTTCTCTTTTTCAGTCACCACAAGGCTCTTTGATTATAATTACACTTCTTTTAGCTAACCAAAGACTCACATTACTACATATCCAAAGGATTCAAACTATTTCTTACTTTAAATTATAATATTCATGAGATAAACAAACAATAAATCACTTCTTATCTGTGCTTCTATAACCTACCTCTTTTTTTCTGTTTGTCAAAGTATAAGACTTGTACATTGATATTACATCAAAGCCAGAAATTTCTTCTAGTGCATGCTTCCTAACATTCTCTCCTAATTAAGCATCTAATCCAGAGCTAGATAACTGTAATCATTAACCACATACTACACATGCAGATAAATGAAATATGTTTTGATATATAGCAAGCATAAAGTTTACAAAGAGAGCTAATTTTATTTATCTGACTATTATTTAATTACTTGCTTAACTAAACTTTCAAGTCTTCACCTACTTGGTTAGCAGTAGAAAATATGTTTTATAGAACAGATTAGGTAAAATCTTTAGAATTCCTGCACTATAATCCCAAAGAAATACAAATATAATTATTTAAAATTGTATAGGTAATTCAAAAGAGAAATGATGTATTTTATGGTAAAAGCAAATTTGAATGATAAATGCATTGTAAAAATCATATTATATGTATGCAAAGCAACCAAACTTTGGCCTACAATAACAAAACAAAAAAAAATCTAATTACTCTCAGTGTCAATTGCTACATATTAAATGAAATATTAGATTAGAAATTATTAGATCACATGGAGGATATATTTTTTAATATTTTGAGAGAGCTCTGTACTGTCCAGGAGTGACCAGCCTAAAATAAAAACAACACCAGGCACTGAAACACTTCTATATTATTGTTCTGGCATCTTCAACTCATTTTCAACTCAAGTTTAAATCTTTTGGTTCAAAATGGCTGTTTGAGCCCCAGGTTGTATGTCCACACTCCCAGTCAACAGGAAAGAGAAAACATGAGTAGGCCATGCTCCCTCCCACTCTAAATGTAGTATGATATACTGCACTGGTAAAAAATAGAGCCATATCTTTTAGCAAGGAAAATCTGAAAATTAGTCTTTTTTTTTTCCAACTGGTCATATGCCCAGTTATTATCAAAAAAAAAAAAAAAGTGAGTATAATATTAGAGGACAAGTAATCATTTCTGCCATATCTTCAAATAAGCTTGGATTATTACTAGAAAACCCAGAAATATAGACCTCTCATTTCAAGAATTAAAATCAGTACAAGAAAAAATACAGATTTAGGAATGAAAATAGCTAAGTTTAAATATCCCCTTTATTGTATTATAGTAAATTACATGGAGTTTAGCAGTTAATACTCTTTCTAAGTAGTTTGTGGAGCAGCAGTAAGACTGGTAATAATTTTTTTTTTAATATCCACAGTTGAGCAATGAGTATCAGATGAAACAATGACTATACATCCCTTTTAGAAATAGAAAAACCTGTTTTAGAAATGGTATTATAATGTATCATTAATTAGCAATTGCCTGTGAGGAAGATGAAAATGCCATGGTAGGAATAAATAAAAATGTGAATATTTTGAATGATTCACTATACAATTACATTATGTGTAATACAAATAAAATATGTTTTACTTTTTTTCTTTCAGTTGACTCAGACACAATTCACTATCTTTTACACACCAGTGAACTAAAGTTCCTAAAAGTGTTGGCCAGAAGCTACTTCAGAATTTACTTTTTCAGTTCATCAGAGTGGGTGTTTGTCATACTTGGATCAGACACTGATATATTAATAATTCCAGTTCCTTATAGAATACTTTCCAAGATTCTGCCTTATGTGTCATGTCATTTAATACCCAATTTCATAAAAAAAATGGTAGGCCATTCAAGTGTTTGTGAAATGAGTGACCGATTTTTCAAATGAAGAACTAGAGCTATGAGAGGTTAGTTGATTTTCTCAAATCCACAAAGATATTGAAATCATGGTTCAGTGCCTTTTAAACCATATTCAATCTAAATGTTTGGAATACTACTTATGTAAAAACTAGTGCAAAACTAATGCAAAGAGCACATACATGCCTTTTTACTGATATTGTTCAACTGTCAAGATAAATTGAGGATTTGTGCGTTATAGAGTGTTGCACATAAATTTGGGGAAAATATCATGTTTTTTCCATGCCAATGTATATTCTGTGTGCCTATAAAAATAGTCAAAAAGAATATCATAGGAATAAACAGAAATACATAAAAATGAAAGAAATGAAACTATTGGGAAACCAAGGACAAAGGCTCAGCAGATGACTAGTAGTTTAGGCATCCTTTAGTTTGGGAAATTACTTCATTCCAATAATTGAAACATTTTATTGAGCCAATAATAAACTGCATGTAGATAAGCAACTATGAAAAGATATAGCAAATGAAACCTTCCTTGTATAATTTCTGATTGATCAAAATGAAAAATTCACATGCAAGAGAAATATAACCATGAGCATAACAACTACCCCATTAGCCTAGAGGATTTAAATATATACATACATACATACATACATATGAGATAAAGAGTAAAGAGAGAAGAGTGCACAAAAATAAATGCAGTATCTGATTAGATACTGATTTATCCTTTCATTAATTTTGGTTCTACTGGTTGGGCAACTTAGTGCTTTTAAGGAAATCTAAATGCCAGCTATATAGTAGGTAACATTTCCAATCCCATGTGCCACTGTGTTTCCCAAATAATTACCAAGATGAGCTTTATTTATTTATTTATTTATTTATTTATTTATTTATTTATTTATGCATACAGAACTGGGGTAAAGGCCAGAGGTTCAGGGGCAGTGAGAGGATTCACCAGACAGAGTGGGGAACAGAGTAGGATAACTGACGAAGTACACTGCTGAGGGAAGCAGTGGGCAAGACAGGAGAGGTCTGCTGTGCCAAGTGGATCACCATCAGGGCAGGGATTGAACTCATGCTGAAGTGGCTTCCTAGTGCTGTGCCCTAAACTGCTATACCACCAGAGAGGGCCAACAAGATGAGATTTAAAAAAACAAAAAAAAACAAAAAAAACTAACAATACATTTTCAAATTTTAAAGTGATTCAAGATGATTTCACATTTCAGAATAAAAAGATATTACTACAACATCATTACCCTTATTTATCTGGCCACTGCTTATGAATCTAGAATTATCTCATACTCACTTATCCCATACAAAAATGATATTTTCTTTCCTTCATTTATTAAAAATCTGTTTAAAATGTCTAATATCTAGAGAATGGTTTAGTTTGACACACACACACAAACCAGATATCTGGCTTCATGGAACTTATGTATGACTGAGTTATTAAAAGTCTGTGTATGGACCCTCACAGGTGGCACAATGGGTTAAAGCACAACACTATGACACTATCACAACCATTGCAACACTAGTCAATCCCCAGCCAGAGAGGGTACCCACATGGCATGGCAGACCTCTCGTGACCTGCCTGCTGCTCCCCTCAGTAGTGTTCTTTATCAATCTGCCTATTCTGTTCCTCGCTCAGTCTCTGGTGAATCCTCAAACCACTTGCATCTCGGGCCTGTACCCAATTCTGTATACATAAATAAATAAATCTTTAAAAAAAAAGTGTTTATGATCATCTAAGCTAAGAGCTCTCTCATTACTCTTTCATTTGGTTACCACTTAAACCCTCTGTTTTAGTCATAATTTTCATACTTTGGACCTTTGAATTTGCTGTTTCCTAAATCTAAAATGGGTTTACCTTCTCCAATGTCTCACCCCAATTCTTCTAGTTAACTCTTCTGAATCCTTAAGATTCAGCTTACTCAACAAGAACTACAAGAACCCACTCTTTAAGATTAACTTGGGTATTTTTCCCACATGCTGCTATGACATAAATCAAATACTGCATATTTTAAAAGACTGTTTTGTGTATTTAATTTATATTTTATTTAAGGTATATTGTTATGATTTGATTTTCATGATATGAACATAGATTATTCAATTCTGTAAAAATATTCAATAAGTATAAATCTTTGATTTATGGATACAGGAACATCATATCTACAAAAAGACAATACCTAAGCAAAGATACACATTTTTGCTATAGTGCTTGCATTGTTACAAAAATTTCTAAGAGATTTGTTTTGCTTGTTTACAATTTTCAAAGTAGCATCTAAGATAGTCAGTGTATAACTAGTGACTTAAATGATACATGAAGATAGGGAAGCATGTGAATATATATATACTTTAAGTGTATCTATCATGATTTATTTTGAGTATCTGGATCATATCTGATAAAAACATTTCATCACACCTTATTTTAAAATAGAAAAAAGAATCAAATCACTCACATAGGCTGTACACTTGATAATGCATGGGTAAAGAGAATACTTTATTAAGTATTGAATTGTACTCTTAAAAATGGAAGAAATGAGTGATCATCACAGTTTTTTGAGAAAATCCCTAAGAGTTTGAACATAAATAAATGAATTTAAATCTCAATCTGAACTTTAAGTAAAAACTTCTTTACATAAACATACAAGTAACTTCACATAAAACTTTATAACATTCTGAATATACTAAGAAAATTGGCAATGATAATATAATATCTGTGATCACTTAATCCACAAAAGTAATTTACAAATTGAAAGATTATGGAATTATTGAATTCAGTTGGAAATTTGTAATGTTCCCTATACTTGATTCCCTTTAGGGTTGTGAAACAGTGTTTCAGAGTCTTTCTGCAATGAGTCTCTTTCTCCTGTCCTGCAACTATTGATTTATTGTTGGTATTTTTGTTTTTCTTTTTTTTTTTAAAGTAATATTGGTTTTTAATACTTGATGCAGTTCTTACTTGGTTTCATTGTAAGCATGATACCAAAAAAGAATGGGTTTAATCTGAAGGTGAGTTCTAATGTAACAACTGGTAGTCAAGTACTAGAAAGTTCTTCATATCTGTCAAGACCACCTTTCAAAAATAAAGTCCTGTGAACAATATCAACATAAGCAGCACACTTTTTTCCAGGAGGGTATTTCAAGCTTCTATTTCATGAAGCTTTTAGGGGTTTAAGCACAAGCTTGACATTATGTGAATGCAGTTTGCTGTGTTTAATTACTATCATTATTATTATTATAGATACAGTAGTAATTATCTCTTCCTACTGTCTCATTATGTTTTGATCAAGTCACATAATAAAAGTTTACTGTAAATATAAGGTTAGGTAACATTCAAGAAAACATGTAATTATGGGATATATAATCATATACAATCTAAACAGCTGAACATTTCCCAACATTTCTAACAATTAAATGTTTAGAAAGTAAAGAACTAGCTGCTTTTAATAACATAGGTGCAGTTCTAGAGGCAATGGCTATAGAAGGCTTTATTTGTTGACCTAAAATTACTTTACTTCTGTTATATTAATAACATCTAGGTTTCTCAAAAACCTGCTGGCAAAAAAAAAAAAAATCTTTCCAGCTTTATTAATGATTCATATGGCAGTTTCTGAAGAGACAAGTCCCACAGAGAAGGAGCACTTGATTAATGACCTGAAAACACTTTTCCTTTTCAGCTGATTAAATAAAATTGACTGGATTTTTACATTTTTATAATAAAATGACCCGCAGGGCTGAGATGACACAGTGAAAGCAGCATGTTCACTCTTCAGCAGATTTTTATTTTGTCACTTGTAAAAATGAAAGGGCTAACCACCCAAGCAGAAAAATGCACTTTATCATTGTCCACGACTGCCATGCTGACAAACGCTGCATACAGATATAAAAACATGGAGGAAAATAGATAGTGTTTATATTCAGCATGATTTTGTCTAATGATGACTAAAGTCTTATTTTTTTCTAGACCCAGAAACCAAGTTATTAAGTTATTATTTAACCTAGAATTTAAAAAAAAAATACTTTTGCCATTGCTACAATATTTAGAGGCACTCAAGGTAACCAAAGTAGGATAATACAGAGGCATCACTATAGTCTTTCTTGCTGCTGGACCAAGGAGATTCTCTTTGGAGACCAAAGTTCTGTTCTTACTTTCACACTAACAGACTCAGAGACAGCCCCAGGCAAAAGTGTGAAGTAGAAAAAATTGTTTATTCCTGCATTTCCTAGCATCATCTTTCTTACTCTCTGGACAATTTGCAGAGCACTCTTCAGCTGGGTCCGATTTCTGTTTCTTCCTGTCCCTTTCCTGTCTCTTTGCCCTGTAAATCCTTGCATTGTGTTTGTCTTATCCAGTCTCCTTCCTGCAGGCTATGACAGCCATCTCTAGCTGTTATTTGAAGTGTATCATTTCCAGTCCCATTGTCTCAGGTGATCTCAAACTCAAGACTTTACAAAGAAATCATAAATTCTATATACTTCAAAAATACTAAAGTTTTTCAGCAGCAGACTAATTCTCCCATGTGGCATATATAAAGTATCTTGAATTTAATTGTTTTGTCAAACAGTAAGTTTTTAGCTAAATTCAGGGCTATCATTCTGTAACTTCTAGTCAGAAAGAGAGTTACTTCTAAAGAATTTTCTCTGGTCTTTCCTTTTATCATGTTAACTAGATAGATATACCTTTAGAAATTTTTCAGTCATCAGGAGCTGCCTGTGATGAAGCTAACCACCTCTTCCCTTCTCCCTAGTCCCCTTACCAGAGAGGATTAGTGTCATTTACTTTTTCTCATTACTCTCCTTATTCTCTAATTGATAATGTTGATAATGTAATAAAGGAGGGAATTTCAAGCTTCTACTTATTTTTATGTCTTCCCTCACCATTCTGGGCCTTTGAAATTGTGAATCCTTAGCAAGATTTTGAAGTTCCTCATGACCTTTAAAATTCAGCAATATTCCTTTTTCCCCTACAATTAATTTTGTAACTGTCCCTACAATTGTAACCAACTAAAAAGAAAAGTTTTCTAGCTAGTAAGAGTGATAAACAATCCACACCATAGAAAGTTAATATAACTTTTATTTTGGTGCACACATAAGTTTTCTGTGTCCACAATAATAGTCTGTTCCTCTTAATTACCTTGTTAGTTTGGCAGTCTTGAAATTCAAGTCACTCAAGCAAGTAAGTGAAATCATTTGAAACTGAAAGTTATTAAACTCAGAAAAGAATGCATGCAAGTCATTTACTTGACTTCATTTTCTATTTATTTGGTAAAGTTTTGGTATGATAACACAGGTATTGGTGTATTTTCACAAGAATAAAAGAAAATAAAATCACTGAGAAATATTACCTGTCAACCTAGAGGTGGACAAACACAATTCAATAAAAGCCATTACAGGCCCTCCTTGGTGGCACAGCAGGTTAAAGCACAGCCTAAGAAGCTAAAGCCACTTCTGCACGAGTTCGATCCCTGCCTGCCCCAGAGGTGACCACATGGCGCAGCAGACCTCTCCTGGCCCGCCCGCTGCTCCCCTCAGCAGTGTACTTCATCGATCTGCCTGTTCTGCTCCCTGCTCTGTCTCTGGTGAATCCTCTCACCCTCCGCATCTCTGGCCTGTACCCCAGTTCTGTATGAATAAAAAAATAAATAAATCTTTAAAAAAAAAAGCCACTACAATGCAGTACTTATTAATTCTACTGAATATTCTGATCAATTTCTTAATGAATACATAAAAAGTTCTGAGGTTGTCATGCTGAAGTTAGTAGAAAGAGCCATGTTTTTAGTCACATTATAATGATCAAACAACAAATGAGTAGATTAAGATGAATACTACTCAGCTATTGGGCGGGGGGGAAGGATGAAGAATGAATTTTCTGCTATTTATGACAAGAATAGAACTAGAGGGAATTATGCTAAGTGAAGTTAAGTCAGAAAGGGAAAGACAAACATCAGATTATTTTACTCATCTGTGGGATACAGAGAAACAAAACAAAAGAACAGACAAAACTGAACCAAAACAAATCCTAGAACTATGACTGTATTGACTTTACCAGAAGGAGAGAATGGGGAGATAAGGACCAAAGCCAGAAGGGAACTAACAGTTTGGGGAAGGATTATGGGTGTTATGGTGGTAGGTGTGGTGTAGTAACATAAACCTGAAGGGGTGTGAACCTATTCCTCAAACTGCTATACAATGTTGTAAATCAGTGTTATCTCAATAAAAAATAATAAATTATAATAAACAATAAAAAGAATACATAAATAAAGCTACCTGTTCAGATGTCAAAAAGAGCTATATCCTTGTTTTCATATCTTTCTGATACAGAATAACCTGGCTGACTCAGTTTTATTACAATTAACAATAACATCAATAATCCAATACACATAATGAGGTACTTATGTGATGAGTCTCCACTGTTTACTATTTTCTGTGCATTTTGCCCAAAAAAATAAATAAATAAAATACAGCATGATAGCATGGGTTTTGGTCTCTTTGTAAACACCACACATCTATCCCTGGAACTGTACAATTGCTCTTTGCTCAGATAAGTGTTGCATATTATATTCAAGAAGTCCTTCAAAGTCATTATGTCTAGATCTCTCATAGGTACTTTAGTGATACAAAGAAATGCACTAACAAGAAGCGGTTCATCCTCTAATCGTATTGATACACTTATTACCCATTCCCATTTTTAAAACATCACTTAATATTTATTAAACTCCAATATAAAAAAAACAGTTAATGTAGCTGGTTCACATGCTACACTCTTAATTCCCTGCAATCCTTTTTGTGTGTATGATATACTTCATATTTATTAAAATATATACACACAAATACATATGCACATGTGTGTATGTGTGTGCATGGTTGTGCATGTGTGTTCTTTAAGTAGTGTTTCTAATCTCAGGGTAACTGAAGACTGTTTTATTTCTCTTCATTGCAGTATCAGTTTAGCTCTTTTGTGTTACATAATGATTTTAGCTTTGAAGTTAAAGGTCAACTTCAGGGCAAGGAGCACTTTACTGTGAAACTGGAAATATAAAGAAGTGTGAATAAAATTGTTCATGACCCTTTGAGTTTCTGTGAGCCAGGACTTAAGCAAGAATTTGAAGGATGTCAAATGCACACTCGCTTCGACAGGCCATTATAAATGCCATACAACCATGCATAGCATGCAATAAGGGCGGTGACACTGGACACATGGTGGGGTGCCTGTAGCCAGCCATGAGATAATTGCATTTACATGGAGATCTCTCAGGAGCACAAAGCTCTTTATGGATTTCATTCTTGAATCAATTTGTTCAATTCCCAAATGTGTTCTGCTGAATTATAAAGGGATAGATTATATCCCAAGTTTTATAGATAGAAACTGAGGCTAAAGAAAAGAATAGTATTCTACTGAAAGCCCCAGTTCACTTTCAGAACTGTCCATTTTACATGACACATTCATACCGGTGCACTTTTGCACTTTAATCGAGAGCATACTGCTACCACACAGACACTGAGAGAGGCCTCGGAAAACAATTTCATGCAGCTTTCACTTTCAGGTTTATAGGCTCTCAGAAAAAGTTCAGTAGTTCAATTTGATGACATAATAAGAAGTTCAAAGGTTCACAGTCTATCAGTGAAAGTAATACCATGAAAGTAAAACATGTAGATTATTTTTCTCTTTCACATGCTAAGACATATTTCTGATTCTAAATTGACAGAAAATTCAAGAGGTCTGCTTAGGAATGTTACATCTTTGTTTAATCAAGTTTTCAAAGAGAGACTGGAAAGGGGAATATTAGAAATTGCTGGATCTTAGAGAATTGAAAATTATCAGACTCCATTTTCCTATAAAGTTGGATCTTAAAGGGTCTAAGCAATACAGGGATCTCAGAGGTCTTAGTATTCAACTTTCTGATTTTCTTTTGCTGAAGAAAACTTCATCTCTATGAGAAACACATTCTTTTTTCCAAATGAGGTCATTTGTATTTTTGTTTTCATAAGAAAACATAAAGATATGAACACTGCTAGGTCTGCCAATCAAGGCTCTTAGAATACCTGGTGCTAGTACTAACAACACAGATAAAGTCAAAGGAATGGAATTTGCTGACTTACTTCACTTTCATACATTACAACACTAAAAATATCAATCGTTTTCACTTTGTCAAACAATGTGGGGTGTTTTTTAGAGCAAAATTGAAATGCAGAATGAATTCTTAATAAAGTAGACTTAAAAATTTTAATGCAGGGGCCTCCCTGAAGGCACAGGGGTTAAAGATAACACAATTAGGCTGTTGCCAGCCATTGCAGCAAGAGTTCTGTCCCCTGCTGGCCAGGGAGCTATCCCACATGGCACAGCAAACCTTTTTTTCTCTCTTGCCCGCTGCTCCCCTAGCAATGTATTTCAGCATATCTGCCTGCACCCCACTCTGTCTCTGGTAAGTCCCCTCACCCCCTAGCACCTTTGGCCTAAACCCCAGTTTTATAAGCTATATAAATAAATCTTTTTAAAAATGATGATGCAGTTAACTTTATTCTAGAAATATAATGTGGGTTGACTATTGGACTCAATCTCAGGGTTATTTACTACTGATGTAATTTTCCATTTTTAAAACAAAATGTACTTATGTATTGGTTGTTCTTCTTAGAAAATTATACTTCTATTCAATCTACAATTCAGAATTTAAAACTCAGAATACTAGATGAAGTGTATCACACAGGTCCAAGATCTTGACAAGACATAATACCTTCATGTGGACAATTACGAATTCTAACCACAACGACAATAAAATATCTCACTGAGGTTTGCACCAAGGTGGGAGCATGGGTTAATGATGACATGTTATTGTATAATTACAGACACATTTACACAAATAGAGATGCTTTCTCAACTCCTCACCCACAATTACAAAATATGTGATTAAATTGTCCAGAACATGGAATGGAGTCTATGACTTCTCTGAACAACATATGCAAAATCTGTGTGTGAGCGTGTCTGTGTATGTGGAAAAGAACATGTAATTTTCTTCACAAAACTTAAGAAAACCCATTTTGAGGGAAGGCTAGTTATGTAGGTATGCTGGAGGCAGTATCTCTACTAGAGCTGTGCTCCACCAAGGGGTTGAGAGATTTGTGCCCTAGCCTCAAGCATGTCATAAAGCAATAGATTGACTTTAGGCAAATTACCTAATCTCCTCATGTCTCAGTTTTCTCTACCATGAAATGGGGGAAATAATACCCTGCACCTGCCCTTCTTAGCTCATAGTGTTATGGTGAAGATCAAATAAGAATTTGTAAGGAAACACCTTGCATTGAAGTGCTCTATTAATTTGTGCTTTATGGGGATCAATCCTACTGCTTGGCCCCAACACTTTCCCCTTACTTTTACCTCCCTTGTAAAATTAATGTGAGAGAAATAAACTCTAAGTTACAGAAAATTCCCCATTTAACACTATATAACAGTGGCTTAGCTAAATTTGCTATTTTATAATATTTCACATTTTTGAAATATGAAAGATATTACTAGGTACTGCCATTTTTGGTTACTCTTAACTCTTCTTTGCTCAATAAATTTTTATTTACCACCCACTTCCAGTCATTTCCTGAGTGAACTCTTTCCTACAAGGCCACATGAGGGCCTCTCTGTGCATCCTCAGAGCTCTATTCATGATGTATATTAAAACACTTATCAAACTGTAAAGTGTTTATTTATTTATGGGGTCTTCTGTTTCATGAGATTGTCAGGATATTCTCTTCATTCTTCTTTAAATTTCATAAGACCACCCACATGCATAGCAGGCACATGGTAAAGTAGTCACTGAATAAGAATGCTTATTAAACTACATTTTATGGGGGAAATTTACCTAAAACATGCTACAATTTTCTAAAAACAGACAAATTTTTTTTTGCCTATTTTGTTTGCACAGTTTTGTTATACAAGACTATATTTCGGTAGCTTTTAAAGAGAATGGTGTAGTGTTTTATTTTCCAAAGCACAGTTTCTTGTCACCTAGTAAACATATGACACTTAAATAGTAATTGGTCACATAAATAAATAAGTTGACTTATTTCTAAATAGAGCCCTTACAAAATTGTAGAGATAGGTGGAGAGGTAGTTGATAGACAGATAGATAGATTTATTTCTGTGTGAGAAAATTGTTACTTCAAGTGTCACAGTATCCATTACACATGCATTCAAATTTAAATAAAATTTATATCTATATCAACATCTATATATAAATATACCACACCATCTTTGGCCATAATCAACCTATGGACACTTAGGTAATTTCCACCTCTTGGTTATAGCAAATAGTTCTGGATTAAACATAAGGGTGTACATATCTCTTTATTTTGTGTTTCTCTATTTTGGGGGAAAATACACAGATGTAAGATAATTGGATTCCATGGAATCACCAATTTTTAATTGTTGTATTGCCACAAGATTTCCATTTGGCTACACCAATTACACCACTAACAGTGGATAAGGGTGTTCCTCCATCTCCTTTCCAACATGATTTTGTAACCTTTGAACAATTTCATAACTATAGTCTTTCTATCCTCGTCTTACTGTATATTATATTCATGTTTTCTCTTCAGCCTGGAAGAACTGTGTTTTCAAACTACAATGGGAAACAAGTGCACTTCTGGTAATCTGACATTTTATAACTTATAAGAAATGTTATTTTTATACATTTTATAAAATTAAGGTTAAAAGGTAAGAGTAGTGGCCTTAAAACATTGGAAACATGACTAGAATTTATCCTACCTTGAAAAAACACCTAGTATCGTCACTCATTCAGTAATATGTATTGCATCTATACACAGAAGCAGACATAACGCTCCCTTCATGGAATCGATAATTTAGTGAAAAATAAAATGATCCCATAAGTAAATGTAAAATTCTAATTATGACAACTGAAGCAGTATACAGTGATAAAAGAGCAAATAATGATGTGCACACTAAGGTTAAAGAAAGCATACTTAATATTTGAGATCAGTGTTAATAAGGCCTAGAAGATCAGTACAACTAAACAAATAGACTAGGGAGAGACATGATAAAAAAATGAGTTTGGGGGAAAAAGAAAGATCTTATAACTATTGTCTTGCAATTTGATGTTTATTCCAAGAGTGATAGGGAACTAACCATTGAAAGCCTTTAAAAAAACATGGAGCAGGGATAGAATATAAGAGGCAAAGAAGATAATCATATGACTAGTTTTAACTTTTGATAAGATTCTGGTTTTGTATATAAAAGGCAGATTTAAAAATGTAAGGTAAAAAATGGTGGGGAGAAGGACGTACACTGGACTATGGAAATGGCACACAGTTTTAAATGATAAATAGTATGATAACTTTGGTATATCTACTCTTCAGCTGGTTAAATAAGCTTTAAATTGTCTAAGAGGTTAGTTGCTACTTTAATTCTAAAAAAAATTACTACTCTTTACAAATGGCACACAGGTGATTTGGTGATGGGAAGCCCAAAGGGATTACAACTGAGATGGGAAAAGGCACAAAATGATGTTAAAATAAACTATTATATTAATTGAAGGAGGGAAAAAAAGTCTTTTATACGTAAGTCCTCCCCATGACTTTCTGCTTCTTGGATGGGCTGCTGCCTGATTCATGGACACTTTAATAAAGTTAATTAGTGCTCTACAATAATAATAATAATAAGTCTAAGGTAAGTTACTTGGCTTTTGCAGTATCTAAAACAGGAATGGCTGTGGTATCTATTAGCAAAGTAACAATGATATTGAAGAAAAATGAACAGATTGAAGAGATACACAGGAAACAAAGCCATAAGAACTTGGAAACAGATCACTAGTCAATAGGTTTTAAAGGCAAGTTTAAAAATGACAAAGATTTCCTATTCAACCTATTATAGTTGATTCTAATTTCCTGAGATGGAGAATATTAAAGAGAAAGATGTCATGAACAAGAGTTAAGAGTTAAGAGCTATCAAATATGATTTTTAAAAAACAGAGAATGTCTTTTAAAAGGATAGAGTGTTATGAAGATTGAATAAGCATAAGTTTACAGCTTATACTGGGCATGGTAATAATGGAAATAACAAAAAATAGTATAAGACCAGTTCAAGTCTATGTGGTAGATAACAATGAAAAAGCAGACTCAATAAATTAGTAAAACTAAATAATGAAAAAATATTTTATTATACATTAAAATGTGACTGCATTTAGTAGATGACTTGAAAGAGGGAGGAGGAATGGACTATTAAAAGAAAGATCAATTTGAAATTAATTCTTCCTTTTCCTTTGGAATAGGATTATTGTATGGAAGAAATGGAATTCTAAAGTACTTTATTGGATAATAGCCAATTTGAGTACAACTTAAAATTCTGCCCATTCCCCTAAAGCTACTGGAGATACTTCGGTTCCTCCTCCACTGGCTGTAACTTAAAAAATCATAACCAATTGTATTGGTTGCCTGTTAAACTCCTTGTACTATATTACCTATTGGTTTAAATGATAAATAGTATGATAACTTTGGTATATATACTCTTCAGCTGGTTAAATAAGCTTTAAATTGTCTAAGAGGTTAGTTGCTACTTTAATTCTAAAAAAAATTACTACTCTTTACAAATTATCAGTTCTTTTTCTGTATCTACTAGTGTAATAGTACAAAAAATACATACAGATAATCATGTAGATAAATTAACTCAAATTTCCACTGCATTGTATTTACATAAACAAATAGTTAAAACATTTAAGGCTCATTTAAATGTTTTAAAAGATAATTATTTTATATATAGGTAATCAGATTTAAAATATTAAGACTCATTTGACCACTAGTTGTCACTATCAATACTAGTGGATTTATGTTATCCTCATCTATACAACTCCTGTTCTATATAAAAATGTTAAAAATCATCTACTTGGTGTATCAAATAATACTAATGTCCCCCTTTATATGTCTTCCTTGCAGGATAAAATTAAGGTTATTAGCCTTTCTTAGATCTCTGCTGCCTCTTCTGCTAAAGTTGCTGACTCTTTTCTCAATACTCTTCAACATTATACCTCCACAACTGCTTGGCTCTCCCCTCCCTCTCTGATTAATTTTCACATTTCTCTTCTAATCATTCTCTCTCTCCTGTTTATATTTCCAGTCCTCGTCCGTGCCCTCTTTACAGCCCTCAGAAAGACCCACATCGAATTAAAGGCATTTCAGCTTCAATTAAAAAACAAAAAAGGGGGAGATGACACAAGCTATGCAACCTCTGCCATCAGACACAGTCCGGATGGAGGGGAATTGCTCTGAAAAATCAGACTTTCCACGCTAACTTATGTTTTGACCTCCCTTTTTTGTACAATCATAATATCAAAATATTCTGAGCAACTTTCAGCTTACAATTGGACTGCCTCAGCCACATAAGGCCTGCCTGCCCAGACAAGCAAGCACTGCACCAGGGTGAAAAATTCCCCTGAAGTCAAGTGACTTGACTACTGACTGATAAATAAAAGCAAAAGGGCTGTTTTTGCAAAGTCTCTCTCACTGCTAGATGGAGGAAAACCCAAATCTTATCATTCTATTATCTCACCTAGCCTTCTATTCAGCTTCTAAAGAATTACTCAAACTTCCTATTGTTTGGCCTTTACATGTAGAAATTGATCCAGGTTGCTTGTTTTTAAACTAGTCAAGTTTTTTACCTGCTACACCTTAAAGGAGTCCACAAAAGTCTTCTGGCTAGTCTTCCAGGATTCTACTATGTAGTCTTTAGATAAAGAAATTCACCTATGACTCCTATTCAGAGAGTTGATTAGCAAGGAATTTCCTCTTATGTCTCCCAGGATGACTCAGGCAGAAAACAAAAACCCATTAAGTAGTAGATAAGGTTTAAGGGACTTCTATCTTAGTTGATCTCCACTATAGTAATATTAGTCATAAACTTTGTGTACCTATGTACCTGTTTTTAACCTTAATTGATTTTAGAATGTTATATCTCAGCTGAAGGGCAATACGACCCTAAACTGTTCTTAGAAAAAAAAAAAGATGATTGTAATCTCTCAGCCCAGTTTGTGTGCTGATGTCATCCCACTGCTTGCTCCTAATGTATAAAATAAACCTCTGCTGAAGGCAGATCAGGAAGACTTACACCCAACTCTGACTCCAGTGTCTTCCTCGATCCCCTTTCCCCTTTTTTCTCCCTTTCCCCCTTTTTTAGGAATCTCCACTCAAAGATGCCTTCCCACCTTAGGGTCCTGCCTGTCTTGCCTCCAGACACTTCAATAGTTGGAGCTGGTCTCCAACAGAAATAATTCTTCCTTTTTCCTTTGGAATAGGATTATTGTATGGAAGAAATGGAATTCTAAAGTACTTTATTGGATAATAGCCAATTTGAATTTTAGCAAATTAAAATGCATAGAACATTTTAAACATAGGTATGATTTAAAGGCCAGGAGAGAAAAATTTTTCCCAAGACAATATTATTTATCTGTTTTCTCTGTTAGGTATTACCTTACTTATCTTTTTGAGTCTCTTCCCCCCACCCCCTTGCTGGTCATTCAATAGACTATTGCTTCCCTTATAACTGCAAATAAATTCACTAAAAAGGAAATAAACAAAACATGTCTAGGCACTGTATCTGGAAAAAGATCCACTACATTTCCCTATATGAAATTAATGGTCCATTTTTAAATTTAAAAAGTAAATCTGTGTTTTTCAGAAAAGGTGTTCTGAATCAAAAGAAGAATAAGACATGAAAAATTGCCTTTTTCTGACTTTTTTGGATCCACCTGAAATAGTGGCATTTTAGACAATGACAGTAACTTTTTATTAGTAAGGAACAATCCTAGTCAAAACCAGAATGATGAAAAAGACAGGAAAAACTAAAATATGATTTACTATATATTGTAGGCTTAACCAATGTAAAAATATTAATGTAAAAATAAAATAAAATATTTTATTTAAAAATGCTATTTTGGTAATATAAATTTAAAAATTAAAGTAGAAGTTATTAAAGTGAATATTAACACACAACAAATGACATACAATGATCTCAGCAAACAAATAATATTCACAGATGAAATTATTCTACCAGATAAATATGGGACTGCACAAAAATTATATTCAGTCATATATGTAGTCTGCAAGTTATCATACTCCTCAGCATGGACATCTAACATTTCAAGTTGATTTTAGTAGCATAAAACTTTAATTTTAAATCTGACTTAGGCAAAAATGTATTATATACTCAATAAATATATTTCCATTAATCTCATTAAAGGGACTGCAGTTTTCAAAAAAAAATAGACTAAATTATTGTTTTATTTGGTCAGTGAAATATCTGCAGAATTTGGTTTGTCTTTTATTTCTTTTACTAGTACCCATATAATATTCTCTACTTGCATATTGGTCTACAAGGTCAAAAATATTTACTAACTGGCTCTTAACCTAAAAAGGCTACCACCTTTTTGTTTAGTACAATGCCTGGAAACCCATACAGTTTCACTAAACAGATTTGTGGGGAAAAAATGGTACTGTCAACAGATAAATTATTTGATAAATATAACTCAATTGTGTTACAGTTCATGAATATAAAAGCAAAGAAATTGTACATTTGAACTGTCTCTGGATACTAGAACTGAAAAAGAATGCAATGTGTTGATTAGATTAAATGTTCTGAGAAGCATTTAATTGCACATAATATTTTAACATTAACATCTTTCCTCATATGCAATGTAAGACTTGAAACTATATAGTAAAGCAGAATATGGTTATTTAATAAGTGATTAACTTTATGAATGAAAAGAAAGTATATAGATAATGTTAATAGTAAAAATACCCTTAGTAATAGCAATAACAATCCAAGTCAATACATATATATTCAATAACTAACAAATTTTCCTACTTAAATTAGATTTTATTTAATTTTTTTTTCTGTCCTTTCAGTGAAAATTTAAAAAGATAATTCTGCTACACCATACATCTGACAAGGGACTGATAGCAAATATCTACAAGGTGCTTATACAACTCAACAAAAAGAAAAGAAGCAATATGATCAAAAAATAGACAGATGAGATGCACTTCTTCAAACACATACAGATGGCCAACCGGTACACGAAAAAAAGTTCACCATCACTTATTATTAGCAAAATGCAAATCAAGAACACAATGAGATATCATTGCACACCTGTGAGAATGGCCCATACAGAAAAGACTGGAAACATCAAGTACTGACATGGATGTAGATAAAAAGGAACCATCCTACATTTTTCATGAGAATGTTATTTTTTTTAGCCTTTATGAAAGATCTACTCCTAGATATTTACACAAAGAACACAAAAACACTAACTCCAAAGGGTACCTGCACTCCTATATTTACTCCAACACTGTTTACAAAAGCCAAAATATGGTAACAACCTAAATGCACCTAAACAGATGAATGGATCAATAAAATGTGGCATATATGCACAATGGAATACTGCTCATCAATCAAAAAAGACAAACCCATAGTATTTGTGATAGCATACATGTATCTAAAGGGAATTATGTTAAGCAAAATGAAGGAGAAAGATAAATAGCAGATGGTGCCACTTATAGGTGGAATATAAAGAAACCAAACAAATGTTCAGATAAAGATAAGCTTTAAAACAAATCCTTCAAAATAGAGTTGAGAGAGAGAAGAGAAGTGAGAATGAGAAGGTAGGTGAAAGAGGAACACATGGTAAGGGACTATGGATTCTATGGTGATGGAAAGGTTGTAATAGCACACCTGATGGGAGAAATCTTATATAGTCAAATATTAACAAAGATGTACATACAATGACAATAAATAAATAAATAAATAATATGCTGCTAGATTGTTGCTATACTTAAGATCTACCATACCTTAAAATACCACATGTTCTTTCATAATATAACTCTAATACAAAGAAAACGGTTACTTGAAAATAAATTATAAACTTTATACAAGTAAATAAAAGTATTCCTACAATTCTATCATCACATTTAGTATATTCATTATCTTTCATACAGTTAATGCCATGTCATTATAATACGAAAGAGTTCAAATCACCAGTGCTCTGAGGGCATTCTTTTGGGCTACCACTCATCCTGTTGTATACATGCCAGAACAGAAGTATCAGGAAATTAACATTTCTTGTGAACAGTGTGAAACCAATGGCTGAAAGATTTAGTATGTAAGAAGTCCAGATTCTTTGTCTCTCAGTTATAATTATGTAACTGACTTATCAACACCTGACGTGGATTTGTATCCAGTTACCCACACTGATACTGGTTTGATCATTTACTCTTTCTTGACTTCCTTTTCTTCCTTGACTCTCTTCTTCAGTCATCTCTCCTATGTCTTTAGGGGCCATCTTCAAATAAGCTATTTACATACATGTCCTTGTCTCAGCATCCACCTTTAGAAAAAAACCTTTTTATAGCATAACATAATTTGGGTAGATGGAAATCACAACCATAAAGTTTAAAATACAGTCTCTAAGTGGATCAGTCTTTAAAATAAGGCCACTATAAGAAGAGATAAAATACAAGTGAGGTTAAGAGGTAAGGATTGCTTTATGACAACATAGAAATGAAATTGAGCAAAAAATAAATTTCAATTGAATGTAAGAAAAAAAAATTCAATGAACAAGTCCTTTAGACAATAATAGAAAATGTTCTTGGCACAGTGGTACAAGTCCTATTGTTTGAAGCATTTAATACTAGATGCAACATCATTGTAAATAACAATGCCAAATGGCAGTGGATGGACATGATAACCTAATAGGTCTTTTCTGGCTCTAATATCTATGATTGTATGATTCAATTCAAATACAGTAGTTTACTGTATCTCGAGTGTGTAATACACTTCAATTGTGAAGTGCTACAATTTCAATACTAATATGTTTGAAGTGACAGACATGTCATCTAAGTACCTAGCAGAGTTATTTGAAATGCTGCAGAAAACAAACCATCCCTTGTCACTATCTATATACCCCTTGCCCTCCATCAAATATTGTACCTATCAGCAGTTGTAGTTAATTAACAAGACTCATATTAAATCTTTGGAAAGTCCATGTGTGAAATTATTTTGAAAAAAAAAAAAAAACCTGGATAGTGCTACTTTCATGTAAGATAATATTGTCTGCACCAAGATGCTGATCAAAAGGCATATAGATCATTGCACTTGCAAGGGAAGTCTCTCTCCATCAACATCAAAATCACTGAACTGAGAAATCTAGTGTCTAAATGATGAGAGTTTTGCTATTATGTCTCTATTTAG
This sequence comes from Condylura cristata, assembly GCF_000260355.1. Taxonomy (NCBI): domain Eukaryota; kingdom Metazoa; phylum Chordata; class Mammalia; order Eulipotyphla; family Talpidae; genus Condylura; species Condylura cristata. Next base: position 51,040,405 of record NW_004567108.1, on the reverse strand, counting down.
TGATACAACACACGTGGCCAGTCTCTGAAATATGCCAGGTATGTCATTCCCAGTTGACATAAAGAGCAGGAAGTTCTCTAGTACCCTCTCTTTGATCCAGTCCATATATTGCTCGCCTGGCTTTCCTTTTTGAGTTATGAAATGTAATTCATGAACTTAAAGATCACCTCTTGAATACTAGTAAAGACAAAGTGAACGGAGCTATAACTCAATTTAAAGGCTACTTTTTCATACATAGGTTTTCACGTGAAGGAAGTGGAACCTCCCTACACAGATCATGAGAAATGAGGTCCATTTAAAGTAACCTCAGAGATGTTAGGATATAGGTAACATTATTCAGGGCAATGTTTTCTTATGAATGCCACCCTGTTTAAATGCTACCCTCTTTCACTGTTAATGTTCCAGAATACTTAAAAGGGATAAAATTAAAGAGTGCTATGAATTAAAGTGTGCTTAGATCAATAAGTCTATTTATTAATTAGCCTTTCACTTTAATGAGAACTTTCACGTAATCAAAAAAAAAAAAAATCTGATCCTGAATTTCCCATGCTGTGAGGAAGGGCAAACCAGATGAACATGCCATATCATAGGTAAGCAACCTCAACTGTGGCCAATTTGATCATACCAAAATAGAGGTCAGAAAACCAATTTGAGAACTTTTCAAATTATTATCATTTTCAATCATTTGAATGTTGTCAGATGAGGCCCCAGAAATAGTGCGAATGAGCCAACTATCTCAATTATGCCCTTCTTAAATTCCAGATCTACCTCCAGAATAGTGAGCACAATACAATGGTTCTTGTTTTCAATCACTAAGTTCAAGAAAGTTTGCTATGCATCAAAACAAAACAAAAACATGACAGAGTGAAATGGTGCTTAAAGAGAATGAGTGAAAGCCAAAAAAAAGTAAAAGAGGAAAGAAAAAGACTGAATGAAATAATAAAGGAAAAGAGGATGAAAATGTTGACCAAACCTCTTGGAGGCAATTGAAAAGTCAAAGTGACTTTATTTGAGCTTAGAGATCTGCAATTAGGGGCACAAATTTGTGTAGGAAAGACATATAATACCTCAAATAAGAGGTAAAAAGATAATGGTTTAAAAGAGGGAAATGAAGTTTGTAGTGAAAACAGAGAGTTAATTAGTGTTTACAAACAACTGTTTGCTAGTGGTCTCTTAAAACAATTTGGTGTTGACCCAGTCAATACATTACATTCACAAGTTATTTTTCAATTATTAAAATAATTTGCAATAAAATAGTAACTTTATTTTTTAAATTTCCTTAAAAAAAGTGGTATGATAAATGTTTGGTCTTTGCCTCCATTCCTGTCAAGGAGCTCTTAATATCCTTAGACTTTCTGAGCGATGGGGGTATCTTGTTATTCAACATATCTGAGTTCATGATAATACTGCGCTTACACTGGGATTAACATACCTTGGGGCTCCTAGATACCTTTCAAATAGGGGTGAATCACAGGTGATTCTACTGGAAATTGTAGCCCTATCTCTGGGAAAGGAAGGTGGGAGAGGAACTTGAGACTTAGCTTAATAAAATTCTTGAACAAAGAGACTTGATTATCTTCTAGGTTGCTGAACACATTTTTGCTCAGGGGAACTTCCAAATTATAGTCATTTGGTGAAAGTATTGGTGACAATCTGAACTTGTAACTGGTTCTGAAGTGGGGGCAGTCTTATGGTGCTAAGCCCTTAACCCTTTTGGGGTTTGTTCTAACCCCAGGTAGTATCTGATTTTAATTAATTTATAGGACATTGAGGTGGAGTCTACAGAGAATTAGTTGTTGGTGCTGGAAATCACTCCAGAAATATCCAAAAACAAATTACTGGTCAAACTTTCCATTTATAGAAGTCTATTTTTCTTACCATCATTATAGGCACCCATTTCTTCTAATGACCCACCAAAATCCTACCCAAAGCATGAGGCTCTGAGCTTAACTTCATTTAACCTGAAGAAAAATATCCTCAAACATTTGTTTACCTACCTCTATTAGGGTTTTCCCATTTTTTCCACATAAATAAACTAATGTATTTGTAACAAGGGCTTCCCTATTTTGACAATTCAATCAGTTTCAGTTCTCTTGTAATTTATAAATTGGGAAAGAAGAAAGCAATTAAAGAAAGAGAATTACCAGTGAAGTGAGAAAAGGCAATAGCAAGAGACAATTTTGATCACTTAGAAAATAAGTGATGATAACTCTTAAATTAGTTATTTTCTCTTTGTGTTCTAAGTAGTTAACATATATTAACCTCCTTCAGGAGCTTTCTCCTCCCTATGTGATTAAATTATTCTTCATTTCATTTCTGTTTTTATCTATGCCACATGTGAATTGTCTCTTGAGATATGCCAAATAGGTCATAGTTGTATGATGTTCTGTTCTTTTTTCTCTGTTTATTCCATCCCCTTATTTGGTCTCTCCATTGCAGACGCATAATTAGTAATATTCATGCCCACTCTTTCTTCTTTCTTACATTTCTTTGTCACTCCATTAAGCTATTTCCATACCCTATTATAGGTATTGATTACATATACATATATATATTATATATTACATATATATATATATATCATGCTTAATTGCATGAACTTTTACTACTACTTAAAAAAATGTAAAGAACCATATATATGAATTTACTATTCTCCAACCAAAACAAAATATTTATCATTGATTAAGTCAAGCTACTAGACAACTGTAGGCCAGAATCATATTATTTTCTTATAGAAAATTTCAAACATTTCGAAGAAGGAAGAACTGCATAAACATCTATGTACCCATCACTCAAATCTAACAATAATTAATTATTTGATGAGACATCTTAGAATTTTTGAGCTTCAAAGACATTTAATTATAGTAAATCACTATTACATGGTCTTTTATGATCCACCACTGATGACAGCAAAGTTATAATTCTCTACATTATGTTTTTAGACATTTAACTCAGGTTCATTCTTGAAAATCAAACAAATAACTACTTTTTCTTAATAGCTAGCATGTTATTAAACATTCTGAAATAAATTTAATTTCAGTTATATTGTAATAAAATTATTAGATAAAATATGTTACTACAAGCTACATCTAAATTCATCCTTTCCAAATGCCTTTCATTCATCCTTGTCACTTGCCTATAATCTAGTTGCAGTTCAGAGTAACTATTATAAATACTTATTTTAAATATTTTTTTTAATTTATTTATTTATTCGTACAGAACTGGGGTACAGGCAAGAGATGCAGAGGGTGAGAGGATTCACCAGAGACAGAGTGGGGACCAGAACAGGCAGATCGAGGAAGTACACTGCTGAGGGGAG
>NW_004567108.1:50985971-51036851 GCF_000260355.1 Condylura cristata | reverse complement strand
CAGGAGAGGTCTGCCACGCCATGTGGTCACCTCCGGGGCAGGCGGGAGTCGAACTCATGCGGAAGCCGTCTTAGATTCTCAGTGCTGTGCTTTAACCCGCTGCGCCACCAGGGAGGGCCATATTAAATATTTTTTAATAAAATTAACAAAAATACTTAAATTCTGACTTTTTAAGAAATCCAGAGAACTTCAAAATAATAAAAGCAAATGCATTTTAAGTTGTAGCTAATACAAGTAGACAAATCTATTAATGGTTGTCATTTTCCACCCATTCAGGGTTATCTGAGTAATTACAAAAAAACATTAGCCATCACATGACAAATTTAAATTGATATTTTAATTAAAGTTAAATATATATTAAGTACATCAGTTACTGTTTTTTGGGGTTTTTTGTTTTTGTTTGTTTGTTTTTTGTTTTTGTTTTGGTTCATTTCTATTATCCAGGTTCTCGCACTTCTGTTCTGACTATATATTGGCATAAAATAAAAAAGTTGCTTGCTGTACCAGTCATAGATTTTTTAAAAAATCATGAAAGTGTAACGACCAAATAAAAAGGGGTCAAGGGCGCAGTGGGTTAAAGCACAGCACTGGGAAGCTAAAGCCACTACCACATGAGTTTGAATCCCGCCTGCCCGGAGGAGATCCACATGGCGTGGCAAACCTCTCCTGACTCGCACACTGCTCCCCTCAGCAGTGTACTTAGTCGCTCTGCCTTTTCTGCTACCCTCTCTGTCTCTGGTGAATCCTCTCACCCTCCACATCTCTGGCCTATACCCCAGTTCCATATGAATAAATAAATAAATCTTTAAAAAAGGGGGGTCAAGGGTAATTTATTCCACAAGAATTTTCTATAATTATTGGAAGCTTAATTATTTGGTTCTTTTCAAAATTACAGGTGTTAGAACAACCTTTTTAGGGCTATAACCTTATTTCCTATACTTTCTCAATGGAAACCTAACATAAAAAAGAGTTTGCAAAGTAGGTGATTATTACATTTCAACATATATGCCACTTGAAAGGTTTGTTGACAGTTTCTAAACTTAAATGTGAATAGTAATATACTGAGTAAAAGCCTTTTAGTAATATACTGAGTAAAAGCCTTTTACTTCAGTTTTCTCATCAAGTAACATTTAGAAGTTGACTGATTACAGTCAACAAAACATTTGACAAATGTTTAGAGTAAAAGTGTTACCTTCCTATTGAGGCTGACTTGGAGGTAAAGATCACAACAACTTTAATATTCCCATAATGGCATTTAGTGATATTTGTAGATTCAACACAATATGTAAGGATTTGCAAAGTAGCTGATGGAAGCTCAAAATAGAAAATTTAGGATGGAAGTTTACTAAACTCCAGTAATCAGAGATGGGTGGTGGTGGTTGGGAGGGGGGCTGTTGAAATAATTAATGAGTTGTTAAAAGGAGTTGGAGGTGGAGGCAGAGGACTACCATTCATTAAAGAAAAACAACACAACCAGACCCCAAAGTGATAAATTCCACAAAATGATAAACTTCCATAAAGGAATGCATCCCACCAAAGAACAGTATATAAGAACATTCCTTGCTCTGGCAAACATAATTCTTTGTTGGTTGTCTATGCAAGTGTCTTAAAAAAAAAAAAAAGAAGACATTAAACATTTTATTGATAATACATGATAATGAGTGATACATAAGCTTCACTATCATCTGTTACCATATTCAATTCAGATATACTGCATAGGATATGCCAACAATCACTAATAACCAAACAAACTTCATGACTCTCATAGAGAGACATTTTATCAGTGAACTTCAAGTCACAATACAGTAACTGTCAGTTCAACAACACCAAAATTTCTAAAAACAGGTTTTAAAAACATTTCAAATGTAACCTGGCACTACCCTGAAGGAATGCTAACTTCACTCTTTTGGGGCAATGTAGACAGTTACATTTATTTAGCATAATGATTAGACTGTTAATATCACTAGCAAATAACAGCATAAGTGCAAAAAAATCTACATTTAAATGCTTTCTTGGACTGTTAATATTACTTTTCACAGAATAGAAACTAAATAACCTGGTATGCAATCAGTCACAAATACAGTCCTTGGATTTGTGCCTGTACACATGACTATTGTCTCAATCAAGTCTTTTATGTGTCACTAGGACCTGATATCACTGTGACTGGCTAAATTTACTAATCTGGTATAACCTGTAGCTTCCCGGTCACTTTCTGGATCTCCTGTCCTGTGAAGTTTTGTTTCCTGATAGTTACACCCTGAATTAATGTACTATGAGATAGAAAACTATTGGTATGATTTTACTTAAGCATTTGTTTCAGCACTGCTTATTAACTATTTCCAATCTGATTAACATTGTACTTCATAGTCATGTCAGTTCAAGGTTGTCCTGTTCTTCTAATGTATCTGCTAATTCAAATACCAATTCTAATCCATGTTAAGTATTTTACAGAATGTTTTCTATATTATGATTAAAATGATTAAAAGTTTTTCAACTTTATCTATAATATTCTTAATAATTCAGTCATCTGTATAAATGTACACTTATAAAGTCAATCATCACCCAGTATGATTATACTATATCCATGACAACATAGTTTGATCAAAACTACTAAATCTGAAGACACACAATTTAACATATATATATATATCTCCATTCCTCTGTAAGTTATTTTAGAAGGAGCTGACATGTTAATTTTGTCAGCTTCGAAATGATAAAGCTAGCATATATTTTTAGCATATATTGTTGAGCTGGAAAAAGTAACTTAAAAAATCCCAGATACTTAAAACATTTAAATTACAATATTAAGTTCAGTAATGATAATCTATTGCAAGAATAATTTACATTATTCTTGCATATGTTGTTTTAATTAATCATCATAAAGGCTTTAGATGTTTCTGCTCCACATTGGATGAAGAAATGAGCTTTCAGAAGTTAAACAACTAATGGATATAACTATTAATTTAAAATTGCATTAGCAACTAATTTTGACTTCAAACTTCATCTTTATTGAATATGGTATGTTAAAAAGAGAAATCACTGTCTGTCCCCTTACTTCAAACAAAACTCTCCAATAAATCCTGACTTCCTACTTTATCCATAAAGTTCCCATTTAATAAGATAGGAAACATATACAGGAGAGCTGGGTGGAAACTGCATTCAACTTTAATGGAAATAAACATAAAAACTTGAAAACCAATAACTTTTTCAGAAATGTTTAGCTTGCTGGAAAGGTCTGGCTTTACAAATTAAAAATCAGAGCAACTGTTTTCTGGCTAGTTGAAATTATATTTACTGATTTCTGCTGTCCCCCAACGAAATAAATTTGATAACTTATTTAACTGCTCTTATTATTAATTTACTTTTAAGGTCCTTCTGCCATGTGGCATGGAGGAAGGAACACAGCAGATATCCACAATTATAAAAAGTTTATTGGGGCATGGAAAGTGTAAACCACTGGAGTCCCTGGCAACAGTAATGGCAAATTAAACCAAAACCACATGCAAGTCAAAGAGAATCACTGGTCAACGAGCATTTAGAAAGGGATGCCAAGCAAATAAACAGTCAGTCCATTAGTTAGTTATTGCCAGCACTAAATGAATAAAACTCTTGAGAGAAAATCGTGGCAATGTGGCGACAATCTGTGTTGGGTTTGTTGAGTCTTATGGAAATGACTGAAATGTTCACATGGCTGCTGTGAAACAGAGGAATGTACGTCCAGTGTCCAGGCTTAAAGATGCCTCTCTGAAAGACCCGAGGATGAGCTTCAGTCACTTAATGGCATCCTTCAAAACAGCTGGCACCTAACCCTCAAATATTGATTTAGTGTTTACAAATCTGGTTCAGTTTCTAGGCAAACAGCTTATATAAACACTGTGTACCATCTGGTTTTATGGCTCAAGTGTTTCAACTATACTTTTCCCCAGGTGTGGGAGTTATGATTAATTTATAGTGTCCTTCACTTCCTGTAAGGTAGTTAAGGATTGACCTATATTAAATATAAAGTTTGGATACTGGAAGCATGAGATTTTTAAGTTAATGAACACTAACAAAAAAAGAAGTCATTGACAGTTATTTATGTGTCTCCAGCAAGAAGGTGGTAAGTCTAAATCCTCCTTACCATAAATTTACAGAGCAAGAAGGAAGTGGATTTTACAGGCAGTGTGTACTTTTGTTATGCCACATTTACCACACATTATCAAAGACAAACATAGGGAAAGGAGAGGTTTTGAGAAGACAGACAAGTTCTGGACCTTCTGCAAACAATCATGGTAGTTCTCAGGATGGTAGCCAAGCAGAATCTAAAAGTGGAGTTGAAGTGAACCTCAAAGTGTGTGGAATTCAGGCAGTAAAAAACAGTCATTAAACCTTGCATTCCATCTTCACTAATCTGACTTGCCTATAACACTGTCCTCCCAATATGGCTTAGTGGAGAGCTGTAATTTAACAAGTTATGTTTTTTTCTTAACTGAGTCATGTGAGATTCTCTGTTAGTGAGCTGTTAGAAGACATAATGACTAAGTAAGGTAAAACAGACTTAATCTCTGTTCTCAGATAATCCTCTACTCAAAACACATCCATACTAAGTATAAAAACAAAAGAGTACCACTTATTTATATTTTGGACTTAAAGGTTGCTTCTTATATAATCATATCACCCCCTAGTTTCATTATGATTTTTACTTTTCCCTTTAATTATTTTTCCTAGTGAAATGTAATTTATCCTATTCTGTTGTTAATCCACTTTATTTGGAACAGTATAAATCATAACTAAATATTGTATAAGTAAATGCATTCCAATACTCCAAAATCACTTGTAGTAGAGGTAGCACATCTGGAAGCAGAGACACACTTTAGTAAATGATGATAATAACCAAGACAACCTAGTTCTTATACTGAACAACATTTACAAGGTTTAAAGAAAATACTATGAATAATTATTTTGCAATGCCCTGTTAGATTTACCACACATTATCATAGACAAACATATCTGAAATTAAAAGAAGGTTAAAAATTTGGTGAAGGAAAAAGCCACACAAAAGTAGGGATGCTGAAGTTCTCACTGAGTGAGGCAGAAACACCACAGACTGTTCTTTTCTTTGCAAGCAACATGGGGCACACACTCAGGCTCTAACTACATCTAAGGGATCTGTAATTGGCATTTATCTTGGACCACCTTCTCTTGTGTGGGCATCTTCCAGCATGGAAAAGTAAAAACACTAGTAAATGACCAGGCAAACAAAACTATTCCAAGCAGTATCACCTTCCTTGGCACCAAATGATTGATTGATAATGCTGCAAATAATCAAGTTATAATGAAGCTCACCAGTACTTTTTAATGCCAAATACCTGATGGAACATCAAACTGATGGTTCCAATATGAAGAATTCAAGAATAATTCAGACGGATCAAAGGTCCAGGTAGAATACAAAGGAGAAACAAAATGTCCATTGCAGGGGTCATATATGCTTTTGACAGAGATGAAGGAAACTTCAGAAATCTGCCTTGAGAAAACTGTCATCAATGCTGTTGATAATATCTCTCAGTATAAGCCTGGACACTGAAACTATTGTTGATTTCAAAGAGACAACTGCTACCACTTTTGCCTATAGCTTAGACAAAAAGACTGAAAAACACTTGTGATGTGACAATCTTTATATTGAGAATAGAATCTTCGTGGCCAAATCTATAGTCTGAGACACCCACTGAGGTAAAAGAAGACTTTTAACAATCAAATGGTCCATCATTTTATTCTAGTTTAATATCAAGCATAAGCAGGACCTTAGTGAAAACAAGAAGGCTATGCATTGTTCCTGTACTGCTTGCGAAAGTGCTAAGGATGGTCTCTGTTCTATCACCTGAAAGGGTGTTGAGATTAATTCACTGTATGAAAGAATCAATTTCTATATCTCCATTACTTGTGGCCAATTTGAAAATCTAATGCTCTGTTTGAAAGTTCCCTGAACCAGCTAGAGTAAGCCCTTCTGGACACTATGCTAGGTAGGTCCCAGATCAATTCTTCTCCTTACTCTCCTCTAAGTATTGGTCTTGGTGGACAGGAACCATCTGATCTGAGAGATTAGATCCTCCTGCCTGAGAGTAGCCAAGGACTGTAACCATACACTTGAACTGAATACCTAAAGCAGGCTAGCTTTGCTGTGTGATTTTTATCCTATCTAGAGACTAGAATTTACCTGAGGTTACATCCCCATTAGGTTCGTTCTCCATTCATATTAATCTTCCTTTATTTTCTCTAAAGAGCTCGTCCTCCAAAAATTATTCAATAATATCCTGTCTCAGTCTCTATTTCAAGGAGCTAGGCACTGATATCACCTTATCACTGCCACCTGCCTGCGTTGTTCTAGGAAGGCATCAAGAGGTACTGATGCCCATGCAAGTCAATAACAAAACACATAATGTCCCTGGAAACTCCTGAATTACAAAAACAACTTTAGAAAAATCAGAATCAGGCTGCCTGAGGCTTTGTGTTCTAAAAAGTATGTCCCAATCTTTATCTTGTATTAAATATTCAAGATTTCATAGCTAAGAGCACTTTCCTCTGTTAATTTTCTCAAATCTTTAGCCATTTTGCAGAGCTTTGATAACTAACATCTAGAGTTTATTTAATCATTTTCACTTACTGTACCATTATAGCTAAAATTCATAAATGCTGGACTAAGTCTTTTACATGCATGAATACAGTTAACCACACAAAGATCCTATTAATAAAATCATCAGTTGCATTTAAAAATAAGAAAGACTGAGATGAATAATATTGTGTATAAGTATATGTAGGAGTCAATATTTCAGGTCCTTGAACCTTAACTCATCAAGTCTTTTCTGTTCAAGTCTTTTCTTTTCTTTTCTTTTATTTATTTATTTTTATTTTATTTTATTTTATATTTATTTATTTGTTCATACAGAACTGTAGTATAGGCCAGAGATGCAGGGGCGGTGAGAGGCTTCACCAGAGACAGAGTGGAGAGCAGAACAGGCAGATCAACGAAGTACACTGATGAGAGGAGCAGCCTGCGGGTCAGGAGAGGTCTGCCTTGCAGGCGGAGGTTGAACTCATGCTGAAGTGGCTCTAGCTTCTTAGTGCAGTGCTTTAACTCACTGCGCCACCAGGGAGGGCCCTCAAGTCTTTTCTGACCCAACTATCTGCTTCATACATTTAGCAGCATAGTCTCTTTGATGATTAATTTCTCTACTTACAGCTTTATAGAGTAACCAAACAGAATCCTTACCATTTTATAGGCACAGTAAGCCACATAAAAACAGGAAAAGTAACTGGTAAGAAAGTATGGGATCATGCTTCAGAGTAAGAGAAGAGCATAGAGATAAAGAGTTGGTATTATTACTCTTTAATTCAAGTCCAAACTCTGCCATTACAAATGTCATGTGAACTCACTTCTCTGAATCTCACTTTCCTGATGCCTAAGAAAGGGATAACAGGAACACCTACCTTAGTGAATGTTGGGATGATTAAATGAGTTGATAGATCTGAAGTTCTCAGCACAGTGTTCAGCATATAGCAAGTACCAAAATCATGTAGGTCTTTATTTCTCCTTATAAACCCCATTTCAGACATTTTGTATACAATTTAATTTCCTAAAGAAAAATTTTCTTCTCTTCACCTTCCACTTTCAAGTTTTGCTTACATTTTACTTTTGTGGTTCCCTTTTCACAGGTAAAATACACATATTTATACGTCTGGAGTAGGATCTGGTCCCTACCATATATCTTTTATATCCTTTTCCAGAAGATATCAACTCCATACACATTTCTTTCCCAACTTTCCCACCCCCAGGGCACCATTTGAGACAGTGAGGGTAGCAAGCCTGCAATCCTAACCTTAACTTCAGAGTCAGCCCTTCTTTATTGCCAAAGTTTAGCAGGTATAGTGATTGTCTTATTCATTACATGGGGGCAGGAAGAAATTAAGATAGTGGCCAAATGATGCAGCAGTAATTTCTATATCCTCTTTGAATTCTCAAATCCTCTCTTCTCAATCTAAGCCCTTTGGTTTAGCAAAGTTGGGCCAAGTCTTTCTTCTTTATGTCTGTATTGTGAAAAGAAAACATCTTTAACTTATATGAGTTACTTTGAATTGCTTGTACTTTGATGAAGTATGCTTTCGGGGAAAAAAGAATATAAATTTACCTAAAGATCTAGGTTAAAAAAAAAGTGAAAGTTCAAGTGTACTATTCACAGTACAGACAATTTTTCTTTTGTCCTAAATGTTTATCAATTACTTGTTTCTTATCTTGTAGTTTTAGTAAACATCATACAAGAATGAGGGGGAGATGTGTATGGTGTTTGGTTTTGGTTTCTGTCTGCCATCATATTTGAACTATAGCTGGGGAAAATCTTTCTTGACTTTGCTTGTTAGATACTTACAATTTTATTCATATAGCAAAAGCATGAAAACATGGAGTGAAAGGAACCAGAGCAATCGCAGCATTACTGTTAGATTTCCCCAAGGCAGTCCTGTGGGAAACTTAGGTTGCTCCCACCTAGAAATATTCTCTAGTTGGAAAGCATAACATTGTTTTCCTCTCTCTGGCAACATTTTAAAATCTCCTTTAGGGGTTTAAGTTTACATTTTATTGTCATTTGCTTGGCAATAGGCAGTACAGGTGGCAAATGGTGTCAGAGGGAAAATCTGACAGTTGAGTTAATTAGTAGCTGGTGTTTGGAGTGTTGTCAAGCTGCCAGTAGGGATGGTAGGTGCTATGGATAGGAGTATGCAAAGATGTCCTCCAAGGATCAAATTATTTGTGTTTCTCACATTACTCTGATTTTCATTTTGTAAGCAACTATACCTTAGAGAAAATTCAAAATTAATCAGTAGATGCTACTTTTAGTCATAGTTGACTGGCATTTTCACATCCACAAAAATTTCTCAATTTCTTATCAACACTTTCATACAGGTGTATTTGTTGGAATAGAATTCACCATTCAAAAGATTCATATTATCTAACAGCTCTTTTAAAATAAAAAGGGTCCTTCTTCTTTCTTGATTATTTTGAATTAAAATTTTGAGCCAGAAAATGCAGCTCCCTCTTTTGCCTAGAATTATTTTTTGTCCATACTCTGCCCTCACCCCTGACACTTAAATAATTTCCCTGCTAGAACCTACTGCTAAAGGGGAAAAAAACTGTTTCTCATGTATCTCCTTTTAAGTTTCATCAGATGATTATTGATAGAGAGGGGTGATGGCTAGATAGATAGATTGATATGTGATATACATACATACATACACATACGGGATATACTGACAATTAGATATACTTTGTAAACAGAAATCGAAGGTGCCTCGTATTCTTGCAAATTTTGAAGGCATGAAAACATTAGGAGAAATAAATGAACAATTTTGACAAAGATTTTAAAAGTTATTTCACACATGTAATGGATTTTGATATTTTACTATACTGGCAATGAACAGGATATTCAAAATAAACTAAAAGACAGACTAAGTTTTCATTTCTTCTACCAGATTTATAACATTGTGCATTAGAATTGTCATAGATTCTCAAACTGTTTAAATAGTCTGCATATATTCTTGCAGTCATATTTTACTTATAGATAGATTAAAATTATTTAAGCTAATCATTTGCCATCATTATAAGACAAATCCAGCTTATACCCAGAGATAATTTTATACAATAACATACAATATATTAGTAATTACAATATATTAGTAACTTTTACCACTACATGTACTTTTCTATGACAATGGAAATATTTTTTAAATAACATCAATTTGTTTATTAAGGGTAGAGATAATTTAAATTAAAAATTAAATCAAATGTTAGTACCACTATTAACATACATATTTTTTTCACTCTATATCATGATAATAACAGTATGAAGGTTAATTAAAACATAGAGGGGAAAAGCATGTGTAATATCTCTTATGTCCCTAAAGTATATTATGTTCTGTAAGTCAGTAAGTTCTCTACTAAATCACTGTATAACACATGTTTGAAATTTTAAGATATTCTGGGACTGTGATATACATCTTACATAAAAATGACAAAATAAGGCCCTCCCTTGTGGCGCAACAAGTTAAAGCACAGCACTAGCAAGCTACTACAGCCACTGCAGCAGTAGTTCAATCCCTGGCCTGAGGGGTGACCCACGTATATGGCAGACCTCTCCTGACTAGCCCACTGTTCCTCTCAGGAGCATAATTCATTATATCTGCCTGTTCTGCTCCCCACTCTGTCTCTGGTGAATCCTCTCCACATACCTCACCACCACCACCACACACACACACACACACTTCTGGTCTATACCTCAGTTCTGTGTGCATAAACAAATCTTTTTAAAAAATGACAATATAGAATAATCAATATCTACTGGGCTTTATTTAGGGTGGTACTAAATTGAGCTTTTGCTTTGAGAAATGAAAGGTACAGTATTTCAAATAGTTTAGTTTAAGGGAAAACAAAGGAACACAGATTATGAAAAAACACTGCAGTAAATATTATGATAAAGTTTTCTCCAGAGTCTATGGGACTCTAATTTAGTTTGAGATGCAAAAAACCTTCCCAAATGATGTCAGAGCTGAATTTTAGATAATAACAACACAATCAAATATATTGAATGCTTTTATACAAAAAGTATCTCTCTCTCTCTCTAAATATATATATATATATATATATATATATCTTTTGTATAGCTTCACATAGCTCTGTGAACACATGTATTATTCTCACTTATACAGAAAATAAATAGCTAACTTGAGCCATGCAACTAGTCAGTTGCAGTGCTGGGAAAGGAAACCAGGCCCACCTAACTGTCCTTACAGGTCCCTCTCATATTTTTAACCCTTTAAAGAGATTAAGATAACTAAAGCACAGAAAAGTGGAAAAACATGGACTATTGAGGGAATATCAAGTAATTTAGAAAGAGTGAACTTTTGAATATAAAATGGAATTGGGAAATGACCTAAGACTAAAGGTCCAATGTGCTTCAAAGGGAATACTAAAGGTTGTTGTCAGGAAGTTGAATTTTATTCCACAAGCTATAAAGAGCCAGTGAGGATGTTAAGCTACAGATTGGTGAGATCAGTTGTTCTTTCGCATCATCACTGTCACCACAAAAGTGTCAAGGATTGGCAGGGCATGGGGAACAATTCATTACAGGTTGGGAAATACAGAGTAACTGAATCCGAAACTCACTTTCTGATATTTGGATTGCTGGTAGAATGAGGTTGAGAAGTGGTGATTCATTGAGAGAGACAAGAAGTACAATAAAGGAGACATTTGGAGGTTAGTGCAAGAGCTCTGACTTAGAAATGGAGGGTTTGCTACTTATTTTGATAGTAGTGAATGTGGAGTTCTTTGCTTATGTGGAAGTAAAGTGCTGACAGTGTATGAAGAACAAATTGTTCTTAAAAAGGAAATGAAGTGACTATTTGATATAAAAATGACAAATATATCTCCAGTTGGGCAGGAAAAAAATCAGGTTTGACATTATAACTACTTGGGGACAACTGAAGAATCAAGGGTTAGTTTGACATAGCATAAGTTTCTTTATGAACCTAACAGTTTTGACACATCAGAAGACACTGTACAGTTTAGTGCTGCATTATTTACTTGCTTTATTTATTATAGTTTACATATATGTTATTGACATTTATCATATTGAAAATTATTAAATTGGTTTCTATAGGTTAAATCCCTTCTATAGTAAACATACACTGCAAATATGTCAGAAATATTTTATAATTTTAAACCCAAAAGCTATGAATTTAGTTATTTAAAATTAAGATACAATTACTATGGATGTCCTGTAAACTATCTTCTGGGATATGACAGTATTTTAGAATACTGCTTCCGTAATGTGCATATAATAATTCACCTGTTAAAATGTTGTTTCTTCTTTTTTTTTTTTTCAAAGATTTTATTTATTTGTGCATGCAGAACTGGGGTACAGGCCAGAGGTGCAGGGGCAGTGAGAGGCTTCACCAGAGACAGAGTGGGAAGCAGAACAGGCCAACTGAGGAAGTACACTGCTGAGGGGCGCAGCGAGCTGGTCAGGTGAGGTCTGCCTTGCCATGTGGATCACCTCTGGGGCAGGCAGGGATCAAACTCATGCTGAAGTGGCTTTAGCTTCTCAGTGAAGTGCTTTAACCCACTGTGCCACCAGGGAGGGCCCTAAAATGTTTCTTTGATTAGTGTGACATGAGGACTGAGATTCTGCTCTGAGATCACAACCTGGGGGAAACAACAGATATTGACCTGTTGCACTTTGAATAGCAAAAATTTAGAGGAAATCAACATGTATCTAAGCATATAAGTCAGTACTAACAGAAGGAAGAAAACACTAATTAAGTCTCAAATTACATATATTTGTCAGGTTTAGACTCATGTTTTGAAACAGACTTGTACTTATGCAAAAGCCAGTGAAAGTTGACAGACTGTTCAGTCATCTTCACAATATTCTTCAAATCTTTGACAAGAGAAACACCCTTATCTCTTTAAGAATTTTAGTTTTATTAAATGCATCTCTTAAAAGTGTCCCAGTGATGGGTGTAAGGTGGTCACACACACCTAAACAGTGTCATCCTATAAGCCTGAATCATGTAAAGTGCTGTAAGTCAATATTACTTCAAGAAAAATGAATAAAAAATTAAAAATAAAAATAAATCAAGACAATAAAAGACAAAAGTAGCCATTCCACAATGTGCTACAGGAAAAGGTAGCAATTACAAAATATAATTTTCAACTAAGTAAGTGACTTTGGTACTAAATCACTAAAAAAGAACATAGCCAAACTTAGAAATATACCACAACATGAGGATGAGAGTACAAAGTCCTAAAAATTGATTTTTTCAAAATAAATGTATCTTAATTCCAAATTAAGGGTAAGGATTTTAGAACAAATCTAAGAATTGCCACATGGCAAAGATTTAATGATTTTGTTGTTGTTGTGAACATGGAAAAAAAAGCAAGGAGAGAGAGATCTGCTGTTTTAAAGGCCAAACTACACTAGAAGGCATGGTGAGAAAGCATCTGAAGTCTCTGGCCTCTGTTGGCTAGGGAGTTTTGAATTAAAGGTAATTAACCCAGCAGTAGCTTTCACATACAGGATAACTCAAGCAAACTAGAAATGGCAGAAAATGGAGCCAGCATAGATAAACTATGTGTAGGCCCCTAAAGCTCCAGTGAAAAGTGACAGAAAAAGAACTGAAGCAGCAACCAACCAGGGTATGTCAGTGACAGAAGCTGTGGAATCACACTCTAATATATTATCTTTGCAAACAGACCTCCAAGAAGATTCCCCATTTTTATTTAAAAATATATAATAATCATATTTAATCAGTCTTAACAAAAGAATATACATAAACATACATATGGGCATACACACACACACACATATGGTTTATTCCATTTTTGTGTCTTCTAAAATGACTTTTTTTTTTTTTAACAAGCTTCCACATGGAGGGTTAGAAGCACAGATGCTGAGTCTGTTTAAATGGCCTAGAAAGCAAAGCACATGCTTTAATCTGATGTCTAGGATGCATTTTAAAAAAAAAAAAATTGGATTGAAAAGGATTAGATTAGATTAGACCTTCTGGATCTAAAAATGCTAAAGCTCCATTTATGCTTTAACATAATCTTTTTCTGCTCTCTGGAGCCATCAAGCAGAACATAGTCTTGGGTAGTATTTTTTTATTATTATTATTAAATTTTAGGCTTTTTTTTTTTTTAACATTCTGCTTTCCTATTTATAATAGAAAGAAATCCTCAGAGGCTGAGCTAAAAGTTCTTTAGCCTTGCCACTAAAGGGAAGGTGAGTTATGAACCCTCCTGATTTTTACAATGATTTTTATATATTTGTAATACACATAGACACACATGAATATGAATAGTTTTTAAGTCCAAATAGAAGTGTATAGATTTGAATTCTATACATTTTATGATGTTATAGTAGCTAAAAATGGTATTATAAGCTTAAATAAAATATCCTTAATATACTTTGTATACTGTACCCCAATTTGACATATTCATTAACTTGAATCTCTATAAATCAAAGAGACAGTCAATGCTATTTTCAAAATATTGAGTTTCTGAATACAAATAGATTTATTTTGCAATTTCAATAGTCATGAATCATAGAATAGAAAATATAATTATACATGAAACTGCATAAAGTATCTGTGATGGAAACTTGGAAAAATTCTTTGCATTAACAATGCAAGACTCTTTCAGCAGATATCTTTTTCATTTCTTAATATTAATCACTGTTTCTCTAAAAACACATATATAAAAGTCCTAGATTGACCTGTAAGCCCCTGTAAGTTTTGTGACCACCATAGTTTGATTATATCTCACAAAATTACTGAATTAACAGATGACTAATTATACTCATGTAGCATCAAACATCTAAAATGTACGTCTTAGGCCATATAATGAAGTATTACCATTTTCCTGAGATACAAAAAACACTATTAACTAACAACAACAACAACAAAAAAGCCCCAAGAATATTAACTATTACTTTTAAAGTAAAAAATTACTTTCCACTAGTTTTTTAAAATGAAAATGTGAGCAGTCTTAGTGAAAGAAATATTTCTTTCTTTTCTGTTCCTATAAGAAGTTTGATAACCATTTGGTTTTGGACAGAATCATCTAGAACAATGTTTTGAGGAAAAAAATAATTTTTCTCATTTAGGAGATTAAAAATTCCATTTTATCAAAATCTTTTTTAGGATTTTGATAAAATTGTTAAATTTTATTTTGACAAAAGGAAAAGTCATATTCAATATTTTCTTCTTAATTTTAGAAATATCTGCTTGTGTTTTATCAGTTAAACATTTATTTTTAATAAACATGATAAATTCTAGCATGAACCCTTCTTTTTTCATAAGATATGTGCCCATTAGTAACAAAATAATTGATAGGAAAAAGTTTCTCTTTACAGAAATATTCTACCTATAAATGGGGATGGATTTGTAGGATATCATTACTTTTATTTCACAGGTCCTAATAAAGGGAGGGGGCATTTAATGATCCCCAATGTCTGCTAGCATCACCAAATGAGAAATATCCAAATTTTGTGGGCCTCCTAATAAAATTTACAGTACCACATATAAAACTTGTTTTGGTTTTTGGCATTTTTGTCTTTTTTAAAAAATCAAATCTCAAATCAAACAAATTAAGCACTATCTAGCAATTTATATCAAAGTTATGGGCAACAGACAGATATGTTAAGAAATACACTTGGATTGAGATGGATGTTTCTGACTCTAGAAAACTCAATTTGACAATCCTGTCTCCAAAGAATAAAGAGCAAGAAAGAGAGGAAGAATGAGGGAGGGTTGGAAGGAATGAGGAAAGGAGCAAAAAGAAAGGAGACACCTATAGATTAAAAGAAACTTAAATGCTGTATCAAATGATAAACTATGAATTCATCTTCAACAAACACATTATTAAAAAAAAAAACTGGATATTGGCCTTCCCTGGTGGCACAGCAGTTTAAAGCACAGCACTAAGAAGTCAAAGCCACTTCAGCATGAGATCACTCCCCGCCTGGCCCTGGAGGTGATCCACATGGAGCAGACCTCTCCTAACCTTCCCACTGCTCCCCTCAGCAGTGTACCTCATCAGTTGGCCTGTTCTGTTCCCCACTCTGTCTCTGGTGAATCCTCGCACTGCCCCTGCACCTCTGGCCTATACCACAGTTCTATATGCATAAATAAATAAATCTTAAAAAAGAAACAAACAAATGGACATTACTATCTCAACCAGACAATGGCTGAAATTAAGAAAGTTGTGGAAATTATTCTATTGTGAGAAGTAGTTATTCTTATAAACCAACAATTCACAAATTGCAATAGCTTTCCAAAAGTCCACTTATCTCTAGAAGAGCAAAAAATAGTGATACATTTAGTGAGGTCTTAAATTCAATCAAATTAGACTATCTGCCATGCTTCAGAAGAACCACCTAATAACTCTTACAAATTAGTATGTGATCCACTCAAACTGTAACAACTTAGTGAACTTAAACCACAAAAAAAGTTATAATACACATCAGTACTATGCTTTATTTAGCAGCTAAGCACAGTCATGAAGAGTTTCTTTTCCAAGATGGCCAACTAGCTGTCCCTGTAGTACACTTCATTACTTTATAATGTAAAGGTGGAGATCTAATATTAAAAGTATACGGGGTCCTCCCTGGTGGTGCAGTGGGTAAGGACACAGAACTGCAAGCTAATAACAGCTGCTTCGAGTTTGATCCCCAGCCCTGGAAGTGACCCACATGGCGTGGCAGACCTCTCCTGTCCTGCCCACTGCTCCCTTCAACAGTGCACTTCATAGAGCTGCCTGTTCTGCTCCCCACTGTCTCTGGTGAATCCTTTCACTGCCCCTGCACCTCTGGCCTGAACCCCAGTTCTGTATGAATAAATAATATATTTTTAAAAAGTATAGAAAAGAAAAATAACATAAAGAAAATGCAACCATTAAATTATACATCTAAAATGGGGTTACTTAAGAGCATTAATAAAGAAATATAATGTAAAAGGAAAAGTATTAATAAAATAAAATTTGTACATGATGAAAAAAATCTCACAAAAGAAACAAGGAAGAGAAATCCCAGAGCAATGGGAAATGAAATACTCCCACAACATATTATGCTAAAAGGTACTTATTTCATTTGCAACTTGTATTTATATTTTTTAATGTGGAAAAAGACCAGCAAGCAACACATTATGTTAAAAGGTACTTATTTCTCTTTCTATTTAAAGAAGTAATAGCCCTTACTTGAACTACATATAGATTGGATGTGAATCTATACTATTAAATTGTACTTTTTCTGTACCTTAGTGATATACACTTTCTTAAAAAGCATAAAGGAGCTGTAATTATTCTGTGTATTTTGATTTTTATTCCTAAAAAAATGAAATCTAAGGTATTTTAATATTAAGTTCTTAAAACCTCTTCTTACAAATATTCAAGAATGTCCTTGAAAATCTAATTGTAATTTTTTAAACAACCTGAATACATATTATTCTATAACTGATTTTTATATAGATAAAACTTTCCCCTAATCAGTACTATAAACCATCTTACTGTTGGGGAGTTAGTAACATGAGATTATACATACTAGGAAGTTAGGATGGAATTTTTCTATATCAAAGTTATTCTAAGGAACAATTTCAAATGAGATGAATTAGAAAATGGAAGCATAATATATTCTAAGATGAATATATTATGAGATGAATATATTATGGAAGTGTAATATATTCTGAGATGAAAATTATTTTTAAAAATCATGCTATAAATATCACTACTTGCTCATCTATTTTCTACCCAATACTGTGGACTCTAAAATGCTAATGTAGTGTGTTGGCTTGAATTCTCTTTCTAGAAACTAAAATCAACAAGCAAAACTAAATCTGTGTGAACATTCCCTTCGGTATGAATAATTGTTTCAAGAAAAAATAATATTTACCAAGATTCTCTCTTTTTGTTGATATACCAGCACAATTCTACCCATTCTTTACACTCATTTTTCCCATATACTCCAGATACGGAAATTTTACTAAAGGAAATCCTGCTACCAACAATCCTTACTTCTTAATCCACAAACATAATCCAGAAACTGAACTTTATTATATGTATCCAGGTATTTGTTCTTTAGCTTGTTTTTTCATCCTAATATGTCAAGATTCCATCTTTTAAAAAATATTTTAGGGTAGCTCTCTTGGTAACAAATTCTGTTATTTTTCCTTCATCTAAAAATATCTTTAATTCTCTCATCATTTAATTGTTATTTTCGCTGGACACAGTTTTCTGGTTTGACAGTCTTTTATTTCAGTACTTGAACAATGTTGGGGTTTTTTTTTTAACCTTCCTGTCTGATGAGAAATCCATTGTCATTCAAATTACTATTGCCCATTAGTTAGTATCATTATCTCTTGTTGCTTTTAAGAATTTGCCTTTTATTTGAAGAAGTTTGATTATATCTTAGCATGGATTTATTTGAGTTGATTTTGTTTGTGTCAACCACTTTCTTGAAGGTGTAGGTTTGTATTTGCAATGTGGGAGTTTTCAATTATTATTTTTTAGTACTTTTTCATCCTCTGCCAATTTCCCCTATCCAGTCTCCAGTGATATGAATAGTAGATATTTGCTTAGAGTCCCACAGGTTCTTGAGGCACAGTTCAATTTTTCTTCTATTTATTCTGTTTTCTATACTGAGTATACTACGGTTCCATTTTCAAGTTCACTGATTTTCTTCTCTGTCATCTATATTCTTATGCTAAACTTACCTACTATTTTTTTAAATGCATTTTGCAATGTGTTTCTTCCTTTATATATTCCTTTTCCTTGCTAAAATTTTTGTTTTTCATGTCTCTAGCATGTTTGTATTTGCTCATTGATCCATTTTCCTAATTTCTGCTTTAAAATCCTTGTCAGGTGATTCTAGTATGTGTATCATTTCAATTTTGGCATAATTAGTTATTTTCTCTCAGGTTGAGATTATCCTGGTTGTGGTATGACAATTATTGTCCATTTAAACCTGGATATTTTTTATATGAAACTTTGGGTCTCATTTAAATCTTCTATTATGGCTGGACTTCTCTGAAATGTTTTTGCTGGAGAGAGGTAGTACAATGTATTGTTACTACCAGGTAGAATGAAGTCCAGGTTCTCCACTACTCTTCCATTTATTCTACCCTGTGGGGGATGGAGGCAGTAGTGTCCCCTTACAGCTCCCAAAATGGCCTCCACTGACAAGAGGGGAGATGGTTTCACTACTGCTAGATAGCAGTGGAAGGCCTTCCTCTCCCCAATTACCCTCTGATAGCACTCCAGCAGGAAGTGTGAGGGATTCCTCTTTACACTTGCTCAGGTAGTTCAGGTTACCCAGTCTCGATAGTCTGAGTAAGGAACTGCAGTAGTACTTTACTTGGGTGCAAGCTCAGTTCCTCACTTGGACTTCCCTGACACCTCCTAGATGCTTGGGGCATTTCATTGCAGACTTACAAACGTAAAAGTCTAGATAACTCCACATCCACTGGCAGAGGTGGTAGTGGAACTGTAATATTTTTAGGGGATTTACTAAAGTAGAATAATTATTAACTAAAAATGAGTAACTTATTCTTCCACAAGGGAGAACAGGATTTTCTTGGGCTTTTCCTTGCCCATTCTTTTTGGCTTTTCTGGGTTGCCAGGTTCTTGAATACCTAATCTAAAACTTGGACAGTTGAGAGAAAATGACAATAGAAAACCCACAGGACTCACCATTGTGCACTGCACAGGTTTCAATATTGCTAGGCAATCTTCATCCATCTTTTAGAGTCTTCTTATATCTGTATTCTTTGTGAGAAGAATGTGTAAAAGTACATGTATCTCATTATTCTGGAAACAGAAGTCCTAAGTACTATTTTCTTAGATAGTAATTTAATTCCATATCCAGGTGATGACCAATCAAACTGGACATTCTAGCATAGTAAGTTTGTTTTGATCATTTTATACCCTTGATAAATAACCCTATGTTATAAAGGATAGGGTGCAAAAAAACATAAAATTCAGACATCTGAGTCAAGGGCCTCTGAGTTTGAATCCTCATATCTCAGAAGACAAGTGACATTCATAAAGTTATTTAACACTTCTAGAAAAAAAAAATCTGCTATACTTATTAAATAGAAATAACAATCGTTGCTTAATATGATGGTTGTACAAATTGAACGCCAACAACATAAACGGACAGTGTTGAGTACCATAGCTTAAGTGTTTCTTTTTAAGACATGCTTATATGAAATTATAAATTACTTGTCCCCAGATACTAATTGATACACTTTGATATACTTTATATAATTTGATATACTTTGCTGGCTTGAAATATTGAAGAAGAATAAAGTTTCTTAAAAAGTGTTTTCTTCTTCCTTATGTGCTCTAGGATCAGGTTATAAAAAGCATCTAAATTGTTTAACAACCAAGGATTGCCACAGATGAGCACACTGTAGATCTGAAAAAAAACACTTGAAAGTATTATAGTTTGGCCCATGACTCACTCCCCTGACATTAATTCCTCTCTATAAGGGATTAATGTACTCAAGAATCAATATGCTTTCAGACAGATCCTACATCAGTGAGTTTCTTTGCTGGTCAGTATTTTCATTATTAACAACTTATGTCAGCAATATTCCCTATTCGTCTAGTGATATTTGAATTTATTCTCTCATTTTAGTCCTGATTGTTGAACATTACTCTAAAGGTCTTTTATAACTTGATTTACCAAGAAAGCAAATTAGAAATCTATATGAAGACTCAGAGGCCCAAAAAGGGAGCAATTAGGAAGGCAACTATTCAGTTTTACTTTCCAAACATACGGGGTTCATATTTTTAATTATACTATACTTCTTAAGGTTTGCAATTAAAAAATTATATTCCTCACTCACCTCAAGTTATTCTATAGGAATTTGTTATGTATTCTTTAATTATCACGATAGACACATTTTCCATTCAATCCTAAATTTCAACATATTTGTTCTTATAACAATTATTAATCTTATCTGTATATTATAGTTATATATTACTTTAAATGTTTGTAGTAATATATAAAGTACATACAAAGTACATATAAAGTAAAAAAAATATACAAAGATATAAAGTAATATATATATATTACCTTATTTTTTTTATATTGTTTTCATATGGTGTTTAAAAATATATGTTCTATCCAAGATCAGATTTTCTAAATCACCTCACTAAAAGGGTTCAGGATTCCTTAGAGAAGGGGCAAGTTCTAAGCTTAGAATTAGCTGATTCTAAGAAACAATAAGCAGTAACACCAGAATGTATTTTTGTTCCAGAAAATAAGAAAGGGCTCAACAAATTAGGACAGTATGTAAAAATTACACTGGAGTCAGCTTTGAAGGTTTTCACAGGCTGAATCTTAAATAATGGGAGTGAAAATGAGCAATGATAATAATGGATTATAATTGCTGATAAGAGTCCACCTGCTGATATTAATGGTACATATAGCTATAGTAAATCCTCAATGTCATCAATAGGTTCCTGTCCCTAAAACAACAGGAAGCAGATATTAAATAATGTTGATTCATTCCATTATATTTTATAACATGGATGAGGAGAAAACAATTCAGTCAATGTTGAACAAAGAAAATTCTATCAAGAACCTGCATACTACATATCCACATACATAAATGGGGAAAAGAGAAGTTCTTTCATACAGTGGACTGCTACTGAGTAAAGATAAAATAAATGTGGATTTATCAACTCCAAAGTAAATATCCACATACATACTATGTAAATATCCACATACATAAATGGGGAAAAGAGAAGTTCTTTCATACAGTGGACTGCTACTGAGTAAAGATAAAATAAATGCCTGAAACACTTACGTTAAATAACTAATCCCTACTAATCTGAAATGTGATTGTATTTTGACAAAGGGCCACTAAAGGTAATCAAATTCAAATCAGGAGACTTATGAGTGGACCCTAACTAGTAGGATTAGTGTTCTTATAAGAGGAATGTAGACAAAGCAGTGAAAGGATTGGCCATGTGAGGGCACAGAGAAGGCAGCTATCTGCAAACTGAGGAGAGACCTCAAAAAAAAAAAATCTTCTTCTAGAATTGTGAGAAAAAAGACATTTCTGTTGTTAAGCTGCTGTAGCCCTAGGAAATACATACATGATAGTATTAATTTATTAAGGAATGAATTACCAATGGATTCATTAGATTAGTTTGATTGTGGTGATCAACATGCCCTGCATATTTCTTATCAACTCCAAAGTAAAAATTAATGACTTTATGTGCATGTATAGTAGATAAGTATACATACTATGTAAAGTATGTATATAAGTGAGGTAAAATTTTAGTAATTGAAGAATCTAGGTGAAATATATTTTGTGAACTTATTGTACTTCCTCACAACAATTCTGTATGTTTTTTATGTTAACAAGAGTTCAAATTTATGTTCCGTATAGATGGTTTGCTTCTAAACATTGGTTTTTATCATTCCTATTATCCAATAGGCAATTTGTTTAATTTATATAACTTTAGATTTCTTATATGTAAAATGAAAATTAAAGTTCACATTCTAACAGTATTATGAGAATTAAAAAAGACACCACTGGTAAATATTTCATACTGTCTGGAATTGAATAACCTCTCAAAATTAGTAATTATTACTGCTATCTCTGTGTTAATTCATTTTAAATAGTATTCCATTAACAACTATTTACAATATTTTATTAAAAAAACTATTTTGTTTACAATAAAATTGGATGTTCTCAAATGTTTATAGTAGTTATTATGTATCTAGTTATCAAAATACCTTATAACTATTACTTGTAACTGTTACTAGTTGATTAGTTTGAACCATTAGTGAAGATGAGTCAGATAAACATACTGCACAAGTCAAGGCAAATTCTATAAACCCTAGCATAAGACTAATTATCTGGGCCCAATCAGCATCTGGGTTCCCCAATAAAGTAATAAAGGTTTCTATTATTCACAAATAAACTGCAGGTATTCAGAGTTTAATAAGTATATCCTCATGAAATTGACATAACGCAGACTAAAGGAAAAGAAACTAGGTACTTAAAATCAGTTAGTTTATCACAGGTTAATGTTATTTACCCTGATTTTTCTTTTCTTAAAACCCTGACCTTCAACAGTTCTATAACTTGTGAACTATTTAAGAATAAATGAACTGCAATAAAACCAGAATAGTAACCCACCGAATGGTACAAACAACGAGAAAAAAAAATTCTCATTTTACACTAATAAAGAAACTGAGTACAATTCCTCTTTCCTTTGAGGATGAAGAAAATAGTTTTGGCAGCAAGCAATGTGCGCCTTTATATGCAGAAGCATATTAAAGTTTCATCTTTAGAGTGGACTCAGAATAGAACTGTACTGCTTACAGAAAGGGGTGTGGTCCAGCAGCATCATTGACACCTCTCATTTGACTATTACTGGGGAGGAAATTGATCATTTGTATGAAAAGTTAGGTAAAAATACCAATCACAAACACAGGCAGAATTCTGAACAAATTTGAGAAAAGCAACTATGAAATTAATGGACACTAATATCTAAATGACTGACCTTAAACCATTTTCAAGAACTTGTATTTTTCTTCCCCACAATAAGTTAAATTTCTGGCAATCAGAGACATGTCTCAGTCATCTTACTATCCTTTGCAGCATGTACTAAGGTGGCTTATATATATCAAACACTCATTAAGTACAATTTGAGTAAGTAAAATACACGAGTGAAATTTCAGCATATATAAATGAGGTGAGAATTTTACAAAATTAAAAAAAAAATTGTTTAGGCCCTCCCTAGTGGCACAGTGGGTTAAAGCACAGCACTGAGAATCTAAAGCCGCTTCCGCATGAGTTATATTCCCACCTGCCCCAGAGGTGACCACATGGTGTGGCAGACCTCTCCTGACCCACCTCTCCCCTCAGCAGTGTACTTCGATGATCTGCCTGTTCTGTTCCCCACTCTGTCTCTGGTGAAGCCTCTCACCGCCCCTGAGCCTCTGACCTGTACGCTAGTTCTGTATGCACAAATAAATCTTAAAAAGAAAAACTGTTTAAAGATCAACTGGAGAAACAGGTTCTGTTGCAGACACTGCCCAAGAGCAGCTGCTCATTTTAACTTCATCATTTCTTTTTCCCATTCAAGAATATGAATATATAAAAAGTCAACAAAACCTTCATGTCCTTTTATTTCTGACTTAGGAAGGTCTATTTTCACATTTAATGACACTCCTAACATGTTCAGTTCACCAAGGAAGACCTATAACACGTAACTATATGGAAAATTTTTACTGATGTAGTACTGAGTACATCATTAGCAGAAAAATATATCCCTGCTATTACTGCTAGCAACATATGACTAATATACATATAAATGTATCTTAAGAATTCTAAGATAACTCTTTTTACCTAAAAAATGTCATACTCATTCCAACAATGTTCTTCAATTTAGTGGTTTTATCCACATGTGTATTTTAGATATTAGAATCCTTTTTTCCAATTTGTACAAGTCACTCAGTATTTTTTAAATTCCCTTAAGTACTTTGATAAAAATGCACACTAGTCTATGACTTTCAATTCTGCATTTGAAGTTTACTTCATTATTTTATACTTAGCGACTTCCAAATAAGTGTATATTATTTTATTTATTGTGTGCAATTGATCTAGTTTTAATGGTTTTTAGTTTTCTATTCATACAGTGCTTTAAAAGCTAAGCAGGTACTCTGTATTAATTCACATTGTCTTAGTATCTATACATATAAATGAAGAAATGTTGTACGTGTATATGTATATATATACATGGAGTGACAAATTAGTATTTATGAACATATTTGCAATGATTCAACACAATAGTCATTTCCACAAAAAAAGATTTCTTTTTTTACTAACTATAAAAGGGATTCATTTTTGTTTTTGTTCTATATACCTTCACTATTTCCCACAGATATTGTTTTATTATATTTTTAAAATGTTAGTTTGAAACATCCAGGCAGTGATTATAAGACTAGGTTTCTACTATCAAGTGGCATATCACACAATTAGAAACATTAAAGAAGTTCTGGTTTTCACTGGGATGATCAAAATAGAAGATGCCATCGAATGACTAATGTATTTTTGAACTGTCAAAGTATCTGTCTTCCTTATGAACCCTTTCACAAAATGTTAGCAAGATACTGTGTCTATATTTATGATTTATACTTCCCTTTTAAGAATGACATCTTAAAAATATAGTGAAATATGTTCATTTTATCTTCTGTTTAAATACATTCTTGCATGACAAGTGTAACTAACATTCATAAAGCATGTTTGTGCTGCAAGGTAAAGCCTGAACTACTGCTTTCTGCTAACATCACCTTTCTTTTATTTAATATACTCGGAAATCAACATCCCTAATTGTTTCTTGTCCTGATTCCAATATTTAAAGAGCAATGATGATACAGATGGTTGCATTTGTAAAATTCAGATGACTGCATTACTAACATCTCAAAAATATGTTCTTGAACGGATTCTGTGTCAAACAGTTCAAGATCTCCCTTAGCCTTTAAGAAGCGGTCTTTGTCTCTATTGTATCATGTCCCAATCCTATCAGCTGTTTCAACTTTCCTAGGAACAAGGTCCATATTCATCAAAGCCTCTACCTCAATCAACACAGTGGGAACAATGGCAATTCCCAGTGCTGGACAAGATTAATCTTCTCTGGACTTAAAATTGTGACTTTCATTGCAGCTCAGGGATAGGAGTTCTACAAAGTTGGAGATCAGAGTAGGAACTGTATGGCAGAAGTTTCAGGGAGGACTGGATTACCCAACAAGTATGTCATGACAGTTAACTTAGACAAATGAGAAATAAGATAAAAAAGGACAGTTTGGAGTTTAGGAGTTCCACTAGACTTTCTAAGGACATACTTATGATCCAGCAGTAAGTCTATCTACTAATCAAGTACTGACAAGTTTGGCAATCATTATCTTATGTCCATTTTCCTTCCATTTTTACCTCTTTCTTTTATTACCCTCAAAGTATTAGCACATAAACTTTTTTTTTCCGTTTTTATAGATTACAGATTCATATCTTGAACTTCTTTTAAACAGAGAGTTAAAATCATTGTTACATGATTTCTAAAATCTCTGAACATCTGTAAGATTATAGCCCAATGCACTCATACTAGTTTTTGAGAATAAATTCCATTGTCACACATTATTAACATTTGTCCTAGTGATAGTGATTTCTGTCTTTCATACAATTAGAAGAAGATAGTACAGGGACCTAAATTAACAAAAATTAACAACCAATGTGTTGTAAGTATAGTGTCGAGGAAAAACTTAAGTATATATCACTAAACTTTTTAGTTTGAGAAACTGCAAATGACGTTTACACCCAAAACCTCAGCTAGAAAAAAAAAAATTCTAAATTAGGGTAAAGATAACTAGATAAAGTTATAATCTGGAAGTGTTCTTAGTCCTCATCATACTTTACTATTATTTTCAACTCTTGGGCAATTTAAAAGATATAAATATCAAATAATGATTATAAACTCTTCTCCATTAACCAAAATTTATGTTTTTTGCTTGAAATGAAATGTGACCCATGTAAATTATCTGCAAATTTCCCTGTAAAAATAGCTCTTTTCAAAAACTATCAGTTGACTTATTAATATAACTTCAGAAGAACAGAGAAAGACTAGCCAATAAGCTAGTCTAAAGGGCAGTCAATTCTGGAGTTAAAGAAGTTGCCCTCTGACAGGAGGCCCTCTGCAGGAGCACCAGAATGAACTGATTTTGAGCAAAACCTTCCCTCAGAGTGTGTAATTAGTGAGCAGGGATTTCTAAAGGAATTAGTATCCATTATAACATTTGACAAGAAAGATAAAACCAATTAAGTTAACATTTCAATGTCCTATAATATAGTTGAGTAGCAGTTGTCAAGTAAAATAAAACTTTTTGATGGATCTCTAGATTCTTTGTATCCTAAAATTGTTGTTTTATTGCTCAAGGAATCACCTCTCATTATAGAAAATACCCATCACAGGTAATCAGTTCTATTTTGGATACACTGAATTGGAGTTAACTTAGTATAATCTTTGTAACTTAGCATTTTTAAACTACTACATAGATATTATATCTCCAGGAGACCAGAGTTACTTGCTTCAAATTATATAGACAATAAGTATCAGACTAGACTTAAAACTAAATTTTTCTAAATTTTATTTCTTCTCTACCACACAAAATTCTTACTTTTTTCTTACATATCTAAAGTAATTAGCTTTTTAAATAATGAATATAATATAATGGTTACCTACATATAATTAGAAAATTTACTGTATGCAGACTTTTAGTAGTATATAAATATGGAAGTATAATATCAGAAGTCTTTAATTGCAAACTTGATGTAAACGCATAGTCAACTTCTTGACAAACACAGTCCATGTGTCTTCATTCTTTAGTTATAAAAGCAACTATACATTTATTCTAATGTCACCATTCAGCTGTGAAATTCAGCTAAACCTTGATTCAAATTCAGCCACATTAAAAATGTTTGCTAGGGAACATAGTCCCTAGAAACAGTTAACATGCACATAGACAGTTTCTGTTCATTCAGTTCCTTTTCTCCAATCTGACAACTGGCATAAATGTTCATATTTGGCAGGAAGGTTCAAAATTCAAATTCAACACAGTATGACAAGTTCAAAGTGAAAATATAATCAAAATTAACTCAATGTTTATACCAACACAGTGACTAGGGCAAATGAACAGACTATAAGGTGAAGTTGGAAAAGCATGAAAAAATGTCACTTAAGGAAGTTGAAAATGACAAGAGAAGACTTATAAATACTATCCTCAAAGTCATGATGGGTACACTATTTTAGAAAATGGAAATACCAGTTACATTTTGGGAACTTTCAAACTTTTTGATTTCCTTATAACAAGCCCTTTCTAAAGAAAATATATAAAGATCAGTTTGAGAGATTAAAGGATGTGTTTCAAGTATAGCTGAAACCACAAAACACCGCTTTTTTCATTTTAATAATTTGTTAAAAATAACTTTTACATAAATATATAATGTTGGGGGTACAAAGTCTCCTCCACCAAAACTCCGGTGCAAATGCCCCATCTTTTTCCTTCTCCTCCCCCCATCTTCCCTGCCTTTATTACCTCTGGTACTCAGTATATTTTTCAGAGTCTAATATTTTTGCTGTACTTTGCCAATTTGTTTTCTTTAGTTATTTATATTATATAAGTGAGTAATACTATCTAGTCATTGCCTTTTACTTTCTGACTTACTGCACTTGGCAAAATGATCTCAAGAGCCATTCATTTTGTCCCAAAAGGTACTACCTCTTCTTTTAAAATAAATAAATAGTATTCTATTGACTATAACCATCTTATTAAGCAGACTTTTAAAATAAAACTAAAATGAGGATACAAATTCAGATGACTTTGACATTCAAAATTTACTCATCCTCAGAGGATACAAGGGTCGCTCCAGAATTTTCTCTTTTTTTAAATGCATTATCCAATTCTGGTTTACAATAATCTTGTGTTACTTTTGATACAATACACTATAAGAACAGAAGTTATTTCCAATTACTCTCATCTAGACACAAGCAAGCCTGTCATCACAACCTTTGATTAGGTATGATATTCATATGAATTGGGTTTATCTTTAGATTGTGTTGAACTTTACTAAAAATATTGGTAAGTGATGATCTATAAACTCACTAAAGTCATAGTTACTAAACCAAGTCAAGAATAGAGCTCATTTTGCCACTTACGTCAATGGACTGAAATTTTTCTTCCAAAAATACAGTCTGAATCACTTTCTAAGTAAATGAGTGCTAGTTGGTAATATTAAATAAAATACTAAGTATACATTTTAAAGATAACATTATAAGAAATATAGGACCCCTATTTCTTGCCTGATTCCATGTTGCAGCAAGGATTGAAAGACACAAGCTTTGTTTCAAACTAGTGCATGCTCATTGTCAAAAAAAAAAACAAAAACTAATTTCCAGTAGCAATTTTGCTTGACTTAACTAGTATATAAAAGCTGGAACAATAATGACATTGAAATCCAATATTGTGCCACTAAAACGAAGGGCAGTCTTTTCTAATTGTAGGATGGATTCTACATTGTCAACTCTAGTTTAATAAAAATGAAGGCAGTACGGCAGATTTTTCCTCTATCTCAAATGTTAATCTCAGGTCAGCTAAACCAGAGAAGCTAAAATGGATTTGATTTATGAAATAAGATCTACTGCTTTTACATAGCTTTCACAAGGTTTTTTAATATCATTGTTTCAAAAATAAAAGTAGTTTTTCTGTTTGGTGCCATTTTGACAAGAAAATGGAAATCTGAAAATCCAGTACTATATTTATAAAACAAAAATTCATATGTGATAAAAGTCAAAATTCATATGCGAGTTGTATATAGAAACCAAAATGAATAAATGTAATCTCACTGCATAGGTACCACCCAGAAACATGAGAGTACTTCATGCTCTCAGGTCACTCAAAGATATTAAAATTTATGTTCTGATTTACTTACAGTAAAAACATCTCAATTAGACAGAAGGAGGGCGTTAGTAAATTTATCCTAGAGCCATTATTTTAGGCTTAACTGTTTAGATAGACTGGTGTGTCTAACTATTTGCATGTAGATTAGCAGATATTAAACATGAAAATCAGCTAAAATCTCTTTTCTTCATCAGCATTCATACGTCACTGTGAAATACTGTTTACTACAAGAAGTTTTATCAGGTATAGTCCTGTTCTATGTTAAATAACTGCACACAAGAGAAGAATTTACAAATTTTCCTTGGAAGATTGCATTCTAACAGAACGCAAATCACACTGGGGTCAAATATAGCTAAGGAGTCTGAATTATTGTACTTTGACAATAATATATACTAATTTGATGATGTACTCTTTAATTCAATATAAATCAAGATATTACACTTGACTTCCAAAAGCTGACTAAATATACTGTCTTTCTCTTTTCATATATATATTATATCTATATATATGGTGTGTTTATGTGTGTGTGTGTGTGTATAAAATCATGATAAGAAGTCCTCTATTGTGACAAAAAATTATAAAGAAAGAATCCCAAAAAATAATAAATGTCTCAGTTCTGTCAGTACAATGTATGAAATTGAAATGAAAGGGACTGTGCCCTTCTATAGAATACTCAACTTTTCAGAAGATCAAGACCAAGACATTTTTAATCCACCTCACAACATTCCATCAGTTTATTACCTGTGCTGAGGTCAATTAGCTTGTAATTAGAGAAAGGAAGAAGAAAATTTCACAAACACAAGCAGAAAAAAGTTACTCAAATAATTTTAAATAAGTGACACAAACAATAATGGTACAGTGGTTTCAACAACAACAAAAAAATCTATTCAATTTTTTGTCAAACTAAGCTTTCTTATGATTCCTTGGTTCTTGGTTTTCCTACAACACAGTTATTAGTGATACAGAATTTTATGGAAATGCAAATACCACTGGCTCTGCCCAGGAGATGATCACAGACTTAGTGGAAGAAATAATAATAATAATTATGCATTAAAAAAGCAATTATACTGCAAAGTGATTAACTTTATTAGAAAAAAATACTAAGACACATTCTATTTGAGAAGTCAGCTTTTAAAAAGCAAGTTTTACTATTAAGATTTAATAAAATAGGGCCCTCCGTGATGGCACAGCGGGTTAAAGCACAGCACTAAGAAGTTAAAGTCACTTCAGCGTGAGTTCGATCCCTGCCCTTCCCGTAATGATCCCACATGGTGGGGCAGGCCTCTCCTGGCCTGCCTGCTGCACTCCTCAGCAGTGTACTTTGTCGATCTGCCTGTTCTGCTCCCTACTCTGTCTCTAGTGAAGCCTCTCACCGCCCCAGCACCTCTGACCTGTTCCCCAGTTTTGTACACATCAATAAATAAATTATTAAAAATAAATAAATAAAAATAGGAAAATAAGTCAACATTATTTTTCCTGATGCAAAACTTATGTCACAGAGAACTAGCTGAAGGAATCAGAGCTCTCCATAATATTCTGACAACTGCTTCAAGAGAAAATCAGCAAAAAAGAGTATGTATGAAATAATTAATAACAGAAATATATTGTCATAGGTTGGCATATAGAATTTAAAACCAAATATATACACTAGTATATGAAGCAAAGAGAGGAGCAAATAAAAACATTAACAGAACAAAATCATAACTAAACATCATCACAATAAGAAAATCACTTAAATCTCTAATTCACAATAAAAATGAGTCAATATAATGATCTGGATGGCAGAACTGATGCATTCTATAAATATAATTAACAAGTATGTGAATATGTGATTATTATTAATTATGTTATACACTGATATTCACACGTACATAGAAATATATACAGGATTATTTTTATTGTCTAATGTTAACTGATACCTGTGAAAATTCTTTACAAAGTTCAAGGTACTATACAATATAAAATTATGATCATCAGCTGCAGGCAAAATAGTTTTATTCAATGACTTAGTCTTCTTAAACAACTGTGCTCATATTCAAGTACCATGAAAAAATATATGGAACAGTGGGCCTAAGACTTTAAGGAAATGGTAAAAAATGAGGTTCAGAGCAATAAACAAGCATCAGCTTGGTGAATATCACATATAAGCACAAGTGACTCAGATCAAACACAGAGCTAGCTCATTGGTTTCAGGAGAAAGATTTTTTGACTCTGGTACATGATAAAGACCAAGCTAAGTCAGGGAGGCAGAGAAGTGCATTGACCTCACCCACTGGGAAAGGATGCCTCCTCTTCAATCACAATATAGAAATTAGACTAAACACAAATTAGGTCTCTGCTAGCTGCACCCTCTATTCTTCACAATAATAAACTAGGATCAGTAAAGGAGTTCTGCATGTAAATATTTTCTGTAGCACTATGATTTCACAAATGATTCCAATTTGTCACCAACTTCACATTGAGCTCTATTTTATGCTTATTTATTGTTTCTATTTAAAAATTTAAAAATATTACTCCCTGATAAGTAATTCCTCCCTAAATTTGCATATGTTAGTGCAAGTTTAGCAAGCATATCACTCACACTGTCATGTTGAATTTAACCTGTGGCTTTAGAAAAGGAGGAATGAAATTATACCTAAATGAAGTCTGTAGTTATCCCAAAAATGAGATGACCCCTTGGAAAAATATGTCACTCTGAAAAGCCTCCTAATTCTGAGCATATAACTAAAGACCATTTTTGAACCTAAAGCTTCAAGGGGGGGGGGGGGAATCAGTGGCATAAAAACTCATTACTTTGATGAGCTAAAGCTTTTGTTCAAAGAAAAAGATCCACACACTTTTCCCGTCTGAAATACCAATAGATAGCTTGTGGAAATATAAACTTTGACCTGTAAATAAGTTTTAAGAGATAAAGTTAGTATGGTATGATAATTTTCTAGGTGACCGTTAGTTTTTCTAAATAATACTGTAATGGGCTTTTCTCTAGTCCTTCATACTCCCACTTCTGACTTGCTCTTAATTTTCTTGGATGCTGAGTAAATTACTATTTATAGATACTTCACGGAGACTTGTAGGGGATTTTAATAAAATTAATTGTTTTTGTCAACCAAGAAAATGAGTGTCCAGAAGTCATACATATTCCTATTATACAGATGCTCAGCACATGACATTATTATACTGAATTCAAGCAAAAGGAAAGAAACATGACCAAGTGCCAATATAAGATATTTAACCTAAGCAGCTCAGGAGAACATTTCACAATGTGTTCTGCTATAGGCAGGGAGAAGATACAGGTATTTGGTTTTGTTGAAGGCGTATGCAACCAATTAGTCAAATTACAAGTAAAATTATAATAAAAAAAACTATCATCATTAATTAGATAAGGAACTTTAAAAATACAAAAATAAGCAAAAAACACAACTGCTGTGTAACAACCTAACAGAAACACTCATTTAGAAAATTCTCTAGTGACAAATGATTTAAATAATTACTCAACTTTAGTATTATACAAAGGTGAAACAGACCTTAGAGAAAATCAGAAACTTTAATAGAAATTATATTCCCAGAGGGGAACACTTATCAATATTAATTCATAAAAGTAAAAGGAATTTTCTCTATTCTGAGATAATCCACCTACGTTTGCTTTGCCTGAGCCTGCAAATATT
Source organism: Condylura cristata (assembly GCF_000260355.1). Classification (NCBI taxonomy): domain Eukaryota; kingdom Metazoa; phylum Chordata; class Mammalia; order Eulipotyphla; family Talpidae; genus Condylura; species Condylura cristata. The sequence goes on along the minus strand of NW_004567108.1, from coordinate 51,004,135 downwards.
CATTTAATAATCAAAACTGGTATCTATCCCTGAGTTTTAATAAGCTAAGGCTTTTTTAAAACTCACTTTTATTCAAATTATAACAGATGAAATTCTGATCAGTTTATTTTAAAGAGCAAATGAACAACATCCCCATTCCTTAAAACAAAACAAACAAATGAACAAAAATCTATCAACAAACTGCTGCTTGGTAGTTTTAAATAGCACAAAGAAATTAGTTTTCACCCTTACAACCCCTATGTTCATTTAAATCCAATTATCTATCCACTTTACTCTAAATAGAGAAACTGGGCATTTAGGTGAAACACTTGTTTTTGGATAGCTATTGCTTTCTATGTCAGAAACAGACTGAAAGCTTTTCATGCTTGATGAACATTCTGAGCTCCTTGAAGGAAAGAAGTGGCTGTGCAGGGTGCAGGCTGGAGTTCGTCTCTCACATACACCTGTTCTAGTTTTTGACGCACTGGCCCACAAATCACCTTTTCATCTTTGTCAACCTCAAAGCCTCTATTCTTCTCCAGTGACCTGAGGCTGATGCAACAAAAGAAGGCAATTCCAAAGCAATGTCAGTGGCCCTTTGCTACTGAAAATAACACCCTGCTAAAATTTGATAGCTGAAAACTAAAAGGTAATGTTTGTATTGGTTTTTATCGGGCATGTTAAAAATAAGACAACAGAAGTATTGTTCATTCAAATTCCTATTTGCTAATCCAAGGAATGAGGTTCCAGTACTAAGTTCTATGGATAAGATAGAAGAGAAATATATATAACTGTGGTGCTTATGAATCCAGCAAGCAGCAGCAGCGTCTCTGACACAGTACACTGGCACTGCGCCACTGGCTGCCATTAACTCCTTCAACGTCCCAATTCTGCTTTTTCGATAGCTAGCATACAGCTCATTCCATGTCTCTTCTTGGTAACCAAGGTCTATCTTTCGCTGGGTATCCCTGTCTCTTTCCATCTTTACAAAATGTACTAAGTCATCTTTTATTGTATTTATGGTCATGCTGCTGCTGCTGCCAAGTTCAATCATAACAGTATTTTTAAGTATTTCATATATATATAAAAAATGAGAAAAGGAGTTTGGAAAAAGGCATTTTGATAAGTTATATTGGTATAATTTGAAAAACTGGAGAATTACTTCTTCTTTACAGTCAAATACCACCCAGGGCCTCAGTTTCCCAGATTTAAAGGCTATGTTACTTATACAATTCTCTAAAATTTCCTTTTCATGTGGTTCTTTTTTATACTACAGTACTAGCATAGTTTTCTATCTTCCACTTTAAATATACTCTGAAGATATAGAAAGACCCACATTTCTAATTATTTTATATCTGTTAAGTACGCAGACGGCTTGGTAATCTTCAGGAAGCACTAAAGGAAAGCACAGGGGATTACAACTACAACACAAATACACGTATTTATTCAGTTAACAATTACCAGGAATTGAGCTAATGAAAAAGACCAAATAACTGAGTAACAATTATCATCAAAGGATAACAACAGTCACCTGGCAATGTTTCCTTGTTATAGGAACAGCAAAGTCCTTTTAGCAAAATTCTTTCAGATGGTTACCAAAGCAACCTGTCCACACCTTAAAAATTAAATACAGAAACAGGTAAACAATTGGAGTTGTATTGAGGAGTGGTGGGGTAGTAGACAAGAAGAGCAATCTCTTGATAAACTCTAATTTACAAGGGCCAAGAACACAGCTCACTAATTCTACCAAGAGTCCCTGATCTTTATCAGATTTTGTGAGACTTCTTATTCATATGGATGGTCTCTCTGTATCCACAATGGTACTCATTATTTATTGAATTAATGTAATTTAACTTAACAGGGTGGACAATCATTGAAGATTGTTGTTAAATTCTAAATAGTGCTATAAAGTTTCTGGTGACATGAGTTAGATTATTTTATCTATTTTTACTTGATAATATCTAATATTTTTAGTCTAATGAGATTATTTTGATCTCATTTTGTAATTTGGTATTTTTACACTTCAATATATCATTATCAATGAACAAAAAAAATGTAAACATCTATCCACCAACCTTCTCTTTCTACCTTTCCTACGTATTAAATCTTTAAATGATCGCTTTTCAATTATAAAGTCTAATTTTTCATTTATAGCATTTCTGAAAGTTAACATGAATTATAGGAATCTTGTTAATTAGATATTTCTTTTTATCAGGAACTGAGATAAGTACATTTAAATTAAGGATAGGGAAGTAGTCTAACCAAGTGGCAGTTTCTAAGGACTTTAATGGTTTAAAACTGAAAGTCCCTGTTCCAGGAAAACCCATCAGTTCTCAACAAACTGGGATATTGATAATCCTAAAAAATAAAAAGGCATTTCTATAAAATCTGAGTAAATTTAAGTGGAGGAACCAATCAGGTAGTAAATATTTTTTATGAAGATCTAACTGATGCTTTCACTTTAGTTTTGGTGCTTACTTATTTGTGTAAAAACTGGGTAGATTTCCTAATACCAAAATCTCTGTAGTCTGTAAGCAAATAAATTCATGCTAAAATCAAACATTTATTTATTTACTTTAAAGAGATGTGGTGGGATAAAATTTTAAACAAAATGAACTTCAAGAAGATGGTGGGTCTTTCTGCAATTAAGGAAAATAGTGTAATCCAAAGCAGAAAAGAAACATATCTGATAAACAAGAAATATGATTAATATTAAAGTGAAAATTCAAGGAGTGTCTAATATAGCAGTTTTCAGGCTGGAGTAGTACTGTGAAGTCTACTTACGCTAAACCCCTCCTCCAGAGATTCTGATTCCATTGTCCTGGGATGGGGCAGAGGCATGGCTATTATTGTAACATTTCTTCAGTAAATTTAGTGTCTACTATGTTATCTTACCTTGAATGACTTTATTCTTATGGAAACAAATAAATTTAATAAGGAACAGACTAATAATTTATCTTTTCATATGAAAAAAATATCTGCTTATAGTTAAATTTTCTTTTAGTCTGGTTGGGAGCTGGGAATTGATAACTCTTTTGATAGAAAATTCACACATTAACAGATTGCTTAGAAATAATTACTAACAGAGACTGCACAGCATACACCATAACTTATCTGTGTACACATTCACATGCTTGTATGAAACAGTACATCACAATTGATTTTTTTAATCAGATAAAGAAAGAGAACAAATTATCATTAGTAAAGTAGTTTTCTATAATGAAACCCAAGGACACATATAAAAAGAAATGAATATTTGAAATCCATAATAGGATACAAGACAATGACCATTTAGGTACTATTTTAAAATTTCTTCAGGTCAGTGGTAACCAAATGTTCAAATATACTGATTTTTCAGTGACCCATATCAGTTGACTAGATAATGTGAATCTTATAATAGTGGAAAAATCAATATTTTTGAGAGAAAAATTACATAAATGGGTTCCTCTGATGAGGTACTTTAAAAAATTACTAAGAAATACTTGTTTACATTATGAATAATTTCTATTTTAAAACACATTAGATCTAGAAACTCTAGTATGAGAATATACGGTGTTAATAAAAGGTTGCTTAAATTTGCTATTCTAAGAGACCTGCTACTCCTACTCCTAATGAAATGTTCCTCACAACTTTATTGAAGAAAAGTTGTTTCAGCATTTAATCATTATTCACACTCAAACAAGGTAATTATAAACACTCAAACAAGGTAATTCAAAATTCCCAACACTGCCAAGGAAACACATCACATTGAAAACATTTTTCTTCTATGTTAAAAATAAAAGAAGAAAGAGATCCTCTACCTTGGCTACTCCACAGGAAACTCAGTGAGAAAAATTCAGAGAAAAGTTTGAGTAAATAAAACTACATATAGTTTGGCTATTGGCAGTTATCTTACAATATTTGAGGCTAAGCAGCAATGCTTTTTTTTTTAAAATAAATGCTTAATGTTTTGAAGTATTTTAACTCTATGAAGTTACTCAAATAGATAGAAATTAGCCTTGTATTTTTTTAAAGATTAATTTATATATGCATACAGAACTGGGGCACAGGCCAGAGGTGCAAGGGTGGTGAGAGGATTCATGAGAGTGGGGAGCAAAACAGGCAGATGAGGAAGTACACTGCTGAGGGGAGCAGCGGGCAGGTCAGGAGAGGTCTGCAGCACCATGTGGATCACCTCTGGGGTGGGAGTGGAACTCATGCTGAAGTGGTTTCAGCCTCTTAGTACTGTGCTGTAACCTACTGCATCACCAGGGAGGGCCCTATCCTTGTATTTTAATATGGGAACAAAACCTTAGGAAAAAAGATTAATCTTTTTCTTATCAATACTATTAGTCAGAAGGTACACGGACCCAAAGTCTGCTCAAATTCTACCTGTTCAATGCATTCCAATTGTGATTCTTTTATTACGCTCTGAAATTGAACTGAAAAAGAAGTTGGGCCATTTAGTAAATTATTGTCTCATTATTTGTATAAGCAAAAATCCCTCCAATGTGGTTGTACTATTACCTGAAAAAATATATATTTAGTACATGTTATAAGAAAGATACTTGTATATAAATTTCAAAAATAAATATGAGTAATTTGTTTTTTAAAAATAAGCATTTAGAAATTTTACTTTTGAAAGCACATTATTTACTGTCTCTCTTTTAATCTACTGTATAATTTTGATTGATAACTAAGTCAGATATTTATAAGATTAAAGAAGTAAATTAAAAACAGGAACAAAGATATTATAACTTGCCCAGTGTCTCAAAAATCAGTTAGTGACAGAGGCAAGCTATTTAGAATCCAATATTTCTAATAGGAAACTAACTAGGTTCAGGAAAAAAAAAAAAAACAGTATTTTTCAGGATTTATTCCCAAACACCAAAGATACTGACACAGTCGAAAGTTTGAAATAGCAAGGTGTTTAATTCATAATAGTGTCCTAAAAATTTGGAAAAGAATATACAGATTCCAGACAAATCTGAGTTAAGTATAAATCTTATTTGAACTGGATGTTTTATACATCTTGCTTGTACAATTATGTAATTGAATTTTTAATCAAATACTGTATTTTATTGTAAAGATTATAAGTCCATTAAAATCATGAAAATTCATTTTATTTTCCTCAATAAATATGAGTGTACACATATACACACATACTGACAAATAAGTTGCTTGCACACAGTAGCAAACTCAAATACTTGTTAAAAGAGTTCATGGGTTTCCTAAATGACTAAATAAGTCTAATAAACACAAGGAACAAAAGATGACAATTATAGAAAATTACATAGTATCTCTGTTTATTCAGAATTCGTTTCATCTCTTTAAACTGAAATATTCTATTTTTTTTTTCACAAACTCTTATTTAGATGCTGGAAAGCTGCTTATGTGATCTATATTTCACAACTCATAAGAGTTTTGATTACAAGCATAACTCACTAAAACCAACTATCGTCTATAATGGATTACAGAGGTGATGGCTTCTCTGTGCTGGAATAGGACATGTTTCCTCCTCCTTTCTTCTCCTCTTACTCTCATAGGAAAGTTAGATTTGCTATAGATAGCACTCTTCCCAGCAGGAAAGTGAAGCAAAGAACAAAGCAAAATATTAATTTAAGAGCAGGCTGTTAAAGCACCTATAAACTGACTTTAGCCATAATCATTTAATCAGTTGGTTTTCCTCAATATTTCTAAATCTGCTATGGCTCAAAATATCACATGACTTGTTTCACTCATTTAGTACGAAATCTTATGAGGTTCTGTCTTATCAGTCCACCCCTGCATCTGTGTCTCAATTTCATACCAAGGTGCTGACTTAGCAGAAATGCCATGCATCATATCATAGTGACTTCTACCCCTAGCCACAAAATACTTCTCATTTATATTCATCAAGGAAGGATTCCACGGGCATCAAAACATGTACGCAGATCTCAGTTCGTTATTTGATTACCCAACTTAATCCCATTAGACACTGGCCTTTAATAGCAAAAAATCTGCTGACAAAATGCCTCTGCAAAAAATTTCCCTATGTGAGGAGTATTCAATTTTATGATCAGTCTTAGTAAAAGCTGCAGTTTACATTTATTTAAATATTAATCATAGGTAATTTAAAATGAAAAATAAAGGCAAACAAGTGTACTAAGAAAATAAATTAAGACACAGTGAGACTTAGTGAGATAAGCTCATTTTTCTTTTCCATTTAAAAACCCGGCTATTCTCTAGGAATATTTGTGCCGTGAATGGTAAGATGGTTCAGTCTCTTCAGAAGCCTAGATTTAAAATCTATTCTCATTTTATAGAGAGAGTTTCCGCATTTATGAGGGGATTTTTATAGAGAGTTTCCGCATTTATGAGGGGATGCACAGCATATAGTAGTGTGCACAATATATTAAAATACATAGGCGGATAATAAAATATCTATTAGCACACAAAAGTCAAAACATTCTAAGAAAAAAGGAACTCAAATATATATAATGAGAGATCATATGAATTCTTTTTAAGCAAGGCAGATGAAGATCAGTATGTTAAAAAAATATTGTGTGCCAAAAACACTGATTGAAAAAGATACCTGTACCCCCATGTTTATTGCTGCTTTATTTACAATTGGAAAAACATGGAAGCAGCCCAAATGCCCAAAAGCAGATGACTGGATAAAAAAGATGTGGTACATATATATAATGGAATATTACTCAGCAACCAAAAAAGAGAAACACATGTCTCTTGCAGCAACTTGGATGGAGCTGGAAAAGATCATGCTTAGTGAGATAAGCCAGAAAGAGACAGAAAAATACCAGATGGTTTCACTCATAACAGGAGTATAATGGATCAGGCAAGAAAATAACAAAAATAATGAACAACCATATACCAGAGACATTTTGCAGGGATGGAGTGGGGAATGGGATCAAAAATGGGGGGTAGGGTGGGGAGGGAAGTGCACGGGATTATGGTGATGGCACATGGGTGACTTGGTGATGGGAAACCTGTGGGGATTACAATTGAGATGAAAAAAAAAATGTACAAAATGATGTAAAAATAAACTGTTGTAAAATTTTAAAAAAGTGTAAACAACTGTAACTCTAAATAAAAACAAAAATAAAGATAAAAAATATTGTGTGCAAAGATATTGTGTACAAAGATATTAAATAATATGATATACAATAAAATGCTCATCTAGAAAAAGATGATATTAGACCTGTAATCTCACAGGGAGTTTAGGGAAAGTACTGTTTTAATATTGTTATGCAAGTGGGCTTGTGAAAAAAGTAAGATAAATGCTGAACAATTATTTAACCTATATTTTATCCTTCACCAAAATGATCAGGAAATAGAATAAGAAGGGAAATTTTTAAAACACACTTCTATATAAGGATTTTTCATAAAACTTTAACAAGATCTTTTTTTAAAGAGCAAGTAATGTATAAAAATTTCTATAATCAAAAATGGATTAATGGATGGTACAAATATTCACAACACTGATGAACTTTTTCAGGTGAATTAATAAATATTTTTAAAACTATCCTCCTGAAAAGAATATCTAACTTTTATCTCTGGACCAATGGTTTTGGGACTATTTTATGTGGAAGGACACCCAAGGAAAAACTGAAGTCATTCTCTAAGATGAGGAATAATTTCTTCTTTTGCCCTTACCTCCCCCTCTCTATTTTCTGGCTATTGTATTTGGTGACATCAAAACTTTTGTATATTTAATCATTTAGCATTTATTTTGCCCTTTCTGTATAGTAGATGAGGTATTTATCTCAGCTGACAATATGGAGAGTGTAATAAAGTCCCTGACTTGGAGAGTTCACTTTGCACTGGCAAAGATCAATACTGAATTCTACCATAATAAAAAAGCAATATCCATCATTGACAGGGATGCAGATTGACACATGTATTTCATAAGTAATTTGCCTTTTTATTCTAAAGCTAGTGATATATTCTACCACCAATAATACCAGCCTTAGGTATATACATATTCAAGAATGCTCATAGCAATATAATATTTAAAAATTGAGAGCTCAAGCTTCATCTTTAAGAAAATATACAAATAAATGTGAACTAGTCTCATAATGGAATACAATTGTGAAAATGAATTACCTTCAGCACACAGGAAGAATTTCAGGCTATGGAGGAATATCAAAAACTTATCATTAAATGTGCAAAACAAAGTGGCAATATATTACAAGCAGTATACCTTTTAATAAAATTCAAAAATATATGTGCATTATATCTTTAAGGATATGTGCACACATGTTACATTATTTTACACGTAGAGGAAATGTAATCCCTAAATTCATTATAGTGATTACATATTGGGGGGGGTGTAAGTAGGACTTTGGCTGTGGTGAAGTGTGTTCAGGTAATTTCAGTAGAGCTATCCTAATCTAATTCATAGACTGCTGGGAACACAGCTCAATTTATGATTATGTTTCTTAATTTATTATATGTTAAGAATATTTTTATTTGCATCAAACTTCTCAAAAAAAATTAGAAAACTAAAAGAAAATTTTCATTTTCTTCATACCTGTATCCACCACTAGACAAGATGTCCCATAAAGGGTATTTGGTATTTTCTCTTGTACATTCATGAATGGAACAGCACCTGATACCTCAAACCAACTAGAAAACGTGTGGTATAGAAGTGAATGAAGGGATTGAGTAAAGTCCATTTCCCCTGCACTTACAGTCTTGTGGTTTCTCAAGGAGATTAAAGCTAGTGAGAGAATACTAGTTTGTCCGTCAAAAAGATGAGCAAAAAAGGCTGTCTTTCCAACCCACCTCCTAGTCATATTCCTTGAGCACTATCTGTTTGCTAGAACTATCATTATAAATACCACAACTGGGTGACTTAATCAACAAAAATTTATTTTCTCATAACACTAAAAGCTAGAAGTTCAAGATCAATATGGCAGCAGGATTTATTTCTTCTTCTTCTTCTTCTTCTTTTTTTTTTAAGACTTACTTATTTATGCATACAGAACTGGGGCACAGGCCAGAGGCATAGGGGTGATGAGAGGATTCACCAAAGACAGAGTGAGGAACTGAACTGGACAACTGACGAAGTACACTGCTGAGGTGAGCAGCAAGAGGGTTTGCCACGCCATGTGGATCACCTCTGGGGCAGGGGATCGAACTCATGCTGAAGTGGCTTTAGCTTCTTAATGCTGTGCTTAACCCACTGTGCCATCAGGGAGGGACTTTTTTTTTTTTTTTTTTTAATGTAAGTTCCGATGTCACAAAATTGCAGTAAATCTCACTGAAGTTTTTAGGGAAGTAAGCCATGAAACTTCGAGGGCTCTAAAAAATAAACTAATTTTCCAGAAGGAGAAGGACAATCCAAAGGAAAGAAACAGCATAAGCAAGGGCAGAGATATATGATAGAGCAGTGTACTGAGATAAGTGAGGAAAAAAAACATTGAGACAGAACACAGAGCACCTGGAAGAAAGAGAGAGAAGGTTATGCTTATAATGAAATTCATCATTTCTGGGAAAGGTCTTAAATGCCAAGAAGGAAGAAACTTATCCTGTAAGCGATGGGATATGATGGGATATGCTGGCATTTTTTTTTTTTAATTTATTTGTGCATACAGAACTGGGGTACAGGCCAGAGGCTCAGATGTGGCTAGAGGCTTCACCAGAGACAGAGTGGGGAGCAGAACAGGCAGATTGATGAAGTACACTGCTGAGGGGAGCAGAGGGCAGGTCAGGAGAGGTCTGCCACGCCATGTGGTCACCTCCCGGGCAGGCGGGAATCGAACTCATGCAGAAGTGGCTTTAGCTTCTCAGTGCTGTGCTTTAACCCACTGCGCCACCAGGGAGGCCCCATGCTGGCATCTTTTAAGGCAGGTAAACTACAAGATCATAGTTTTAAAAGGATAATGATGATGCAGAAATTTGGGGAAAGAAAAGAAAAGGGTCATTTGAACTCAGTGCCAGTTCAATCCCAGCCCCAGAGGTGATCCACATGGCGTGGCAGACTTCTCCTGATCTGCCAGCTGCTCCCCTCAGCAGTGTACTTCATGGATCTGCTTGTTCTGCTCCCTATCCCCACTCTGTCTCTAGTGAAGCCTCTCACACCCCTGCACCGCTGGCTTGTGCCCCAGTTCTGTATGAATAAATCCTTTAAAAAAAAAAAAAAGTCAAGTATAACTCATTAAAGCTGACATTTTTAAAAAGGACCTTAATGGATATTCGGAATAATGAAAAAACACAGACTTCCCTACAGGAATGGGAAGAAAAGTTTTCAAGTAATTATTAACATGAGAGAAGAAAATGGTGTGAAAAGGAAGATAAATTCAATTTGGACATTGGATTGAGGAGTTTCAGAGAGTTATGTGAAATATTGGTAGACATTTGAAAATACAATACCAAGTTAACAGAAAATTCAGAAATATATAACCTAATTAGTAGTTGTGGCCAGAGTTAAATGAAACTTTCATAGAGAAAATAAAGTGGAAGACTTTTTGAAAAGACCCAGGGTAGATGAGACTATGAAAAAGAAACATAAGAAGAAAAGTGGATATAGCCTTTTAAGTTCAAAGTCAGAGTGTCAAGGTTCTTAATACTCCTCTACCATCCTTGAATAAGTTAAATAATTCTGCTCTACTTCTGTTTTCCCAACCAAAAAAATAAAATGGAATAAGAAAAAAAATTATTTGGCTCCCCTGATGTCACATGGGCTAAAGTCTCATAATTATCAAGCTATCACAGACACTGCTGCATGAGTTCTATCCCCAGCCTGGGAGGTGACCCACATGGCCTGTTCGCCCGCTGCTTCCCTCAACAGTGTATTTCAGTACATCTGCCAATTCTGCTCCCCACTCTATCTCTGGTGAATCCTCTCACCATCACACCACCCCCGCACCCCCTAAGCCTCATTTGTATGCATAAACAAATAAAAACAGGGCCCCACATGGTGGTGCAATGGGTTGAAGCACAGCACTATGAAGCTATCTGCAGCCAATGCAGCAAGAATTTGATCCAGGAACAGAGAGATGATCCTCATGGTGGGACAAACCTCTCCAGTTCAGGTCACTGCTCCCATCAAAAGTGTATTTCAGTTGAATTGCCTGTTCTGTTCCTCACGCTGTCTCTGGTGAATCCTCTCACCCACTCCCACACCTCTGGCCTGTGCCCCAGTTCTTACATGCATAAATAAATAAATCTCTAATTGTTTTTATTAATCTTAAGAAAAAGAACATAATTTTTTTCAGGGGATTATTGTTTGAATGGCATTAGTCAATGTGCATATACATAAAATGTCTAGCAGTTAAACTTACCAAAGTATTAAGCATATACTATACACAAGAGTGCTATCCTGATTTTATAAAACTGCAACTGTTACCTGAGAAGTAATTGTACATGTGTTGTGATTTCAAGATCCTAAAATGGCATTCTGTCACTGCCACCATACCCCCAGGCCTACCCCATATCTCTCATCTATTGATTAATATCACAAATTTCCTTTACTGCAGGTAAGAGAAAAGTAACATATAGCTTATAATGAAGAGAAAGGATCCCTTCCTAAGAACTTATATTGACTATAGAGAGAAATAAAGTGAGAAGGTGTTGAGCCCCTAAAGTGGAGAGAGAATCACCAGAGAGCAAGACTCTGAAAATCTGAGATTGAAACGAACTTTCAACTACCCCATATTGTCTGAGTTGATTCCTTCTGACCTAAAAGTTTTGGTGATGGTTGCTGTCGTAACAAGGATTCACTCTATTGAATCTCAGTTCCTTCTCTTTGAATTAAGTTATAAAATCGACACTTCCTTAGTACAGTGTCTGTTATATAACACACGCTCAACTATGTTGTCTAAAGCTATCTATTCTTCAGACTATAGAAAAATAGCTGCTAGCTCAGAGTAGTAATCCTACCCCATTCTCTCCCACTGAAATGAGAAGTGTTCTGCAGGATGACTTGAGAAAATGGATTTCTTTGTTGGGACAAGAAGAAAGGATAATTTTGAAGGATTCAATGGACTGCAGTGGAGGATTATGGGGGCTTCTGTGATGAGCATAGCATGGTAGCATAGATCTGGAGAAATGTGATTCTCTACCCTTAAATCATATACAGTGTAGTAAGTCAGTATCACCTCAGTAGAAAGTTAAATAAGGAAAGGAATAATAGCAGCAACAATAATAATGATGATGATGACGATCACAATAAACTTAGTCTACTTTGTTTAGATACAGTACTATCACATTTCATGAAATACTTAATACATGAAGGAGTACCTTTTTTATTATCAAGCTTAACTACTTAGTTTGAATTAAGGATCCATTTACTAAAGAAAGGGAAGATGATTCCAAAAAGTTGTAAAAGTATCAAATTAAAAATTAAGTCAGTAATAGAAAGTAATGTGAGAAATATGTCACGTTACTAACATGGCCATGGACATCTGCTCAGGCTATCATAGTATGAAGAGCATACATTTCAACAGAATACTCTTCCTTTTGTCCTTCCCTCTTGAAAATACTAATCCTTGACTGTAAAGCTAATAATATTTCTCAAAAATTCAAGGGTAACTGATATTTTCAGATATTTACCAGTTTTCCTACTTCTCATTAGTTTCAATTTCAATTTCAAGATTTGAAAGCTATTTAATTACATGCTAGCTGTTTTTGAGATTAACTAATCTATAATAAAATGAAAGGACAATTTTTCAAATAGGTAAAGAAAAGAAAGATTAAGTCCAAAAATGGTGTATAAGAAAAAAGTGGATGCTGGGGGTTGGGGGAAACAGCTGCTTCCAACTTCAGGACTGATTTTTTTTCTCTCTACTGAGAAATTCAATAATATGAAGGTAAACAAACAGAAGCATATTCAAATTATTATCATCCAAGCAGTAATTTAACTCACTATAGCAAGTTTGCCTAAAATTAAACCTGATTTTTCAGTCAAAAGATTTTTTTCATTTTTAGTGACAAAACTGCATTAAAAATTATGTTCACCTTTTGTAAAATCCATAATAATTTTACAATAGAAGTATGTTATGCTTTGTGTACAACTGTATGGAATTTGTTCTGTGTTTACTTATTATAATGCTAGAAACAGAATAAATGAAGGACAAAACAATTTTACTCTGGTTTTAATTAACTATGGCAAGAAGGAGACAAAGAAAACCACAGCATTTTGAGACTTCTCATTTTGACATCTAACATTACCTGCTTAAGGTAAGCCTGTTTTCTTCGAAATATTTTTCACAATAAACTATTTTTCTGGGATTTATTGTTAATTCATATTTTTAGCAAAGGGAAGAAATACCTGATTTTTAAAGAGGAATGGGTTACTCAAAAACAGCCACTGACCCAAAGACATCAGCACAGGTCAGAGGATTTATAAAATAGACTCTTGCTGCCCTCTATTGGAAAAAATAAGTGAATAATACCACTTTTGATTCTATGTATTTTACTATTGTTTGCTTCCTACCATTGCCATTGTGTGGAAAACACAGGACTAGAACCCAGTTATCAAATGCCCAGTTATAAGGTTCTAAAGAAAGTATAAAATTATTTTAATAATATGGTACAAAAAAATGTTATTTAACAAAGGATTACTTCACAGCATACTGAATAAAAGTATAATTCATTTTAACACAAAAATCCAGATTAGATGGTAACTAAAAACCAAAACAGTAATTTTATAATCAGTATTTAAGGTTTCATGTAGTTTCTAAATCTAAAAACTTAGTTATATAAGGGTAACTTTTCAATGTGAAGTGCAATATGATAGTTTAATTACAGAAAACATTAGGAAAGATTTTTAGCTTTCATAATTAAAAAGAGGCACAAGAGGCACTGGGTTTTATTTTCTAACTTTATACATATTTGGGCAGTACCACTGAAATTTGTCAGTAATATTGTTATAATTCAAAGGTAATGTTTGGTGAACATGTAGATTTTTAAATGTAGATAAATTCAAGTAAAATTTTAGGCCTTCTTGCTCTAAAATTCACCCTTCTCTTCCACCACCGGAAGAACTAATATCAATAAAAATATCTGAACTCAAATATTAAACATGTGACAATACCTTCAGATTAAATCTGGTCACAAATCAAAAGAAATCAAAATAAAATATGTACATATGCTTTTGGTAAAATAAACAAATCAAATACACTGTATATGTGAACCACAGATTATCAAAATCTGGTTAAATTCCTCAGCTGCGTAAGACCATTTGGAGGGTCATGTCTTCAAAATACAATGAAATTAATGACTGTACATGTAATTCTAGTTAGTAAAGACCTAATATTTCAAGATACTAGAATACAGCTGAAAATACAATGAAATTAATGAGTATATATAATAACTCTAGTGACTAAAGATGTAATATTTCAAGAATCTAGAACACAACAACAATAAACAGAACTCAAAATTACAGCAGATAAACCATTATGGGAATCTGGGACAATAAAATCATGTGCCAAAATTTTAATAATAAAGAATTATTATCTGTTTGAGAAAAATTTGATTTTGAGCATATAAAAAACAAAACCCTGTAAAATCATATTTATAAAAGTAGATTCTTCCACTCAGGGAGATAAATAACTGACAGCAGCTTCCTGCATGAACCTTGCTGTGATCATCCCAAGTAAAGAGAATATTTCAAAACTACTGGCAATATTAAAACACATCAAAAGTTAAGATTGATACTTTCAGCCCTCCCTGGTGGTGCAGCGGGTTAAAGCACAGCATTGGGGTGCTAGGGCCACTTCCGCATGAGTTCAATTCCCGCCTGCTGCCTGCCCCGGAGGTGACCACATGGTGTGGCAGACCTCTGCTGGCCCGCCCGCTGCTCCCCTCAGCAGTGTACTTCGTAGATCTGCCTGTTCTGCTCCCCACTCTGTCTCTGGTGAAGCCTCTCGCCGCCCCTGAGCCTCTGGCCTGTACCCCAGTTCTGTGTGCACACAAAAAAAAAAAGATTGATACTTTCAGATATAAGCAGAGATTAGTATATTGTAGCATATAATTCTATTTTTAAAAAATGATATCATTAAACTATTTATGTAATATGGGAGGTTATCAGCAATCTTTGTTTCTTTTTAGGTAACTTTGTAACCTACTTGCCCTTTTTTTCATGATAGTTAGGTTTATATAGCAAGACACTTGTTAAATTAATTAATATGAATAATTATAAATGTGTCACCATTCAAATCACTATCTTCTTTTAAAATTACATTAACTTTAATTCAGTTACCATTATTACTCAAGTGTGACAGGATATTTCAATACAAATGGCAAACAAAAAGTATCAACTGTTTTGACAACGATTACATTATTAAAAGTACAATGTCTGGATAACCTTTGGCTTAAAAGGCTATCAGAACAATCAGCTATAAATGAAGCTAAATTATGTGTTCTTGTAGGAGTCAAAACACCCAGGTGCAACCAGCCATATTGGATATTGTACAGTAAGCCTAGATCTATAGATAAGTAATTTGTTTGATTTGGGGTAAGAAAATTAAATAGACTTTGTCTAGACAGAATGACCTCACTGTACACATTTGCTCCTACAGAAGCCAGAATCTAATGAAAATTCCAAATTACTTTATTAAATGAATGTCTTTAGCTATGCATATATGTTGCTTTCTAGTGAGGTCCTGGCAATTCTAATTTACAGTAGTAAACTTCTTGTTGCACTGACAATTATAGAAAAATCCCATCTAGGGGACATATCAAATTACACAGAATTCACCACACTCTTACTTACTATTTTTTTGTTGACTTCTAGTCAATATTACTACAATCAATGTTAGTCATATAGTCTTGTAATGTCCTTTAGATCAAACCTGGTGATTAAGAACAGAGTATATAAGTGTTAAATAAAATTTGGCAAATAATGAAAAATTTAAGGAAATCCCTATGTGCTTTTATTACCTTTTTCCAATATGGCATGTGTGTGTGTTGCTCTGTTTTAAATTTAATTATTGTTTTGGTTTTTTGGTTTTTCTTTTGATTATGGTTTGCTATATTGGGGAAATGGAATACTCCACCGAAGAGAGATTTAGATGAAAATTTAGCATTAGGATTGAAGCCCTTCTTTAAATGACTTAAGATATCATATTAATATAACTGTTAGGAGAAGTGAGCAATTCCGGGGTGGTAATCCTCTGACAAACTAAGCTTTATAATGTGGGCAACTTGCATGATCTTTGTATATAACCACTTTATACATAACCTGTCATGTTACACTGGGAAGATCACACTCTTAAAATTCAAGCTGAAGTGCTGGGGATGAATTGGGTTAAAGTAGAATCATAACAATGGAAAAATAATAATGGTGAATAATTTTAGAATGATACAATGACTGTTATGGTTATTTGAACTCTGAAAAAAGCTACATTAACAAAAGCAAAAGTTTTGTAATTGTATGAATCATTTATATAAGCAGGTATTTTTATGAATTGATCACAAAGCTTTAGAACAAAAGTGGTCTCCACTGCTTCATAGCTTATAAACTAAAAACAAATTTGAAATATAGTAAATAAGATATAAATATGTAGACAATACCTTCATTTAAAAAAAAATTCTGCTGATTTTGCTACTTTTAGCAGAAGTAAAAATTCTGTGAGTGGTCAGCATTTCAATATTACTTAGTGTTACAACTACTGTTTTGTTTTGTTTTCCCCAGATATTGGTTCCTACCTATAAACAATTCCTGTTGCCATCTGCAAGTCAAACTTGTAGCAATCCCACCTTTCAAAATCCCTCATAAACTGAAAAAGAACCTTCATACTGTTAGTGTGAATGTCAGCTTGTCCAACTCCTATGGAAAATAGAATGGGGGTCTCCCAAACATTAAAAATAGATCTACCATATCATCCAGAAGATCTTCCCTAGATATTTGCAGGAATAATGCAAAAACACTAATTTAAAAGGATATATGCACTCTTATTTTATTGCGGTACTATTTAGCCAAGGTATGGAATGATTTGGTAAAGATGTGATATATAATCACCATGGGATACCACTGGGCTATATATAAAAAAGAAATTTTAGTGTTTGCTACAATATTGATGGAACTAAAAAGGAATATACTAAGCAAAATATCAGAAGTAAAAAGACAAATGATTTATCTCATATGTGGATCTCTCTGACAAAGTAAAAGAACAAAGAAAAACAAACCAAAATAATCCCTTGAAATCTGACAGCAAAACTGAGGTACTTCAGATCTGAGGACAAGGGTGTTGAAGCTAAGAGGGAATGAAGTTTAGTAGGCTATAGCAGGCGATTCTTGGTGCTTTGGTGATGAGTATGGTGTGAGAACACACAGTAGTGGGTGTGTGAACCTATATACTTAAAGCATATACTGTGTGGTAGATCAACATTTACCTCAATAAATACAATCTTAAAAATAAATTAATTAACAACCCAATTCTAATGTGGTACAGAGACTTTATCAGTTCCTATCTTTTGCTAGACTACATGCATGGAGAGGGAAGATGTGAAGAGACAAGCACATGGGACCAAAAGACAGGGTGGGTTGAGGTGGGAAAAGGTTATCTCTAATCAGTTCATGGGCCTATTGCCAGGTAAAAATCATAATATATTGAAAGGTAAACATGTAAATGGCACAAATGAGAGAAGTATGTAGCCCAACTTCTGCCAACTCTATTTTACTGTATTATCAATACTAATCACCTACTTCACAGACTCTACTTCTCTTTGGAAGAACAGTATTTTAGAAAAAGTTTCCCAACAGGACTTACACTAACTAACGAACCCTTCCCACATTATTATTTAACTGAAAATTTAAAAGAAGGAAAAAGTAGTAAAAAAAAAAAAAAGCAGTGAAAAGACAAAAAAAGTAATGAAAGAAAAAAGTACTATAAATTTACAAATCATATCTAAGTAAAAATCAAGAAATGAAAACTCAAGACCAAGATATCAGAGGAAACGAAATTAAAGCAAGGTTATTACTGAGAAAACATTTCAACTGATAGCTCAAAGACATGTGAAAGAATAATATGTCCAAAAAGAACAACAGGTTGCTACTGGAATGGAAGCAGTTAAGAAAAAAAGGAAGAGGGCCTCCTGGGGTTGCAGAGGTTAAGATCTCAGTGCTATAAAGCTATCACCAGCCACTGCGACATGAGTTCAATCCCAACTGACCTACATGGCACAACAGACCTCTCCTGTCTTACCTGCTGCTCCCCTCAGCAGTGTATTTCAATAGACCTGCCAATTCTGCTCCCCAC
>NW_004567108.1:50898986-50985871 GCF_000260355.1 Condylura cristata | reverse complement strand
CTACACCCTAGTTCTTGTACGCATAAATAATTTCTTTAAAAAAGGCAAACCTAGATATTCTAAAAGTGAACTGTAACTTAGACATGATTGTAAAAATCTCTCAGAAAGTAAATCTAATTTTTTGTGAAATGTCACTAAAAAGACAGTGTGATAGAATTTTTTAATATAAATTCTCAAGAGAACAAAAAAACTTTCAGAAACTAGAAAAGTCTACAAATGAGTTCTGACAGATTTAAAAGATCTGATATCTAAACAAGCAATAAGAGAGCTTAAAAGCATCGTATTTGTGCTTTAGAACCTCAAGAGTTCAGGTATTAGCAACAACTGCAAAAGTAGTTAAAAGTAAGAATGAAAAATAAACATTTTTTATTTAAATCTATTTATAGAACAGATTTTCAATGCCATGTAGCTCTGAGTTTATCTCTTTCTCTCCTTTGCTTTCTCCTACCCACTCTCCCTTTGACTGTCTAGAGAGAAAGAAGCAGAATTCTAGAATAATATTGAGGCAACAAAGGGCTGATGGCCCTGTTTTTTTTACTAGCAACAAATAGATTAAGTGAATGAAGGATGTTTACTAAAGAATCCTCCTCCCTCACTCAGCATCCAGAATATTAGCATAACCCCAGCATGTATACCCTCCAGGCAAATGTTTTTGTAAAAGGCAGTCTTTAGCCTAGGGGTCCTTCCTTTCTAGGTCATCCCTATGCTTTTCCTCTCTGATATGTTTAAGATTTGTCTATCTTTGAAATGTGAATTTTTATAGTATCTTTCAAATTTTGAAGTTTTAGGTTCATTTAATGCCTATTCTGAGCCACTCTTCTTTGAAATAATGTGTTTTTCCCAACCTTTCAAGCCTCTACTTCATTTTTTAAAAGAGGTTTATTTATTTATGCACACAAGAATTGGGGTACAGGCCAGAGGCGTGGGGGCGGGGGGAGGGAATGATGAGTGGATTCACCCTAGAAGGAGTGAGAGCAGAAAGCAGAACAGTAAGATGTACTGAAATACACTGCTGAAGGGAGTAGTGGGTGAGTCAGAAGGAGAGTGAGTCACCCCTTTGGCTGGGAATTGAACTCATGGCCCAGAGCTTCTGATAACTTCATAGAACTGAGCTTTAACCCACTGCACTATCAGGCAGGGCCCTCAAGTCTCTACTTCAAAATAGTGTAGTATCTATTCTGGCTTTCCCATACTGTCACTAAACTTTTAATTTTGATATAATTTTAATCTCACATTCAGTTATAAAAAATCAATATATAGAGGACCCACGAAATACCCATTTTGACCAATGGTAACATCTGCAATGCTATACTCTGCTATAACAAAAAATAAAATAAAATAAAATAAAAGTTGATTTAATGCACCAATTCCATCACAAAATTCCTTCCTGTTGCATTTCATAGCCACATTGATCATTTCTCTATTCCAACCATCCCTCTTTTATACGAAAATCATTTATCTGTTCTCCATTTCATGTCACCTCGAGAATGTTTTAAAAACGTAATTCATACAGTTTGGGATTAACTTTCTTCACTCATTGTAATTCCCTGTGGATTCTTCCAAATTTCAGTAAGTTCCTATAAACTGCTTCTTTTATGGCATGGCTGGATGTATTATAGTTGGCTAAATCATTCCCTGGGTCCAGGACATATTGTTTCGGTTTTGGGCAATGACTAAAGCTGTGTATAGGTTCTTGTATGAACAAAATTTGCATTTATCTGAGATAAAAGCTCAAAAGTATAATCTCTTTTCACATGGAAGTTGCATATTTAATTTTATAACTAAGCAATTTTCCAGAGTGACTGTGTCAGTTTTCATTCCCACCAGAAATGAGAGTGATCCACTTTCTCTGCTTCCTCACTAGCATTTGTGAATCACCATATTTTTACTTTGACCAATTTAATTTTTATCCTTCATTTTATTAAAGTGTATGTCATATTTACTGGAATGAATTGGAATAAGGTTGGAATAACTGGAATAAGGTTGAACCAAATTTATCTTCTTGGATTAATATCCCATTGTATGATTCAGAAGATATTGTTGAATTTGGTAATCAGTCTGTTACAGGCAATTTTTATATCTGTGCTTAATCAGTGCTAATTTTCATTTCTAGTGGCATTGTTATTCGTTTTTAGTATCAATGTAATGCTGATCTTTTAAAGTGATTTTTGAAAGATTTTCCTTGTCTTCCATTTTTTGGAAGTGTTTGAAAATGATTACCATTAATTCTTTGTGTGTTTGATAGAATTCACCAGTGAAGCAGTTATCATGAAATATATTTCATCAAGGAAGATATACAGGTGGAAAACAAGGATCTGAAAGCCAACAGGACAGTGAAAAGATACACAACCTCACTAATAATCAGGGAAATATACATTGAAACCACAGAAGACTGGTCAAAACCAAATCTCACCTGTTATGTTATTAGTATTAAGAAGACAAGATATAACAAGTATTGGAGAGGATGTGGAGAAATGCAAAACCTTGTATACCATCAGTGGGGATATAAATTGGTTTAGCCACTATGGAAAAAAGGATGGAGACTCCTCAAAAAAAAAAAAAAAAAAAAACTGAAAAAGAACTACCATATTATCTACTATATTAACTACCATATTATCCAGCAATTAAAAGTCGCATATGGGTTTTTAATCCAAAGAAAATGAAAACACTAAATCAAAACATATATGCACTCCAATGTTCATTGCAACATAATTTACAAAAGCCAAGATCTGGAAGGAATTATGATATACACACACAGGGATATAAGCCATAAAAAAGAAAGGAAAAAATCTTACCATTTTTGACAACATAATTAGACTTTGAGGGCATTATGAGAAGTAGAATAAGTCAAACAGAGTATGATAATCACCACATGGTCTCTTTTATATGCAGAATCTAAAACAAACCAAGCTCTTAAGACACAGAACAGATATTTGATTGCCAGAGGCAAGGCTAGGAATAGAAATGAATGAAGGTTTCTTGTTTAAAATAATACACACACACACACACACACACAGCCCAAGTTGCCTGCTTAGTATAAAATGGGAGTTGCAGACCCAGGAGAAGAGACCCACAGATCAGTTCAAACTGGAACAGCCTCCAAGAAATGTTCACCTTGGAGAGAGACAGGAACTCTACCAGGTCAAGAACTGGAACTGAGTGGTGCTCAACAACTAGTGACAGCAAAAGGACCTCAGTCAAATCCACTTTCCCTGCTTTCTCAACCAATAAAATTAAATTCCTTTGTTCTCAAACTCCAGGCCTAACCCTAAATAGACCCTTTTCATGCTTAAAAGGTCTCTCAAAACTCTCTCTTTCGTTAATCAATAAAAGCAGACTCCTTGCCTGCCTCCCTAGGGTCAATGGAATACTTTCTTCATTTTTGACCAGAGTCTCGAACACTTTTCTGGCTTGGGAGCATGAACGCCTTGGTCTATTCTTCTGACTCCTGGCAGGTGAAGCAATGAACAGCTGGTGGGTATGTCTGCTAACTTGATGGTCCATTTTATTGGTATGTTGGTATCGGACTGGGGGAACCAGCCGGTTCCCTTATCCATTGACATATATATAGCAAAATTTGGAGGGAAACTTGAAAAAAATAAAGAATTCTGGTAGATGCCGCACTCATAGCATCCCAGGAAACTCCCCACACACACACACACAAACCCGGAAGTGTGAGCATTCTTACCAGAGTGAGGCTGTCTGGCCCCCTGCGGCGCCACGTCAAAAAGAGGAAGGTAAATTTCACAGTGTTTCTCACTGGCTGTCCATTCTTTTATCTCCTGGGAACAGTAATTACCTTCCTATTTATCTCATTTTGTCTTCTGATAACCTGGCTTAACTTTCTATCGGCCTGGAGTGCACAGGTTGCCGGACTGCTCAGGGTGAGGGCACAAAAATATGACCGGACAGAAATGTGGAGCAGCACTGCGTAATTAGCGAAACAGGGCCGGACGGAAATGTAGGTTGCACCCACTTCTGGCTCTTCGCTGTACGTTCAAGGTGAGGCGGCTCCGGCCCAAGGTGCAAGACTGCGAACTACATTTTCATTTGTCCTTGTTCATGCTTCGCTTAACCAGAATCTCAGTGTATTTGGTCAGCCCTTAAATACCAAGCCAACTATGGACCCTCTCAGCTCAAACAGCTGATTATATTGTTACCAACCTGTTTCTGTTTTATTTTTCCTTGCACTTTTTTCTTTATCCTATCAAAATCTTTGGTCGTTAGCTCCATTTTGCACCCAATATTGTCTGCTTCATAACTTCTTAGCTTGTTCGTATCAACTAAATTCTCGCCTTTAATCATTTTGTGATAGTTTTTGGCAATGAGGAATGAGATCTGAAGGCTGCTACTACCGATGGATCTGAGAGACACACAGACGAATTGTCTTGGAGACACAGTTCACGGTTCCTCTCCTCCTTACCTGGGAATGACAGTGGGTAAGTCACTCTCCAGTTTGAGCTCTGTTCCTTTGCGTGCATTTCTTAGTAACATCAAATTTTATTTTGGGACCTAGAAGTTTCCAAGATTTGTTAAATTTCGTGGAAAGGTTCTGAGTCTTGGAAAGTTTCCAGGATCTTTCAAGCTTCTCAGAAAGGATCAAGAGTCCTGTGAAAGTTCCAAGATAGTTTTATTGGGAGTTTATAATGAGTGGCAGCCACCATAGAACTCACAAAGCCTCGAAGTAAGTCCACAACATAAACCACTGGAGGACTTGGGAAATAAATTAAGACAAGAAAATTAGACTGTTCTGACCATCAAAATCAAAATCTTAGTAGACTCCATTAAAAAGTCAGACTATTAAAAGTCATCATGTCATCTGACACTGTAAAAATATATAATGAAAGGAATAATACAGCCATTGCTAATGGGACTTTTGGAAATCAAAAAGCAAAATTGGGGGAATGAGTTAAGCATTAAAAATGATTTGTATTTCTCTGAATAGATACTCTGTATCATGAAGTATTAAATAAAGTTTGTATATATCTTAAATTTTATTTTAGTAATCATTTTTGACATTGTATATAGAAAAAAATCTAAAGGAATCCACAAAAATCTACCAGAGCCAATATATGAGTTTAACAGGGTTTTAAGGTACAAAATCAATTTACAAAACAATCACTTACGTAATTGCACTAGAAATGAACAATCTAAAAACGAGATTATGAAAACAATTCCATTTTCTTTCCTAATTGCACTAATTATAAAATTCAATATGAAAATGGACATCTTTGTCATTTTCCAATCCTGGGAAAAAACACTCAGTTTTTCACAGTTAAAGAGGATGGTTGCTGCTCTTATCTACTTGATAAAGCTCCCAGAAAGGACTAGAATGAGACAATTTTCATGATGAAGTTTTGAAGTTTATTGAATTTTTTTCTCTCAGTCTATTGAAGCTATCATATGGTTTTAGTTCTATAATCCATTAATATAGAACATTAATTGATTTTTGGAGCTTAAATCAACTTTTCTTTACTGAGATAAATATTTCAAGAACATGATGTATAATTTTCTTCTCCAGCTGTTGATTTTCCGATTTTTTTCTATCACTCTTGTATTTAGAGATTTCTATTTGATTTTTTACATTTCCTCCCTTTTTCCTTCATTGAAAGTAAAATCCTTTTTGCTAATTTCATAATACAGACTTAAATTATTGACTTGATTTCTTTTTCCTCTCAAATATCCGTTTAACACTGCACTATCTCCATCTAATAAACTGCAACATGCTGTGTTTTAATTCAAAATATTTTTTAAATTCTTATTCTAATTTTTTTTTTTTTGGTCCATGAGTTTTGAAAAGTATGTTTTTAGATGATCAAATAGTGAATATTTCTTCTTTCTTTTGTTTCTTTAATTTAATTTTGTTAATTTCAGTGACATACTTTTAATGACCTCTTTAATTTGAGATCTGTTTTATGCTCTATCATGTGGTCTATCTGGGAAAGTTTGAAAAGAATGTAGATTATGCTGCTGTTGAATGGAATGTTCTATAAATATCAATTTGGCCTGTATGACCAATGCTGTTTTCAAGTACTCCATAGCCTTGCTGATTTTCTTTATAACCGTGATATCATGATTGACTATATATAGAATATTGACATCTCCAATTGTATTTTCCTATTCAGAATTCAGTATTAAAAGGCATGCAGAATATTTCAATTTGTCATAAGTAGCTTAAAACAGATTTCAACCCAGTCAGTAACAATATGCAAAAGACCCTTTAACACTTTTGGACAATTTGTAATAAGGTTTTCTGGATGACATAAGGATGTCAGATATACAAATGAATAATAGACAACTACTCCCAGTTACCCATAATCTTCCCCCTTAGTCACTGATTATCCTCCCCCTTAGTCACTGATTACCCTCCCCCTTAGTCACTGATTACCCTCCCCACTTAGTTGTTCACCACCCTTCCCTGTTGTAGTTTCAATTCTATAGCCAGTATACTAGGATTTGTTTTGGTTTATGTTATCCATTTCTTTGTTTTGTTTTTTTTATTTTCCACATACAAGGCATATGATACTTGTCTTACCCTTCTGAGTTACTTATCTTAGCATAATCTCCTCCTATTTGATCCATGTTGTCACAAGTAACAAGCATCCTTTTTTTTTTTTTTAATATCTGAGTGTTGTATTCCATTGTGTATATATACCACATCTTCTTAATCCACTCACTTACCCTTGAGCACTTATTTTTCCCTTAACTTGGCTATTATAAATAGGGAACATAGGATTACATATATCCTTCACATTATTTTTATATTATTTGGGTAGATAACTAGAAGAGAAATTTCTGGATCATATGGGATTTCTATTTTTAACACAATGAGAAAGTGCTGCATTGTTTACCATAAGGTTGGGCAGGTCTATATTTCCAACAGAGCACAAGGATTCCTGCTTTGATATGTGTAATTCTCAGGGGTGTGAAGTGTCTTCTTCTTGTTTTGGGTTGCATTTCCTTGTTGATATGTGATGATGAACATTGTTCCATGTGCCAGTTCTCTTTGTATGATTTCTTCAGAGAAATGACCACTTAGCTCTTCTGCCCCATTTGTTTGATTTGGTTATTTGTTTTCTTATTGCTGAGATTTTTTAGATCTTGGACACTAGCCCCTTTTCAGAAAAAAATTTTCCAGATTTTTAATTTTCTGAAACATCTCCTATAAAGAGTGGATTAATTTCATCATAAGAACAGAAGGCAGAATGAAGGGGAGCATTGGGATATTAAATTTCATTGCAGATCTTATATCTAGAAAGTTCCAAATTTGTCTGTTTGGTGTCAATAGCAATGTGAAACATAAGTCTATAACTTGCTAACAGTGTTTCCAAATGCCTCTTCCTTGTGGTATGCAGTACATTCTTCCTTTCCCTCCATAATGCTCTAGGGGTTAACCTAATAGGAAGATGAGCGCCAAAGGCCAAGGATGGGGGGAATGATCCTGAGCCATCAGCTATTTTACTATCAATTCTAGTTTCCTTAAGGGGTTTAAAACTGTCATTCTGTTCAAAGGTTCAAAGCACTTATTACAGCCTTGGACAGCAAAAAGGTAGTCGATTTTCCAATGTAATAGCACTTGTGTTAGAGTGAGCACTACACTCATAAATTCCTAGCACTGATTCCCAGTGTAGCCACAAGAGGCCTTCTTAGCCTTACCAAAGCTGTGACATCATTTTCAGTATTTAGAAAATGGTCTTTTCGTCATCTCTCAGAGTGATGGCCTTACTTTTTTCTTTTAAATAAAATGGATTTGTACTTTGAGCTGTGATTTTAATATAGTATATGCACATATTGATTCTCAACAATTAGCAACTGAAGCTTATATTAGAACAAAATGTTACTTCAGTAAAAAAATAAATTACTTAGAACATGGTTCTGAAATTTCTGAAATATTTTAACACTGCTTAAGAAAATTATTAAATTATGATAATATGAGCAAGAGAATAATAAATTACATGACACTATGAAAGGCTTATATACTCTATAATGTATTTTCTTGTTCTAAAGGAGTTAGTCATTCTAAATTTTCAGTAAAATATTAGAAAGTTTTTGAATAGATTGATTTCATGGTTTTGGTTAATTTCAAATACACATATCATACACTTAATAATGGGTAAGTTTCAGTACTACAATCCTTGTTGATAATATGTTAAATGTGTTTGGCTTACAAGGACAGAAATGTTTACAAAACAAAAAGCATGTAGGAAATGTTATAATAAGAAGCTTTATCTTCCAGTCATCAGAATAATAAATTCTAGGTTGTAATATACAGCATGGTGATTCTAGTTAATAATAATGTTATTATGTATTTATATTTGCTAAGAGAGCAGATCTTAAGTCTTCTCATCACACACAAAAAGATAACCATGTAAACTGATCAATATGTTAGTTAACTTGACTGTGGCGATAATTTCATTTTATATGTGTTAGATCAGGTCACACAGACAGTTAAATCAACACATTTTGCACTTTAAAAATCATGTTGTATAACCAAAATACATAAGCTTTTTCACTTGTCAATCATACCACAGTAAAGCAGAAAACAAAATTTAAATATATATATATATATACAAATATATACATCTTCATTTGTATTGAACATTTACTGTATTTTGAAAAATAATGATAATGAAAATAAATCAGTTGTATACCTCACTTTCTTAGTTCTAAAATTAAAATCTGAAAGCATACGAACCTTTATATTTTGTCTAGCTTTAGCCGATATTGTCTTCATTTCCGTATATTTTCCCATGACTTTATTTTTAAAATGATAGTTATATTAAATATTAGAATTTCTTATACAGTGTCACACACAGTGACAATTCTATTGAATAAATTAATACCTTTGAGCTTCAAAGATTTTTGAACAATAAACATTTCTAACAATACTCAGCTATTCAAATCAGATACTAAATTTGTAAGGTAAACTTTTTAAGAGTGTTACTAAAAGTAAATATCCTTCAATAAATGCATCCCAGAGCTATGATTCTCAAATCAGGGAAGCTGAATGCAGAAGTAAAAGAAAATGAGCTGTGGCTCTTAAAAGTGAAAAACTTTTTGAGCCCTTTACCAGACAATAGGCAAAACTTTTTACATAAATTATCTCATGTAATCCTTGCACTGAGTATAAGTCAGTATTCAATAAATATTTTACAACTAATATTTATAAGACAACACATTTTTTATGACAACTGTTAATTGTTTCTAACAACCATACTATGGAACACATTACTAGCACTTCATCAGGAAACAGAGCATCGTTTTGGCAAGTAAATCTATCTGCAAATGCTGCATTCCTAAAGGAAGACTTTCCCCACCATTTTACATTGTTATTTTAATCACGGGAAAAATTATTAGAAAACTGAAATTCTAGCAACCAAACAGGTTCCTGTGGTTGTTCATCACATTGAATTTAATGTAATTCAAACTAAGGTTCTGACTCCCACAAGACTGAATTTGTGTATTTTTCTTGAGTCCAATGACTACTTGATATTTTTAAAAGTCATTAGTAAATAAGCAGTAATTTTGCATGCCCTAATTCTACTGACTCCCAGGAAATACACTAATGAGAGCAGAATAGTGTTGGGATCAAGGGCCTGGCCTCCAGGATCAGAATCCCAGGCCTACCATTTCCTCCAAATGACTTCAGGGGTATAACTTACTTTGTTGAACTTCAGCTTTAATAATGCCTAGTTCATAGGATTCCTGTAAGGATTAACAGGATTATATTATTCAAAGAAGTTAGAAAAGCACTTTTTCCAAATAGGGCCTCAATAATATCCTTTGTAAAAAATTATTTTAATTGTGATAACAGTAAGATTCTCTGTGTCAGGTATCATCACCATAGCCTAACCACCACCAAGTCATCTATAGTTCACCACCACAGTGCTTCCCTCTTGTTAGCACCCCCTCCCCCACTCCCCCTTTGGATGTTTCATCAACAGTTAGTTTTCAGGAGTTAGCTTTAAAACTTGTCTTTCTCAATAATTTGTAATGAACACTATGCCAGTAGGTAGAATAAGTGGACACGTCAATGATTATGCTCAGCTTCTGTCCACACTTATAAGAAAGACTGACTTATAAAGTCTTTACTTTAAACAATGTGATTAAATGTTTTAGTGCCTCAAAAGATACCGTAAAAAAAAAAAAAGAAAAGAATTCACCAATCAGGAGAAACATGTTAAACCACATATCTGATAAATAATTTTTATTTAAAAATATGTAAGGAATTCTTTAACTCTATAAAAAAACAAACAAATCAACTTTAAAATGAGCCAAAAAAAATTAGACATTTAGTCAAAGAACTCCTAATAAAAACATTAAAGACACAAAGGAAAGATAAGCCCTGCTCATGGACTGAAAGAATTAACATTGTTGAAACAGCCATCTTACCTAAAGCAATACACAGATCAATGCCACCCCTATCAAGACTTTAACAGCATTCTTCAAATAAATAGAGTATTTATTAATGAAATTCAGATAGACACAAAAGACCCTCACTAGTCAAAGCAATTCTGGTAAAAAAAGAACATTGGTATCACACTAACAGATTTCAACTGTACTATAAATGAGTAAAGAAAACAGCATAGTACTGGAATAAAAGCCAACTGAAAGAACAATGGAAAATCAAGAGCCCAGAAACAGGCCCACATTTATATGAGTTAATCTACAGCAAAGGAGCCAAGACAATACTCTGACGAAAGCAAAGTCTGTTTAGCAAATGATATTGGGAAAACTGAGAGCCACATGCTTAGAATGAAACTAAGCCACCATTCACACCATATACAAAAATTAACTCAATAGGCATAAAATATTTGGATATAAGACCTAAAAACTTTTTTGAGGAACAAAACTTTACATCTAAGTTGGAAGAGGGCAACCTCTCTTCCAATTACACCATGAGCAGCAGCTCTGTGGTAAGAGGTGTTTATGCTAAGATACATGGACAAGGAGGATGAGAATGAAATGGAGATGGCATCATCAGAGTGTGGTGATGAGTGCTATCTATTGGAACTTTCCACAGTGAATGACTAGGGCAATGGGATATGACCAGTTATTTTTCTTTTCTTTATATATTCCATTTGAAAAAATAACAACTCAGCCTTTAGCTGGCCCCTCACAATAAACAACCAACTTTCCTATCATTTAATGGACTAATTATATATACACAATACTAATTATATATATGAGGATACTGAGCCCACAAGCATACTATTTGCTGCCAATTTACTTGTGATATCCTAACTGCAATTTACTTGTGATATCCTTAGTGAAGAGCTCAGGTCCTATCTTTGGCCTTTTCTTGATTTTATTAACTATATTGCAGGAATTAATTACCTGACCAAAGTAGCCTTATTTATACACTAAGAAGTGGGAAGTCATTATGGATATTTTTTTTCCTTTTTATAGCAATTTGGAAATTCATTGTGAGTATATTAATAATCTCATATAACACCTTCTTCTTGCATACACCACCTAGAGTAATAATTCAAAATTATTTAAAGATGTGTTAAAATTTTCCTTTATGCAGAAGTCTTAAGCACATTTTCTTTGAACCTATGCTGTCCTGCAGTGTCTCAGTCATTATTATTTCATTAAAGATCTCATGAGAACTGACAGATCATCAAGAACCTTGGAGAACATTTGTTTTTGTTGTTGTTACTAATTATATGTCTAATTCACCAACATATAAAGATGAAATAAATATGATCTACTCAATGCAGTGGGTATTGATTAGAAATATATTTAAATTAGAATGTATAAGAAATTCCTTGTCTTCTTTTCCATAAGATACAAGCTATAAGTATTTTTGAAAAGGCATAAAGCAACAGAAACAATTATTTCAGTAATAAACAAGTATCAGACATCTGCCTTACCTCTCAAATTCCAGGTGATGATCTGATAAATAAAAAAGATCCACAAGACTGTATATCAGTCTAATCTATTTACTGATTAGACTGCAGTTTGGATAGAATGAAGGGGGTTCAGGGTGAGACCAACTCAAAACTATGAAAAGATACATAGTACTATAGACCTGGATTTTGAGGGGCATGGAATGGACTATACATGGCACTCCATGTATAGAGGTAAGTAAGACTAAATTTGCTTAGAGTAGATCAAAGGAGGCATATATTATCAATGATTTTTGACTTGGACCTTGAATCATTAAGTCTCAGAATGGGAATAAAACTAGAATTCACATGTCTGCAGTAACTTAACTTTTCAGAAAAGTAAGGCAGAGGAAGCAGTCATTGAATACCTTACCTGCAACTCTTTAATATTAACACCCTCAGTTTTTTACTGTGAGAACACTGGGATCTTACTGAAGGCTTTAATCTCAGCTCAGAAACATATTAGAAGTACAAGCAGAACAAGCTAGCACACCAAGTCTAAGCCCAGAACTGCAACTGTCAACCCTGAATTGCACTCCTCCTGTCCCTCAGAGGGATATTGACACTCAGTTAACCACATAAATGGTTCATTAATGTAGTATATATGCTTTCATCCTTCCTTTTCATTTCCCCACTCTCCTATGAGGTCTTCCTTTGATCACCACCTGTTTGAGTGACCCATCCCTAGTAACAAATTATCCCTGAAATACCATAATTTAAAAATGACAGTCATTTTATTTTGCTGATCAAGATTTCAAGCAGGTCCTCATTAGAATAGAGCCCTCTTCTATTCTGTTGTGACTGAGGCCAGTCAGTAGTACAGTCAGTTAATGGACTGACTGGTCTGTAGGATCCAAGATGGTTCTGTTCTATGACTTTGAATGGATGATTACAAGCCTGAACTCAGCTGAGAATGTTAACCAAATCCTGACTTTTCCATCATCTGTATTGTGGCCACAGCATATTCAAGCTTCTCTGACATTGTAGGACTCCCAGAGGGCATGCTCTGAGAGTTAGGGGAAGTTTCCTTTCTCTTAAGCTCTGGACACAGGAACGAGACAGCACTACATCCATGATATTGTGTTACCACAGAAAACACCCTAATTCAAGGGGGAGAACTGTAGATCCATATAATAACAGGAATAAGTCAATATCAGATTCTAGTGAAATCCAACCTTAATTATGAGTATTCAGTATATGAAATGAAACTATAATGAAACACCATACATCAGGGTTCAGGTTCATACAGTAGCCACACATTAGCTTACTTGAATGCACATGGATAGGCATGAAGATGGAATTTCCCTACCTCCAAGAGGAGTTCTGCTAAGCAGGGGAGATCCCACTCCTATATAATCCCACACCAACTTTCTTGAGAACAATATGCACCCTGGCTTGTTAGTATACACATTTCCATCCCAGACCCTTTCCCCAATCATGGAGCATGTTCTAAGGTAATTTCTCTCACTGGCCAATTGTTGATTCTAGGAACTCAATTTTCTCTCCACCTCACTTTTAACAGTCAGCTCACTAAGCTGTACTTGTGACTGCTATTGATATTGATGGTCTTCAATGTGTGGAAATGCTTTAGGGTATGGGTACACATGTGCAAAACTTGTAGAGGCAAAAATCAGCTGAATGTGGTTGCTTAGGGTGTATCATAACATTTAACTTAAATTTCACTTTCTTTTTTCTTCATTTGTCTTTTCAAATGAAAAAAAGATAATTCATACAAAGGGACCTAACAACTCTCAGAGACTCTCATACTGTATCGTAAAGGGCATTTTCTGTTTATACCAACAGAATGACAATTGTCATTATCTTCATTTGAGATTCCTGAAGGTCTAGGAATTCTATACTCTGTTTACAAGTTATTTTCTAAGTAAGTAGGTTTTGAAAGAAATAAGGCTTATGTGACTTAGTTTCTTCTGACATACTGCAACACTAATCCTTCTATTATCTGGGAGTGTGAAAGGATTAAATGGAATAAGAGATGTAGAAATGATATAGAAGTGAAATAACAAAGTGCTGGATAAACGCCTACATTACTTGAGTGCAAAGGTCATACAATACCGGAGTCTTAATAAATGTTATAATTATTTTTTGACATAAATAAAAACATTATCATTAATTCTACAAAAAATAAAAAGTTTGTTAAATGATGCAGGAAAAATGTTTCAATTTCACAAAATAAGAACTAGCAAGTACTTAGAACCAGCAAATAATTGTCCACTAGTAAAAGCTATAATGAATTGTCCCAAATTCCTAAGTTCAAAAAATTGCAACATATACAACTCTGAAAAATATAAGAAATTGTTGCCTAGTACATTTCTAAGAAGGAAAATTTTAGTGAAATTAGAAATAGAAAATGGTGCAAAGAGATAATTTTTCTGTGAATCAGATGGATTATTTTTTAGCTCTTAGGAAATATTGTAACAGCCACCATAAAAGCCTCTGGCTGAGATGTTTAAAGGTGAACATTTCCAACCTCCAACCAGGCAGTCTGGGGGAGGGGTGAGCCGCTGTGCAAAAGAACAGGGAGTCATGTGGTCCAACTGTAAAATAGAAAAATTGCATGTAATTATTTTACAAGCAGAGTGCGATGATGTGAAAGGAAGAACTAATGATGATGCACTCAGCTTGTTAGAGGCTTTTCCTTCTGGGGAGCTCAAGGTTACAAGAAGTGCTGCTCACTGGAATTTTTTTCTTTCCTTTCTCTGGATACATAATGCTACAATAAACCCTGCACAGAGGGGGTTAATGTTGCAAGGATGTTTTTAAATAATTTCTGTGACCAAAGCCGGAGATACAAGCCTGGCAATAATTCTCCCTGACTTCAAGCATCCTGTATTGATTGATTAATTATTCCACCAATGAACTAACAGGTATTGACCTTATCTGGTTGAGTAGCATTTAGCCAAAAGTCAGTAATCTACATCGATCACTTAATGGAACATCAAAGCTCAGCATTCTGACAGGTTTATGTCATTCAGCAAAAAAAATCTGTCTATGTTTTGCTGATACCTTGACCTTTTATATCAAGCAGTATTTACAGAAAACGAAAAGCAATGACAAAATCAAATCTTGGAAATAATGCTTTGTTATGTAAAAGGAAGTTCTTCTGGACTATTTCAAATAGCATTTGCTAAAATCGCATTGTGGGTTTTCTTTGCAAACTGAAAAGAAACTGGCAATATATGATATTCTGCTGAAGCATGAAAATATCAAAACAATGAACTCTTAGATAATTCACACTACAGCAGACCTTCACAGAGGTAACCTTGAACATTCTCTGGGGGAAGGTATAGAAAGAAAACTTGGGTCAAGATTCAGAATGGACAGACCAGCTGCAATCAGTCATTGTACCAAAATTCTGATTCAAACATTCAGACAAAACCACTGATCCAATCAATTACCTAAATCTCTTCCTCAAACACTAGAAGAATTATAATAAGCAACAGAAGCATTATTTGACAATATCAAAACCCACCTTGACAATGAAAATTATACTTTGATATCATATACAGTGAATGAGAAAAATACACAGTAGACTCTTACTATGTTTCTGCCTCCTCCACATGAAGGAGTTGCGGATGAAACCCTTAACCAGCATGATCAGGCGATGATGGCAGTACAGTTACTCTGAAATCCTCTTCTATGACTTTTAATACTACTGTTAGCACATACAAAATACCCACTACTTACTTCAGAAATCTTATTTTTAAATTTTAGTTTTTGCTCATGTACTTGACTCCAGAACAGTTATTGAACACTAAGACTTGCCTTCTGAGGAAGCTTTTGCTACCTTCTAATGTGTTAGATGTTGAGTCTCCTCATGCCGCGCTGTGTCCCGTAATAATGCTCTCTCTCTGCGTCTGCTCCTAAAGGCTGCTTTTGGTCTGAAGGATCCACCTTATAATGTGCTGTGGTGCTAAGTGGTTTGCCTATTGGGTTTAAAGCTTTCTAGTGTGAAGTATTATTCCTGCTTGGAGTCTTACTTAAAATGCTTCTCACAACTGCGAAGCAATTTGATTCATCACATGTAGTGCCCAATGTTACTTATCTGCCTGCATTTAAAGACAAACCATGTGCTGAGGCTCCACTACAATTTTATAAATTTGATTTATGTCCATGAGTTGTCTTAATTAAAGCTAAAAGTTCCCTTTACCAATAACGTTTTTCAATAAATGTTGAATATTTTACTCTACTAATCTAATAATCACGGTCTTTAATAAAATTGGCAAGAAGATTTCAAACTGCTTCAAAACTTCTATTCCTATGTATTATTTCTGTGGCACTGGGTACATTACATTATCAGCAAAATATGGTTGTTGATGTAGGAAAAATTTAAGGTCCATTCTGTTACCTATAGTCCTTATGCCTACTGAACACTAAGTAATAATTTATTTCAAAATATGTTGATCAGAAAGTTCATAAGAAATGAAAAAGAAAAATAATATGGAGTAGCTTTTCCTTCAAGCTAAAATGAAATCAGAAAAGACAGGAAATAGGAGATACTTGATAGTAAATTTAAATGATCAAATGAATTTGTATGATTAACTACTGAATAAACTAAAGTGCCTTTGGAATTGAAAGTTGATTTCATTAAGAATCTGATCTAACAAGCAAATCTCATGTGGTATCATAATCATGGAGAAAAAAAAAAGATATAAAACTTAGGATCTCTATTCTATGAAAGGAGGGAGAACTCAGACTTTTTTTTACCTGGGTTTTCTGTATGATTCAAACAATGATGAGGTTTACAAAATTATTGAAAATCTAAAACACATACTTGTCATATTAGACTTAATTTCCTCTTGAATATGAAGTGATTAAGTTTTATCAAGCTAGTAAAATTGCACATTTTTGTTATGATTTTATAGAATGATGTACTTTGTCCAAAAATAGTTCTTTTTAACTAAAATATACATACTAATAATGACTGTTGATCGACATTTTAGTAATTTGTTTGGATTTTGTGTTCATTTTGTATATACCTGAGAATTTTTCTCCTCATATATTTTGCTCCAGAATATAAACTAGTCAACTGAATTTACATTAATGCTTATTTGTCTTCATAGTATCCCTGTATGCTAAGTAGAAGATTCAAGGTCCACTTTGAGAAATAAAGGTAAGACTAACTTTCCCAAAAGCATTAACCTTGGAATTTTTATAATTTGAACAATAATTAATAAAACAAATTAATGGAGTAGCATACAGTTGAGCAGGTTTGGTCTAGGCAACTTGGAAAAGAGTATATAAAATCTTAATAAGTGGAACTAAATAGACACACATACTAATTGCTAAATTTCTAGAAGTCCAAGTCACTGAAGAAAATGAACCAAGAAACAAAATATATGAAATCCAGAAAGTAAATATCAACTTTACAACAGTTCAAGGCTCCCAAGTGGTCTCAAAGACTTCATCATAATTGGGGATTACAAAGAACTTTGGTTTAAGTGGGTTCTATCAATTGATGGTTACCACATAAAAATTAAAACTGAAACATTATACATCATTTACATATTAATTCACTTTTAGATTTATTCATTTAAAATAAACAATTTTAAGAAAATAGCTATGCTTTTTATGAGAACATTATATTTTACACTTTTAAGCCATTCTCTTAAACATTTATATTAACAAACGATAAACTGAATTCTCCCATCTTTATCGTATATGTTCCAATATAATATGTTGATTGAAGTAAATGAAGAAAGTTAGACCCCACACAGATATGTATTTGGAAAAGGGAGGAGGATTATTTCAGATAGTTGTAGGTAATACAGTTACCATAAACAGTACACCATACAACAAAGTGGTACAGATATTACAACTAGCAAAGCTGCATTGACAGGTCATTATCCAAATTCTACCCTTTACATGAGGGTTTGCTTTTAATATTATATGTTCTACAGGTGTTGATATATGTATAACAATGTGTATCTACCAATATAGTACTACCTCATACTTTTGTCTCCAATCCCTACCAAACACTAGTCTTTTTCCTGTCTTGATAATTTAATCTTTTCCAGGATATCATAAAGTTAAAATCACATACTATATGTGTAGTCTTTCCGATTAGCTTCTTTCAGTTATTAATATTCATTATGTGTCCTCCAAGTCTTTTCATGGCTTAATAGCTCACTCTTTTTAGTGCCAAATAATATTTCATTATCTGGAAGTAGGACCATTTATGCACTAGCCTACTGAAAAACATCTTGATTGCTTTCACATTTTGGTAATTACAAACAAAGCTGCTACAAATACCTATTTGCCAGTTTTTGGGTAGTTAAAAGTTTTCAGATCCTTTGGGTAAATACCAAAGAACATGACTGCTGAATCACATGGTACGAATAAACGTAGTTCACACAGGCCAGAGAGCTGACACACATGGCATAGCAGATCCCTCATCATGCTTCCCTCAGCAGTGTATTTCAGTAAATCCTCCTATTCTGTCTCTGGTCAATCCTCTCACACCCTGAACCTCTGGCCTACACTCCAGTTATTTACACCTAAAAAAAAGAATATATTTGATCCTGTAAGGAACTACCAGCTGTCTTCCCAAATGACTACCTTAATTTGCATTCCCATGCAATGAAGAAAAATTCATGTTGTTCCCCCATCCATGTTAGCATTTAGTGCTGTCAGCATTTTGTACCTTTACCATTCATTGTTTTAATTTGTGATTCCTTAATGGCATATAATATTAAACATTCTTCTTAAATATTCAAATTTTATTATTCACAATATGTACTAACAGTTGTTTTCTTTTGACAAGACCATCATTTCATTTGTTTTCCAGGAGTGTGTCTCATGTATCCAAATCAGGCCAGTTTGTCATTTGTTCTTTAAAGTAAAAATAATGCTTTGGGGAACTCCCTGGTGGCACAGGGTTTAAGTCTCAGCTCTATCAAGCTATCCGCACTGCAACTTGAGTTTGAGCCCCAGCCAGGATGCTAATCCATGTGGTGCAGCAGACCTCTCCTGTCTGGCCTGCTGCTCCCCTCAGCAGTGAATTTCAGTGGATCCACTTGTCCTGCTCCTCATTGTCTCTGGTGAATCTTCTCATACCTGCACCTCAGGCCTGTATCCCATTTCTTGTATGCATAAGTAAAATAAATCTTTAAAAATAATAATGCTTTGGGGTTAATAAAAAAAAGGCACTTAGTTTTACTTCCTTCTCAAATAACTGCACAAATGCTTTTCCCTGAAACAACCATCATATTTCTCTACACTTCATAAATGTTTTATGCATACTTTCCATTTTATCATGCAGAATACTAAAAATACTCATACTTAATAGTCAAGACTTATTAAAATTAATATTTTTATCATTTGTAAATTGAAATTTAAAAGGAAAATAACTGAGTTCTTGTCATTGAAAATACACTGATAATTGTATAGCTTCATGTAAATGTGTTGATTTTATGCTAAGTGATTAACTTTACCCACCATCAATTTTGTGAAAACAAGTAATGTCTTAGTATTATTATGTAAATAGTTTTGGACTTTGGACTCCCTATAATAACCTTAAGGATCCCCAGGGTTTCTTGACTTAGACTTTTAAAATTGATCAATGTCTTGATAATTTATTAAAACTTGTACAATCACATTCTAGACAAATATGCATACACAAAAAAATTCATATTTGATGTCAGAGTTCCTGGACAACAAAGAAGCCATCCATATGATGAATGAAGCCTACTCATGCTATGGGTTTTGTTAGTTATCTATGTATAATTTTCTATTACAAAAATTTGAGAACTCTTAGAGTATATGTACCTCTCTAAGCTTTAGTGTCAGGAAATCATTCATGCCACAATGTTATAAAAAGTTAAGAAAATAATATAAATAGTAGTAATAATGTTTCTACAACCAAGGTTTTGAAATGTCATTTTTAAGAAATACTTAGTTCCTTATCTTTAATTTCTTCCCTACTAAGAAAGATACTATAAATTATGAGATAATTTATATTTTGACATATTGGTTGGATGCTGGTTTTCTGATAACTTCAATTTTCTTTTTTTTTTAGTTTTTCCTGTCATGCTCACAAACAAGGAGGATAAAAAGGTTTCCTATGTTTGAGCCAATTGCTCTTAGCAAACTTCTGAGAGGATCCCGTCAACATCCACCCTCAAGTCAGCTTCAAAGGTAGCAAGCTATCACAGAAGGTAGCACGCTGGTGCTGTACTCTTGTCTACCCGTGAAATGGTAGACTATTATTGGTATTTGCAATTTTTAAAACTATCAGCTTGGCATTTTTTTTTTCCTACAAGTATGCACATGTACTCACATCTTAGTAGATGCATTTTCTGGAGAAAGGGAAGGTAGCCTTTTAGTACATAAACTGGGCTTTATGTACAGAAAGTTGCTTTACATGGATAATAAACCTAACATAAAATAGTTATTTCTGCCAGCTAATTTGCCTTTATAGTTGATAGAGGTGCCTTCTTCATAATGGTACCTTCTGATTCTACTTTCTCTGAGTTCAGCAATCAGTGTCAATTACTGCTGGTTTCCATAGAAACTAGACAACTAACCATTTTAAAAATCTTCATTCATGGACTAGTTTTACAAATAATGTGGAGTTTGGAATGACTGCCAGCTAAAGACATAATGTTCGAAACAGATGCCAATAAATTTAACCCTTCATATGATATTTAAAATCTTTTATATAATTTTCAACTAAGAATAGAGCCACATCAAACATAGTGGCCTATAGTTCAATACTAACAGGGGATTAAGTGAACCTCCCTTACAGGGATGCTGAACAAACTATAAAACATGGAAGCAGCCGTTGAGATGCCATGAAAGCTGAGTTGCAAGTCTACACTAACCACTCTTTGTCAAAAACTTCTTGTTATTATCAATGTCAATGAAAATCTATTTTTCCTTAAAAGCAACTGAGGCATTTAGAGAGAATTTCTACACCCCTCCAGAAATTAGGGAGCTATACTATTAAGGCTAAATTAACATTGTTCATTACATGATATTAAAATACATTCATCTTATTAAGTAGCAATAGCAGTTGTTGGCTCACTATGTTGTCTTAGAACATTCTGTATTTGGAAAAAATGTAATGCCTGAATTCTTTTAGTACTTATTTTCTTTATGCATTCTGTAGGGGTACATAATAATGCATTCACAATCAATTTATAGTACTTATTAATTAAATTAGTAATTAAATACAGTTACTAATACTATGAACAGCACAAATCAGAATCCTGTCAATTAGCGTGTCTTGCTGGAATCTTTCTTCATTTCTATAACTTGCTTCAAACTATTTTCAAGTTTGCATTTTGTTTTGCTAGCATTGTTCCACATTGTTGACATTGTATAAGTTTATATGAGGTCTCCATGTCATTGTTCCCATTAGTATGACAGGAGAGCACTAAACATCATGTAAACTGCAAGTTATTAACTGCTAATATATTATGTAGCCTTAGGTGCATTAAAAAGGTGAATGAACACTACTTTTTAGATGCTTTGAACTCCCTATGAATTTCACCTTGAGTTAACAGTAAAATTTCATATTCTGTCTTTTAAGCACATGGTGTCACCTCTCCCATTTTCAAACCAAATCTGCTGGAGGTCCTCTGATATGGCACCTCCCACTTTGTTGTAGAATGTAATTTACAGTCATCAGCAGTGCTTTATCTGTGACACTAAAGTTAATCCAAACCTCACTTACCCTTTGAGCAGATTATGCCTTCAATTTGTAGGTTTGGTTCTAAGTAGAGTGTTTGCATGGCTGTTATGTGCCTCAGTGGGGTTACTTGTCCCACATTTGTTAATGTCAGGAGTTTGCCATAGCTGGAGCTCACTGTTATCTAGCATTTCAAAGGCAAGTTAAAAAAAACTCAGCAGGGCCCAGCTGAAATATTTTCTTTCAATACAGCCAAGCTGCAGGCATAAAACACAATAGTAAAATATACAATGGAACAAAGTAAAAGGCCTTTATAACAGATCTTTGTCATGCCACTGCAAGTATTTCATAACATCAGCCACTGTTTTTCTCAATTGATATCATATAGGTCTCAGTTAATGAAAAGAGACATGGAGCATATTGCATCAAATAGATGCTGGACAGGAAACAGAAAATGGATCATGAATCTGGGCCCCCTAGCTAAAGCAGTCAGACCTCTGAATAGCAAAAGGACTAATGTGTTTTAGCTGTTCTCCCTTCCAGCCATAAACCTAAGAGCAACACTGAAAGTGTTTTCTTTTCTAGGCTGCTCACCAACCCCTACCCACCCCACCCTAGCGTGAAAGGCAGTCAACAAGGATCAAAAACATTTCCTTTTAAATGAATCATGGCAATCCAATAAAGATGCAACACTCAGATTATGTTCAAATCAATGAGAGGACCATAGCCAGTATCAGCAGGCTTCAAAGAATAAAAATTGCTCACAGTCAGGGGGTGTCTGTTCAATAATGAGCTATGGGCCTAAACACAGAGCACATGCAAGGCTCTGGGCAAAATCCCTCCAGCTTCGACTGTTCTGGCTTCCTTAAGTAATTCTGGGGTGTTACTCTGTCCACAGACTCTCCTTCCCCAGATGGGCCATGAGAGCTTAGCTTAGCTTCTTGAAGGGAGTCTTCAATAACATGGTTACATCCAGGAGAGACAAACTGACAACTGTACTACTAACACCTAGAAATAAATGTTCAGATAAATAGGGAACAGGATTGATTTGAATCAATTACTATGCATGGCCATTTAGAATCCTGAGAAATGAACACAAATATCATTTAACATTCAGAGCACTGACCAACAGCTACCTGTCAATTGTTCTTTTTAATGGCTAGTCATTTAAAATATTTGAGGGAGAAAGAGATTTTCCTATTCATAAGGCAAAAGGATAAAGCAGGATTGAGGCTATTTTAAACATAGTACTGTGTATCTACCACACTCTTTCACTCTTTAAAAATACTAATAACATCAACTAATCAAAAGACCTCTCTAATTTCCTTATACACTCGTCGAACTTGTTATTATTCTTTTCATATATAACACCAAGAATATTCACACTGCATAGAAAAGATAGAATGATGACTCTGGGTTTCAATCAGGGGTATCAGAAGACACATTTCAGAAGATAAGGATTTGCATTCCAAGGAGGTGTTAAGACTTCAGACAAGTCATTTATCCTCCCAGAACCTCAGTTTTTTCATCAGCCACATCTCTTCAACTTTCATTTTCATTTACAGATCTAAGAGTGTGCTTCCAATTAAGAGAAAAGCAATAGCAAGTCTTTCACATTCAATCAAA
Organism: Condylura cristata; assembly: GCF_000260355.1. NCBI lineage: Eukaryota > Metazoa > Chordata > Mammalia > Eulipotyphla > Talpidae > Condylura > Condylura cristata. Next base: position 50,962,705 of record NW_004567108.1, on the reverse strand, counting down.
AGAAAGTTTATGACCTTCAGACCCTTTTAAGAGCATTTTGTGTGCTAGATAAAGATTTGATAACCAATGGCTATTTTTCTTCTTACATATCAAAGAAATGTTATTAATATGAACCACCTTCTTTAATCCATTACTTACTAATAGTCCCTTTTATGATTAGCCTGAAAGTCTAAAATAATAACTCAAAACCAACTGCTGATTAGAAAACTACCTGCTTCTGAGGACACTTCTACTTCCTCTAAATTCAGCAGCCCATTATATTTCACATTCATATTCTCGGGGTTTACTGAGACCTGTGAACCATCAGGGCATATGGCACAGTTATCCTCTCTGGGATGATAGAATCAATTTATTCCAAATAGAAAGAACTTATCAGATCTAGACAGATCTCTGAAACACCTGTAAGATAATTTAGATTCACAGCAGTAATAAAATAGCAAACAAATTTCCCTCTCCTGAAAATGATAAATTACTGTATTTCATTGAGCAGACCTTTTCTTATCTGATTTGTTTTAAAAATGATAAATATGGGTCCATAAATCTGAAGGCAAACCAGGAGTCACCATCTACCTAATTGAATCAGAGCTTATATGATTCAGAGAGATAAGAACACATTAAGCAAATAAGGGTATTTTACATCGCAAAAGTGGAGTTAGTATTCTCCTTTGGAGAACACAGAGTGAAATATAAATACTCAAAACAGATGAAGCATCAAAATTGAAGTATAATTAGTGGGCCCTGTCTCCATTTATGAATTAAATCCTCCTTGCAATCTCAATTTTACTTTTGCAAATATTCTAGCCAGCTTATTATGAATGATTTCCTTGTATACTTATTTATGGTCACTCAGTTCCTTGCAGTTTATAATGAAATCTTTTGTCAGTAAATTTTCTTTCTGTTCATGACCTTAGTGTTTCCATTACCAACTATTAAATGATCTGTCTTTGATTTCATCTTTTCTGGAAAAAAAATCTTCTTTAAGCTACATATTTCCTTCACAATTCCTGCTGTCAGCATTAAGCTTGTTTTTTGGCCCATTCTTTTCTCCTCTTTGCTCTGCCCTTTTTACCTTCTTGCTGTCCTCTGTGACCCCTAATTCATTGCCATTTCACTCTTTGTCATTGTTTTTGATTTTCTACTCTCTCTTCAACTCTCAAAGTAGCTCCTTCTCTGACCACACCTGGACAAATGTTTGGATTTGAAATTCCATTTTGGCTTAGTGTTCCTTCTACCTGACAGGAGTATATATGAAAATTCATAGTGACTTAAAGAAGAGCTTGGTCTCCCTAGACAATCAAAGAATGAGTTTTCAACTGATATTCATGAATACTGACACTAATGCCATTTAACAATCAAGGATCCTTGACACAATGTCTTTAGAGAGAAAAACAAAAAAACAAAATCTGTCCTTGGCATCAAGTGGTGGGTAATTGTTTTGTTTCATGTCTGGAAACTTTTCAAAACAAAACAAAATTTCTTCTTCTGAGATGACTTAAGTATATACTATATGAAATCTTTGAGTGCTTTTTAGTTTATGATTAAATTCATGTATCTATTATTTTAAGGTGAGAAGAAAATAAAAAATAATGAGTGGAAAAATATAAATCTGAGCAAAATAAAGCATATGTGATATATGGGAAAGGGGAGTTATGTCTCAACATAACCCCAGCCTCTTGAAAAAAAAAAATGATAGAATATCTTCAGCTCAAAATAGTTTAAGGATTTTCTGTCATGTATACAATGAAATCAGAACTTTTAGTTATGTTCTACAAGATCCTATATTTTTCTGGTATTTGCTAGTATCTCCAACTTACCCTTCACCACTGTCTTCACCCCATAAATCAAACCTTGCCTTGGCCCATGAATTTACTGGACTGTTACATACACATACACTCTTTCAGTTATTTTAGAAAGTCAAGCTCATTTCCACCTCAATATGTAGTATTCCCCGTTTATCATTTTGGAATGTTCTACCACCAAATCTACTCTAAGTTCACTCTTTCACTTATGTTGGAAATACATTCTCCTCAAAGACACTTTCCCCCAATTTTTCAGCTTAAAAATAACCAAATAATACAGTAGAGAATCATGCCTAGAAAAACTGAATTATCAAAAGTTATTAAATAAAGTAATAAAACTAGAAAGTTAGAGTTAAATGAAATATGTGAAGAGTATTCCATATATTATTGAATAGTATAATATGGCACATTATAATGCTTGGAACATAATGAGTGCTTAAAAATTATCTTTCCTACTACTACAACTTATGATATGTGTATTTCCATCCAGGCTGCTAGCTGCCCCTAGAGCAATGACCTACTTTTTTTTTTTTTTTTTTTTGGTTATTTCTATATTCTCAGCACTTGAGACAGGTCTTGATTCAAAAGAAATGCCATTAAATCATTTTCTTGACCAGATGAAAGAAAAACTATTATAGGTAGGCAACATGTTAACATAGTTGCAATCAAACCAACAGAGAAGATCTGAATAATACTCCCATCTCAATCACCAATTGTATGAAATTAAGCTAATTTTTAGCTTCCTCTGATTTAAACTACATACTGAAAACCTACTACACATAAAAACTTGATACCAAATACAGTAGAAGAAATAAAGATAAACAGCAACAACAGATGCAGTCAAAGATAAGGCTAAGTCAACTTACTTGGAATGAAAATGAGAAAGCGCATTAGATAAAGATAGCACAATTTTAAATTTTGATACCCAGACAACAGTATCAATTACTGAGGGGGAAAAGGAAAATAAAGCAAGTGGATATTGAGCTAACATATGCATAAGGGAGAAATAATTCACAGTCTGCAGATCCATTTAGTGTCAAAGTTTAATAAAAGTGAACCTACATTTTTAACATTTTCATGCATGCATTATCACAGGAAAAATACAATCATGTCATTTTCACTATTGTCTCCAAAACTGTATATAACACTTTGATTCAAATCTTCTAACAAATAAGTAATAATATATGTCCAGATCATGAAAAGATGCAAAGAAAAAATATTTTCACTAAAGTATCTACAGATAAAATCTACAAAGTAAGATAGACATAAATAGATGAACAAAAATAATTATTCATTATAAGACACCAAGAATGAAGCCAGACAGAACTTTAAGCATTTTTGTATGGTTTACTTTTAAGAGTTTGCCACATCATTTATAGTGCATTAGTGCATGCTCATTTTCAAAATGTACTGATTTTGAAACGACTACATACAAAATTACTTCAGAAGCATGCACCAAATTTTCCATTCAACTACAGTAACAACAAATAATGCTGTCTGATACTTATCCGTGTTCCTCTTCTAAATGTGCAAAAGCTTAAGGACATCTCTTCACATTAATTATTCTTAAAAACAAGAATAATTTTCTTATGAAATCAGGATAAATTAGTCTTTTCAATTGCTCTTATTAAACAGACTTCTCAGCTAATTATTACAATAGTTTCTGTTTCAACTAGTTCTCTTTGAAGTCTCACCATTGTTATGTTTTCCAATAAATATTACATATCATAAATATATCCATTGGACCTAAATTGAATAGCTTCTTTACTTGGCTTGAAATTGGTATTTTTCTACAGATAAGCAAGTAAATTACAAAACCTCCTACAGTTTCAGTTAAATGATGAGTTAAAGTTGTTAATATAAATTGGTCTTTCCTTTTAAAAAAGAATTGCTTTCTTGTAGTTCCACAGGGTTCATCCACCTTACGGAGGACACTTACATCTGACTCCTACTTCTAAACTCAAAAGGTAGAAATTATTCTAGAAAGAATGTTTTCTCCTGCCTGTAGGATAGGAAATTCCTTTAAAATGCTGATCACCATAATATAGAAAGAGACCAGATGGGATTTGCCATTGCTGTTCAGTGGCCAGGGGAGCAGAAACCAGTAGATTCACACTCATCAAATAGGCCACATGCTAACATACTTGAACCTGAATAGCTATCTCTATTTTCATTATCTGAGTATTGCCAAGAAGTCATCATATTAAAGTGAAGAGAAAAATATTTTTACTGGTATCAGTCTTTATTTAAAAAGGAAATGACATCTTCTGAGTTATATTTAGGAATCAATATTCACATTAATAAAAGTTAAAGATCTACAAGCATGCAAGAAAGTGAAAGCAATTTGGATACCTTAAGTGAGAGAGAACTACCAACTAAGATGATATAACTTACATTTTGCATCCCTCAGCAGGCAAAAGAATAAGAGACTACCTCATTAATCTGCAGTTCCTCTTTGACAACTGCTACTTCTGGCCTCACAAGTAACATAGAACAGAAAGACCTTAAGTAATAATATTATAATATTAACATATATTTGATGACTCCTTTGGGGATTTATATTGTCAGAATATTAAAATACTACACTGAAAGTTGGGTTTATAATGGGATTACCCCATTTTTGTTGTAATCTTATTATTTCCCACATAATTTTCTTTAGATGAATGTTACCAAAACTATAAGGAAAATTACAAAGATTCAAATCTCAAAACTATCTGCAGAAAATGGTTTAAAAACATGTAACCAGTATGCTAAATAAGTATGAGGTAGACCTATGATCAAAAAGTTTCTTTCTTTTGACTCTTAAAATTTTCCTTGGTTATACATGCTTCCTCTGTCCCTTAAGAGAACGTCTGAAGGTTTATGAATGTTCCCTAATTTAATATACAATCCTACAGTCAGTTTAGCAGCAAAAAGCCTGTAGTCAGAATTTGGATTATTCATATCTCTACAAAAGTACAAATCCTCTTCTGAAGCTTGAAACCTGAAGGATGAATGGGATTTCTGCCCTTTTATGTGCTCGCTCTCTTACCCTACATCAGAGCAAAGCTCTCTTACACTCCCTCTAGGATGAAAGGTAAGAAAATTTGGAGCTGTACAGTTAGGACAGGCCTTACAGGCTTGATATATTCTTCCTTTCCAGTGCTTACAGCTGAGTTCATTTAATGGGGTGCTTTTAAGTCTCCTTAGAGGTTCTGTCTTACAACTCCCTTATATTTCCTTTGCCCAGAATGGATGCTTCCTCATATCCTGGCATGCAGTCTCTTTCTGTTGAGTCTTCTTTCCCTCTTGCAGACTTTATGGAAAAGAATTCATGTTTCTTTCTTTCTGGCTCTCTCTCCAGAGGCCCATATCTTCATTATGGGAATGCTCATCTATCTTTTGACTCAACAGACTCTTACACTGTCTTCAATACTATTCTCCTGGCTGTCCTGGAGCTTCAACAATGTGTTCACCTTTCTCTTGCTTTAAGAATTCCCCAGCAGAAGTAGTCTCTGTGTCTTCCCACCTCCTTCAAGAAGCTCTTGAAAATCATTCCCACTGAGGTGGGAGTTAGTATAACTTCATCCTACCCTATTCCTACATATGGTGCAGAAGTCTCACTGTACCAAGATATCTCTTATCAAAGAAATCTGCCTTACCTACTACTCTTTTCACAAAACCGTCTGTCCCGCCCTTTTTTAAATCTTGCTAAAATCAAACTGTGATGGAAGAGTTTCCCTCCATTCACTTTTTAGAATCTGCATATTTGGGCAGAGGTTGAAAGGTCTGGTCTCAGAATACTTAGGTATCAAACCGTATATCAAAGTACACTTGATATCTGATGGTATTTGATTTACATCATGCTGTAACTTCAAGTGAAATTTAAGCTAGTTCCACACAGGGAACTTCTGATTAGAAGAAAAATAAACAAACAAACAAAAAAATAGTGAACTACAATGTGTAAAATTATTTTCACTCCTGAGCTTTTTGATATTTTGGCTTTTCAATAAAAAAAATAAAGCTCCACTGCATTAATATAGTCCATATATTTTCAATAAATTTTTTCAGCATTTCTTCATAATTTGCATTCGAGGAAAGACAATATTAAGCTTACTGCCACCTCTGCTTTAGGGTTGTTGCTGAGGTTATTTACTTTCAATTAAGTATCAAATGACAACAATGCTGAGCTGTGAACTCAATAGCTTTGATTCTCCATTTAATGTGAATTCAAAGCACATAGTCATATACATATGACAGGTGATGCTAGAGGTGGCATCTAGTAAGGATCCTATAAATAACCAGACTTAAAAGGCTGGATATTCAATTTGTACTCTCCAATCAATCTATACTGCATGGAGTGACTGTTATGGTTAAGATTAAAATATACTAACACAAGAGCTCAGAAAAATAAACTGAGATGTCACCAACACTTATTATAGAATGTAATTATTTATTTGGCTAGAGTTTTACTTCCTTTCTGTATTATCAAAATACATATGTAAAGAGGGCAGACACCTTTTATTTCTTATCCATCATGTATTTACAAATAGCTAGAGGAGTAATGTCTGGCACAGAGTTTGCATTTGGTAAATATTTGATTAATTGAAATAGATTAAAAATGAATGAATAAATTACTGAAAAATAAAGTTCTGAAAAATACTAGAATTCACTCTGGAATGAAGTTTTTTTTTTTTTTTTAATGCCTCATAGTTAATGTCCAACTGAAAATCATCTAGACATTAACTTTTTCAGTATAATCATGAGACATGTTAATTCATTCCCACAGTTTAACAAATGATTTTACTAAAAATAAAGAAGAAAAACCAAAAATAACTAAATACTCCTTTCACAGGGAATGAAAAAAACTAGAGAACATTGTCAGAAATCAGAAATGAGTAATATCCCTAGCCTACTGTAACAAAGTACTACAAACTGGATGACTTACATCAACAGCGATATATTCTTTCACGCTAAGACTGGAAATCCGAATTAAGTGTCAGCAGGATTGGTTCCCTTTGGAGACACTAAGGGAGAATCTGGTTCTCTCTAGGTTCTTGTGGCTGCCAGCATCACTTGGTATTACTGGCATGAAGCTACACACTTCACTCCATGCCTTCATCATCACATGTTCTCTCTGTGTATTAAATTTCCTCTCCTGTTGTAAGGACACCAGTCATTGGCATCATAGCCTACCCCAAATCCACAATGATCTTATGCAAAATCCTTAATTTTATGTGGAAGAACTTACTTCCAAATGAAGTTATAATCACATAAAATGGGATTTAGGAAGTGTACATCTCTTTTTCGGGGAGATGCAATTCAAAATTTCAATAATTTTCAGGTATGGGTCATGGGAATCAAGACTGATCCTTTTCGGAATTATAAACTCAGTTCACTTTATCTTATTTCCCAGTGTTGGCCTCTGAACTGAGTGCTCAGATTTCTCCAGGTACAGGTTCTGATTGAATCCAGGTCCCAGACAAGCCCACACTTGTTGTGTTCCTTCCTTTTAGACAACACCCTGCTGTGAATTCCTGCCATACTGGCCACCTGCAACAATGAGCACTTTACCTTTCCAGCCCACAAGTGTCACTTCCTGCCTGCCACTAAACTGGCATGTACTATGCTCTTTGGCATCCTGTCTACATCATGACAAAAGCCTGGACACTGAGAGTCTATCACTTGTAGTCCTCATCTCTGTCATCATCCTATCCTGTGGTCAACACAGAGGACATGTTTTTTTTCTCTAGTCTTTTCCTTTTTTTTTTTTTTTCTTTTAATAAAAGACGTCTCATTTCAGGTATGCAAATGCTATCTATCCTGTGTTATGAGGAAAAGTCATGACGTCATATATATTCAGCTACTCAGAAAGCAATATCTTGCCCTGATTTTTCTTCTTCACTGAACTATGAACTTGACTAAAATTCAACAAAATGTTTGATACACAAAGGTTTTCTAACTTCTTATAGCTCATTTGCCTTTAGGACAGTAATTCTTACTAGTAATTTTGAATTCATTTTTCACCATTTTTTATCTCTACTTGATGTTGAGCATGACAGAGGGACAGTGTCACATTGAAAAAAAAAATACCATTAGTGTTATTTCACTTGAAGCATAATACTGTTGCAGATATTTTAGAAGATTAAAATTTAATTTAGAATATGATCATTGATATTTGTGAGAAATAGTATTTCTAACAGATCTTGAAATTCAGTTGGACATAAGAATCTACCATGTTCTTTGGGATAGTGCACTGAGCTAAATGGGGAGATCTGATAATCTGTCCGTTACTCACTAAACTGCTTTGTAAGTTCAGGCTATTGAGAACTTAATTTCACCCATTAAGATAAATCAGCAAAGACAGTAGACTCATTTGAACTTTTAAACCTCACAGTTATAATCATTAGGGAGGATTCAATATCACAAAAAGAAACAAGAATTGCAGGAGAGACTTGCTGACTCTCTGTAGTATCAGTCATTCATTATACCTCCTCATACGTTGCCAACTGGTGCACTAATGTATGTGCTGTTACCAAATTGAAGCTAGATTTTTATATTTGTTAAAGTGAAGGCATCGGTCATAAATACTATAGTCTTGTCAGATTTCTTATATTAATAATTTAAGTGAAATTCCAGCTGTTTTAAAAAATATCAGAAACTGACCAATTCCGAGCATGCATTTTCACCAGGCATTAAAGAATTGAGGTGAATACAGCTTCCCATGTTAGATGGTGCTTGGGATTCTAGTTTGCCACAGTCTCCAGCACTCCTCCTTTTATCTCTGAGGCCATAGCTAAAAATCACTTGCTATGCTTGTGCTTTGTGATACACCTATGCCTTTTTTTTTTTTTTTTAGAGATCAAATTAATCTAACTTCTACACTGGTCTCTCCATTAAAACAGTAGTCTGAATCTCAAACCAGATTTTACACACTATCCTTGTTTCGGGTATTTACAAAACCAGTCTACCCCCGGAAAAATTTTAAAATTGAAATTTGTAGTCTGTGTTGTAATGTATCCCTCCACTTCCTTAAATGAGAGCATGTCTGTGTTGGTTGTCAAGCATTTTCTCCAGAAGAATGGATCCATTAGAACCTAAGCTTCTAGAATGACAATAAAAACTGGGAGTCTGCTCACTGCTACTGAATTGTGGACTTTCAGTCAGCAAACACTTAGCCCATTAGGGAGCATTTCTTAGGTGCCAGGCACTGTGTGCCTCTAGCATTTGTTTCAACAAAATTCTACTCATGAAAACCTTGACATTGCTCAAAGTGATAATGTGGGTCTGGGGAAGGAGGGAAGTAAACATTGTTTTAAAATAAACAACAATGTAAATAGATATGTAAATTACTTTTTTTACATAAATAAGAGTTTAGGATTCCCTTCATATAGCTCTTCTCCAACCTGAGCCTCTCCTTATCTTTTTCTCAAAACTATCACACAAGTAGAAATGCCTTTAACACACTTTGGAAATATACCTTGCAGCATACACTTACCTTTGTCTTAATTTGTTTGAATAGCTCCTTTTGTATCATTAGACAAGGTCCTTATGCTTTGAGCTGACTCTGAAAGAGCCAGATAGACTTTTTCAGACTGAAAGATCAGGCAATATTGATCTATTTTCAGTGGAATATAACCAAAGATAAAAACTAATCGAAGATGAAATTCATAGATGAAAATTGAATCAAATCAATTTTCAGCTGTTCCTTAGCTTAATCTCTCTAATAGCAAGTTTTCATAGTTTCTCAGATTTCTCATTTGCTTTTGAGAATTTTTTTTCTTGCTGGAGCACAAGAAATGTAAAAATAATTCTATAACCACTGTTCAAAATGAAGCCCCACAATGAAAAGGGGGTAAGCACTAAATTGTTGGGATAACTGAATGCAATATAATCAGTTTTTCAAGAATTTTCAAATTAGCATGAAGAAAATTTTATCTTATTACTTCTGTTTCACTATGGAACCCTGATTAACAACTCTCACTGTATACATCTTTGACCATGCTATAGTTAAAACCTTTATAATTTTAGATTTCATGAAAGTTTCCCCTCTCAGAATTCAGGGCCAGCATCTTATAATTACATCCTTGATATTCTCCAGAGTTCCTAATTTCAAAGCAAGTGGTAAAGGTGATTCATATGCAAATAAAGGGCCTATCCCTGCCAGGTTAAACTGACAGTATTTGTCAGTACCCACAATGCTCCATTTTGTTAAATATTTTAGTATTGTGCCTCAGATGATTTCCTCTTTCACATTTTATTATATTTTTGATGATTTTTAAACAGAAAAGTGAGAATTGTACATTATACTTCCATATGTCTACTACCTAGATTCTGCAATTTAACTTTTGCTGTAGCTGCTCTATTTTACATATATTGATCATCTCTCTAGCTATCCATCAGATCATCTTACTTTTTGATGTTCTTGTAAGTTTCAGAAATCACTCCTCAGCACTTCTACATATATACTATTAATTAGAGTTTGATATTTGTTTACTGCTTCTTTTGTTTTTGTTTTTAAAATAAGATCTATTCTAAATATATATTTTGCATTTAGAAACACATGGAGTAACCAACTTTAGCACAATGATAGCTTCGCCAATGAAAGGCTATTGTAAAAAGTTGATATTTGAATGAGGAATATATGGACCAAGATGAATTTTCAATTACAATAGCCAATACAGATTATCTTGATGTCTTTCTTATCAGCAAAGTTTATTAGCATTAATAGGAGAGAAAGTCAGATATGTCCCAGGAGTCTAAAGTCTCAAGGTGCAGGCTGATTCTAGTGGAAATTTTCTAGATTATGATGAATCATATAACTTTCCTAACAAAGGTTAAAGGAATATTGATGAAGTCAGAGACCATTTCAGTGGTTTTAAAACTCTCAGCTTTCTGACCTATGCTGCTATTAGGTTATAAAACAACATTATCTCCATCAGTTGAAGAACAAACTATACAAATCATTTAAATAGTACATTTAGTTAACTGTCTCTTCTATCAGACAACTTGTCTAGGCATATAGTCTCTAGGCATATAACTGTTACTGCTACCTTAAAAACCTCACAAGTTAAACAATGTGTACAGCCTTTAAATACACACACGCGCACACACACACCCCACATAAATATGACACATCAGAATTTCTGCTGCACTTGGGGCCAAGGCTCTTAAGAGTTCTCTGAGCCAGTGGACCCCATCTTGGTTTTCAGCTATCCCTTCAACTCTGCAGTGACCAGGAGTGACTACTTGATGTCATCTATGCCTCTTAGAAATCAATCACTTCTCAGAAAACTGTAGGTGTCCTCTTTCTTAAAAAAAAAAAAAAAAAAAAAAAGGTACTGACAAATTACCTTCACCAAGAGATGATACACTGAGGTAAGTAGTAAGTAGAATAACATATGTGGAGAACTCTTTCCATTGGGCCTCTCTGTTCCCACTGGGACTTCTTCACTTTTCTAACACATGTGCTCTTCTATAGGCTTAAGCCTCGAGAAATTATGAAATGAGGACAGATGCTAGAATCATGTGGATTATTTTCTCCTGCAAACATTTTTCTCCCAGCAATTAAAGGGGATTTATTTCCTATTGCCGCTATGACAAATTACTAGAAACACAGTGGCTTAAAACAATACCCAGAGCATGGCTCTGAAGGCCTTCTGCTTCCAGAATTACAAGGACTAACTCATGGTATTGCTGGGCTCCATACCATTTTGGAGGCTCCAAGGAAATATCCACTTAAAAACACTTGGTCATTAGACAAATTCAGTTCCTTATGGCTATAGGACTGAGGTCTCCATTTGCCTGCTGGAGGTCTGGCAGGTCTAGTCTTTGCTTTCAAAACTACCTGTGTTGCCTCTTCTGCAGCATTAACAATGGCATTTTCTCCCACATGCCCAGTCTTCCCTGCCTCTCCTCTCTATGTCTTCCTCTTTTGCAATCTATTCAGGAAAAATTCTGTTTTTAAAGAACTCCTATGATGAAATTGAATCCACCTGGATAATCCAGGAAAATCTCACTTTTAAAGTCTGAAACATATTCATATTTCCAGGGATTAGTGTTTAAACATCTTGGAAGGTAGAGAGTGTTCTACCTACTACAGGGGATGTTAATTAATTTCCTCTTCTGGTATGGACTGCTCTTAAATAAAACACTTTGGTCTAATCAACTAAGCCTGCCATTGATATAGTATAGGAAAGCCAAAAAAATACTGGTACATTAGGTTTGACCTATTCTGTGGATAAGGAAAAGGAGACACACCAAGTTTCACTTCCTTGCTTTCCCACTCTCACAGAAGAGTCACTAATGCATAGATAGCCTTTGTTTTCCCCACTTTCTCTCTCTTTTTGGTATGTGGAGTCATTTTGTCAGTTCTGGCGACATTCTAGAGACACTCCCTAGGAACTAACTATGCTATTTTTAAGTCAGTGTATAAAATCCTCAGTTAAGTAACATGGGCTTACACCAGGCGCTGAACATTAGAGGCACACATGATCTCTGTCAACCATGAGCATAACGATCTAAATGTGGTTATTAGAGGGCAAGGAACATAGGGAAGCAGGAGGAGAGTACAAAGAGTGATGAAATTTGGTGGTGGGTGAGTGAAGCATGGCACATGCTAAGTAAGGTGTGAAATTGTAAACAAATGGCAAATCAATAAAATTTGATTTAAAAAAAACTTTTAAAGGGAAGAGAAGGCAAGGAGTCATTTTAGTGGAGGCAGGAAAGTTTGTCACAAATCCAACTCTTTGCTTCCTGAATTTCCTCTTATTTTAACATACAGGCACTCTCTGTACCACAAAAGGCTGGATTCTGAGCACGATTCCTGTTTTGTGTAACTTATCTCCTAACCTACTTTATAATATTAGAGGAGTCAGACTATAAATATAGAAAAATGTGACCAATTTAGATAGTACAGCAAAACATGCCATTTGGTCTCATTTATCATAATAGGGATTTAAAAGGATACACATGAGCCATTTAGAAGCTACGAGTTAGTTGAATAGAACAAGTGGTTTAACATAAGATCTAGCTTTAAATCATTTAGTGCCTCATACCATCATTAAAAGGAAATATTTTTATTTAAATGAAAGTGTCATAACAATTAACTTCCCAGAAAAACAATTTTACACCGCCTAACAGATTTGCAGGAGTCCATTAGTCTAAGTTCCGATCCCCTCTGAGATACCTGGCTGCATTTCCCCCCTAGGGATGTATATGACAGGAAAATGGCACCTGCTAGCTACCTCCTGCCTCCTTTTGGACAGTCTCCAGTCATAGTATATTAACAAACTCTGGGCACTTCACTTTATCAAGCAAAAGAGCGAAGCTGCCCCTAGCCAATTCTGAGACAAGAGACACTGACCTTAGAGCAGGAGTCAAAGTGTCTGCTTTGGGCAGTGAGCTGGTCTGGACATGGGGACACATTAAAGCCAGATCTGCTATCCTCTCACACACATCCTGTCCTTCTCATGAAAGTACACAGTAGAAAGGGATTCATGTCCCCCCACACACCATCCTCCCTCCAGTTTGACATCAGAACCACAGACAGGGTTCTTTTCGTAGTTATGAATCAAAGTTCTGTGAACACAGCAGACTGGGACTTATAGTGAGGGAATAATTTGAACCAACCAGAGCCAGCTAGACTTGTCCTGAGAGTTAGAGCCCCTACTAACTGAACCTTTCAAAGCCACTAAAGACACTACCAACATCTCACGTTAGGGGTCCTGGACTCATATTATGAACCAGAGACACAGAAGACAAAGAGTTCTCGAGAGCCCCTGCCGGACTATAGCATCACTGCTGACATGCTGCTGTTTATGCTGATCTGTTCCACAGAGTAACCTGAAGAAGTAGAGCCTGTGACTGTCCTGTGTTATAGGTGAGTTTAGTCCCTTCCTAACCACAGCAGCGCTAGTTCATGTTGGACTCTAGAGCCCTGTCTTTGGATACTGTGCTAAGACTGCCTGAAGTGGCTTGCCTTTCCCACTGAGCAACAGTTCCCTGACAACAGACTGTCGTTATGCATCTCTGCATCCTTGAAGCCTAATATATAATACCTGCTCAGAAAATGATTGACAAAAGCCACACCGTGTTACACATATTCCACTGATCTTTCCAACTAAAACTACTGTCTTCCAGGTCATGGACAAAAACTCACCACTGAAAAAAGATATAGGGAGCTGGTAATCAGAATTTGGCCAAGTGATCAGTAACATACCTTGAAATGGCAATAGCACTGAATATTATCAAGTTCTTGGAGGCTAGGCTTACAAACTCATTTATCAAAGCTTCCTTAACTCAGTGTTTTTCTATTATATATAAGAATTATTAATCAAGCTGTAATTTATTTCCTTTATACCAGGATAAGACCTACATAATTATTTTCTAACAAGTATGCCATTTTTTCTCTATAACCCAGATAGGAGATAAATTTTTAAAAAATTTCAAATATGCAAGTATCCACTGGAAAAGTTCAGATCCTCCATACATTTCCTTCAATTGTGTTTTCTCCAGAGGTAATAACTGTGAACAACTGAACAAATATTTTGTTTTCATTTATAAACTTAAAACTTTTCTTCCAAATGAGTAAGAGTGTATAAATCACTGTAGACCTGTTGCACCAAAACTAGAATCCCATAGTGAGACAAAAAGAGAATGGAATTATCATGTTACTCTCCCCAACCTCTGCCAATTCCATCACCTCTGGTCACCACTTTGTGTTTTTCACAAAGTCTAAGAATTATCTTTGGTGTTTTACCAGTTTTTATTCCATTGTTACTTATATTCCACAGATGAGTGAAATCATCTGGTAATTAATGGCCTTTCACTTCTGGCTTATTTCATTTTTTAGTCACAAGATTTATCCATGTTATCCCAGAATATATGATTTCATATTTCTTAATAGTTAAATAGTATTCCACTTAATAATACACTTAATAGCTAAGCGCATGCTCTACAATTCATTTATCCAGTTGTCTTCAGATAGGCATTTAAGTTGATTCCATGTCTTAGCTATTGTGAATAATCCTGCTGAAGAGTGAAAAATGCAAATCCGATATGATCTAGCAATGGCTTTCGTAGGTATTTACTCAAAGAATATGGCTAATTTTCTAATTCATTTTATTTTTCTCTTTTAAAAAAACTACTCAAACCTTAGTCACTCATTAACAAAACAAATCTATAAAAAACTGTAAAATATTTTATAGTTATTCCTAGAATTTAAAAAAATTGTTATTATTAATTTATTTATATAATTTAAGATAATATATTAAAGTAAAACATTTTGTGTATTACATCAAAGACACCTCAGTGAATCAAGTATTATTTTTTAGAGTTTATAAACTCATGGCTTTTCATTCTCACTTACTCATGGTGATAATTTTATATCATCTTTCCTATAATTATAATTGTACAGGGAAAAAATTATTAAATAACTAGTTCTAGTCATTTTTTCCTGACTGTGTATTATTTTAAGTAAAATGTTAGCTGTTTACAGTTATCATTTTTATCTCGCTAAAATATGAGACTATAAATATGTTTTTATATGAATATTTAACAAATTAGTCTTAGATTTTCTCACATGTTTGGGTAGGTTCGTTGAGCTTTCAATCTTATTTGTTATTGTTATATAATATTGCCAATTTTTTTCTATAACTTTCACATTACTATCAATTTTGATAGAAGTCTTCCTTCTAGACTCTAATTTTTAGATTTTATTATCAGGGCTTTCTAAACTGATACAATTTATTATATAGTATTCTTTTTGTTCCCCCATGCACATGTCTGGTTTGGTTAGAAGAGTTATTTTAAGTTTTGTAAAAGTTTAGAATTACTTAAAAGCAGTTACCCTATATCTTCTGTTCTGAGGAAATGATAGGATATCCTTTTTGTCGATCTTTTTCAGATTTTCTTTCCTTTGATTCAAATCCAGTACTGTATTATTTGGACAAATTATTTAATCATCAGCTTTTCTCTATAAAATGATGCTAGTAAAAATACAAGTTTTATGGAATTGTGGGAGTCAAATGTAACAGCATATATTTCATAAAGGGTAGTTATTTGTTTTTAATACAAAAGGGTTCTCTCCTCATTGTCAATTTCGTAATTCCTTTCTTAAAGGTTTGTTCTGTGTTTGATTTGGCCAAAAATCATATGTATGTCTACATACTAAAAAACAACTATCAGAAAAAGAAATAAAGAAGTCATCCCATTTATAACTGCAACCCAGTGAATAAAATGCATAGGAATTAATTTAACCTAGGAGGTGAGTGTGGGAGTAGATACCAGACAATAATAGCAACCACACAAATGCCTGTGAGCTATTGTCATGATGTTTTAGAAGAGGAAAGCTGTTTAAAAAGCTACCATGACAGTACGTAAGATCTAGAATTTTTTTATAAGTAAAAAGAAAAAATAGAAAATAGTGCAATATAATAAAAAAAAAAAGAGAGGGAGAGCATGAGCTCAATCATCCTACACTACACACCAGCACATATAATCTCAGAAAAATTGCCTTAACTTTAACTTTTCTGGATTGCATATAACAATGGGAAGTGCATAATACCACTTTTTTCATAATCACTGAAGTTAATCAGTTTTGAAGGAAAACTTATTAAAATTAGAGAAAAGATACAGCATTCAAAAAACATTTCAAACATACATTAATTTAGCACCAAACCCTCTAAAAGCAGATTGTAATAAATAATGCAGGTATTCTCAGTATTTTGAAATATAAGAGGAAAAAAATTTAGATCCACTTTAAATGGAGTACAAATATATTGTAGTAGGCAGATTTTAATGCTACTTTGGGAGAGCTGTTAGTCTATTATGTCAACTCTTACACCTCCCACAACACATTTTTGTCAGTGCTCAGCCATTCAAAATAAGAAAAATCATAGACCTCAAAATGTTTAGAAATCTGCAGCTTGTTGGCAGTGCATTAGAAGAAAACATATTTAATAAGATCAGAAAATCTAACAAAAGTCAGTAATTTTTTGCATCAGAAAGCTGCTGCACTTTCTCTGTAAGTACTGAAGAGAACCTGGCATGATACCAACCACCTCTTTGACTCAGGTGCCCTCAAGAATTGACTTTCAACAATTCCTGTTACACCTCTCAGTTTTTTTCCTATATTAGAAAATGGCAGTCCAACCCAAGGACCTGAAGGGTTCATGATACCACATCCTCAGGGTATATTAAAGCAAGAAATCATGCACTAAAAAATATGTGACATTGACTACCAAAGGTATTCCAACTCATTCATTTATTTAATTTGCAATTATTGAATATATTTTGGCATCAGGAATTGTGATATAAAACTGATTGCAAACTTTGAGTAACAATGGTTAGTGAAGGACAATGGTAAAACAACCACAAAAAATTTAGATCTGTAATGGAGAATTGAGATGGGATGACAGAGAAAGAGAAGCAAAATCTACAGTCAAAGGGAGGAAGGAGTATGAAGAATAAGAATAGGAGAGGCTTGGAAATGTATTTCACAGTGATAAATATAAGCCCAAATTGCCCACAAAAGCACATGTCTCAAGTCCTTGTAACTAACTAATGAAAATATATATTTCCTAAAAGGCATTTTCAAAACTGTATGCCGCATAATCAGAAACTATGAAGTATTATATCTATGGTGATTATTAATCCTAGTTTGCCTGAGACGGCATTGACATAATACCTGCTTTTAAGTTTTTTTCATTAATAGACTACCCTTTCTTTTCAAAAGTATCTTGGTTTGATAGTAACGTAAAGGTAATTATCTTATTCTACCTATCAAAATATCAGTGGGTTGTTTAGTCACTCAGAGGTTAAGTAAATTTGTCTAGGAGCCTCTTTTCAAGATATTTTGGCCTGAGGACTCCCTGATGGTGCAGATGTTAAGGTCTCAGCACTGTGAAGCTATCATCCACAGCTATCATCCACTGCAGCACAAGTTAGATCCCGGGCCAGGGAGCTGACCCAAATGGAGCAGCACACCTCCCCTGTGCTCCACTCTGTACCCCTCAATAGTGTATTTCAAGAGATCCACTCTGTCTCTGGGGAATCCTCTCACTCCCTGTACCTCTGGCCTAGACCCTATTCCTCTATGACTAAATAAGTAAAATAAATCTTTTAAAAAAGATTTGGCCTTTGAAAGCCCAAATTATTCCTGTGGTTTTGACAGATTCTTAGAGTCTTGCATTAACTCTGATTCTTAGGCTTCCATGATCATGAATTCCCTGGTGGCCACAGACAGAGAAATCATCCCTTCCAATTCCATAAGTTCTCTCTCCCAATTAGATAGACTGTTCTTTATCAATGATTACACATAGACAACAGAGCAGGTGTTCTGGTTGCCTAAATTCACCAGCAGAGTGCCTGGCCTCCATGGGAAATAGTTTAGGAGTGTCTTTACCTTCCCCGCCAGGTCAGATGAAGTTCTGAATCTTCTCTCTCCCCCTTGCCCTTTCTTTACCCTTTCATTATTTCAAGGCATCAATATAACCATTTTCTTTGTGTCTTTCATATCTTCAGATGACCTGACAGCTATTATGATCTGGAACAAGAAAACAGACTCTAGTTGGCAGTTCTAGTGCCAGTGGAGGTAGAATTAGGAATAGGAAAATAAAGAAACAAATGGATAATTAAGAAGACTATGTCCTGGCAATGCACAAGACATGAATAACACAAAGACCCAGATAAATGCACAAGTGCCTGTGTTTATAGATGCTTTAAAAAATAACCATCTTATGGTTTCACTCATAGCAGGAGCACAAAGTGATGCAAAAATAAACTATTATATTATTTTAAAAATAACCATCCTAAATATTCACCTAAAATTCTTCTGCTCTTAATTTTTCCCCAAGTATGATTCTTACTGGAAAACTTTATGATAGTTTCTTTTTATTTCACATTTTTAAAATGGCTTTTGACATAATATATCAATGTATAAGCTTGAGTAGCCAAATACAGTCTTTCTTAAACATACTTCATGTACATATACCTTATTATTCTGAAAATAATTTCACTACAACTTCTCAAACTATAGACAAAAAGTTAAAATATATAGCAAGAAGAAAATGATTTGGTTAGCATATGTTTAAGAAATGCCTGTATATCTACTAGAAGTAGGCTACAAATTAAAGTGTTTCCTAGAAGTAAACACAGAGATTGAAATAATTTTGGTGAAATGATCCATAGTTATACATAGAAGTTTTTTTTTTAAATAAAACAGATAATACGGCTTTCTTTGTACTAAGACCTGAAAAATACATCTCCCAAATTATTTCATGAAAAGGATATCAGATATAATGGACACCCTTCCTCATCTATTCCCTGTCAGAAATTAAAGTAAGTTCCCTTTGCATGCTGCTTCCCTGCAAGTTAATGGCATAAGCCCAAGCACTTGATTGAACACATTTTCAGAAGAAGCTAAAGCTATGAGGTAAAAATAGGAAACATTCTGATGGCTTGATGCAAAATATTTATACCATCTAAGGCATTTGATGGTATGCATCATTTTCAGTCAATCCTCCTTGATTATAATTTCTTAAAAGCAAGATTTTGATAGAAATTAAACAACAAAAGGTTCAAAATTGGTATTCCTTGCTAGAACTTGTAAGTATTGTGTGCTGCTGATTGAGGGTAAATCCATATTCTTTAACAATCAGCTGAGTAGGTTTCCTATGTCAATTAAATAGCCTGATCAAGACCTGTTGCTGAATAGATGGTCATTTAATCAACACATAGGATGAACAAAACCCTTATTGACAGAGCAAGGAATTTCTCAAACACAGTCCTGCTCCACCACACTAACAAATATGCAATCAAGATCCAAGAATGCTAAGTCATAGAGCATGGGCATAATAACCATACCAATAGAAGTCTCATTTTAAGCAATTTAACTTTCCACTAGATTCAGGCTCTGGTCTGTAAAATGATACAACATCGATTACTGAATAGTATTAATGCTTGCAAGTTATTAAATACTTTGTAACATTTGCTGAAAATCGCAAATTGGATTTTGAAACAGTTTACCTGAAACTCTTCACTATAACAACAATTAGCTAACAGAATTTGCTTGAAACAGTCATTACTTAATACAGAAAAATGTATATATTTCATTTTCCACAATACAAGTGCCCTGAGAAGAAAAAAAAAAAAAAAAGATAGTCTTTGAAAAGCTGGCTAATCTTCTGAAGAGGTGGGAAATCCATGCTTGAAATACAGAGAGGTACCAGACTAATTCCCCTGGAAAGAATGCAAGGCAAGAAAAAAGCAGCCCCAAACCACAACCTGAGAACCAGGATCCAGATTCTGATTGGAGTTCTCCTTATTACATGGTGGGACTTGAGTCTATCACTTTACCTCTTTGACACCTGTTCAATAAAATTAGGAGGAAATAAGTCCCAGAAAGATTAGTGATTCTCAAGCATCTTAAGGTATAAGCTTCAAATAAAAGCTTATTAGTTGCTGAATTGTATAATATAGAGGTGATTGCATCAATACACCTTTATTGGAGTTTCAAAAATAACTCTGATACATAGTCTATTTAATAATACAGCAATGTGTCCAAAATGTACAATAATAGGAAAGAATACTTTCTCCCGTTTGATGCTCATTTATGTTTTAAGTGATTTTAATCTTTTAAGAAGAGTTCTTTTCCCAACTTCAACTCCTTAAAGATTACATTTTCTGGTTAGCCTTCAGAAAAATAAAATTATTACTTAAAAATGTCAACCCAAGTTTCAAATTTTTATCACATGCTATTCAAAATTGTACCTAGAATTTCATTATCCAAAGTGCAATTTTTTAAGTAATGTATCTCTCACTTTTATCCTTACAGATAAATCTAATAGCTGAAGGGGGATTCATTACCTAGGGAAGCATAGAAAAGCATCATATCTGCATCAGTGTTTTTCAGAAGATATATGACCCTTTAGCAGTATTAAGATGTGTGTGTTAAATTGGTATATGGTAAACCTGCTTTTCATCCAGGTGAAGAAAATCTTTATTTGTTCTATAAGGACGTAGCTAATGCAAAAAACACTCAATACCTTCAGCAGTGTTATTAGAATCTTCTGATCCATAGTCAGATGCGTTATCCATTGCGCCACTGACCCCGTACTAGTATTACTAGAAAAGGAAGAAAAAGTTAAAGAAAACGCTTAGCTGTAAAGGTAAATACTCCCATCTTGTGGTTGCTATTGGTATAACATGATTTAACTTGCTATAGCAGAAAATATAATCCATGAACATATCACAAACATCATTGCTGTTTATTGATTTTTTCCTAAGTGTGGGGCACAATGGCAGGTACTCTAATTAAATTATATTAACTCACCACAGAAAATTCAATTTTCTACTTTAATTTTGCTGTAACTAATATAACTTCATAACATGAAAGTTTCTACAATCCTCCCTTTTTATTTCACATGTAAGAGTAACTGAAGTTCTAGTTATAGAAAAAACTCAGATTTTAACTATTAATTATTTATATTATATTGAGTTCAACCTCTTGGTTCCCAGTCTTGTGCTAAAATAATCCATTCCCTCACATTATTCTCAGCAACACCTGAATGTAAAATTTGCCTCAAATTTTAAACTATTGGTATTATGACATTCAAACTCTTGTTTGAATGGAGAGTGTCAAAATGGAGAGTGTTAATTTCTTTGTTGGCAGCAGCATATAGAGTGATCATTGATCTCTTACTGGGGTAAAATAAGTTTTATTTCTAATGAACTAATGTTAGATTAGGTAAAACTACTATTAATTGTTCAGGCTCTGAAAAACATACAGAAAAAAAGTAACAGGGACAAAGAGTCTTCAGATCAATGATAGAAATTGAAAGAGACAATTACATCAAATTCCATGACTAACAATATATTAACACCATGTCAGGAGTCCAGTTTAGCAACACCAATGAGAGACCCCAAAAAAGTCAGAGATAGACACATAGGAAGAGGACAGGTACACAGTACATTCACATCTCTTTTTAAAAGTAACATTTTCTGCAACTGTTATTTGTTACATATATTCCAAGCACTTTCTGATAGATGTAGGGAATAGAAAATGATGTGTAGGGCCCTCCCTGGTGGTGCCAGAGGTTAGGTTGCAGCTCTGCAAGCTGGCCACAGCAGCCTCAGTGGGAGCTTGATCCCTGGCCCTGGAGGTGATCCACATGGCACCCTGCTGCTCCCCTCAGCAGCGTACTTCCTCAGTCTGCCTATTCTGCTCCCCACTCTGTCTCTGGTAAAGTCTCTCACCGCTCCTGCCACTGTGGCCTGTAACCCCAGTTTTGTACGCATAAATAAATCATTAAAGGGGAAAAAAATCTTCATTAGAAAAGAAAAGAAATGATGTTCCATGAGGAGTAATCCATTTCAGACACCCTAGTTATTGGTTACTGGTTTGGAGGTCTCTGATTTAGATAATGACGAAAGCCAAATTTGTATAAAGATTTCCATTTTTAAAAGCTTACTTAAGCCTGAACAAGATAAGATTAGCCAGAGATTGTTACACTCTAAATCTTAAGTGATAAGATTTGGCTCTGAAGTAAATCCAGTGTTAAAAAAAAAAAAAAAAAAAAGTGTACCTAAGTGAAAGTTCTACAATCAATTTTTTTAACTAAATATGTTTAATGTTTTTATATTTAAAACACTTCATCAGAGCAGTTTTGCAACAGGGTGGTCCCTAGGAAAAAGGGAAGTTCCAGGTTCCCTGCCCCACTCAGAAGGAGGGTGGAGCTGAGCAGAGAAAAAGGAGAGAAGAGAAGGAAATGAAGCAAGATGGAGAAGGAGGAGACCTGAGGAAACCACATGGAACAGCAAGCATGTGATGAAGAAACCGGGATTGTTTCTTGACCCTGGACTGGTTAAGGCAGATGTGGGTGAGATACCTGTAGGGAGGTGACTATGGCGGTGTTTATGTTGATTTTGATTTTGCTCTTCCTCCCATGCTTCTGTGGCCATTTCTGACCCTTTTCCATGGGTTGCAGCCAGAAGGTGCTTTAGTCTTGTGGCAGGCTTTCAGGCCTTGCTTTGAGCCAACCCCTTTTGGGTTGACTTTTGCCCACGAGGGGATGGGTAACTTCAGGTGTTTGTTATTTGTGTTCTGCATTGTATACTTACTGTATTAAAGTCCCTTTTTTTTGTTGTTTTTTTTTATGTGTCTTGTTGCGGTGGATGGCAGAACCCACTTAGAGCAGGCAGGTTTTGGGGCTTCAAGGGTGTCCCTCTCCCCCTGTCCTCTAACAGATTTGCTGTCCTATAACAGTTTCTAATAAAGCAAAATACGTTTTTATTTTTCAAATGTATGCAGTAGTATATACCATGTTAAAATAAGTGATTGACTTGCTTTTGGATTTTTAAAACATGCCCAGTTTTTAAAGTGAACATAATTTCCAATGTATAGCTCAATCCCCAACTATTCGTGTCTAATACAGTTTTCCCGAGGTAAAAACATGCCATTTTATGACTTCTGAATAAGTTTCACCTGGAGATTAGCCTGCACGTTGAAAGTTTGTCTTAGAAATTGTGTGAAGCCTGCCACTCTTGGAGGGAGGAGCTTCTCAGTAATAGAGGACACCAGGAATAACAGTTCTCAAAGCCTGAAGCCAGATGTCACATCCTCAACATTTGTATGCATGATTTAGCATTTGAGTTAGAGTTAAAATTGAGATGCCAAGCTGAGGTATGTACAATGAACAAATTAGCACACCAATGCTTCTTGCTACTGACAAGGTTTTCTTTCTCCTGAATTATGTCTAAACTTTCCACTGAGTAGAAATCGAATAAAATGAATCCTGAAGCTGATGCGCTCATATCTGAAAGTCCCATACAGATTCATTTCTTTTAAATGTGGGATGTCTACAGAACAATTTTGAAAACTTGAGGAGAACCATCAGGATTACATTTATGGAAGATACGTTCATCAATAAAACCTGTACATCCTGTGCCCTCCCTGGTAACGCAACGGGTTAGGACGACGCACGGCAGCCGCTGCAGTGTGAGTTCATTCTCCATCCAGGTGACCGTAGAGGCGCGGTGTCAGACCTCTCCTGCCTCATCTGCTGCTCCCCTCAGCAGTGTACTTTGTAGACCTGCCTGTTCTGTTCCCCACTCTTTCTCTGGTGAATCCTCTCACTGCACCTCTGGCTGTACCCCATTTCTGTACGCACAAATAAATCTTAAAAAAAAAAAAACAAAAACAAAAAAAACCCTGTACATCCTTTTTCTCCCTCAGGCGAAATACAGAATGCCCTTAAACTCCCAATTCAACCTACACTTTGGAAGAACGAAAGGTAGAAAAGATGAACTAGTTCCCCTATTATATCCCTCAGGGAACTTCCTCTGAGAAAAGAGCCTTCCTTTTTCCAGTACACTAGCCATCAAACCTTGAATCTTGACAATGCTTGGGGCAGGCTAGCAGCAAAAGAGTAAGAGACTTCATAACACACACAAAACAAGAATGATCTAGATGGAGTATGTGATCTGATTTAAGGAACACTCAAGTATTATCTTTTCACCTTGTAGGCCCTGAATTACCATCAGTTGAGATTCATTCCTTTGATCTTAACACTAGAACTTTTGACTCCAGGAGCTCCTTATTAAAAAGCAAATATCCTTATGCAGAGAAAACCCCTCTATAATTAATACATGGGTACGCATAGCAAAGGATGACCCTTTGCTGAAAAGAAGTTAAAGGAGAAATAGTTGCCAGTTTACCTAGCTGCAGAGAGAGAACAATGGTGAAAGCATGAGTTTTCTAAAAATACCCCTTGTATGGCATCTAATTTTCCTAAGGTTGATATCTGCTTCTGGTGGCTCCTCTAGGAGTAAATAGCTATGATTTGAGCCTCTCAACATAAATAGAAAGCTATGGGAAATATCCGATATTCTCGCTAATTGGCAGGCACAAAACGTGTTTTGCATTTGGAGATCCTATATTCTGGTATCTGTCACTCAGCTTTCTACTAACCTAGCTCTCAGGAATATCATGAAACTGAGATGTTGCTTTATAAAAAAAGGAAGTGTATTAAAAAGAAAGGGAGACATCACTGTCAGATGCGGTTTTTGATGTCTGCTATAAACTCTACCTCCACTTATTAACAAATATTTCTTTGAGGGGCCTCCAAGGTGGTGCAAGGGTTAAAGTCTCAACGTTGTCAAGCTATCACCTGCCTGATCACTGAGTCAGAGTTCCATCCTTGGCCAGGGAGCAGACCAACATGGTGTGGCACACGTCTCCTGTCCCTTCTGTTACTCCCCTCAGCAGTGTGTTTCAGTGAATCTGCCTATTCTGCTCCCCACTCTCCTCTCACCCCCTGCACTTCTTTCTGATCTACACTCAGTTCTTGTATGCATAAATAAATAAATATAATTTTTTTTTAAAGATTTATTTATTTATTCATACAGAACTGGGGTACAGGCCAGAGATGCGGAGGGTGAGAGGATTCACCAGAGACAGAGTGGGGAGCAGAACAGGCAGATTGACGAAGTACACTGCTGAGGGGAGCAGCGGGCGGGTCAGGAGAGGTCTGCCACGCCATGTGGTCACCTCCGGGGCAGGTGGGAATCGAACTCATGAGGAAGCAGCTTTAGATTCTCAGTGCTGTGCTCCAACCCGCTGCGCCACCAGGGAGGGCCCTAAATAAATATAATTTTTAAAACTCCTGAATTATATTTTAACATACCAACTTCTTTCATCTTATTCTAGGAGAAAAATACCAAAAGCCCTAAAATTGGAGTAACATTTCATTTAAATCTCTCTTAAAACATTTCTACTCTATTTCTAATAGCTTAAAGCAGTCTCTTCTCCCTTTTGGTTACAGATAAATCCTAGACTGTATTCTTTAAGGTAAGAAAGGTCATGAATATAGTATACATGGTGTTCTATTTCTGAAACTTTTTTAAAGGGAGATTGTCCAGATTAGGGGAAAATGCAGGATGCGTCTAGGTTAAAAATATCCTGTATATTCTTGTCCCAAAAGAAATCAGAATATAGACATTACTTTGCAATTTAAATGTTTCTACAATAATATTGAAAGTATCAAATTATTTTAGCTTAGCTAAAATATCTACATTAGCTGTGTAATGCTAAATTTACATTTAACATTATGGGTTCCTCCTTACAAAATCCACTCCTCCCTTTGGTGCTCATGCTTGTTTACATTTGGCAAATGGTGTCTTCCTGCTTTTAGGAAAGAAAGACTTAAGGAGGATTATGACCACCTACACATCAAATAGTTACCACAGACATCCTTCTTTTTAAACATAAAGTAGATGTATCTGTAATAATTAGAAAGTTGAGCTAAAATTTCCAGAAAAAAATACACGAGACACAAGCTCAATCAACTGTTCCCTATTTGAAAGCTCTCTTGAAGTGCGCATGAGATCAAAACTACAGGTGAATTCCCACTTCCTTCACATAAAGCCATCTTGGCTATAAAACTTGGCTTACCTCCATTATAGGCTGTTTAGTCAACCAATCCCAGAGATACAAAGCGAGCAAGGCCTGAGCTTTTTTCTCAAGGATTTTTGAAAGCCAGAGAGCATTTACATGGGACTCTTAGAATTTAAAAAGATTTTAAATGTATGTAGAGTCACATAAACATTTGAATCATAATTGTTTGACAACAGAGCTATGGACTAAGGTGATGGTCCATGGTTGCTTTATAGTGGGTGCACAAGGCCCTAGACTCCCAAAATACAAACAACAATGTAAACTAATATTAGCTCAATAAAAAAGGTGTTAAAGTTTGATATTAATTCTAGGCTTGAAACATGTTAAAATCTTTCAACAGAGTTTCAGAGAAGAAACTCTGTATTCTTCTGTCCTTTAGTTCAATACCTTTTTAAACATTTTCAGAGCTTTAAGATGGTTTCTGAAATGAAAACTCAACACCTAACACCTAGCTACTTAGGTCTTCCTGGCTTTCCATAGACATGTGTTCTATGAAAAGGAAAACAAATGTGATCACATACAGCTAAGAATGAAGCAGACAGCTAAGTCGACAGAAGAGCATGCTACCAGACTTTCATTTTTTATTCAGACAATAAGATTGGCATCATTCAAACCCTACACCAAGACACTTTTAAAAATTAAACCAGGAAATTGTATCTGTGGGAATTACAGACAGCTCCATCAATCTTGACAGAAAAGCAGAAGCCTGAGAAATCTGAATCAACTAAAAAGCTTAATTCAATAAGTGAAAGAAGCTCAGCAGAATGAGAGAAGAAGACTGCCAAGAAGGTAAGTAGCAAAACCCCAAATGTCTGTTCTCAATCATATAATTCACCTTCCACCAATTAAATGGATTCTAAAATCTTTAATGCATTTATCCTTAAGATAAAAAGCGATGCATCCAAAAGGGCATTTTCCTTATCCATCTTTATAGCAGAATATTAAACACAACAATCCAGAAAGGACCAGTTCCAATCTTTCTGGAAAGGTCAACTATAGGGAAGCTTTCTAATCACACAGTGAAGATCAGACACTAAAGCTATATCCAAAGGGAGAAAGAGCCACCTCATAGGAGGAAGAAAGCCTCCCTCCACCCACTACCTTACCCTATGACCTCAAACAATAACCAAATCTGGGAAACATTAGTAGAACTGCTCCAGCTGTCATGGCCTCCCACCCACTCACCATTCCCAGTAGGTGAAGTGGTCTCCAAGGTAGCAAATGTCAAGCTTTAGTGTGAAGTATAACATTTGTTTCCGCCACAGAGATACACCATATAACATAACGAGGTCATTGATGGAGAAATGCATAAATGTCTTACAAACATGGAACAATATCCTGGATGAGGAAGTGATAAACAATAAGGCATTCTGACCATGCACCTGCTACTCATTAAGAGACAGAAGCCTCTTGGACACCAGCAAGATTTTCAACATCTGACAGAGGAAATAGAGGATTTTATAAAAGACATTTTTTTTTAAGATTTATTTATTTATTCATACAGAACTGGGGTACAGGCCAGAGATGCAGAGGGTGAGAGGATTCAACAGGGACAGAGTGGGGAGCAGAACAGGCAGATCGATGAAGTACACTGCTGAGGGGAGCAGCGGGTGGGTCAGGAGAGGTCTGCCGTGTCATGTGGATCTCCTCCGGGGCAGGTTAGGATCGAACTCATGTGGAAGTAGCTTAAGCTTCTTAGTGTTGTGCTTTAACCTGCTGCACCACCAGGGAGGGCCCCAAAAGACAAGATATTTTTAAAAGGTGGACAGAAACATGTTAACCTATTCACTGATTATACCACAGTGGTATTTAGTGAAACAAAGGTTTAATAATTAAGATGCAGGTATAAATTGTAGAGTTCATGACTTACTTAAGAAATTGAAAAGATTCAATTCAACTCAAAGAGAAATGGCTCTAGAATCCACTTGTAGTTAACACTGTATAAGTAAAAGTTACTTAACCCTTCAGTGTTAAGTATAAAATGAGGCTTCTTATAGTTTTTCAAATGTTTGGCTTATGGAAGAAAATGAAGAATATAAACAGAAGCCCATCTTTCCTTTAGAAGAGGGAAGTAGCTGCCTTGAGGATCTATAGCATTGACATTTAAATGGTCAAGAGTGCTTTTTCAAGGCCTATGCTCTTTCCCAGACCAAGATTGGAAGCTGCTCCAGGAATGGCCTCACATTGCTTGGGAATGGGGGTGGTAAGGAAAGTAACAAAACTTCAAACCTCTGGAAATTCTGAAAATTGTAATTTTCCATTCCCACCTCTCTCTTCCTACTAGGTGTCACTGCTGCATCTAAAATAAAGCAAACTACAATGGCAACTATAGGGAATGTGGAAGCTCATCCATCCTTGGAGGCCTGCACTTAAAGAGTCTCCCTAACCCTGGCTTAAGTATGGAAAGGAAAAAGAAATTTAGCATAGCTGTAGTGAGTTCATTTCCCCATTAGAAAACCATTTGGTTTGAGTGCTTGGAGTTTAAATTTCTTGGTTAAATTAGTAGACACTTTACTTCTTTACAGCCACTAAGGAAAAATGAAAATCATTACCAATAAGCAGCTACCTTGCCCTGAATCCATCCCTAGTGACTTTGCAATGTGACTGACTTCTTTCCAGAAACTGGGCACTGAGGGAAAGTGATTTGATAAGTATTGAAATTTTGATTAAGATCAAGTGCTCTGTCAGAGTACTTAGACCTCTCTCAGGGATCTGACTTTTCTCTCCTATCTCAACAGCTAAGATTAAAGTCAAACTCTTGAATATAGCTTTTGCTATTTCAAGTTGCAACCACAAGATAGCAGAATAACTTAATTTGAGCTCCATCTGGTGAGGTAATGGATTCCAAAACTGATAAGAGCAAATCAAGATACATGTGAGAAATATGATTATAATGTGAAACAGGATAATAGAAAATTAAATAAAATAGATTTAATTACTTTAAAAAATAATTTAACTTAAAGCATGTTATTTTAATAGTGAATTATAAAGGAATTTTACATGAAAGTTTATAAACCACACAAAAAACTGAGCACTTATTATTATAATGATGGTTGTTAATATTAAAACCCATTTTCAAGTCATTATGCATTAAAAGTATGCATATGTATATATGTAAATCTATGTGTTTCTAAATAATTACCATCTCTTATAATCTTCAATGTGTGTCTATAAAATTCATAGCTGAAATTATAGAATGAACATAAAACTGAAACAGAATATTGTATTGCTTTTTTTTATTAACTACCACAGTAATAAAATATTCTCCAATAAAATTTAAATAAAATGAAATGTCTCATCTTAATCGTTATGATGAGTCTTCACAGATCTAAACTATAAACATGTCTCAAGAATTCTAGCCAGTCTCTGGAGATTTCACAGAACTTCCTTCATATCTTTCCCCAAGAGCAGAGCCTGAGAAAACAGATGGGTCTTTCTCTGTGGCCATGAGGACAGCAGTTATAACCTCTGGGAATAAATAGTTGGCGGGAAGAGTAGCAGGGCCAATGGCTCTTGTCAAAAAATAATCTGTGTCCTTTTCTCTAGAATTCAAATTGACACTGTAATTCATGCATCATTGGATATGTTACCTCTTAACAAATTACTAAATGTCACACCAGATTCAGCATAAAAGAAGAAAAGAAAAGAAAAAAAAAACAGATCTGGGGGAGTAGGAAATATTCATTAGCAGGAAATGTCAAATACTTCCCAAGATATATATCATTGCTATACACTGAAATCAAAGAACAAAGTAAAATATGGAGAAATGTAAGCAATTTAGCCTTGGTTAATGCAGATGAAAGAGAAGGTAAAAACTTTAAATATGCCTCCAAGAATGGGTAGTCAATACATAGTTGAGATTATGAACAATACACAACCTGATGAGAAAAGATACAAAACAGTTTCGTAGTTCAAGGACTTTGGAACATGATATGTGAAGATAAATTAATCTCAATACCTATATTAAGAACAAAATAGTCATTTAGTGAGTGAATGCTAGAAAGACTACCCATCTTAATTTTCAAGATTTGATTTCCTGTAAATCATGGTTTGGAGAAAGGCACCAAAAGATCTTATTCTGTTTTTTATTAAGTGTTCCAAAATTATCATCACATTCTTAGTATTATTGTTCAGATATATACTGTCATAGATTATCTTCATCTTTCAACACATAATTAAAAAGACTATCAGTTATCATGGGCATGCTAATAAATATCATAATAACCATCTTCCTTCCTAATTTGTCTTCCCTTTTCTAGGTTACCTAGATCAGGAGAGATGAAAGTAGTTTCCTTTAGGCATAAATCTTCACAACACACACACAAAAAAAATGAATAGTCACTAGAAATACCTTAAAACTATTTTTCTTTGCATCCTGTTCCAAAGCCAATATTTATATTTTTCACTAAAACTAATGAACCTACAGGTTACCCCCACATCAGCCTGCTCTTCTAACCCCCAAGTCTCTTGTTCATCAACCTCACGGACACCTCAGCCTAAATGATCTGAAGACCCACACTTTCAGCAAGTCCAAACTTAAGGAATGTTTTAGCTCTCACCCTTTGCTATCAAAAGAATACTTTATAATGAAGGAGTTTTCTTTATGACTTTTATCATCATCCACTCATCAATTATTTATTAGATTATTTCTCCTCATCATCTCTGCCACTGCCTTTGTCTTTATCTCTCTAGCAGATAATACAATAAGTTTTGAATTATTTTACTAGTTCTAATATTGAATGTTTTCATTATATTATCAAAGAATACTTCTAAGAAACAAATCTAGAGTTACACTTAAGGCCTCCCTTCAGGAGAAAGCTGGAACTGAAGGTAACATATGTGTTACTCCATGTATGTTGAAGTCATGCCTTCATGTCTGATCTCTTCCCTCCCTGTTCCCTTAAGTTTGCGATGTATTAATCACTTCATCTTCTAGACACTCAGAAATACAAAGAGTTTTCCAACAAGTGATACGGCATCTTACAATTCTAAATCCTCTGCTCAAATTTTTCAATCTCCATAGTAATGCATGGTCTTCAAGTTTCAGGCTAAACTCTTTCCCCAAGTCCTGTAAGAGTTAGATCTCAAGGTGTCTTGCCCTGCTAAATTTTGCTTCAGTCACCTAGTCATATTTGATTGTTCTTTCTTTTGTTTCATGCTATACCTAAAACAATCCCAATACTGCACATGTAACCATTTCAAACAATTTTCATAATATAAAAACCTTATAACAGAAGCATTACTTTTTTTTCTTGTGTCTACAAAGACTTGAAAAATGTTAATAGAAAAGAAGCACCAAAAATATAAATTAAAAACATTAAGAACTGAATTAAAAACATATAATTTCTATGCTTTGTATGTTCTTTTTTAGGTATGATGGGAGAGACAAATATAAAATTAAATATTCTACAGTTTAGGAGAAAGAAGTCACAGATGTGTGTGTAAATAAAAATAAAGCCAGAGAGAAAGAAATATTGCTGCTAGAAAGTAGAGAAAGAAGAGATACATTTTTCAAATCAAAAGAACTAGAGAAGTATGGGGAGAAGAGGAGAAAGGTAGAGGAATTGAAAGAGTAATGAAGTCAAAATCCAGTCTGAAGTGCTTGGACTTTAACTGGAATGTATCAAAGACCTTCAAAGTTTTGCAATGTTTCAAAATGATTAATGTTCGGAGCAAGACTTCAAAATGAATATTCAGACAAGGCTTCAAAATGATTAATTTGATAGCAATATGTAGGATAAATTGAATCAATAAAGCCTAGAATCAGAGTGGCCACTTAGAGAATTATGATAATATTCCAGACAAACCATTCTGAAAGCTTGATATTTGAATCTCAGAAGTGGATTATAGCAGGGAAAGCAAAGAAGTAGGAACAAAACTGGGACACTTGCAAGATAGGATCAATGAAACAGCAAATAATTTCCATACAAGAACAAGTAAAAAAGATAACTCACATAAGAAGAATAAGAAGAATGAAAAGTTCTAAATGTGAAGTACTGAAAGGATGGTGTTGCCTTTGATAGAAACAAGATCTGAAGAACAAGTCTGGAAAGGAGAGTTACTTCTGTTTTTGTTACATACTTGCAGACACTGATGCATCCAAGCAGGTATATGCAACATGCAACTAGAAAAGAATATAAAAACATCATAAATGACTGAACATAAAGATTTTGATCATTCATTAAGAGAAGATATTTAAAGACTCAAGAATGAGTGTGAATGCCAAGAGATAAAATGTTGGAAAAGAAAAGGGCTGAGAAAGAAACTTAAAAACAACTTATATATAGGAAATTAGAGGAAGAAAAGAACTTTCCCCCTCAAACAAACAAACAAACAAAAAAATAGAAGAATGAGGTCATGAGGAATAGCACAGTGTCAATATGAAGAAGTCATTGACAAGACCTAAGGACTTTGAGGTATTGAAATTACACTATCCAACAGGGATAGTGTAATACCAACTACATGTGGGGTTTTAAGTTTAAAATAAATAAAAATTTAATTGTAGCTCCTCAGTTGCATTGGTCACATTTCAACTGGCATGTGGCTTCTGTAAAATATGAGATCTAGAAAACAAAAATCAAATTGATACCTCTTCTAGACAGTGTTGGGTTGAAGAATATAAGGACTGAAAGAAAAGTCAAATCAAAAGTGGTCTTTCACTTATGAGAAAAACACTTAAGGGCATTTGCTTTACAGTGGGTCAGGTTTTTCTCTCTATTCTCCTTACTATCTATGTTTTCCCCTTTCCGTCCTTTCACAAGTTACTTAATCTTTCTATGGGCAGTGTCTAGCATTTACTCCCTAAAATTGTTTTCCACATGTTTAAATATTAGAGAGATAGATGGATGCATACACACACACACACACATACATGCCTACATACATGCATACACACTTGTATGTATTTTATCATAATTTCCAGGTGATCCTTAGTCTTTAATAAGTGAAGCAGGAGCAGCACCAGCAGGTGAACACTGCAAGGATGGAAGCTATACTGCTGAGAAAACACATCTGTTTCTCACAGTTGCAATTATATGTGAATACAGCACCCTAAACCCTGAAAAAGACAGAAAGATAAGAGGGCAGATTCTGCAATTAGCATCTTGGGAAGGAGCCCTTTTAAAGTAGGAGTCCAAGAGAAGTCATGAGTGTAAGGAGATTCTGTTGAAAATACATGCAGAGGAGCATATAGGAAAAAGGCTGGAAAAGATATGTGAGCATGGAAATATACTTTGGAATTACTGTTGGACTAGCTGTCTTTTAAAGATAATAACACATCAGTTGGGAGCCTGGATAGTAGAATTTTTTTTTTTAAAGATTTATTTATTTGTGCCTACAGAACTGGGGTACAGGCCAGAGATGCGGAGGGTGAGAGGATTCACCAGAGACAGAGTGGGGAACAGAACAGGCAGATTAACGAAGTACACTGCTGAGGGGAGCAGCGGGCGGGTCAGGAGAGGTCTGCCACACCATGTGGTCACCTCCAGGGCAGGCGGGAATCGAACTCATGCGGAAGTGGCTTTAGATTCTCAGTGCTGTGCTTTAACCCGCTGCGCCACTAGGGAGGGCCTGGATAGTAGAATTTTTATTGGGCAATTATAAGCAAGTCAACAGAGAACAAAAAGGAATTTCTGATTGCCTCTCAATATCACAGAGTGATTTTGTACAGAGATTCTTTTTTCTTTTGTTTTTATTTATTTATACCAGAACTGGGGGTACAGGCCAGAGGTGAGAAGGGTAAAAGACTTCACCAGAGACAGAGTGGGGAGCCAAACAGGCTGATCTATTGAAATAAACTGCTGAGGTGAGCAGCGGGTAGGACAGGAGAGGTCTGCTATGCCAGGTGGGTCAGCTACCTGGCTGGGGGGGTCAGTTACCTGGCTGGGGAGTCAAACTCATGCTGCAGTGGCTGCAGAGAGCTTCTTAGTGCTGTGCTTTAACCCACTGCACCATGAGGAAAGGCCCTAGATTACTTTTTTTCCTTAAGCCCAAGTCTCACTTTGTTGATAATTGCTGCCTTAAGTGTTAGAAAAGATTCTGAGGCTATACTGAATTCATTAAGAAATAGTGCATGAATAAAAGGCAACTTTTGTGTGAATCTCACCCAATTCAACTTTGCATATGAACTTGGCTCAATGGATTTTAATCAACAAAAGGGCCACATCCTTGACTTTTCTTCCTTGGAATGTTCTATTCTGGGTACACATGGACTAGAAGGATTTAGACCCTTAGAGAAGTGTGATCTAGTATCTCACACCCATGTAACCAACAGACCATGTCCTATTCTTTCTTTCACAAAACACAGATTAAATGCCCCAGACCTCCACTCCACACATTTCTTGCTCCTAGACTTTCAGATGTCCTCATTACAAAATGCATCTCAATTTGCTCCCTTCTGAGGTACCTCTGTCCCTACTCTGGTGAATGCTGACATTCCTTCTAGCAACTGGAATCTTGAAAGACAGTTAAGGGCCTAGAACACAAAAGATGAAGCTGGGATTCAAAAAACAAATAGTGGTATGGAGAATTTAAGCTAGGCCTTGTTTTGTTTTGCTTACATGTAGAATTGAAGGGGATGAATATTAAACTGATATGAGGATATTCATCAAAAAACACTATTACACAAATTGGAAACCTACAAAGGTAGTGATGTAAACATTCTTTATTAAAGAACTCATACATTTATCATTTTTGTATGAACTTTGAGTATCTACAAGTCATCATCTAATGCAATGATATCAATGATAAAACAAGTGAGGGCATCTCCTTCTTCAAAGCAATTAAGATCTCACACAAAGTAGGTACAGAATTATTCATATTGTTTGGGAGGTGAGAAAAACAATGAAGATTTAATTCCCATAGTAATATTAATTTCAATCAATTTGTTGAAATGTTCACACATATTGTATTTAAAGACTTTCTATGCTCTTTCTCTATTTCTTGATCAATTACAATCTCAGCTTTATCACTTGTGTGCTCTGCCTTTCCCAGGCTTCTCACCAAAAATATTAAATTCTTAAAGAGACGCAAATTCCTAGACTAGGTCAAGTTATGCCAAAAATATAGTGACCAGACATTACCATGTATTTAGTTGTTCTGTTTTAATATTATTTTTCTTCCTGAAATTAAACCATTGATGACAGGTTTAGGGAGAATTCAGAGGAAAGTGGAAGAAGCGGTTTGAATTATTCTGTTTTGTAGAAAAAAAGAAACAGTAGTGAGGCCTTTTCCCCCTTTTCCTGAAATATGGATGATCCTTAGGTTTTATTTCCATGATCAAATGACTTCAAAAAATTTGAAAGTCTAGCAAGTGAGACAAGGAATGTTTAAGTTAAAACAGAGACCACTCAGAAATTTGTCAAGTTGGAGCCCTGGAACATGGCAACTGGCCACTGAAAGGAACCCTGCTCTTTGAATCTCGGGAGTGTTTTGCAGGAGTTATGTGGCTGCTGGAGCTTAAGACAGCCTTTCATATTTTTGAGGCAGACCGTTTCTATGTAGACACAAGAGCTCTGTAAATCAGCCAAGTCTTCCAAATCAGGACCTCAGCTCTCTATTTATATACACTAAGCATATGCTTCCTGTGACCACTTCAAAAGAAATACAACTTTGTAAAGATTATTTAAGTGCAGGTCTATGATCGTGAAAGAAAGAAAGTATGACTGACTTTGAATCTTTTACTACACGGGTGGAGAAAGGAGGACTGATTGAAATGTTACACTGACCAGCAGAGGAAATGGGTAATAATTTGTGATTAAATGCAGATGTTAACCTGAAAATTTCAGTTAATCGCAGATATTAAACATGCCTGGAAGCTATTAAAAAATAAAGCAGAACAAACCAATGAATAACTTTGCATTGAAATAGTGTAGTGACACACAAATCACATTGGAAAAAAAAATAATGGGCCACATTTAAATTACTTCAACTTTTCCATCTTACATAAATGTTTATGTACAAATGAACAGACCATTACATGAACTAGTAACTAGGGAACATAGACAAATTGAATAAATAAAATTCAGAGTGGAAAGAACCATGAATGACAGGTGTGTAAGTAGCACTTAGTACTTTAGAAAGGAACAAGTTGAAAAATATTCCATTCAAGGTAGAATAAACCATACTGGAAACATAAATAGGTTTGAAATCCAGAATACCTGTTACAGCTAATGATAGTGCAATAATAGAGAAAGCACATCATAGTTTACTATAAGTGGTGCTTGGAGATCATACACATTACATTGCATAGTTAATGTTCCCAGTCTAGCACCAGGCTTGGCATATAATTGACCCTCAATAAATACTGGTCCTGATTTATTGTTAGTAAATGCTCATCAAAGAAAAAAAAAAAGAAAAAAAAAAGCCCACAGAATATCAGAATATTGTAATTATAAGAAGATTTCAAATTGAACTATAGGTGCTACTGCTTCATATAAGTGAATGAATATGAATACATGCAATGGATATATATAATAAGTATATGGATGAATATATATATGCATGCACTTAACCAAAATTTGCCACTTTTTTTTCCAAGACCAGTTATCACTCTAACATTGTTGGAAAGCATCTATATTTCACTTTGAGCTCCAGTAAGTCTCTCATTCATCATTTCAGCTGCTGATTTATCACTTTCAGCAGCTGGTCCTTCAAAGCTCAGTTGTAAATGCAGTCAGTAGTTTGGTGATAGGATAGGATAACCACAGATTACACAGTTGTTTTCTTAAACTATTTTCTTTCTAACATATTTTCTTTCCAAAAAAGCTTGCAAGACAGATGGGGTAAAATATCTGGATGTCCCATATTCATATGTCAAAAAGATAATCCTGAAAGTCATAGTATTGGTCAAATAACACTTAGAAGAGTAGAGGAGAAATCTAAAATTTTGAAATAATAGCCAGTAATATGAGTTTGCTATTGTGGAAAGCATTGAGAATATAAACCATGAATTCCTGATACCATTGATAACCTTGTTTATGTTTTTCTCCAGTAAATTAAAAAATGTAAATAATATTGGTGGGTCCGAGGGAAAGTTCTGTGAAAAGACAAAGGGATAAGGATGTCAATGGAATTGGTGTGGAAGGAAAACTTTCGCTAAATATGTAATCCAGTATAGAAAACATAGGAAGTGGATTCATGTGTTCTATAAATTGGAATAAAATGGCAGATTAAGGGGAGAGTTTTAAGAAAGTCAAAGAGTAGTGGCTGTAGAAGTTATAGCTTGTCAATTCAGATTCTCTTACCATGAGACATAGAAAGCATAGTAAACTAGCCTTTAGCTTCCTGTGACAGAAATGGTGAGATGGAGAACCATGAAAGATGAGAAGTCACCTCAAACCTCACACCTACAGTCCTTGATTGTAATCAAAGGGGGAACTTCTAATGAATGAGCCACTTAGAGATTCCATCAAATATTATTTCTTGTTTTTTCTAGTATATAAATATCCTGTTCTCAATGATCCAGTGTTTATAAAGTTAATAATGTCATCACTGTGTTTCTGCAGATCAGTTTTCCTTATCCTAGGAAAAAATATCCTATGAAATGGTAGCTGGGAAAAAAAAAACCCTACAAGATAAAATCTAGCTCATTTCCTGTGATATTGTGAAAGTCTGAAATCCAGTGAATAGCGATAGCCATTACTACAATCTTTGAGGTTCAGTTTAGTTTGTTATAGGTAAGTTAGATCAAGTCAAGTTTAATTGAGTTAGTGTTGTATGGTAGTACTTTGGGATGTAAGTAAATTTGTTCCATTAGAGAGCAACTACTTTGACTTTTTCTTCCTTTTTATTCCCTCATACACATCCCTCAAATACAGAATTATACCTCCCACCCATCATCCAACTTAAATTTAGAATACAGCTAAATATACATCCAAAGCTGAAATAAGTGTATTCAAGTCTAGAAATAGTCTCTAATCTGTTAATAATTTAGTGAAATCTCATTTCCTGTCAGTTGTGGTTTACCCAAGCTAGTTTTTCTCAAGAATTTCAGTCCATTTGATGAGGTGAGTCATTTTGTTCAGCCCTTTTTATTGGGTTGTCAATATTATGGATCCATCACAAGGTAACTTGCTATGCAAAATATGCCAGAAGGAGAAAGACAAATATTGGGTGGTTTAGTTCACATATGGAATATAGAGAAGCAAAACAAAAAGTCACAGAAAATCTAACCAAAAGTAATCCCTAAAAATCTGACTGCAAATAGAGGCTGCCAGAATGGGAAAGGGAGGGTGAGAAGCAAAATGTAGAGGGAACCCAATGGACTCTGGTGGAGAACTGTGGGTGCCGTGGTGGTGAGTGTGGTATGGTAACATACCTGCAGAGGAGAAATGCTGCTTTCTGAATCATATACATATTGCAAATCAATGCTACCTTAATTTAAAAATATGTTTAAGTAACTTGCTGTGTTCCTTTGCCTTCTGAAATCTTTGTGGGCTTGTTTAATTTTATCTTGAGATATCCGTGAATGTGTTTGAAGGAACTAGAGTTATCTTAGAGGCATGAAAATATAACATAAAAGGATAATCAAGGATGCACCCTGCAAAAATAAGGAAACTGAAATCATAAACTTAGCCAACTTTAGAATACCACAATTGCTTTTCATTCAGGAAAATAAATTTTATGAAAGCCAGAAAAAAATCCACTTCTTGCCGTTTCAGTGCATACAAACTATATGATTCATAATGGGCATGTGATAAAGATTTATTGACTTATTCAATGAATAACTGAATGACTAAAATACAATTTAGTACTTACAGATGAGTTTAGTTGAAAGATCCTAATACATAGGACTTTGAATGTAGTCTGCTCAAAGCTGGGGGGCAAGTGACAATGCTAAGTGATTATTTGTGGTCTTCTCCACAAATTCTGTAAAAGATATGATACACCAGTACTCAACTATGTTTCCATTTTAATGTCTTTTAAACTTTATTTTAAAATAACTGTAGACAACTTTAAAATAATTGTTCTAAGAGATGTTATATAGAGATTTTGTGGATACTTTACCCATTCTCTACCAATTGTTACATTGTACAAAATTATAGTACAATATCACAAGAAAAGTACAACTGTTACAATAAACTAACTTTACAAAGACACTAACAATGTACACACATAAAATTATTCAGATTTGTATGTGTAGTTATTTGTAAGCAATTTTATCACATGTGATTCATATGCTCCACTTAGATGTCTTTATTACTTTTAATTCCATTTTATTTCAAGGAACTTTCTGCCAGAATGCAGGTGAAATGGGCATTAAGTAGAAGGGAAAACAGATTAGATGTCTAATCTGTCAGGGAAATAAAAAAACACAACAGGTCAATGTCCTAAAATAATTGGCAAGTCTTAAATGTTTCTTTCCTTCATTTTTACATTCTTAAGAGGCAATAAGACCTGTGCATTATAAGAAGGCTTATAAGAATCTCTTATAGGACCTGGAGATGTGAGGGACATGAAAGTCAGTGTCAGGCTAGATTATCTACAGCAGCATAAATTGAGGGAGGTACATAAAAGAGGAACAAGATAAGGCTAGCCTTGAGATATGCAGGTTAAATAAGGAGTTAGTAAGGAGGACATGAAGGAATCAGGTAAATGATAGAATAAAAAACTGAGGCTAGATATTTTAAAATTCTGCTAATATGAAATAGATAGTACAGAAAGGGACAAAATTCTGATGTCATCTAGCATGGGAAAATGCC
Source organism: Condylura cristata (assembly GCF_000260355.1). Taxonomy (NCBI): domain Eukaryota; kingdom Metazoa; phylum Chordata; class Mammalia; order Eulipotyphla; family Talpidae; genus Condylura; species Condylura cristata. The sequence continues at coordinate 50,922,773 of NW_004567108.1, read as the reverse complement.
TAGGGAAATATTTGGGACAAGAAAACCACACACAGTCACACACATACAAATTTGCTTTACAAAATTATTGACTTCGTATCTCTAATAGCCCCTATCATGTTCATTATTAAAGAGCCCCTGATCAAAACCACTGGACAGATTAAAATAATTAAGCATACACAGCATTTATAATTAAGCCAGGTAAAATTTTGTCTTTTTAAAACTTATTCTTACACACATACAAACTCATACACACATGCCCAGCTGACATTCCCAGATGTCTAATCTGTCAGGGAAAAAAAAAAAAACACAACAGGTCAATGTCCTAAAATTATTGGCAAGTCTTAAATGTTTCTTTCCTTCATTTTTACATTCTTAAGAGGCAATAAGACATGTGCATTATAAGAAGGCTACAAGAACTGGAAAGAATATGTATTTATATAAAAAATACCTAAAATATACCTTTTCTCCATTCTAAACTTGAATCTAAGTCATAAGATTTTGATCTGTGTTTTTCTTCTTCATGAAATTGTAGATTTGCCTAAAGTTTTGCTTACACTGTTGTCATTTAAATTAGAATTCTGAAGCCATGCCACACCTCAAAAGTTTTTGCAATATTCAGACATTCTGACTTCCTTTCTAATCTTGTTTATTTGCTGTATAAGAACTATTGATATCATTTCCTGGAAAAATCTGTTGGCGCCCTGCCCAGTGACAGTCCTCCATAGTAATTGTTATAAATAATTTACTAAATATTTTCTGAATTATTGCACTATTTTCTTTTTCACAATGCTCTATCACATTTATTTCTATACTTCTGGAGTCCAAATATACCTGTTCTTGAGGGAATTATGTATACATCTTTTTGGAAGTTAATAAACAGTATTTTTTTATATTTTTATTTGAACTATAAATAATTCTTACAGTAAAAGATATATCTCTACTTTTACAAGGAATTAATAGAAAAAAAAAGATACTCGACAATTGTATCCATCAAAAGAAAAAGTGTATCCTCTTAATAACTTTTACTCTCCTGATTCACACAAAGGAATTACACATATGTGTGCATGATATTAAGGCTTCAATAGATAAAGAAAAAGGAGCAGAAGTTGATGCTAAAATAAAGTGCCATTTAGGTCATAGAGGAAAATTCATAATAAAACATAAAACTCTATTTAAAAATATATCGTACTGCCAATGCAAGTAGGTGTTCTTATGGTTTAACATCAATGAATCTAGGATAAAATGGCTTATAGCACAGTCATTTCAGTATATTATGGTTAAGCATGGAAGGAGGTGAAAAAATCTTGCATATCTTTTCCAATGTTTCACTAAACTGATGAATCAAAGAATTGAGCTTACCAACTATTAACATGGAAAAGTACTCAGAATACATGCTGAAATCCAGAGCACTTAAGCAGGAAAAAGATTCTGATAAGTATCAGAATTCTAACATATTCTTTATGTAGGTTTAAAATCTATTTCACATCAAGCAGAAACTTGTATTATTAAAACTGGTCCAGAATGAGAGAAATACATAGGGATCTAACATAGGTAAATTTAAATTAGCTCTTTAACAAAGCCTCCTCAGTGCTGAACTGATTTTCATTATCGTGAAAATCAATTGGAGCTGAATTGTAGCTAATGACTAAATGATAGCATTGTAGGCAACCATGGTGTTAAGTCAGTAGGTTTGATAAGAGGGAAATTTTGCACCCAAAGGGCAAAAAGTAATTTCAAATAATCAGAAACAAGTTTTAAATAAGTTTTTAGATGTTCTAAGAAATAGAGAATATAAGGTTCATCCATAATAATAGGTGAATGTGGAAAAAAGACTAATATTACAATTGCTGAAGTAGAATATATAGGAAAAGAGCAATATATTAGTGTTTCAAGAGTCTCCAAGACCACCCTCTGGCTCAATGATCACTTAAAAGATGCCAAGTAGTAAGCAACAGCCATGAATATTATTTCTGAGAGCAAGAGTGTAAAGTCAAGTCTGCAATGGAAAGGTCATTGTAGGTAAAGTCCAGATAAAATCAGACTCAAGCCTGCAGATACGCTCTCCTAATAGAATCACACACACCACTTAATTATACCAAAAACTATGTAGAGTGATATATATGAAGTATTGTCACTCAAGAAGCTCACCTGAGTGTCTTGTGTTCAAGGATTTTTATTGGGTTTAATTATTTAGGAATGAAGTGCCTGTGGGACTAGCTATTTTGCCACCAGTCCACACACACAAAAAGCAAGATTCACGTTAAATTATACTTGTTAGCGTAAATCAATTGATCATATTTGTAACTGTTGCCCAAGACCTCACACCTACAAAAATGCTCTGATTGGGAAGACTGTCCCAAGAACATAAAATTCTATTTTAAGGAGCTGTCCAAGGGCCAGTTCTGAAAACAGATCTTTCCTGAGAAAGTGGGGGATTTGAGCACTCACACCTAAAGTGAACCATTTCGTACACACAATTAATGAATTTAAAGAAAAATATCAATGAGTGAGTTTAACACACAATAGATACAAGAAAAATACAAATGAATGAAACAAAAGACTGATTCAAAGAAACCTACAAATCAATACAAATTGGCAAGGACATATACAGACATGGATACAATTGAAAGGATCAGTGGCCCAGTTTCTAATGGAGGGAATATGTTGAAGAAAGTTTCCCAATGTTCAGAGTTATGGAAGAAATTTTTTGTTAACTTAAAATAGCACATCAATTCATCAGCAGAATATGATGTACAAACCCTCCTAAATACAACTTTAATTATAAAAAAAAGTCTTTAAACTTACCTAAAATAAATATTCCTCAAAGAAAACATACTAACTAGTCAACATATATTGCATCAGTGCATGTCACTAAAGGTCAAATATTAGAGAAGCAGTTTTTTTTTTTTTGTCTCAAATTATATTGTTTCATTCCCTCTGACATTCACTGTTGGTAGCTTTTAAGTCTGAAGAAGTATACTAATTCAATTAGAAAATCAGTTTCCTCACTCATAAAATGAAAATAGAAAATTAACAGAACCTACTTATATAATAAGTTATATCATTTTCAAATGCATAAACAGTTGATGATTTTGTAGGCCTTTGTTAAAACAACGCTAAAAGAAAAACAAGAAAGAGAATGAAATCAAAAGGAAGATAATAAGAAATAGATAATTTTAAGGTTGTTCAGCAATGCAGACAAAAATTGACTATAAAACTGTAAATAGGGGCCCTCCTTGGTGGCGCAGCAGGTTAAAGCACAGCACTAAGAAGCTAAAGCCACTTCCGCATGAGTTCGATTCCCGCCTGCCTGGGGAGGTGACCACATGGTGTGGCAGACCTCTCTTGACCCGCCCGCTGCTCCCCTCAGCAGTGTACTTCGTTGATCTGCCTGTTCTGTTCCCCACTCTGTCTCTGGTGAAGCCTCTCACCACCCCTGAGCCTCTGGCCTGTATCCCAGTTCTGTATGCACAAATAAATAAATTTAAAAAAAAAAACTGTAAATAAGAAACAAGAGAATTAATATTAAAACAAGTTAGAATGAAGATGCCAGGCAGAACATGTTAAATTATTCTGAGGTACTTTTATTATCTGGGTATTTTGCAAGGGATGATGGCAAAGATACTGAGTATCATTAAACATCTTTCAATTAAAGATGTTAAAGTTAAAATTGCAGATTTTCAAGTTAATATTTAAGATGAACATTGAAAATAAATAAGTGAAATGAATAATTTCTAAACCAGTAGATAAGAGGAAGAGCGAAACCTGTCCACTAAAAGAGAAAAAAAGCAGATGTGGGTGTAGTGTTATACCTTTGAAGAGTTATGAAGCTGTATTCCTAAAATGCATATATATAGTTCTATGAGCCAGTGTCACCTATTTTCCATTTTCTATTCCTTCAGTTCATGCTGATATGAATTCTTTTAAAACATTATGACCCAGCTCTCCCTGGTGGCACAATGAATTAAATCATAGCACTATGAAGTATCTGCAGCTGCCACTAAAGCATGAGTTCAATCCCCAGTCAGGGAACTGACCCACAAGGGTGGCAGACCTCTCCTAACCCACCTAATGCTCCCCTCAGCAGTGTACTTTTCCAATCTGCCTCCTGTTCTGCTCCCCACTGTGTCTCAGGTGAATTTGCCCACCACCACTACACCTCCCCCATGCCTCTGGCCTGTACCCCAGTTCTTGCATGCCTAAATAAATCTTTTTTTAAAAATTATGACTCTCATACATATCAGTTCAAAATCATCTCCTTTAAACAAAACTCACATTTCTTTCCAAGTCTTTTTATACCTATTCCTAAGAAGTAACCAAAGAATAGTCCAGAAGGTACATGAGATTTTGCTGTTAAGTTTTTCTGAGGCCTTACCAAATAGTATCTCATAGCCACCCAGATCCTGAATATGATCATTGCCTGAAACAATTTCTCTGACAGTATTTTACTGAAAGAAACTGAGATGATAAATATTTACCCCCCTTTTCAAAACTTTTCAAAGTCTGTTCAAAATGTTAATATTCAGTTCATCTCTTTTTACTATTTTGTCATATGTAGTTAAATTAGGTCAGTTGGCATTTGAAGGAGTCTACCTAAAAACTTTATTTGAAACCCCTGTTTATTCATTCATTTTCTATTTTACGCATGACCACCAGCAATAGATTCAGTAAACATCCTGCCACTACAGAGTAAAGACCATCTTTCTCCAGCCTCCAATAATAGTTTAGTCCTATTAAGCCCTCATCAACAGTTGCATAAAGACCCTCCTACCTTTGATTAAGAACCACCAGGAAAGGCCTACCTGTGGTACAAAGGGTTAAAGCACAGCACAAAGAGTTCAATGGCCAGCCATTCAGGTAACCCACATGGCACAGCAGATCTCTCCTGACGCACCTTCTAGCAGCAGTGTAATTCAGTGCATCTGCTTGTTCTGTCCCTGTTACAGGACAAGGAGAGAGGGACACCCCTGAAGCCCCAAACCTGCCTGCTCTAAGTGGGTTCTGCCATCTGCCACATCAAGAAAAAACATATAAAACTTGAATGAAAAGGGATTTAATACAGTGAGTATACAATATAGAAGACAAAGAATGTAATGTCTAAATCAAACACCTGAGGCTACCCATCCCCTCATGGGCAAAAGTCAACCCAAAAGGGATTGGCCCAAAGCAAGGCCTGAAAGCCTGCCACTACACTAAAGCACCTTCTGGCCAGGACCCATGGAAAAGGGTCAGAAATGGCCAGACATATCTGGGAGGAAAAGAGAAAATCAAAATCAATATAAACACTGCCATAGACAGCTCCCTACAGGTATCTCACCCACATCTGCCTTAACTGTTACAGGGTCAGGAAACAAGCCCGGTTTCTTCATCACATGCTTGCTGTTCCATGTGGCTTTCTCAGGTCTCCTTGTTCTCCATCCAGCTTCCTTCTTTTCTTCTCCTCTTCTGATTCCTTCTCTTCTTTTTTTTTTTGCTCAGCTCCACCCTCCTTCTGAGTGGGGCAGGGAACCTGGAACTTCCCCTTTTCCTAGGGACCACCCTGTTACATCCCCACTCTGTCTCTGGTGAACCTCTCACCCTCTGCATCTCTGGCCTGTACCTAGTTCTTGTATGCATAAATAAATAAATCGAAAAAAAAAAAAAAGAAAAGGAAAGAAGCTCCTTGAAGTCTGCCCACCTTCTCTTTACTCTTCACTGCTTCATCCTGAAGCCAACGCTATATTAGCACCATCAGACTTTAGGTACTAATTTCTGTGCAAACTTTCTTCCACCATGTAACAAACTACCCTAAATCTTGGTTTATTTTCACTCAGGGACCTGCTGCCTTGGCTTGGAGAGCTAGAGACCCAGCCCAGGTGAGCTCACAGTATTCCCACGTCATCTCTCAGGAAGTTGCTCACACTGCTTGCAGGATGCATCAGGCTCCGCAAGGAGTGCCCCCAAATAGAAAAAGAGAGCCTCTAGTCTTATAAGGCTGGGCCCAGAGGTGGTCACAGGCCCTTTTCTGACAAGCAGTTACAAAGGTCAGCCAGATTCAAAGAGAAGGCTTCAGATCTCAGCTTTCAATAGAAGGAACAACAGTGAATTTGCATCTGCCTTTAATGGCCTACATCTTATCTCTGTGAAAACCAAGAGTGCCCTCGCTAATTTCAAAAATTTCAAGGGAAGGGAGCACACCCTATGAAATTCCTGTTGATAAGATTTAAGTTTTCAACCTGACATTAGGAGAATTACTTTTGCCAAGTGCTTGAGGCCTAATAGTCAATTTCAGAGACCATGAAACTCTTTTTCCTGGGGAAGGGACCGCACCCACAAACAGTTCCACAATCATGTTGTGGAAACATCATGGGGGCTTAGAAAGGACTCCACAAGAGGAACAAGTACTACCCTTTACTCAGGGATGTTTTTGAGATGTAAAGCAATTACCAAATGCCTTGATTTTGGTGGACACAAACACACACACTCCATTTCTAGGGAATTCCCAAAATGAGTTTTCTATTTAAAAGCTGAGTCTTTGGGCTTATGCATCTTTTCAGATTTCTCCTGAAAGACAGGAGAGAAGGTTCCTATGAGTTTCTGGGTCATTTACTATGACATTTACTATGAAACCTCCTTACAGAAACTATGTTTAAATGTCCTACTCATTCTGTTCAGCTGGAGCTGCTTTGGCAGTGGCTGGACAAGAAAAATAATTTCAAAATTTTAGATACTCAAACAAAGGTGCTGGGGTCTTAAGCTTCTGCAGAGCCAGAACTAGTTGTGGCAGGACTGAATATTAAGGGTCAACTCTGCTTGTGGGTAGTGAAAACATGCAAAGGAAGGATTTTTTGGCATTCTGTCTACAGTTTTTCAAAACTTCAGCTAAAACTTCTAAACTACACATAGGTGATGCGACTTTTTCTGAAACTAAATATGATCATGATCACATAAACTCCCAAAAATCAGAACTGGGAACTTACCCCTGAGGAAGATGCCTATGACATCTTTGTCTTAGCTCTGGTCTGGAGAGCTTTTCTAGATGTTATACCTTCGTGTGGATGAATAAACTCTTTCATTTTGTGGTGGTGGCTCTCCAACGGCTTAGAATTTCTTACTCTGTTAGTTCCAGGGAGCCTTGGTTAAATATTGAGGTCAGCTGCAAGGGTGGGGTCACTAAATTAAATGTTATTCACCTGCTGGGAATTTTCCAAGTTTCCACTTCAGTTAAGTATAGTTTATGCGTGTGAATAGTAAGTGCTAAATAAATAATTCTAAGTCATTTACTGAGCTAGTAGTTGATGCTTTGTATGTGTGGGGGGGGAGGGGCAGTGTTATTTCTTCTTTTTAAGACATACTTACTCATATTGGCCTTAGTCAATATATTTCAAACCATATAGAACCTATGTAGACTATGACCCTGACTTGTGGTTCCGAGACACAGTTATAACTACAAATATTATCATCCCATGTCCTTTCTGTCAGGGCTTTAAAAAAATCCAGAAGAATTCAGCTGAATCATGAACAAGGTCTGCAAAAGCAAACAGAGAAAAATAATTATTCTAAATCAGTTAGAAGTAGAGAGAATTAGTCTGTTGGTTCTTTGAACAAAGCAAAACCTTTGGTTTTCTTACCAAAACTCTTTGTCATGTTCTAAGCCATAGAGCATGATTTTATAACTCATGAATACAAACTGCAGTGTCTAATTTTATTGTATTTGTTTGGGTCTTGTAAGCTAGCCAATAGACCAAAAGCATGAAATAGGGAAGTTAAATTATCTCTATTTTTTGGGGGGGGAGCAGGGGGCAGTAAAATAGCAGATTAACTTTTTTTTTAGGCAACCCAGATTAGGTATTTTCCAGAAAGTCACAAACTGTACTGTAATTTTATAATGCTGGGGATTTTATCTTGACAGTTGGAACTTGGAAGGGAAATGGTGTAAAGTTCCCTGTCTCTGTGCAGGTCTTGTTACAATACTTCTCAAAACCTAATCCAATATTCAGTGTGTGTTGTACAGTAACATCTATAGTGAGAAAAAGGGAAGAAAAGCTGAGCTATCAAATGCAATGTCCTCTTTGCTGAGGTCAGCCAATAGGAAATGTAACAGCTAATATCCTAGACAGTGGGAATGCTGCAAAGGGCTTTTTCCCTTCTTTCCCAAGAGAAAAAATAAATACCAAAGCAGTCATTTTGAAATCCAGAAAAATCACAGCTGGAAACCTGAAATAAACCATCCTCAACCCACAGATTCTATCCTTTGATCTATTATCTCCTTGAGCATAATTAGGACATTGACTTTACAAGGGTTTTATTCTGATTCTACCAGTGGACCCAAGTAGAAATAACTTGCTGTTTGAATTAAAATTGACTAAACATCTTAAAAGTTTAATTTCACTTAAAGTGCTTAGTAGAAGTGATTCCTGTCCTTTTGCATTCTCTTTCAGCAAATGACTTTTTTTTAATTTCCTCATCTTGTCAAATAAGTTTCTGTGATGTCCAGCGTGGATGGACATCCTAAGTGATGACTTTTATTCCATTACATACTTTGAACATGTGTGTCAGTTCTCTTTCTTCTTACTTTAAAGTGATCCACACCAATTTACATCCTCCTGCTTAATGAAGTGGGGGTGGATGATATGGAAGATTCTTCAAAAATCATTGTGCAATCACCCAAATTCCTCTACAAGCTGCATCTGCTGTCCTTGTTGCCTTATTTCAATTTGGAAACAAAATAACACTAAAGAAAATGAGGAACTACAAACCACAAGATTTGTATGTCTAGCCTTATGACTGGCATTATTATACAGACTTTGCATATTATTTATATGCATCTTCACCATATGCTGTCTCCACTGAAGTAGACTCACCATCAAAGAGAAAATAAAGAGCAAAGAGCAGAGCCAAACCAGTACCTCTGCCTATTGCACACCTTCTCTGAGTAACATCTTAAAACCTCACTGAGTAGCCAGCATATTCCTGGCAATTCTGTTAATTAGATTAAGATTTGGCAAAAATTTCTGTCTTCTACAGTTTTAATAAAAACTTATAGCCAACACCATGAACTCATTTTAATTAAATATTGTCCCCATAATGTAATGCCTTATCTCTGTTGTAACTTGTGGGCTGCTCAACGAGACATACGGACTTCAGTTGAGGGATTTAAAGCAGCAGGGTTTATTAGCCAATTCCTGGTGCACCAGGGTCCCCAAGCCAGGTGGCAAGGGAGACTGTGAGCAATCTAGGTGACAAGCTTTTATAGGGCAAAACCGCAATCATTTCCATAGTGCCATTTCTATAGTGCAGACAAGATATGTTTGGGGGGCATGGTTTTGGGTAACTTTAGATATCCATCACGGCTAATTGTCAAAAGCAGGAACAAGCAGTTTCAGAACAGTGATGGGTACTTTCCATAGAAACCTAAAGGGGAGGGGCACAGCCCACAAAATTGATCCCTTGAACAAGATGGTGTCACAATGGTCAAGTCATTTCCAAAGCTTCCAACAACCTCAACCCTGTAAGGTATGTGTTATTACATCCTCATGTTATGGTATAGATGGGGAAACTGAGATACAGAGAGGCTAAGTAATTTGCCCATAGGCAGCCAGGTGTGGGTTGAAATTTAGAAAGTATTAATTCCAGAACCATTTTCCAAACCACTCTGGTATGCTGCCTACCTGGCCATGAGAGGTCAGCTTCACTGTAAGAATCAAGATTGAGGTGTGGTGCTTTCCCAAGGGAAGCAGATAAAGACCTGGGGAAAGGTCATAGAGGTTTTAGCCTTAGCGCTCTACACAAAAGAAAACTAGATGGATGAGAGAACACAAATAGCCTCTGAATCAGAAATTTTCTGATGCACAGCTCTTCTGAAGCTTGTTTTTAATAGAAAATATAAAACATTTCTGAGTATACTAGAAATGTAAAGATACTACAGTGCACTCAAAATATAGAGGACCAGCACTGAACATATAGCATTCTTCTGCTGCTCATCTGGTTATTTTTATAAATACTAATTAAGCATATATTATGCAGAAGACATTAGACTAATGGGGGCTGCAAATGTAATTGTTATTTGTTTGAAGGCTGGAATGAATGTGCCCCCTCATTAAACTTGTAGAACCATGGATCTTGAACTTTGCTACTTTGCTAGATAGCATAACCTCCTTGCAAATTCCAATGGGAAAAATCATGGTCACAGACCAGTAAATTCAGAATCTCTAATCATTAAAATTGTTGAAAGCGGGCTCTCCCTGGTGGCGTAATGGGTTAAAGAGCAGCTCTATGAAGTTGTCCACAGCCACTGCAGCACAAGTTTGATCCCCAGCTAGGGAGGTGACCCACCTCTCCTGGCCTACGCACTGCTCCCCTCAGCAGTGTACTTGTCAATCTGCCTGTTCTGCTCCCCACTCTGTTTCTGGTGAATCCTCTCACCGCCCCTGCACCTCTGACCTGTACCCCAGTTCTGTATGCACAAATAAATAAATCTTTTTTAAAAAATTGTTGAAAGCTTTCCAGTAATTCCATGTTGAAGCTCAGGTTGAGAATGCTGAGAACTTGCCTTGGGGTATCATTTGTGGAGTCTGAAAGTCTTCAGCCAAAGGATCTCTCTTGTCCTTGTAGTTTCTTTTTCCTTTCTCATATGTAGATAATGTTTTCTTGTTGTATTTTATTTAATTAACTTAGAATATCTGTATCTGGAGTTTCCTTCTAAGTGGAGTTTCCAGCAAGTGTCAGGTGCTTATTGCTGCCTGTTTTCCATTTTAGACTACAGAGATTTTATGGACTATTAAGTGGGAGACTGTGATGTGAAAAGACCCACATTCTAAAGATAAATCCAGATCATCTCATCATTCAGTTACTCTGTGCCATATTATGACCTTGAGTGAGTCATTTAATTCTTTGAGTCTTGGTTTTCTTTTTTGCTAAAAATGTACGGTGATTCCTGTTGATGAGAATGAAACACTTGCTCAAGATCAGGTCCTCCACAAATAGCATCTTCTGCACTGTTATGGATATCTGGTTCAGAGTATTCTTTCTAACACTGAAGTTTTCATTGTTGCACTTACAACTGCCATGCTGTGTGTTGAAGCTGAGGAGCCATTCACCCTTCTAGACAAGGCTTTGAAATGTCATTTCCTTTAGCAGCAATTTCCCACACTGGACTGCTGCAGTTTTGGCTTCATCCTTACGGTTTTCAATTCTTTAGATTCTTTTGTCTCTCTTGTTTTTTTCCCATATCCTCAGACTTCTACTTTTTTTTAAAGTGGTCTTTACTCTGGAGATTTTTCCATATACTTCCTTCCTTTTTGCTTTCTCCTCCCTGTGTCGAATCCCACTTTATCTTCTCACGATGCGATGCTTTCAAATATATAAAATAGACACTAAAACCCCTTTTTTAGAACTTTACTTCAGCTTTTACTTTTAAGATTAAAGCTATAAACCCTATGAATATTTCATGAGGAACACTTCTCAGCCTTCACTGCTGAGATAAATGTAATAACTTGGGGGGGGAGCAATAAAACAAACTCAATAAAGATAACAAGACAGAATATATTAAAGAGACTCAAATTTATGACTGCTTGATGAGTCAAAATGTTCTAAAAGATTTGAAATTTCCTTTATTATCTCATCTTCTTTAAACTCTTCTCAGTGCTATTTAACATCATTCTTTGTACCTAACCTCTGTCGCTTTCTTTTATAAAAAACTATAAGCCTGTCTTATCTCCTATTCTAAGGCATTGCTTTCACTTTTACCTACTGTAGAATAGTCTGAAAACAATGATCTACTGTACAGCTCCAAAAATTACAACCCTGGCCCAATTTAGGTGCTAGATTCTTCTCATTTCTCATTTTTCCCACAATTTGAACTTAATGGTATCTGAAAATTCCCTTAACACATGGCCTTCTTTCAATGCAGTCTTCTATAGGAACTTTGACTTAATCTAATGCTTTCTTCTGTTCACCACCAAACCACACATAGGTTGGTGAGGTGCCCTGACAAATCTTTATAATTAGCCCCTCTGATGAGCTATTTGGCTCATCAATCTTCTCATTTCTATATTAACCTCATTTGACTACTTTCTCAACTTTTAATATCATTTGTAACCTTTGTCTGACCACTTATACCTGTGGCTTTGCCCACTGTTTATTCTTTTGAATTAGTCTTCAATTTTCATCATCATAAAGTCTATAAAGTTTTTACTTTATAGGTGGTTACTTTTTACCAATCTCTGTCTTGGTCATGCCTCCATCTAAAATTAAATGTCACCTGAATTTTGTGTTGTGTTTTTTGACTGGTTCTCTTCCTTTGAGAAAATGGAAACAGGCCATGGACATGGTCTTGAAGCAAACTCCCATCAAGATAATGACTATTGTCTGCTGATAGAGACTTTCAAAAAGGTTCTTTGTTCTATCAGTGTTCTTTATGCTCACTAGTGTGCAATTTAAGGTACTTTCAGAGAAATCCAGATAATGTTGATAAAATATAATCTCTAAAATCTAATTAATTTTCCTGAGATGATGCGTTCTCTCCAGTTTTATAAAATGCATTGCTCCTAGCATACAATTAATACTAAATCATATTCTCTATTTTGATGTGGCAACAAGATTGTGGGCACAAAAAGGAGCAATGAAACTTCTCTGAACAAGAAATCTAAAGGTGTTGATAGGAAACATTCCAGTTAGAAAATCAAAGTATAGTTCAATCTTCTTTTATTTTTTTGGCAGAATAGTACACATTGTTTTTTCAGGCAAAATAGTACACACAATAGAAAGTGCAAATGTATTCAGTAATGTGTTAAAGTTAGACAATTATATTCCATTCAAAACTGATATTAATGAGAAAGTCAGCATGCATGCACTTAAATTGTGGTCTGAATATAGACTCATAGAATTGCTTACAAATAATACAAACACATTTGAGCTTATCAAGCTCAGTCATTGACAACTGAAATAAATGAAGCATGAGTCCTTTCTCCTAAAGAAAACTTAAATGAAAGATGAGTTTCCAGTTTGAAGAACAGGTAGGAGACAGCAGAGTCTCTAAGCTCAGCCCATCTTCCCTATCCCTGTGAGACTCATCTGGAAATTTGGGATCTTGTTCAGGGTGTCCATTCATTAGTGAGACCACATAGGCCTTAGCAGCCAATAAGTAGACCCCACAACACAGCATAGTAAGATGTGAAGTTCCATTTCTGGTATGCCCTGAGGTCTTTGTCACAAAGGCCTTTTATTTTAATCAGACTTTTAATCTGACCTAAAAAAATAGCAGCCGTGGAACATATTGAAGTTCTGCTCAAAATACTACAGTGTATGTTTCAAGAAAAGGGGTTCAAGTCCCATCACTGAGACTGCAGAATTCTTGATTTTCTATATTCTTGCATTCTGTCTTTGTCCTCATTAACCAATGGGTTGGAAAACAGTTCATAGCTAAGATCTCCATGCTTTCAAATATATAGGAAATGATGAGTGTATTTATAGAGCAAGGATGGAATTATAAACACTTGCTACCGGACCATTAGTTGTGTCTAAATTTAAGCTAGTTCTCAAGGTCTGACAGAAATATTTTAGTCATATTCTATAATATCCACTGCTTAGAACTATAACTTAACCAATGAATGATAAGTCAACAAGCAAATTCCTACAAACTGTCTTTATTGAAAACAAGTTATCAGAAGCCTCAGGAGGACATTAACATTAAAAGTTTATAGAAGATAAAGAAATTGTTTGTGTATCATTCATCATAATTAAAAGAGTAATTAATCTGAACCCCATCAAATTCAGACCTATGCTACTTTTAGTCAATATGGATTTCTTTAGTTCAGGCTGCCATAATAAAATATAGACTGGGTAGTTTAAGCAACATAAATTCATTTCCTCACATTTCTGGAGATAGGAAGTTCCGTATTAGTGTAACTGCAATCAGTTAGAGAGAACGAGCACACTAGCGCCTCACTCTGTGGTATACCTCTTAAAAGGAATTAATTGTAGGGCCCTCCCTGATGGCGCAGCAGGTTAAAGCACAGCACTGAGAATCTAAAGCCACTTCCGCATGAGTTCGATCCCCGCCTGCCCCGGAGGTGACCACATGACATGGCAGACCTCTCCTGACCCGCCCGCTGCTCCCCTCAGCAGTGTACTTCGTCGATCTGCCTGTTCTGCTCCCCACTCTTGTCTCTGGTGAAGCCTCTCACCCTCCGCATCTCTGGCCTGTACCCCAGCTCTATATGAATAAATAAATAAATCTTTAAAAAAAAAAAGGAATTAATTGTATCAGGTATAGTTCCCTCTGTTATGACCCCAAGTTCCCTTAAGTACTTCCTTAAATGACCTCTAACCAAACATAGGCACATGGGGCATTAAGACAATAGATGAATTTAGGAGAGACATAATTCAGATAACATAGTGTCCATGATTCTCATTTATTAAACACTTGGAATGAATGTATTAACATAAACTTTTAATATCAATAGTATATAAATATTTTATGTAATATGCAACTATGTTGAAATCCGTATTGCAGCTCTTTTCAAAATATGTATAAAACAGAAGGAAAACCTATTTCAATACATGTGAATTTTCCAAAGATGTAAAAATTAATATTATAATCAATGAATCCTGAACCTTACAATCATTTGATGGAATTATTTGCTGTGTGTTCACAGGTTTTCTCTAGATAGCATATTTAAAAAATATATTTTGTTAACAATGTGGGTCACCATTTGAAAGATCAAGTTTTATATTCCAGCAGTGAAGAATACAAAATATTAAAAAATGTTTCCCTCGAGTATGATACCCCAGAATTAACATGTATACTCAAATATAAAACAAATGAGAAAAACCTAATCTCAGATCTTCTAACACAATGTTTTATACTGTTATTTATGGATATTATAGTGTATTAAATTGCAGTTTTCTCTTACATTAAATTCTAAATCAATAGGATCTGCCTATGGGCTTGAACTTTTATCCCTGGGAAGAATATGACTTTATTTGTGTGTGTGTTTGTGTGCATGTGTTTATATGGCCTATTGTTTGAAAGTAATAAAGCTGCATATAATTTAAAGATCCCATAATTTAGGCTTTTCACCAAATATACCATATTTATTCATATATAATTGAATCAACATGGCATTGAAGTGAAAAGGAAACATACTTCCATCGTGATTGCTACTGAAATAAAATGATGTAAATATTTCTTAGTTCCACTGGGAGTAGCCTCAGTACTATTTTTAATGTCTATACTTCCTTTTCACATAGAGCCTGTATCAAAACATCTCTATTAAGGTTGGAGGGGGACATTGAATGCAGTGAAAGAATACCATGTTGCCACCCTCACTTACATGCAATTGCCTTAGACTATGGGCAGAGGTAAGTGGCCAGATGAAGCTCTTTAACACAGAAGGCCAATGGGCTAATTAAAAAAAGGGATCTCTCTTGCTTCTGTGGCTCTATTTGCATTCAGGGCATTGGGAGAATTTTCTACACACTTGGAAGAGACATGGATGAGACTCACATGGGAAGGCTGGCAATGGTAGCCTTGTACAGATTTCTGCGTATCTTTTTGATCATAAAGTTATTGTCTAGTTAGCATTTGTTCACTGTCACTTACTTTAGAAGGCTTCAGTAATCAGTGCACAATCTGCATCATTAAAGCATCACAAAGACTTTGGGTGCTATTTCTTGGTATTCTGTTATTCAGGATGTTTCATAGTAAATGAATGCCACAGGGATGAGTCTGCAGACTCAGGAAGAGGAATAAGTGGCAGTTCAACCACACCAATGCCTCTTGTTACCATGGGTCTTTCTCCTCCTACCTTTTCACTAAGGAAGGACTAAATTCATCAAATTTTTTTTTAAATATTCTTTACTTCTTCTACTTTAGTTGCCAGTAGCAGTTGTGCCAAAGGTTTTCAAGCATTTCTCTGATGTTGTCCAATGACACGCTAAAAGTCAAGATCAATTCCTCACCACCTTGGTCACACTCACCAAGATTGGGTCACGCCAGTCCTGGGGGTAAGTGCTTCGTTGACTTGATCTCATGTGATCTGCACAAAACCTGGATATTTTTTTTTCTGAAAGTATTTTTTAATGAAATCAAAGCTATCTTAAATAATAGGAATAGAAATAACTATATTGAATTGTATGCTCACTATCCAAATTGGGTCCTTGAGTTTATTCATTAACTAAACTTCACATTTTCACATTGCAATATTATTTTAAGCAACATTTAGATCAATACTGTTTAAACAGAAACAATAGGATCAAAATGGAGTTCTTTAATGCCAGGCCCCACCAAGATTTAATAACCTCTCCTTACTGGTATTTCAGCTTCTCTTAAAAGTGAGATATTAAGCCAATCAACTGATGCTTAGAGCACTGGCGAGGTAATCTACTATGAGGTCCCATGATTTCTGCTAAAGGAAAGTGGCTTTGTCTGAATAATCTTAATCTTATCTTTTTCTTTCTTTCTTTCTTTCTTTTTTTTGGTAATAATCTTGTCCCATCTTCTATTTCATATAACTCCTTGCAGCTGGCTTTCTAGATGTGTAGTTAGATGGGATGCTGATTAATGCATGAATAATATACCAAAGTCAACTAGATATTTAAGTTTATTCAGGTATTTTGTTTTTGACAAACATTTTAAAATATATTGAATCTAATTTACAAGTCAGGAAACAGCTTTCTGTGATGTATTCTTCCTCTTACAAAATTCTTATTCTTACAAAATTTAGAGAAATAGGATGTTTAAGACTTGTTTTTGAAAAAGATTCAGGTTCATATGCTTTTGAGAAAGTCCTTTGAACTACACAGACCTCAAAAAATATGAAACATATTGCTGAAAATAACACAAGGGAGAGAATCCTCATGAGGTTTCTGATACTTCCTGCCCTGGTTAAGCCATAAATAAAATAAAGGAGTCATGTCTTTGGTATTTGAGCACTTCCATGTTTAGTCTTAAGAAGAACGGAAGTGCAGAGGTGTAAGAAAATGCAATTTCCATAATGAACATGAACTAAAGCGATGGTTTGAGATTTGTGTAAGCTTTGGGTTTTGCCATTAATACTCATTTTTTAGGTGTGGCTTTACTGAGAGTTTCTGCTCTAGATTTTAGTTGGTTACTTTGTCACCTAAATATATAGAAAATTACATAATTTTATTGAAGCTAGTGAATTCATGTACACAGAAACATTCTGTGTCTCTAGGGCTTATCTATCTCAAAAATATATGGTAGTACTGGTGGCTTTTATGAATACTTATAAGTGGCAGTCTAGCAAAGGATATTGCTAGTAGTTTCCTTAAGAAATACTGAGTTCGAAATAGCTATATATACCCAGCTAATCAAGATAAAAATTTCAATGTATTGTTCCAAATATTAGTTGACTTGTTTAATGCATGAGTCTAAGGTGTTTTTTCTTTTGTGATAAAATTTTAACATTAGTCATGGTTCCTGAGACTGGGCAAAAGTAATGGGTGTTTTTGCCATAGTATAGCTTGTATCTAGAGCTGAATTCTAACGAGTCTATAATTAGAGATTTTAGTGATCCAGTAGATACAGTCCTAGTGATGAGGAAATATCTGCTTAATTAATGCCACACTTGTTTGCATGTGTAGCTGTATGTTAATGTTTATTTCTAAATTTGTACAAAAGATACTGATATCTTCGCAAAGTTCATGACACAGCAAGTCTCTTTTAGCTCTAGATTCTCTACCCTTTCGCTTATCAGAGATTTTTTTCCTTTCTCCTGAACATCAATGTTCAGAATTGAAAGTTCTATTCTCAACAATTATTATTCCCAGAGCATCTGTGGGTAAAACTTTGTGCCATTAACATTAGGAATTCTAAGCTATTTTGTGGAAGGATGAGTGGTGAGTTTGGTGTCAGATTAAAAAAAAAAATCAAGAGAACTGCCTGCCCATTCCCCTCCCTCATAAATCAGACTAAGTAGGTCATCTCAAGGTGGGGTTTATTCTATAAAATCTTTTAAAGTCAAAGAGTGAAATATTTGTATGGCTTACAAAATGTCTTCTATGGCTTTGTTGATGCATTTCCTAATATTTGAAAAAAGAAGTTAGCCAAAATAGTCTTAAAAATAGCTACTGGACTATTTGCCTATAAATATTATAATTGCTGGTATTCATGTGATTTTATTGCTAACACAGCTATAAAAGAGACAGAAAGAAAAGAGCTCATTTGTAAATTTCATACAGAAGCAAACACCTACTCGTGAGAGAAATCAAGAAGTCAGATGTATCCTTTTATTTTTTTAATTTATTTTTATTTCTTACGTAAAGTTAACAGTGGTAGATTACTTCAGAATAGGTCCCAGAAGTTTTTGTCATTTTTCTTCCTTTACTTACTTAATTTCACTTAGGACCTTATTATCACTCAAACTCTATTCAGGCCCACCACCTATCAATATTAACCTTGCTTTTTCGGAACTAAGATGTCCTGAATAATGCACCACATACGCCTGTGAAAGATAGTTGCAGAGGCCTTTCCAAATATAGTATTAACCTATAATTACATAAGATCAAACAGTTTAGATGGAATCTGGTCTCCTAAGATGTTCAAAATTATCACTGATGTAGTCTTGTGATTATCAGTAGTTAAAAAAAAAAATCAGCCCATTCCAAATGTCAAGCAATAATTATGGCAGAATACAAGCACCTGAGTTCCAGGCACAACGGGAGAAAGAGTATTACCGGTTGCATTCAACAGGACCATTCAGTGCTTCAGCTGTCGCCCATGTTGTATGTAATCACAGTTTACGCTCAAGTTCTGATGCAATTGCAACTTCTTTGAAAAATGTAGCTTTCTGACATCCATCAAGGTGAAGGAATAGTAAGTAAAAATATAACGAGCATATAAATACATTTATTGCTAAGGGCACATTTTATATATGACTAAATTCACATAGAAATGTTTTTAAGCTTTCCTTCCCAATATATTTTCTTAAATTTACCTGGAAAACATAACCTAACATTAGTGACTAGAAACGTGACTACTCTAGCGCCTTACTTGACAGTCAGTTGCAGGACGTGAAGGGGTAGATCCGAGCATCCTATCCATCCTCCATTCTGATTCCTCCTTAAGGGACTTTGTAGTATATTGGGTGGAGGCTTTGTAGGAAGTTTCTCCTACTTTTAATTGTTTGCCCCATTGATCAGCTTTAGTGCCTGACGCCTTTGCCATTAAGTAAAGAGAGACATAATAGGGTGATGATTTGGGACTAAAATAAATTATTTCCATTTGAGTCACTTCTTTAGAGTAAGGTTAGAAGAAGGCATTTGTAAAACCATGCATAACTTACTGGAATAGATAAGACACTGACAGACTTTAACCCATGACAAAGATGGCTTAGATGGTGTTTTGATTGCTAATAAGAAAAGCAGAAAAGAGACTTGAATCAAACACAGTACATTTTGTCAAGGGATACAAACAGAGAGACAAAGGGACAAGCCACATCCGGAGTAAGCTTCTTTGTGGTTTTCTGAGAGCTCTAGGAGCCTGGGCATCCAGAGAATTACATTGAGGAGGTGGGGAGAGGAGAGAAAGACTTATTTAAATATGCACTTTTCAATTTTTATTTATTTATCTATTTTGGGAAAGCAGAACCTTGAAGGCAGGAAATTGTTTTGGTTAGTCAGCCATAGCTGTTACTGGTCAGAACTTTATAACTGTAATTAACAGCTAAAAATTCCTTACATTAGCTAGTCTATTTGGAATTTATAAGATAACCTCAATACACTGAATTGGGTCTAATAATATCTCTGTAATTATTCCCTGTTTTAGTGGATAAACTGAGAAAATATTGCTTAAATCTCTCCAAGTTTTTAATAACTAAGGAAAAATATGTTTTATTTTTAGATGTCCTTACATGTTAAATTCGAGATAATTGATGAATAAAGCAAATAGGACAAAAGGGAAAAGGCAGAATCCCATTATGGAAAAGAAAACTACTATTAATATATTAGTTGTTTCCTTCTAGGTTTTTAAAAACATTTTTAAGGCCCTCCCTAGGAACCCAGAGGGTTAGAAGGCAGCACTGCAAGCTAGCTGCAGCTGCTTCAGTGCAAGTTCCATCCCCAGACTCAGAGATGATCCACAGGGCGCAGCAGACCTCTCCTGACCAGCCCGCTGCTGCTCCCTTCAGCAGTGTACTTTGTAGATCTGCCTGTCCTGCTCCCGACTCTGTCTCTGGTGAAGCGTCTCACTGCCCCTGCACCTCTGGCTTGTACCTAGTTCTGTAGGCATAAATAAATAAATATTTTTTTAAAAAATTTAACAAAATTTAGTTTATATTTTCTGAACATTTTTGGCTTTGCATCCCCATCTACTTCCATAACTTGCCCTTTCTTTCCATGAAACTACAAATTCTCTGTGTATATTTGTTTCCATCTCAATCATTTCCTATCCACTCCTGGTGAAGGGTTCCCACGCTGGTTATAGGGATGACTTAACACACAACACCCAGCTCGAGACCCATGAGCCTGATAGCAGTGTACTTTTCACTGCATCAAGTGGGGCCACAGGAGGGCTGTACCTGAGATCAAAAGGAACAACAGAGGTCTGTTCTGTAGACTCAAAGAGTATAACATGCCCTTGGGTGCTGCTGGAAGATGTGATTGGTTTGTTTGTTTTTGAATTGAATCAAGCAATTCTGTTGATTTCTTTATTTTAAGTGGTATTTTTTTAATTGAGGTAACATTAGCATACAACACTGCTACCGTACAGGGATATTGGTTCACACATTTTCAAATGTATGTTACCACAGACCACACCCACCACCAACACAGTCATGGCTGGCTTGTTTGAATACTTCTGTGGACTAGTAGAGAACTAAAACCTATCACTCAGGGCTAGGCAGGTACTACAGCACCTGGTGCCTTTGATAGAGTATACTTTGGTCAAGATGCCATATATATGGAGCAGAAAGGTGAGAACTTGAAGTGAGACTTTTCAAGGCCCTCCTGCTATCAGAAAGCAGCACAAAAAATGGAAATTAGTTTTAGGCCAGTATTTCTAGGATAGCATAATATTCTTTCATAGGAATTGCTTTTTAATAGATGTTTGTAACATAATGTTCAAATGCTTGTTTTTGTATGAGGTTTATTTAACTTTAATCTTAATTACCAATTTTTATTTAATAATAGGAATTCAAGAGAAAAATACTAAGCCAAAGGATATTATTATTATTGTGATTTTTTGGCACATATTTTCAAATTTCTTTGAAGCAAAACTTTTGATTCTAAGTTTAAAACTTTCTATATGCCAGTGTGTCTCTGCTAAGGTTTGTGTCAACAGGAATCTTAGAAGAACCATCTTATTATTAAAGTAGTGTTTGTGAAATTTAGCAGCTTACTTTATTATCACTTGAAATGTAGTTGCTTTGATCTGTCAGATTGGGGCTGCCTAGGGGATAACTTAGGGCAAATTCTGTTCAACAAGAATAACATTTTAGTGAAACACTAGTGTGCTTTTTAGAGGAAAATAAATCAGACATTTTAGACAAATCTCAGCATAGAATATTTGTCAAATCTTTTCTTAAAAGTAGATTCTTACATATCTAAAAATGACTGGTTCATTATTAATAAGAAATAGTTTTAATTTCTGTCTCCCTAGTGCTGTACACATTTAATTTCAAAAAAAGAGAATAATTATGTTCTAAAATTACAAAATGTGCATAGGCATATACTTAAAATATATGCAATATTCTTAAATAATAAAACTTGCATATACACAGTACAATTTAAGATTTATTTTCACCAACAATAATAAAATTCCTCAAAAAGGAGTCAACTCAATTGAAATAAAATTTTTAAATTGAAAATTTAAAAACGGTATCCTCTAAAATGGGGTCTTGTCATTTACCACATAAAGACAAAGGAAGCATACTCTTACTGTGGCAAATCTTCAATAGTGTGCAGAAAGAGAGGGGATACTTTTCCCAATAAATCATCCCAAATTATCCATCCTGTTTTGTCCAAATGCCCAGCTGAATAGGATCAGCCGAAAGGGGCTGAAACCCCAAATTTTGCCACAGATCTAAGGCTTCTTCTAGCAGGAAACCACAGAAAGAGGAAAAAGGGGATCAGGCAAGAGCTTATTAATAATGTGATAAATGTCATGGAATGCTTTGATGACACAGGAAATGAATCTCAGTCTTGGAAAACTGGAGGAGATTGCTCAGAGGATGTGACATCTAAGGAAAACCTGGAGATTCCATGAAAAGTGATGAGGCAAAGGAGGGAATCAGGCAAGGGTGAGTTTTCTGAAAAAAATGTAAGCATTCCAATGTGTTTGAAGCATAACAGAATAAACCTGGTAGATAAGCAGGGCAGGCATATTGACGTTTCTATCACATATTTGGTATTTGGACTTTACCCTGAGGAGAGCTGCAACTGTTGACAGGTGTTAAAGGGAAAGACACAATCTGATGGCAAAGTCAAACTGAAAAAGGAAAAGGGAGGGAGGTGGAAAACTCATGGATACTAGTAAACCCAAATAGAAGGGAGTTGCATTAAAGCAATTGACCAAAGACTATAACCTACACTGAGGTGGGGTATAGGTAGAACAGACACAGAAAGGAAGCTTAGGAGATAAAGGAAGGATAACTGACTCAGACATAGTGTAGTAGGGAAGAATTCAAGGTTGATGCCACTTTCTGGCTTATGAAGTGAGCAAATGGCAAAAATCATGAGTATAATTTCAGATATACTTTGAAATCATTGTAAGATATCCTAGCAAAGTTGTTTAATAAGAGACTGAATATAAGTTCCAATTGATTTCTCTCCAATTGTTTTCAATTTTGAGTTTTTGGCATAAATGAAAAGTGGGAACAGAGAACAAACTAATTTATATAAGTAAAAATGCATCATATGTGGCTGTTATTCTACCATCCTTTCCTGGCTAACCTAGAAGCAGAGTTTTGCTGCATAGAACCAGCTAAAATGAGAGGGAGGTATGCACTAGGTCAAGATAAACATCTGCTATAACAGAAGCCCTTTATTATGCAGGGAGAAAAAGTCATAAAAATATAAAGTATTTATGATTTTTACTTGAACATATTATTTAGTTATGCATAGTATGCTATATGGCCATGCTGAGTTATGGAATGCCAGTTCAATAACTCTCAGTTAGAGAGTTCCCAAAGTTATTTTTGGAAATTTTGCCAAAGATAAAGCTAAATTCTCAGACTTGTAGCTCTCCACCACAGCACTTCCCCTAGGCCCAGTGAGGACTCCACTAAAAAGGAAATTGGTAACCAACTTTTAAGCCCCTAACTATAATATTAAGCACTTCTTACTTGTGAATAATGATAGCATGTCTTATTTTTAAAATCCTTTCTCCAAGTCAAGAGGTACAGTGACAAAGCCATCCTCATAATTGTCACTGATAGTGCTATAGAATTAGAATCCCCCAAGAAAGTCTCTTTCCAAGATGTCCAAAGTAGATCTTCTAATTTATGTCTCCTTGGTATGTTGATCTAAGGTCAGTGGAGGCCCTATGGACCTGGGTGGTGAATTATTACAACTACTTAAAGAATGTGAATTATTTTGAACTGGGAACAATAAAAGCCCTGACGCTAAAAACAAACTTTGTCCTTGCCATAATTCTTTACCCTAACTCTAATCGAGGAAGTGATCACTGCTCCCACTAACAACCTAGAATAATGTAACCTGGGGACTACCATCTAGATGTAGATTAATCAGCATATGTTTCCTCTCAACCTGAGAAATTCATCTTTTTACTAAAATGTAAAGATGAAGTCAACTGGAAAAATCCTTCCTCTTTCCTGGATGTATCAGGTCTTAGCACTGTACCCCTTC
>NW_004567108.1:50844202-50898886 GCF_000260355.1 Condylura cristata | reverse complement strand
TTTTTTTACTTTTTTTCTCCTATTATTTTTCCCTGCTATTAGTTTGTTCTTTTGACCAAATTCAGAAGAAGATAGAAGGGTACACCCAAATAATGCCCTTTCAAATAAATTTTCTTCAGCATGACATGGTTTCTAATGAAACTGTGGAGCTTATAATAATTATGGGTGTGAGGTAATAGGAGAAAACCATTAATCTCAGTCTAGAATTTTGTCTTGGACTATCATGTTATTCTCAACTTTCAGAAAACAAGACTTTTTTTTTCATTAATGGCAAATTATCTAGTAGTAACTCAGGATCGTTTTCTCCTTTCTATGTTTTCTATTGAATCAGAAGTCCTGGAAACAATATTTCCCATAATCCCTATCATCAATTTTTAGTTTAGACATCAAAGGCCCTTGTATGAAGTTTAGGGGAAAAAAAGGAAACAAAAGTGGTAATTAAGATGCCTTGGCATAGAAAACTTCAGTAGACATGGCTTTATAGAAACCTCTGCTTCTTTCCTTGAAAATCAACTTCTTTTAATGCTAAGGAAGCTGTGAACACGGTCAGTCATTTCCTGCAACCTCTTCAGTTTCCTGACTTCCTTAATGCGTAAACCTGAGATCTAGAAGTAACCTCTCTTCCTGCCTTTCCAAAACACATATTTTCTGTCTTGAATTCATTAATGCCTAAAATACACAGCATGTCTTAACCTTTTCCTGCCTGGTAAACTGTCTACCATTTAAAACACACTGTCCCGTTTAAAACAATAGTGAAAGCAGCATAGGATGATTTGTAGCCACATGGACTTCCTTTTGTTTGTTTGTTTGTCTTTAGATTTTTTCCTTCAGAAACTATATTTTGTAATGAATTGAAGAGTTGTTTTGGTCTACATTCCTACCTTAACCTTAAAACTGGAAATATATCAGACATATGAAAAACATTTAGGACTGGTCAAGAGTGAATGAGAGCAGTTATTTGTATAAGGGAGGAAATGTCACAGGCTAATTATATTAGCAGTAATGGCGAAGATATTCAGTGTTTGAAAGGCAAAAGGAAATAGATTTTAAGACGTTACTTTTTCTTAAAACATGCAAATGTTCCACCCAGATATAGATGAGTTACTGCCAGATTCCACTTAAAATGTTAAACATCCAGAAAGTTGTTAGCTGAGAATTTCAGCGTCATTCCTGTGCAGTGACATTCCTGTCTGGAGTGTCAGGCTGCGTCAATGCTTGGGGAAAAAATTACAGGAGTTTCAGAGGAAGCAGGGCAGATGACATTCCTGTTTCTTTAATTTACTTTCCATTCTCATATTCTTGTTTTAAAAAGCAAATGTAAGTTAGGCTTCTTTCCAATACTTATCAGCTTTTGCACACTGAGAAAAGGAAAACTGAAAACTTTCAAGAGGATAGCTTACTAAGAAAGCCGAACAAAATCACTTATTTAAAAACTTTTGGTATATTTTGTGGTTTTGGTTTTTTAGTGTTAATTTCCTCCCTAAATGTCATTTTCTAGTAATCCTCTTGCATATTCAATTAAATCTCTTTATTTTTTTCTGAAAATGAATGCTAAGAATCAAAAGTATGAAGAAGTAAACTTTATTTCTTGGAGTTTGATTATTTGTATTTATTCTTCTCCCAAATTAAATGAAAGAAAATCTAACACATAGAATTTACTTGCCTACTCTAAATATAATTTCTAATTGTTGAATCTATATCTATTTGGGATAAGAGGCTTGATATCTTTTTTAGTGTATCCATAATCCTTAAATAGCCATAAACAAAGTTGCTTTTACTTAATTTACAACAGGTATTTTTTTCATACCTAAAAAATTCAAGTTATAGTTATGGTCATAGCTTTTGGGTTAAGTACAAATATGAGTAAGTCATAATTCCAGCTCTCACAGAGTTAAGAGTATGTCAGACTAGTCAATAGTTCTGCCAGTCCCATGATTGCAATGCATTTTCTTCAGCAGCCCAAGACTGAAAATATACCTAAGAACCAGAAGTAAAGTTTCTGGCCTAAAACATATATGTAGAAAATAAGAATAAATAAACACTGGATTTGCCAAAGCTTTAGAGGTCCCACAAGACACTGCTTGATCCAGTAGCAAAAAATGACTAATGGAGGGAGCTAATACCAAAACACTAAGATATCCTGCCAGTACTTCCTTGTTGGCAGGTTTCACTACAGAATGCATGCTATTTGTTCAAGATAGCCCTGGTGTTTCCCTGAAAGTCACTAACGGATTTGTCTGATAGGTTCACTTCCTTCGGCTACACTGGGCAGCAGCAGATGGCCTGCTCTTCCCACACATTTTTCAGCTGGAGGGATACAGCAAAATCTTGTCCTTAAGGACTGACAGACAATTCCAGGACCCAATATTGTACTTACTTTTCTCTACGTCATCAAATTCAGGCCTTTGAAAACCTTGTGTTATGGGCTAAAGTCATGATCGTATTGCTCTTGGAGGTTTCTGTGCAATTCTCCAAGCCTTTCCATAGAACTGAAGGATAATTCAAATTTTCCTGCATTAAAGGAGGCCACCACCTCTCAAATGTCACCTTTCAATGAGATTTCTCATTCATTCTAATTTGCTATCCAGCATTTCCAGCCCCCATTCCTGATCTATTTCATTTTCCCTTGTTGTACTTACTGCTTTCTAGCAGACTATACAATTCCTTCTTTGTTTATTAAGTGTTTCCACTAGAATGTAAGTAAGCCATGGATGTCTGTGTCTGTTTTGTTCATTGCTGCACCACTGTACCTAGCCTCTTGTGTGGTCTATAAGAGTACTACAATATTTACTCAATAACTCTGATAAATAATCTTACACTGATAATCATTGTGGACATTTAGCATATGGTCCATGAGCCTAAGGACAAGTAAAATAGTGTTATGGGCCTCTCATGAAAATATTTGTTTGAGGCAGTTATATAATTGTTAATAGCGTGGCCTATGACCTCAGACTATAGAGTTCAAGTTCCAACTCCACTACAGCTTGCTAAGTTCCCATGTCTAAATCAGTCTTCTCTCTGTAAAAATAGCATGGGCATCCTATGGGTGTCTCCCGTGAAGAGCTTTTGTGTTAGTTAAATGGCATATGCATTGGTTGTGGGACTATAATGCCTCTAGTTACTACTTACTTCCACAAACTGCCATCTTCCTATGTGTCCAGGCTATATTTACAGTATCTCCTTTCATTCTATAGGGCAAGTATTTTACTAGCTAATCTGATAGTTCACACAGTGAGTGACAGCCTCCTCTTCCTAACTTTTACCTCAGTGTGCAGAATAACCCTCACACTCATTTGGAAGGCCTCTTTCCTGGGTGCTTTACACCTTCAGAAAAGAATGTCCTGTCTTTCTAATAATTCCTTTCTCCCGAGCTACCTTCTTTCCCCTCTGGCCAAAAATCCAGAGTTATAGCATGTCACAGGCAAAAGAAATGTCTCTTAGATTATTATGAATTCTCTTTCTTACCAACTATTCTTCTCACTCCCATCCTCAAACGGGATCCCTTCGTAAATCTCCCTGGACTGGAGGTCTTGCAGCCTGCTTCCTCTCTTGCAGTTGCCCTCCATCCTTTACAAAGGAGTGCATCATGTATAGGTGTGTATACATGCTGCAGGGGCCGCTTGTAAGCCCTTACTCACACTGACTTCCATCCAGCCATGGCTTAGTTCTGACCTCTGGAGTTTCCCAGAAGGCTTCTACTTTTCCATGTCATGTACACAGGTTATCTGAAGGCAACTTAGATTTCTCCTCTTGAAACATACCTGGTTTTTGTGACCACTTCTCTCATGGCAAAGTTTCCACACTTATGCTGCCTACCTCCATGAAATGTTTCCACTCCAGTAGTCACCCTTTGAATTAGCATCCCTATGACTCGCCCCCACACCATAAATGTGACCTGACCTGCACCAAGCCCTAGAAATCGTCATCTAGAAGTTGAAATTTCAAGTTCTTTAAAAACTGCATGACCTTTGTAGTTTCAAAGACTGTGTCATAATGTTAACTGTGCAAGACTGTGGTCAAGACATGCAAGACTAAGAACAACTGAGGTCAAGGAAAGTGCCCAGTTCTGTTTCGTGTGAGATGCTATCAAGCCAGGTTCTCTGACATCTTTGTAAAGTTAGGTCAATGCTCAGTTTTCTTAAGATGACCCAGAGATATACTGGACTTACACATTCTATGCTTGTGAAAGGCTGAGCACCATACTCCAGCTATAAGATTGCTCTTAAGAAGGCCAAGCCATAGGTTTGGGTATCAGAAAGAGACAAACCTGAGATACCCCTTACAAGTTTTCATAAGAACTTAATTATTCATACTTGGAGAATCCTACCATATAGAAATAAAAATTTTAAAATATGTTCCATCCACATATGCGCACCCTTCTAAGTTAATCTGTGTAATGGGAAGTCTAGAAATCTATCTTAAGGTGTATAAAATTTAGTGTAAATATGCATTCATGAATTTTTCTGGAAAAGTACTTATTGATTTGATCATATTCATAAAGACATCCATAAGCAAATGCTTAAGTAACACTTCTGGCACATTTAAGGCCGAAAGTTGTTAAGAAAATTACCCAAGTGTCACAGAGCTAATAGAGTCTGAACTATAACCAAAGTCCTCCAAATCTCAGCCCAAACTCCCCCTGTTGCCAAATTAATTGCATACTAGTGTCACCAAATAAAAGAAAAACGTGTGTCTGTATTTATATTTTATATACGTGAATAAATACATATTTAATAAATCTATTCATTAAAATATATATTGCTTTATTTTAGATTAGTATATTCAAATACCTTATAGAAAAAGATCTTAAGAATTGCTAATTGGTTAAGGACATGGCTACATGGCAACTGGAATAGTGTAGGAAATAATGTCATCTCATACATGTCATGTAATAGCCTTCTTTGTGCTTTACAATGGATGGCTTAGACACTGCACACTTCAAAGTAAAATCTGTACTTCAAAAGATCAAAGACATTTATATCAAAAGTGTATTTAAAAATAATCTGCTTTGTTTCACTTGTGTGTGTGGTACACAGAACTAATACTATGAGAATAGAAAGCATATTGTTCCAAGCAAAGGGTGCGTACTTTTTCTATCTGAGAGGAGTGAATAGCAATCTCATGGTATTTACAATTTATCAGTTTAGTAAATGCTATTCAACAAGTGGGTTAATTTTATTGCTTCCTTTTATTCTTTCACCAATTTGAGTTATTTGATAATATGTTAGGTTCATTACAAATTAAGCTATTAAGCTAGAAGAAGTAAGCTTGGAAATAAGCAGGAGTGAGAGAAAAGGGTTGAGTGAATTTGAAGTGTGTTGCAATTCAAATATACAGCTTGAAGTACTTTTAAATATTAATTAAATCAGTGTATCTCATCATCAATCTGCATAACATGAATACCTGGATGAGAATGCTACAGAAAGGCAGACAGAGTTCTCAACTTAATGCTTCTTCGAGACAGAAGTGTAGGCACATAAAGTGTCTTTATGTGTGGTTTTGAGAAGTAAATGGAGTGGAGAGATGGATGGAAAAAGCACAAGTTTAGAACCAGTTAAAGAACTGACTGAGAGTGATGGTTGATTTTATTTGACATCTTCGGTGAAACGTGTTTAGCTATGTCTTTGAAGGGATTTCTGTACTAGATAAATGTTTGAATCGGGAGACTAATGCAGCTTGTTCTCCCGAGTGTGTGTGGGCCTCATCTAATCTATTTTAAAAGAGCAGAGAAAGAGTAAGGCAGAATTTACTCCCTGCCTTACTGTCTTGGAGCTGAGACAAAAGGATTTGCCTACCCTCCAATTCAAACTTGAACTAAAATGCTCACCATTGACTTCTCAGGACTTTGCATTCAGAATGAAATTATACCATTGGTTTTCCTGAGTCTCTCTGGACGCCTCAGCCTCCAAGAAAGCAAGAACCAATTCCTTACACTAAATCTGTATCTATACCTGTGTGTGTGTGTGTGTGTGTGTGCATAAACAGATTCTGTGTCTGAGCATAACATAAAACGTGTTAAATTTTAATTTTATATTAATTATATTATGGCATAGCATAGCATATAATACATATTATTAGTTCTGGAAAACTGGCTAATACACTGAGGGAACAGGAAGGTAAGATAAAGAGGTACAGGATGGAGGTTTGGAAGTACATTATGTGGATAGCCTGTTAGAATGAAAGACAGTCCCCAGGGTGAGACCACAGTGCTTACCCAGCAGTGAGCAGTCTTATCTCAGCTCACAGGATAAAACCTTTTCAAATCCAGAATCCACATCATCTAGATCAAGAGAGGTATTCTCTCTGAATAAGCAAAAGGTAATTCCAATCTTAATTTGCATCTCTCAAAAACAAAAAAATTCTAGTATGTACAATTAGCAGTTTTTAGTGTCTGCCCTTCCCTTTCTTTAGCCCCCAGTAACTCTTAGCTGCTTTCTAGTCTTCCTTTCCAGGTAAATTCAATGTATTTTACTAGCTTATTATTCCTCTCTGAACAATACGTTCTCCCATGAGAACTTACCTTTCTTAGCACTAAGGGTGTCTTTTCCTGAGAAGGTGCCCACTTTCATATGCCTTTTCTCTCCTCGAAGCCAGTTGTATACGGAAATGGAGAGTGTTGTGAATCTCCTAAGTGTTATTATTTCATCTCTTCACACCAAGCTTATAGTTGGGGTTCTGAGAAGTTCAGAACTTATTCTTTTTGAGAAAGCTTCATCAACCAGGGTCTCTTAAACCCTAATGTCATCTAATACACGTGATGAATTAACTTAGGGCCTCTGTCTCTGCCATGGTACCAACTATCTACCATACTTGGAGAATTAAGAAAATAGTAACTTAAATACATTCTCTTCATAACTTAATGCTCTTGTGAACTGGCTGAGAAAATCTTTTAAAAGGATTAAGTTTTTTATTGTTTTTATTTTTTATATTTTTATTGCAGTAACATTGCATTATAACAAATTCTAAGTTTCAGGTTTACATCATTATAAATCAAAATCTGTACACACCACATTAAATTCACAACTTAAAGTTCAGTTCTATCCCTCCCCATACAACTGACTCCTTTTCCTTCACTTATTATCCCTAGCTCTCTTTCCTTATGGTAACCACTAGTTTGGTCTTGCAGTCTAAAAGATTTTTGTTTTATTTAATTCATTCATTTGTTTAGTTCTTTATCTATCACATATAAATGATTTCATATGGTATATGACACTCTTTATCTGACTTACTTCATCCAACATAAATGCTCTAGATCCATCTATTCATTGAAAATGGCAGTACTTTATTTTTATATCTTAGTATATTCTGCTGTGTACATTTACCACATCATCCTTGCTGATGGGCACTTAAGTTGTTTCCAGCTTGTGGTTATTGTAACTAAGGCTAGAATGAATGTGGAGGTGCACTTACCTCTTTGAATGAGCATTTTTGTGTTCTTTGGGAAAATACTCAGAAGTCAGGTAGTTGGATCATATAGAATTTCTATTTCTATCTTTATTTTTTAATTATTTTTTTATTTTACAATACTTTTTTACATTATTCTTTATTTTGTACAATTTTTCATCTCAGTTGTAATCCCATGGGCTTCCCAACACCACTTCACCCATGTGCCATCACCATAGTCCCATGTGCTCTTCCCACCCCAGTTTTGATCTTGTTCCCTTTTCCTTCCCCATAGAATGTCTCTTTTTTACTTTATCACAATAGTAATTTATTACATATCCATCTATCTATCTATGTATAAAGATTAAGTTTAAATACACAGCTTCTGTACAAGATTCATGTCATCAGGATTTTTATCTACAAAGTTTCTTACAGTCC
This sequence comes from Condylura cristata, assembly GCF_000260355.1. NCBI lineage: Eukaryota > Metazoa > Chordata > Mammalia > Eulipotyphla > Talpidae > Condylura > Condylura cristata. Next base: position 50,891,065 of record NW_004567108.1, on the reverse strand, counting down.
TTAGTGCCTGGCAGTGCACAGCAATCAGTATAGATTTCCTAAACTGATTAATGGCTGACCCAGTATACCAGTATTATCCAGATAAACCTAAGTTCTAAAAGTCAGGATCTTAATATAAGCAAACCTCAGAGTGTACCTGAAAATGGCTCATTTTTGTTTTTACCTGTGAAAGTAGATAGTGTGACAGCTACTTTGCACCCAGCTCTGACTATACTGGACTCTACCATTCCCTCTCTCTGCAGAATGGTGCAATCGCATCTGGGGCCTTTTAGCTCAGATACAGTATAAGGTGGTAGATAAGGGATACTTTTGAGAGACTAGAGCAGGAGAAAAATTCAAAGTCAGCAGTGTGTTGTTGACATATACGTGTCCTGCTTTTATGCTGGAAGCTACCACATAGGAATGGGGGTAAGGTTAAAGCATTATATGATGAGCATTCTAAACCACTCTGTCTGCTGTTTAACCTCAGCTTCTCGCAATATTTCCTGTCAGTTGCAATTTGATAAAAGCCAAGTGGGGTGTCAGGGGGGCCATGTCCTATTTCTTATCTCTGATTAAGTAGGCATCCATCTTCACACAGTATGAAGCAGTATGTAAAACAAACCACAATTAAACTGTCAAAAAGTGGCTGCAATCTTTTCACCTGTATTTTGCAAAGTTCTCTCATCATTTGTAATTTGAATTCAAGGTAATGAATATTCTTTCCTTATTCCTCTATTCCTCTGTTCCAAGTAGTTTGTGGATTTCTGATTCTTCAAGAGGATGTGGAATCTTCAAGAGGTGGAACACCTGGGTTCTTGATCAGATTCAACAACATCAGTAATTACAGAAGCAGAGCATTAAATAAAAGGAAGGACATAAACAATGGGACCCTGGAAAGCAGCCAGTCACTCAGCCTTGAAATCAGTGCTTTCAACACTAATAGCTAGACACAGGTGGAGGACAACAGAACCAGGCGGCCCAGCAGAGTCCCCACGCAGCTGCTACCCTGTAAGTTCAAGTAGGGTGAGATGGTTAAATTTTCCAGAAAATTCCACTTCTATGTGGACAAAAACAACACACATATCATTATTTTCAAAAAGTGGAATAGACTACAGCTTAACAAATGAGTTCCAGCTGTTTAAATTTAGACTGCTAGAAGAAAATCCATATAAGAATATTCTCTAGGACTAGAGTCATTGCATAAAATGACGATCTGGGTGATTCATTCATTTAAGAAATTGACCTTTCTGACTGAAGCTTGAGATAGTTAAATAATTTTTGATAAGTATGTTGTTTGTAAGAATGCTGTTTCCATTACTTAACTTGCTTATATTATTTACTTGGAAAGTTTTTACAAGAAGCAAAAGGCTTGAATTATGACCCAAAAGTTACTGTCCCACTAAGATTATTTGACTCATAGGAAAAATCAACCAAATGCAAATTGGGTAAATTCTGCACTAGGATGCAGAAACCTGAGTGATGATCTCTATCTTACCTTTTGCCGGTCACTTAGGCTTCGACAATTCTCTTCTCCTTAGTTGCCCAACTAATATGGAGATGATCATAATTGATGGAGAATAATAGTTACTTGAATTTTGGGCATTCGAGTGGATGATCCTATGGTTGTCTACAAAGAACTGTACTTTTTATGTACCGATTAACAGCAAATGCAGGAATTTATAACTTGGCTCCTTACATCATGGCTTTTCTTTGGTGATTTCCTTAATACTTCTTCCCAGGCCTTCTTCACATCTCCTTAAAGTGATGAAGTAATAATAAATAAAGTGATAATACCCTTCCCTTTCTAGTTTATCTTTCCCTAGTCTTAGAGTTCACTTTTATGTAGATGTTGGTTCCTGCTAATCATAAAGTCCACTATTCTTGTTTCATTTGACATGTCAATTGAGATTATGATGACTCAGATTTGTTCAGAGGATAGTGTAACTATATTGAATATTTTTGTAAAATCTAATTATTAGACAGATATACAAAATGATGCTAATATTGCGTGTTAAATTCTAATCCTTAGACATTCAATAAACAAAGCACCATAAAATGCTAACAATGTATATGATCCATCTTAAACAGAGTAAGTAAAGCAATTTCTTCTTTAAAAACTTTCCTGGTGGCTGGCCCTCCCTGGTGGCGCAGCGGGTTAAAGCACAGCACTGAGAATCTAAAGCCGCTTCCGCATGAGTTCGATTCCCGCCTGCCCCGGAGGTGACCACATGGCGTGGCAGACCTCTGCTGACCCGCCTGCTGCTCCCCTCAGCAGTGTACTTCGTTGATCTGCCTGTTCTGTTCCCCACTCTGTCTCTGGTGAAGCCTCTCACCGCCCCTGAGCCTCTGGCCTGTACCCCAGTTCTGTATGCACAAATAAATAAATCTTTAAAAAAAAAAAAACACTTTCCTCGTGGCACAGTGGGTTAAAGAGCCACGTTATAAATCTTTCTGAAGCCACTGTAGCACGAGTTCAATCTCCCGTCAGGGAGCTGACCCACATGGCGGCTCATCCACATGGCTGGCAGAGCACTTTTGACCCGCCCGCTGCTACCCTCAGCAGTGTACTTTGTCAATATACCTGTTGCTCCCCACTCTGGTGAATCCTCTCACCAACCACACTGGGCCTGTACCCCAGTTCTGTAAGCAAAAATAAATAAATCTTAAAAAAAATAGAAAGAAAAAAATTAGAAAAAAAAATTCCAAGTCAAACAAGTCAGATCCCCAGAAGGTAGAGACTCAGGGTGACTCTTGACCCATAAATAAATATTTCTGGTAATTTTTTTCCTCATTTTTTTCTTAATAAACAAAAAATAAACAACCAAAAAAACCTATAACATGTAAGGTCATGCTTCTTAAACAGAAATGTTTATAGGAACTTGTTGACAAATAAGGGGTGGTTTAAGCCTAATAGTGAGCCTGATGTGTCTTTCTGGAACACCTGTTCCAACATCTCTAAAACAAAACAGGACTCACAAAATAATTGGCAAATTGCCTTACATTGCTTGAGATTATACTCACAAACTCGACTTCCATGCACACTGAAGGTATTATTTTTTTCCTCTGTCACTGAAGAGTACTTCAGTAGAAACATTTAAGTTGAATTGACCTAAGGAAATATAAAAGTGTCTGTTCTTTGAAATAAAAAAAAGAACTATGTAATAGAAAATATGTGTATTGATTTGCTTAACAACATAACTAACTTTCATTCTAAGTGCATGCGTGAGTATATATTTGAAAATCTTAAGAACGGTTCTTTTTTTAATCCTTTTGCTGTTTAATTGTGGAAGGAGTGGTATAGTACAAACTCTAAGCCCATAAATGATGTCCTCAACGGATTTTACCCTTATATGCATGCTGAAGCATAGAAGCATTATAACTCCCAGAGTGCCTTTCATCCAATTTCCTTAATGGGGTGAGTTGGATCCCTGGGAGCAAGGGGTAGAGACAAAGAGCCATCCTTGGTATATAACTAAATATCTGCAGGCTTGGGCTATGCTGATTTTCCAGCTTTGACCTTATATCCTAAGATCTCAGCTCAGATGGCATTACTGGTAGTATGTGTGGACCAATCAATCTCTCTCTTTCCTTAAACTTGCCCACATTTCATTCCCTTCATAAATAAATCTTTTTTAATTTTTTCTCCATTCCCCTGCTTTTGGGTCTTGTCCCAAGCTCTGAAGCCACTCGGTAAAAATTCACACCAGGCTACCAGGTTTTTCCTAGGGCCATCCTGTAACATAATCTCTGCAGCATCTCAACTTTGATTACTTCCCCAGTGCTCTGTCTCAAGGTCTTAAAAATTCCTGATCCTGGAATGTTACTATCTGATGTTTTCCATCTTTGTCAAATCAGTCATTATTATTTGTTGCTACAGGAACTTTGTTGCTGCTTTGTGGTGGGAACACCCTGAGGGACACAGCAGATTTTCTAGGCAAGACTTTACTACTTGAGCAGAAGTTCTTGTGCCATTTATTGAAAGCCTACAGGACAGTACAAGCTGATCGTGCAGCAATGGAATGAGCAATAGGGTCCAGAAGGTGGGATAGGAATGGGGGACAAAGTTTTACAAGGGACACGGAAGGGGACAGTGTGACCACATGTCAGGAGGCATTTGCGTCAGCAAAGTACAATATTATCACAAGCAGAGTTATCCCAAGACCACCAATGAGATAGTCATGTAATCAGGTCAAAGCAGCCTATGCGTACACAGGCCTGCCTAGGGATAGAGCTATGCTCTATAGGTGGTCAAAGAATTCTTTGCTGTGGTTTGTAGATAGCAAATAGGTCACAGCTGCCCATGAGTGGCCAGCTAGGAGCCAGCTTGTAGGAACCCATTATTATTTTGTCGAAAATACTACCTACTTTTTGCCCTGTACTATCTACAATGTCAAATAACACTATATGTAGGACATATGACTTTCTCCAGGCCTAATTTTGTGAAAAAGAAATATGCAAAGATTTTAATCCTTTGTCTAGTTGCAACAATTATAAAGAAAATGTATCTTTTACTCAGATACTCAGACACAAACACTTGCACATTTTTATATATTTTCACACAAAAGTTAAGTTCTTAGAATGAACAAAATACCCTCAGGTAGAGATAGATTCGGAGGCAGTGGAGTATAGGGTAAAAATCACTTAAGAATGTAGCCGCTTCCCTAAGTGTCTGTCTTGTCTTACAAAAATTACCTTTCTTTAAAAACTGGTTTTTCTTCACAGAATGCTTGAGAAGGGCTGGTCTCCCTTTCACTAGTCTCTTTTCCATGTCAATAAAGTTTGGGTCACAGACTTTACATGCCCTGTTGTTAGTTTGGAAAACAATTCTGCCCCCCTAGGTGTGGAGAATAGGAAGGATCCCAGAGATCAGAGCCAGCTTTATTCTGAGTCAGATTCAGGAAAGGACTGTGGGGGGGGGGGGACAAAGCTCTCCTCCAGGGCCTTCCTAGCTAAATGCTCTTCTAAACTGCTTCTTATCCCACAGGAAGGAGGGGGCTGAGCCTTGCTGCCACCAGAGGAGATCAATCAGATTCCCTTTGGGCAGGGACAGACCACACACTCAAGCTTGCCAATGAAAAAGGATGGATTTCAAAGGGACAGATATGTCAAGTCATCCTCAAGTCAGTTCACATATTTTCTTTATTTTTGTTTAACCAGCTAAATAGCTTAATTTTAAGTAAAAGCAATCATATGTTTATTATACAAAAAAAAATCAAATAACACAACCACAAAAGTATGAGCAACTTATCTGAAATAGGCATAGAATTCCATGAGAGCAGATTATGATGTGCCCAGCTTCAAATAAAACACTCCTAGTAGGAAGGAAGACACATAAAATATCTTAAGAGATTTATAATCTGGAGCAACCTGGTGTTTGAGACAATCTCAAAAAGATAGCAAAAGAGATGACAAGACATAAAATTAAGCCCTGTGGTTACTTGTCAAGTCATCCCAGGACTGCCTGAATGCCAGGGAAGAGGAGGCATTCTAGATATCTTTTCTTACTCCTCCCAACTAGGACACTAACTTGTAGAAGATTAGATTGGGGAGAAAGGGCACATCAGCTTGTCTCCCATCTACTTGCATTTTTTTTTTAAGATTTATTTATTTATGCATACAGAACTTGGATACAGGCCAGGGGTGCAGGGGCAGTGAGAGGATTCGCCAGAGACAGAGTGGGGAGCAGAACAGGAAGATTGACAAAGTACACTGCTGAGGGGAGCAGCAGGCCGGTCAGGAGAGGTCTGCAGCGCCATGTGGATCACCTCTGGGCCAGGCAGGGTCGAATTCATGCTGAAGTGACTTTAGCCACCAAGGAGGGCCCCTACCTGCATATTTTTAATGACACTGAAGAAACATGAAGAAACATTAAAGAAACACTGACTTCTCTACACATAGCTGTGTAGAGCTTTAGATGCATCTCTTAAATTGTCTTTAGGCCTCATTAGTTAAAACAAGTATAATACTATCCAGTTCACAGGACTTTTGTAATATAAGTCATTTAATCTTCTGAGGTAACTACTTTATTATTGCCAACCTATGTGTGAAGAAATTGAGGCACAGAAAGTCATTGTAATTGGTATCCAGTGACATACATAATAAACAGTGAAGCCAGCATTTGAAATAGGGCAGGCTGGAGCTGTCCAGAGTCCATGCTCTGTAGTGGGTAGTACACAGTCACAAGTGCCTCTTGTAATTCCCAAATTTTAGTAAAAGCCCAGTAACTACCATTAGAATTATAGTTTGAAAAGCAGATAGAGTGGTTTATTTATTTATTTATTTATTTGAGTCCAGGTAAATGGCACCATAGAGTAAATTTTATGAAGTCTAAAATAAACAGAGTATTCATAATATTTGAGTGCTTTTCAGAAAAACCTTATTTCGAGTAAGGGAGATCAGGGGACATGCATGTGTGTAAATGATCATATTTAATCCTCACAATAACCTATCAGTTACAACTGAACTCATTGTTCTACAGCTGTAGAAACTGGAGTTCTGTGAGTTTAAGTAATTTTCTGAATTACTGTAAGTGTAGTGTAATAAGGATTGAGGTGTGTCTGACTGGATTCTCAATTCTTGGTACTCATTTTTTGAGTAGAAGACATATGCAGGTACTATGAAAAGAAAGAAATAAAAAAAGGGACTGAAAACCATTATCTTTATACAACGTGTGCTAGTGACTGATAGTGACACAGGAGGCAGGTGCTGATCCTAAGTCAGTCATTCCTGGACTCTGTAGTGATGAACAATCCATCAGGGTAGCTGTTGTGGTTTCTCCACCCACTGAGTTAGCAGGTATGAGTGATTGCTGCTGTTTCATTTCTTGTTGTTCATAAGCCATTTTCATGAATTCAATGAAATTTCCTTCCAGAAAAATGCATACAAGAACCATAAGAACCATAAACCAGGTATTCAATTCAGTGGAAGCATTACAGTGTATATTTCCTGTTGGTTTTCTCCTGGAAATGTAATATCTGTGAGGGCAAAGGACACATCTATATCTCATTTACTATAACAGTTCTTGGAATATCATAGTCTCCCCAAAATTATCAATTAAAGAATAAATTGATGAGGGTTCCTGGTAACTCTAGGTTAGGAAATCTTTAGATTGAATTATTTTCAAGGTCCTTTTTGATTCTGAAAGACCTTAGATCACATCAAATGATATTACCATAATATGCCATAGCTTTTGATCAATAATAATGAAAATTACGTGTATTTCAACCTCAGATGTTAACATAGTACTCAATAGTGAATGGATATGCACTTAATATAACGTACTAATCTTTTTGTTCTAATCTTAATATCTTTACAACTTTATCTTGCATTTACCGCATGATGAAACCCAGGCAAGCAACTAAGTATGTAGTAATTCCTGTTTCTATACTGTTTATGAATGTAAACAATCAGTTGCTGTTTGATGTCAATTCAGTTCTAGTTTTTTTAATAAACATGATTTAAAATTCATCAGCATTTCTATAATTCCAAATACTTCCTTAGTGAGGGCAAAACTAAACAGGTTAAGAATTGATTTCATATAGATAAATCAAAGTTCTGGAATGATAATTAAAACCAGGATCAAAACTTTAAATGCAAACCAAGAATAAACTTTGGGTTTGTTAAATTGTGGAATTCACATATAACTTCGATATTAAATCATAAAAAACTGTGCTTAACATTTATTCAGAATTCCAGTCTCCTATAGCATCTCATATTCACTATTTGAACATTATCTGTTATGAATTTTTATAAATAGTTATAATTATTTTGGTATTAAAATTGAAAAATAAAAGATTGCTGAAACAAACAGAATAACATTTGGTGAGCTACCTTGCAGTATGTTATGGCACTATTTCTGACATATGCTATTGAACATGTTGCCTAATTAAGTCTAAAGACTCAATTAAGACTTAGTAATGGCAATATCAATTTTTTTTATTATATGGAAATATATCCAAATGGAAGTCATATTTGTGTTAACAACACTCCTGCTTCTTCTTAACCATAAGATTTAATAAGAAGTGTTTCAATGAGAACTTCACAAGCCTCCAATAAGGCTAACTTTCTTCTTCCTAAAGCAATATTTATACAATATAAGTTGAGGTCAGTTCAGGTAGAATTAAGATTAAAAGAATAAACATAAGAAACTTCCTGAAATAAAAAAAAGTGAAAGCTAAGAAAAGTCCAGTGTGAGACTATCCTTACCAAACAAAAGAGGAACAGAAATAATGGGTCATGAATGTGATAAAGGATAGCATGTATTCCCTTAAACAATTCCTATTTCCCTAAGTCATTCTGGCTATCTTCTGTATTTATTAAGAAAAAAAATTTTTTTTATATCTTACTTTACTGGCTGCTTCAAATATTTGGCCTATCTATTGCTAGTTGGAGGTATCCAAAAAAATGATAGAACTGAATGAAAGTAACAAATACTTGAATCCTAAAGCAATTCAAATTCCTCAGTGTGTGTGTGTGTGTGTGTGCACGTGCATGATACAAAAGAGTATTAAAACAAAAGCAATAAACATTGCAGGCAAAATAGTAAACATTAAATATATCTATTTCTCAAATGAACTAGTAAATAATAGAAGTATTACTGTTATCAAAAGGTACTGAATAGAAAGGAAAGGAAAAGCAGAGTGACTGGATCCTCTTAACTGAGCTTTACTCTATTTGCAGTCTTATTTTAATTCTCTACAGTTGATTCATTATCATTTTGTTATGGAAGCAAATCTGAATCTATTTTCTAGAAAGTGGCAAGTCATCACACCCCATAATTCTAAGGCTGTACTTTCAAAACCAATGCTATCTTCATGTAGACTTAAGTACCCATACATGGGTCCATATATTTGGATGGAATGAGATGACCAGAGGGAGAAATAGAGGGGAGTCAAATTAACTTACAAACATTCTTAGAAGAAAATTGATAGGAAGAAACCACTGAATACAATGAAGTTTGAGAATTATTTGTTAATTTTAAATATTGTACATATACCATTATTATTGATAAGTACTATCTATACTTGATACAGATTAATGCAATTAGTATGTCCATAATTTAATACTATATTTACACTAAGGAAATGCCTTTCAAGGTAATGAGTAAAATTCAAATTGTACAATTATTAACTACTTTATTGGTGTATGTTATCCTGTGTTTTCAGAATAGTGACCCAGATTTTCCTGAAGCCTCTATTCTTACCTCGCACTGATCTCCTTAAATCGTTAAAAATTCTGGGAAAATATGATAAAATTAAGTACTTTCCTTTGAAGCATATCAACATTTAAAATTGTTTTAAAAGTAAAAAACAAAAGGAAGATGAGGAAGAGAAAATGAGTTTGTTCATGCTTGGGGAAAGCAAGCCACAAGCACCATGGAATTCGGCTTCTATGATTGTCATGTGCATGAAGCAAAAGAAAGTGTTTTTGAAAATTCAGTATTTGCAATATTTGCAGAATCAGAAGTCAGAGCATGAGTCCATCTGAGAAAGTGCTGTCCCTCTTCATTATCTTATCTTCCAAAGTGAAACAAAGCAGAAACCAAGGCCAGGGTCCTGCCTCAATCGGAAGCCAGAAAGTCAGCTATAAAGGAGAAAAGGCACAATTACCCTGGAGGAAGATGTTTAGGAGATACAACATTGCAAGTTAAGGTTATCAGCCAGAGCACGTGCTTGAAGTTTGCATTAAAGGGGGAAAAAATCAAAAAAGAAAATGTGGCCCTCCCTGGTGGCAATTGGGTTAAAGCACAGAACTAAGAATTTAAAACCACTTCAGCCTGAGTTTGATCCCTGCCCCGGAAGTGATGCACATGGCATGGCAGACCTCTCCTGACCTGCCTGCTGCTCCCCTCAGCACTGTACTTGTCGATCTGCCTATCCTGCTCTCCACTCTGTCTCTGGTGAGTCCTCTCACTACCCCTGCACCTCTGGCCTGCATCCTAGTTCCATATATTAATAAAATCTTTTTTTAAATGGGGGGAAAATACTAAAACATAAAAAAACATAGGCAATAAATTAAAAATCAAATGCTTATTCTTCACTAAATTGTGAAATTATGAAGTATGAAATTGTGAAATTATGAAGTATGAAACAAAAATATGGAAATAAAATCTGAAAACAAAAAGCATCATTAAGTCTTTTTCTCACAGTCATATAGGAAAAGCATAACACTAAAAGGAAGGTCTTCATTGGTTGCCTATAATTGTTCTAGTCTCAGATTGCTGAAAAGATTCACAGAAATAAATTTGTTCCTTTCCCCTAACTCATGATAGTCAAGATAAGCAATACGAATTTTAGATTTGGCAAAAGAGTCACTACTAGGAGCTAACTGGTTAGAGAGCTCTAGAATCAATGGAGGAGCTAGTTGATAATTCTGATTCCTGTGATCGTTTGCCTGGAATGCTATTTCATTACCTGAGAATAGGAATATAATATATGTATGTAAAGGATTTATTTATTGATGCATACAGAACTGGGGTACAGGCCAGAGGTGCAGGGGCAGTAAGAGGTTTCTCCAGAGACAGAATGGGGAGCAGAACAGGTAAATTGAGGATACACTGAGGGGAGCAATGGGTCTGCCATGCCATGTGGCTCACCCCCAGGGCTGGAGATGGAACTTGCACCAAGGTGACTGTGACTAGCTTAACAGTGCTGCACTTTAATCCATTGTGCCACTAGGGAGGGCCCCTAGGGAGCTATATTTTTAATATTTAATATTTAATATTTGTATGATACAATATGAGAATATGTAACCTCTGAATCTCAGCTTGAGAAGCACTGCTCTAGACATTGCTGTAGAATCCCTCTGTTCATATGTTATTCTGTGCATTATGCTATTATGTACATATTCTCTTGGTGGAAAGCATGACATCTTAGATGGTACATTCAAAAAAAGTGGTAAGCACAAATTGAGTTACTCCCATATTTGGGTAAAGATAAAATACTAGGCATTTTTCAGTAACTTCTGCAACCTAGTTGACCTTCACTCCAATAAATCAGAAATTTTACAAAATGTATCAGGCTTCTGACTTCATAGAATAGATTCAAAGAAGTATTGTGCTTTGAAAATCATTTTCAGATTATTGCTTAAAATTCTATAAATTCAATCTATGAAAGCAGATATTTAAGTATACATTTTAGAGGGGAAATATGTTTCATGTTCAAGTCATCATGTCATACATGTATGAACTTGATTTGAATTAAAGTATTTAAGTAGGAGTTTAAAAAACTATTCCCAATTAATTAAAATCACAAATAAAAAAAAATGGAGAGTTCATCTCATTTCTAAAAACTCACTTTACTGATCTATAACCCAAGACTTAACTAGTGAAATGATTTTATATTTGTGAACAATTCAAGGCATGTCACCCTCACCCCACCACTAGAAACTATCTTGCTTTAGTCATATGAAAGAATTAGAATTAAATGCAGTTGAATAATAGGTCTTTTCTAGAAAATAAAATGCAAAGCATACTAGACTAGTAAAGTCATTTTATATGACCATCATGACCTATCCACACTTACAGTCTTGATATAAGATAGATTACTCTTTTTATTAGTGTTGGGGCCATGTACTACATTAATTCTTTTTGTGGAGGACTGAGAGTTATATTTATATGACAATGTTTTACACTACCAAAGTAATTCTTCTCATTCTTATTTCAAATCCAGAATAATTGCAGCAAGCCTTTGGCCTGAATATTCTGAGATAATCCTAATAAATATATTTTTCCTCGTATGCTCAGACTCTAGCTATTAATATCTATCTCGAAATGTCAAACCACCATGAAAAAAGTTTCCTTGGGAAATATAATTACCAATTCAATATATACCTTTAAAATGACTGACTTCATTTGAGCATCCCACAGGGACCTTCTGCCCCAACCACAGCCTCCCTACTCATGGGATCTGTTAGGATGGTAATTTGTTGAGGCTGGTATTGATATTAACCCTCAAGGCTTTGAGATGTTCTTGCTCTGTAAATTATATCACCTGTTTCCTGCTTCAGCACAGAAAGAGATTTCCTGTGAACAGACTGTGCCTTGGTTTTAAAGCTCTCTTATCTCTTAGGCATGTGTCTGTTGCTGATTTCCTAGTAATTTTTCTAACTGTGCCCTGGTCTTGAACTCTGGTTTTTAACTGTTCTCTAGCCCCTCTTACTCAGCTACAATCTCCTGATTTGGGTCATCAATTTTATCTAGCCTCATTTCACTGACTTTTCTGCTCCAGGTTTTTGGTTTTGAAAAGCTTTAGCATCCTTACTCTTGACTCAGCCTAACTCCTACCATCTGCTTTGAAATTCAGTGCCATATTGATTCCCACACACACACCTTGCTGTACCCTCTCTTCCCAGCTCCAAACACCCGCCCCCTTCCTTAAACTTCTGTTCTAAACTTTGATTTTTCATTTCCCTTTACATTCTGAATATTTCCCTAGTAAATGTCTGACTATTGAAGCTACTAGCAAAGATTTATTAAGAAATGACTCCACCAGAAAAAAATTAAAGTAAACCTGGGAGAAATGCTGATATTGAACTCTGAGAGAAGTTGAATAAATTGAGATTTTTCTCATATGCAAACCAGTTTTGCTGTTTTTGATTTGATCTTCAGTTAAAAGAAATATTTCTTTAGTAGAGAGTAAAATTAATCATTTAACTGACAAGGTTTTTTTTTTTTTTTAATTCATACAGAACTGGGGTACAGGCCAGAGACGTGGAGGGTGGGTGGAGCCATCAGAGAGAGAGTGGGGGGCAGAACAGGCAGACTGTCGAAGTACACTGCTGAGGGGAGCAGAGGGCAGGCCAGGAGAGGTCTGCCACACCATGTGGTCACCTCCAGGGGCAGGCGGGGATGGAACTCATGCAGAAGTGGCTTAAGCTTCTTAGTGCTGTGCTTTAACCTGCTGTGCCACCAGGAAGGGCCTAACAAGGGTTTTTAAATCAATTTTTTGCAGACAATTTCATCAGACTAGTCAAACTAGAAGTCTGTTATAGGGCATTTTTTTTAACCTATTAAATGATACTTTAAATTATCACTCTGCACTGATAATCGGGTACTTTCCAATTTTTGAATTACAAGTACATTTCACTGACTATATCCTGCTTATTACTGTTTTGTACACCAGGGATATCTAGTCTATAAGTCAAACCAAAAACATAATGTCAACTCCTATCATTTTACATACCAGAATGGTATGTAAGTGAGAAAAAAAATGCCATTTCCAACTAACTAAACCACCTATAACAATGATACTATGATAAAAACGGAGAGATTTTCTTTAAGATCAGTATGTCTGCTTTCACCACTTTAATTTAGTTTTGGAGTTCTTAGCCAGAGAAGTTAGACAACAAGAAATAAAAGAACTACAGATTTGAAAAGAAGTGAAATTATTATTTGCAGGTAATATAATAAATATAATATAAAAATCTAAAAACATCACAAAAATCCTATTAGAAATGATAAATGAGTATATAAAGTGGGAGGCTACAAACTACATCATCATTACACAAAAATCTGTTGTGTTCTTAGATGCAAATAACAAGAAAAGTAAATTGAGAAAATAATCTCAATTACAAACACTTTAAAAACAATTAAAATATGACAAAATAAATATAACAAAGAAGCTAAAGAATATATACTATGAAAATCATAGGACACTTAAAAACTGTCATATAAGACTCAAGAAAAAAAGGAAAGATATCCTGCACTCATAACTTTTTTTTGCCAAGCCTTGACTTCCAGGACCATTAAGAAATGGATTCCACCCTTAATAAATACCAGGTGTCAATTTTACATGGAATCTGGAAGGCAATTAAGAACAGGGAGTATGAGATCCAAGGAGTTATTTTGGTTTGGGTAGAAGTTATAAATTTCAGTTTGGCAGTTACCCTGGAATATGGCCAAGGAAAGAATGATGCTTGTCACCCAGTCTTCCCATTGGTGTTCAGGAATCCAAAACCCTGTGAAACCAACAAAGCACCAAGTTGCTTAAAACCCTAGACAACAACCCTTTAGTAGTTATCTATGGCTCTCATTTTACTATCTAGTCATAGTCAATTTCCCTGCAAATTCTCTATCTCCCAAGCCTTGGCTTTATGTTTTGCATTCTTGCTGTGTCATTTTCTGTTACATGCTCTCCATTATCCACTCAGCTTCTAGCTTCCAAGGATGTCACCTTGCCCAAGTGCTGTTCCCTATTTCCCCAAGTCTGTGTTCTTACCCAGAAAGTCCTACTTTCCTTATAATTGTAATAGTTTATTGCTATTGCTTGTTATATAGTTTCTTTTAACAACTATGCATTTTTTATGGTGGCAAATACATTCTGCCAATAATCAAACCATTATTGAGTGTCCACTCTCTGATAGAGATTTTGGATACTGTGGTAACATGGATGTATATGATCTCTATCTCCCTTGCCAGTTACTACATACTAATAAGGAGCACATGCATTTCTTCACAGATATGATGTATTTATGAATAAGAGAAGTTCTTGATATGCAATCCTCCTCTTCTAAAAGGTGGAATCAGAGCTGTCCAGAGAGAAATATTAGAGATCACTTCTTGTCTAGGCTACATCAGACAGTGCCAAAACTGAACACTTTAGTGGTCTCTGGGGATACTATTGCCAAGCACTATGCTGGGAACAAGAAAGATATTGTCCTTAACTTCCTGAAGCCAGTGTGTTTCAAAATATTCTAAACATGAGACCTGATGGACTTGATAATTTTTCCCATTAACATTGAATGCATTGATTAGAATTAACCCAGCACAAGGTTACTTTCCTTTTTGATAGTTAATTTATTTAACAGAACTCTTGATGTGTGTTATACTTACCAATAATCGAAAATATTAGAAATGTCGTAACCTAGATATTTTAAGTGTGGAAGATTGCCATTTCTACCTCATACATTTAAGTTTTGAAGATTCCCAATTTAGACTCCATGGACTACACCTAAACTAAAGTAGGCCATTTGATTATTCAAATACATTGATATGCTAATTCAGGCAATCAGTGAGAATAAAGCGAGTTTAGCTCTTCAGCACTGTGAACTTGGAAAATTATTTCTCCATTGTAACTTGTGCTGCTTTATCAATTCTGAAGCTATTTAATTTGCCATATGTGTAGTAAGGTAAATGCAGCTACTATGATCTAAATGATTGACTAATTTTGTGTTACTGTAACTCATATAGGTAGGAATATACACCCATTGATCAAATAATGTCATCTTTACATCATTCACTCAATCTAAAAGTCACTGATAAAATAGGAAAAAGGTTGGGGAAGATGATCAGATAGACAGAAAGAAGATGAAGAAAGAAAATAGAATATGATACCAGATGCTTGAAATGAGAATTAATAAGATTACCTTCAGGGTGGCTTGGGGCATGATTCTGTTAGTTTTGATTCTAAACGAAAAAAATATATATATGATTTTTTTTAAGAGAGGAATTTTTGACTTTTGAATGAAGAGAATTGGGTTTACTGTTTTTCTACATTTTAAAATATCAACCATAATAACACATATGGGATGGGCATTGCTTTCTTAGTTCCTAAGTTTCACTTGCTTGATCCACAAATTGCTTACCAAGAGAGCAATTCACAGATTTAGCACCTTGTACTTATTTTGTTCTCATTTCCATTTATTAGTGGTTTGACCCTGACTTCACCCTGGTTTTGAGTCCTTAAACAGGAGAAAATTTGGCATCATTCCTAGTTATATTTAGCTTTTGTAAGTTGAGACTTCCTTCGAACTTCCTTTCTTCCTTCTTCCCTAAATTCTCAATCAGTAATAGTTTCCTAACTAGCATTATGTCTATACATTTTTCCAGCAACTATTTGTAAGACTCCAGGTTAACTAGGCATGCTGTTTTGGTAGTAGAAATATATCAGTGACCAAGAAAGAAACTGACTTTATTAAAAACCTGACACCTGGTTGTGGCTTACAAGAGTCAAATATAACCTTTTGTGGCCTCATTTTTTATGCTATTTTCTTTTATGCTGTAAAACTACCCTAGTGGTTTCAGCAATGTGCCCATTCTGACAAAATTAAGTATCTCTTTGGTGCAAGAAGATCCTAATATCCTTGGTATGCAAAAGTATGGAATCAGGCTTTCTTCCATGCTGATATCCCTAATATCCCAGAACCCGAGGGACTGCTTTGTTTTTCATTTTATGTTTTTTGTAATAAATGCACAGTTTAAGAAAATTTTCCTGTTGAATTTCCAAGAATTTTCTTGTTGAAAAGCTATGCTTCTTTTTCTTATCCATGCTCCAGGGACTTAACTTAATTGCTTTTTAACTTTACTATTTACTATTTTTTTTAACTTTACTATTTTCTCCATGATTATAAAATAACATTCTCAAATGACATTTCTTGATATAACAATTGTAAATATGATTTCCTGACTTTCCATTGTAGCAGTTGAAAATTTCCCCCATCTAGTCCTCACTTGAAATCGCTGTCCCAAATGTCTCTTCTTTTCAGCATGCCGTTATAGTTCTATCACACATTTTGATTAAATAGGACTGTTAACAACATAATAATTATGTAAATAATGGTCATTGCTGTTCTAAGTTTCAGCAACCGGTCTAGCATCTACTAAGTAGCATCTATTGTGTTTTTCTTACATTATAATTTTAAAGAGATTTGAAAATAAGATGTATAAAGGAAAATAAAGTCAGAAGATCCCTGGATGATCCCTAGTCTTATGGAGAAGATTTAGAACATCCTGGGACTAGGACTTTGTATGAGATACATAAATGAGGACAGCTCATTTTTAGTTTGTCAACTGCTGCTACTGTTCTCAGCTGTCAGTTGTAGAATCAGTGAAGCAGCTTAAAAGAAGCACTCAGTGGGTCACTGGGGAGGGTGCGAATCAAAACCAAAACCCCAACTTTTATTGTCAACCTAGCTTTAAGAAAAGAAGACAATGGATTTGGAATGTAAGATATTAATCTTGGTTCTACTGGATAGTGCTCAATGTACTTAATTTCATGGGAAAATGAACTAATGTATATGTAGAGTCTACTTTGTTCAATTTTTTAAAAAAAGATTTATATATGCTAAAACAACAACAACAACAAAACAAGGTACAAGACAGAGGTGAGGGAGTGAGAGTCACCATAGACAGAGTGGGGAGCAAAATAGGCAGGTGTACTGAAATACACTGCTGAGGGGAACAGCAGATGGGCCAAGAGAGGTCTGCCATGCCATGTGGGTTAGCTCCCTAGCTAACTCATGCTACAGTGGCTTCATAGTGTTGTGCTTAAACCTGCTGTGCCACCAGGGAGGGCCCTATTCTCTGTTCAATGTTATGTTACAATTATTTTAAGGTTTATTTATTTATGCATTACAGAACTGGGGTACAGGCCAGAGGTGCAGGGGCGGTGAGAGGTTTCACCAGAGACACAGTGGGGAGCAGAACAGGCTGACTGACATAGTACACTGCTGAGGGGAGCAGCAAGTGGGTCAGGAGAGGTCTGCCACGCCATGTGGTCACATCTGGGGCTGGCGGGAATCAAACTCATGCGGAAGTGACTTAAGCTTCTTAGTGCTGTGCTTTAACCAGCTGCTCCACCAGAGAGGGCCACAATTTTTTTAATACAAGATCAAAACAATTTTAGATGCTCTCTAACATTGCTATATCATTCTCTTGTTTATTCCAGAAATGTTTGATATAATTGTTTAGCTATTTTTGCTCTCCTCATTACAATATTTATTTCATCAAATCAATGTTCATCACTTTCTGTTCTCTGAAAGGCACCAGTGTAATTTGTGCTCTTGTACTCTGACCTTTGAAATAATTCATAATTGAAGTAGTCAGTACTGTTGCCTCATTTTCCAATCTCAAAGCTAGTGAGAAACTGCTGGATTGGCTTGTGACCTATAAAAAAGAATGCTAAAAAGCTTATAATTACTAGATAAGAATACTGTTTTCTGAAAAGAAACTGGACACTGAACTTCTTGTTCTAGAGAAAATAAATAATAGGACTAAAAATGATTCCTCTACAAATTTCATTATAATACGTGACTACATTATACTTCAACTCATTTAGAAAATAGTTCATCATTTATCATCCTTAATATCTCCCTACTAGCTATCAGTTCTGCTTGAGACAGAAATTCTAAATGGCAAGCATCTCACAGCTTAGTGGTGGAGACAGACATATACAAAAATAAATTTAAATTTCTCTTGATCATTTCACACCATAACCACTACATGCCTGGAGAAGGGAGTGTTCAGTTCTGTAAGAAGGCCAAGGAAATCTCCAGCAGGCCAAATTTCCTAAATACAAGCTCACAGAGCACTGTGCCTCTCTCTGTGGTAGCACTAATATCACAAATGCAAGTTTCACTTAAGCAGGGGCCCTTTGACTAATGCTTATCTCCTCCATTACTATGTATGTTCCTTTTGGGCATGAGCATCTATTTAGGCGC
The DNA here is from genome assembly GCF_000260355.1 of Condylura cristata. Lineage (NCBI taxonomy): Eukaryota > Metazoa > Chordata > Mammalia > Eulipotyphla > Talpidae > Condylura > Condylura cristata. The sequence continues at coordinate 50,872,648 of NW_004567108.1, read as the reverse complement.
ACTATTAAGTGTGCAACACTCAGCAGAATTTGTATAAAAGCCCATCTTTTATTATCTCTTAAGTATTGAGTGTTGAATATATAATAGGAAAAAGGAATACATTAGCATACCTGACTTTACTACTGAAAGTAGATTAAGAGTTTGATTGGAAAACTCATCAGAGACAGGAGGGCATTGGCAAAAGAATGAAGTCATGATATGTATATGTGGATGCTGACATGCAAAAACTTAAATGGAATTTGGAGTCAGCATGGTTGAGGGCAAAAGAATGAGAACACAGACCTTGACACACGTGTGGAGGAAGTTTTGCTGTCATAGATATAAGGTAAGGAGTCACAAAAGCATTTTAGGCAAGTGAGAAACATAATGGGGATTTCCTTATAAAACAGTCCAGATGTTTACGGAGCTGATTTCATCAGGAAGTTTTAAGTTGCCAGGAACACATTTACTTGTATTACACACAGAAGCTTATTATAAGAACAAACATATAGGGCAATTTTCTATAACAATTAGATAGTGTACAAAAACAGATGTCTTCCATGACTTGGCAAGAGCTATTTCATTGGTAGGATGAAAATGGGGGCAACATTTGATTGCAATCAGAAAATTTAATTGTGAGAGAAATGGAGACACTTAAAATGGACAACTTTTTCGAAAAACTTGTGAAAAGGTGCCCATAGGGACACCTAGCACTGCACTGGAGAGTCAAATTAGTAAAAGGCAACTACAAAGTCCCCTGCCACACACACACAATTCAATCTATTCACCAGTCATGCTCACATATACACACATGTATTCACACACATATTCACACATACACATAACAGCTCCTGTTCAAAATAGACTTTAGCTATAAGATAAGTGAATCTGGAAGAAAGGTGAAAAATTGATTAAAATATGTTAGTTGAGGACTTCCCAGGTGGCACAGGGTTTAAAGTTTCAGCACTATTAAGCTAACGCCAGCCACTGCAGTGTGAGTTCAATTCCCAGCCAGGGAGCTGACCCACATGGCAAAGCAGTCTCTTGTCTCGCCCGCTGCTCCCCTCAGCAGTGTACTTTGTCAGGCTGCCTGTTCTTCTTCCCACTCTTTCTCTAATGCATCCTCACCCCCACACCTCTGGCCTACACCCCAGTTCTTGTATGCATAGATAAGTAAAAATAAATCATTTAAAAAATGTTTGTTAAATAAGTTAGTTATTAACCAAAAATAACTGTTCAACTTTAAAAAAAACATGAATTTAAAATTCAAAACAATGATGAGGTGAAGGTGGTAAAGGAAAATTCAGTGAGTAATTAAAGCTTTCTGGAGCTGTTATCATGTGAAAGAGTAGGAATAATGTACTCTGTAGATACTTTTACAATTAATTATGCTTCCACAAACTGGAAGTTTTATTATTAAAAGAAAAAAATAGACATTCAACCATGAGCCAGAAAAGATGGGTACATTATCACAGATCTTCTGAAAGCATTCTCAAAGCCAAAGTAATCAGATCATCCCTAAAAAATACAATTAGCCACAAAGTGGCACAAGCTTCTGTCAGATCATAGCAACTTCAGGGGAATGAAAGTTTTCTTCACAGGGGAATATACCCACAGAAACTGGCCCTGCAGGGCTGGAATCCTGGCAATGACCGTTACTATAGGTTCTGGAGTGCAGTTTTTTTTTGTCTGTTTTTTTGTTTTTCCCACCAGCCCACCAAAACTGACAGCTCCTGGGATGGTCTCTTGGATTTTCTTTTCAAGTCCTCAATCAGGGCACACACAGTTCCATCGTAGAACCCTAGGTCAGAACAGGACCAACATCTACCGCCACACTAAGACAGAAACATTGTTCCCTTCCATACTTCTGAAAGTGCATTTCTTTCATTGGAGTCAGGCCAAAAGGGTCCTTCTGTGGCTCTCGCAATCCCAACTCTCATATCAACTGACCCTGTAATGCCCATACTGAAGTCTCCCTCTGTGATGCCAGGCTGACATTTGTCCTTGCCTATGCTGGGAAAAAGGGTCATATATAGCACCACAAGAGAGAACAGTATAGGCAGGATCCTATTCAGGCTTGGGGAACGCTGAGGATGCTGCTGGACGCAGCTGGGTGCAAGCATTGAAGGGAGACAGAATGTTATTTCTAAAGTATGGGCTTTCTGAAGACATAAAGCCCCTATCTCCCCAGGTCGAAGAGCAGCACTATGCAATGGGGACAGTGTTAAAAGGATAGTTAGGACTGAATTTGATCCAAGTTCCTAATTCTAATTGGCTGATTGCTCCCAAGCCTCAGTCTCAGATTGGAAGGAGCAATAATTGTAAGGCTATTCCTGATTAAGCATAGAATGAATGAGATGATACACAATACTGAGGGTTGTTATGAGAAGAAAAAGAGGATGCTTCCCTTTCAAACTCATTGTTCTTATTTTGCATTACCCTATGATGTTGAATACTTTAGTGCTGATGTCCAAGATTATAATGAATATGAAAAAATTGATTGCCACATCAATAGCTGCTATGTAGTTGTTTTGGCTTCAAAAAATTTACAGTGATATTTAATTAAATAAAAAGGTTTGACAAGGCAGTATATTGTTGAATATTTGAAGCAGTCTACAAATGATGACATGAGGTCAAATGCCAATGACTTTATCCTCAAATGAACTGCAATAATGCCCCTGAAATGTACTCCTTGGAATTTGCAATTGTAATGAAATGGAGTTTATAGTTAAAGGAAAAAAAAAAAACTAATACAGTGTACAGTACTGGAATGGAAAGCTATCAAACTCCAAATTATTTTTAAGTATAATAAAAAAGTGAATATAGAATGTACAGTAATCTAAAATCTGTTGAGAGCTTACTCTCGATCAGAGACTATATTAGGCCAGTTATTTTTAGCATTTTTTTTAAAGATTTATTTATTTATGCATACAGAACTGGGGTACAGGCCAGAGGAGCAGGGGTGGTGGGAGGATTCACTAGAGTCAGAGTGGGGAGCAGAGCAAGTAGATCAACAAAGCACAATGCTGAAAGGAGCAATGAGCAAGAACAGGGGAGGTCAGCTGAACCATGTGGATCACCTCCAGGGCAGGGATTGAACTCACACCATAGCAGCTGAATGCAGTTCTATGATTTAACCCATTGCACCACCAGGGAAAAGCCTACTTTTAGCATTTAATTGGAGGTCATGACACAATGAAGAATGCTAATTGAAACAGGTAGTTTTTAAGTTTTTTAATCACACCATCAGTATTCATCAGTGAGTAAAATTATTAAAAGAAAAAGTTGTAGTGATAAAGAACAACAAATATTTTCAATAGTCTATAGTCAGACATATTGGAGGACAAATCCAGGATATTGAAACTTAATACAGTCAGGTCTCAGGGAAGAATAATACTCTTCCAAAAGCAAAAGCAGATAGAGAATTTCCTAATAGATGGTAGTTACTGAAATTAATGAAAAAGATGAATTTATAAAGCTTTCTGGATAGAGAGTTTGGTAACACTTTAAGTGGATTTTGTTGAGACAACATTTACATGCATTTAAACTGTTTCACTTGTCCTCAAATGTCTGTTTTGCAATTTCAATGAACAGAAAGTAGCCCACAGTTATATTTCATTTTAAAGAGAAATTCTCTTGATGGATCTTGTTGGGTCACACTTGAAAAAATGTAGATTCATGGAGTATTACAGTTGGACAGGGTTAAGGAACCCGCTCCAGGGTCTTAAAATAAGTTCCCACAATGGCAAAACAAAGAATTTCCCACCATAAAATTGAATAATGTAGTATTTTTTTTTACTATTTAAAGAAACAGGAAGTTTATAAAAAAAATTTACTCGATCAAATTTTGTCTCCAAATATTGGCACTGTAGTCATTCATCAACTAATAAGGACTAACAGATGTCAAAAATCAATAAACAAGAAGGAAACAGAAGAAAACAATAAAATCCAGAAGTTCTCATTGCAACAGCTTGGTTTATCATGGATACAGAGAAATGGCTGTGATTACACTAGTCTTCTATATAATCATAAATTCTATTAAAACAATTTCTCTTTGTTTGACAAATTTCAGATCCCATTTACAAGTAATTCCACTAAAGACGATGGTATCTAGAAAAAATAATTCTAACTGCAGATTCCCAAGTCACAGCTATTCCTTTTTTACAAGTCCAATAGTTTCCCGTTCACCCCAAATATCTCTAACCTTTTTACCAATAAATGTCAGCTTCAATTTATTATCTATATTTGTCTGCATTTTTATTACATAATAGTAAAATATTTATCACAATTGAGGGGAGAAAAGAAACTAAAATGGTAATAAACTGGAGAATCACATTTGTTTCATGAAAGTGAGAACATTGCTATATGTTTCAATATTTACACGACGACGCACATCTGCTGCTGACAACTTAAGATAGATTTTATTCTTGCTCCAGTCCATGACCTTATTTCTGTCTGGCAATCATGATTGCTAATTTACTTCATAAATAGTAACTGAAAATCATTGACTTCCTGTATGCTTTTTCCTTCTGAACAATGTTACAGGACTGCTAACCCATATGCGTCATGTCTAATGTCTCAGAAATATCCTTGCTCACCACCAGTCCACTTCATAACACAAATACCCATAAACTACAAGTTCAATACAGTGTCACTAAGTTGTCCTTTACAAAGGAACAGTCATTCTCTGTGGCATTTGTGGGTCCTTCACCCAAGAACACTGCAGCTGGGATGAAATTCTGAGTCATGAAGTAGCCTGCTTTCCACTAAAGCTACCAGACATGGTCTTTTAGAATTTTTGGCTTTATAAGAGTTCCATTTTTTATATTTGTTAAGTTTCAGTTTTTAATTTTATGAGATTGGCCAGAGAATAATGAGACTAGAAGAGACAGAAACAAATGGTCTTAAGTGAGACCATAAAAGCTGTAAAGGACTTAGCTTTCTTTAAAGCTTCCCTTGTGGCCATGTGACTTTTCCTTTTTAGAATATATGTGTGTGCATATTAATTTAAATTATGTTGTTATAATAATTAATAAAAAACCTTATTTACTTTTAAAAAATATCTTAGGGAGCTCTCATGCCAAGTGGCTAGTGACTCCTACCTGGGTCAGTGGCCTGGGCTTTTATTTTTCCTCTAGTAGGTCATGTGATCAAAAATCCTAAGGTGTGGACTGCATGAAACTTTCACTGACATCACTGGGAAAATATGACCTAATAAAATAAAGGGGCAAAAGCCTGCCAAAATAATCCAAATGTGGTTAAATTAATTCCTTAAATTTATTTATTTTTTTTTATAATTGACTCAGTGTTACCAGCTGATAAATTTTGGTTAAGTAATTTTGTGAATGTAATGTTGATACTTAAAGAAAGTAAATTTTTTTTGGGGAACGTTCATTCACTTCTGAATCTAGGTTAACTTCATTAACAGTGACTTTCAGAAAACTTTGGTAGTTTTACTAGGTTTGCACAGTTTGGTCAAAGAACTGAGTATTCCATGAGTTTTAAGATTTATATATTCATCACTAGTCCATAACTAGTATGTCATCTTGTTAAGTAAAGTTCACTTCCGGCTTCATGGCTTACTTTGGATGCTGAGGCTTGCAGATATACCAGATTTATGATTCTTTAGGAAGATATTGCTCATTACTTTTGTCCTCTCTCTAGCTTAAATCATAATGTTTAATTCTCATCTTCTGAGTTTCTTTACTACTTTACCTTCTGATAATACTATCCTTGTTTTTAACTACTAGGCCTATTTCAAGGTACACAGGAACAGTGACAATTATTTCTATGACCATGGTGACTTCTTGAGAATCTGTCAGGGAGATAACATTGCAGATGAATTTTAAAGGTGATTAAGATTCTTGAATGTGGATGAGCCAAAGTTGATTTTTCTATTTTCAATATACATTTACACTGGCTGTCAGGAGGTAATCTTATTTATCATTGGTAAGACTTACCTTGTAAGTGAAAGAACACATATCTGACCAATTTCCTGGTAGGTATTTGCAGGCATCAATTCTACATATGAAGTACAAAACGTATTAATTATGAACATGCTCTGCCTAATTAAATGAGACTGTTCTCAAATATGGGAGGTGAGAAAATCAAAGTAATTTTGTGGCAAATCAATTTGTTCAGTTGTAGTTTAAAAAAAAATGGGCAAGTTTTAATGTACCTATGCAAATAACTACATTATTATCAATACAGCAGAAAAATTAGTCAACTGATTTATTTCTGAATTCTGAGGGTGAAAACAAAAAACCACTTAAATAGCATTCTACTCAATTATAATTAAAGACTAAAGAGAAAATATGTTCAGCTTGAGCCTTACCCATCTTTATTGTTCGAGATGGACTTTTCAGGTGTCAGTTTAGAGATTGAAACATCTGAAAATTTCATGGACTTCCTGACTGGTTTAAGTGTCCATCATGTGTGTTTTTATTGCATTCTGTTTGCTCCTGATTTGGTCTTTGAGACAATGTTTAGAACAACACAAATTGGAAATGACTCAAGTGACTAAGAGGAAATGGTAAATCTATGCAGGAAAACAATAATTCAAAACTGATGGTGTTGATGCATACTCAATGGCATGAAAACATGTTCATATTGAAAAACAGATAAATAAAAATAAAAGATGTGAAATTATATAATGAAAAAATAGATAAGAATATATTATGTATAGGATGATCACAATTTTATAAATATACATATCTGTATAGAAATAAGAGCAAGTAAATTTTTGATTCCAAAAATAAAATTCTATAAATAGCAATATAATGTGACAACTTATTCACTTAAAATGTATATTGCTCACCCATTAAGTCACCACCACCCTAAAGAAGGTCCACTGTTAAATGACAGTTCTTTCTAGCAGGAATTGTGTTAGGGAGCATGATTAAGTGAGGCACTATTATTGGGTCTTAATTCTGATTCATAAAAAATGATTAAATTTACACCTACACTGTGAATGCAGGTTTTAAATAATAAAGTTTTGTTTTAGCATCTATGAAATATTACTATGTCTGAATAGTTTCATAACAGAAAATTATATATATATTTTTACTCGAAATAGATATATTCTATCTATTAAAGATACTTGGTTCCTTCTAAATGTAGCTCTAGAGAGTGATCCAAATACTAAGCATGTCATCGAGTGACTACCAGTTATTGTGTCACACAGCATTTTAACAAAAGCCATTACATCCTGTGTGACAGGAAAATGGGTGGAGACCCTTGTGTATCAAACTTCCAGAAATCCTTGTTTACAAGACTGACTTTTTGTATTACTGTGTAGCTGTCCAAAATTTTTCAGCAGGTCATGACTTTTTTTTTTCTAGGAAAGTAGTTATCTTTATAAAACACATTGATAATTCTTTCCTTTTTCATATTACAAAATACGTAACACACGCACACACACCAGCATGACATATTTATTCAATTAAAGGTTCTGGACTAGGGAGAAAGTTTATGTTATGTGATAAATATTTTATTGTGGCTTATAATGCTTTGCATATGGTAAATATTCCATAAATATCTATTAGACCACTGAATGGAGAAATTCAAGCACAACTACCCATATAGTCTTTGCTATTTATGTTCTGTTCAGTACTTACAGCTTCATGAATAATAAGTCTTTGTTAGCAAAGGAGATTTTCCTGATAAATGGATGTAAAGAAGATATATGTGTTGTTTTAATTTTTTTAATTATAATTTTATTTGCCTCTGGGGAAGAGAAAGGCAAAGAAAAAATTCTTCCTTCTTTATGGTGTTAGTTTTAAGTTGCAAAATAAATTTAAAAAGAAACCTGTCACTTCCAGTTGCTCCAATTCTTTCACAAGAATCCTTCTGCCCTGACATGCTGACCTGTCTTGTACTCCTCTCCTGTAGTTCAGCTTGTTATCAGCCTCACCCATAAAGCACTGATTTGTATTCTCTTTGCCCCCGTCCCACAACGGAAACAAAAGCCCCAGATTCCTGTCCCTGCATGAGAACTTTCATAACCCTTTTGTTCCTCTATTTAGAAAATGCACTTACTGTTCCATGCTTGGAGCCCTAACAGTAGCTGTGGATTCTCTGGTGGCACGGATCTCTATTTACTTGGTTGATTTTTCTGCTAACAATCCAGACCTCCTCATAACCTGTTGCCATTTCCCTTAATCATTCTCCATCCCCATTTCTATCCCTAACCTATCCCAGCACTTAATAGACATCTCATAGTAGATGGTGATAAATGAATCATTAAAAAAAATGATTTTAGAGACTAGAGGGACTTTGCAAGCATTCCCTATATACATCTCGCCAGAGAAGGTAATTTTTGGTACTGAACCATTAAGTAACAGAGCATCAAGGGCAGCTCACTCTATAGCAAAAACAATTTAATATCCTTATTTGCTTGATTTGCAAGTTTCCAGTTTTATTTTTAAGATTTTTTAAAAAAGATTTATTTATTTGTGCATACAGAGCTGGGGTACAGGCCAGAGGCTCAGGGGCGGTGAGAGGCTTCACTAGAGACAGAGTGGGGAGCAGAACAGGCTGACTGACATAGTATACTGCTGAGGGGAGCAGCGGGCGGGTCAGGAGAGGTCTGCTACGCCATGTGGTCACCTCCGGGGCAGGTGGGGATCCAACTCATGCGGAAGTGGCTTTAGCTTCTCAGTGCTGTGCTTTAACCTGCTGCGCCACCAGTGAGGGTCTATTTTTAAGATTTTTTAAATGTATTTATGCATACAGAACTGGGGTACAGCCAGAGATGAGGGGCTGTGAGAGTATTCACCAGAAATAGAGTGGGGAGCAGAACAGGCAGGTCGACCAAGTGTGCTGCTGAGGGGAGCAGCGGGTGTGACAGAAGAGATCTGCTGCGCCATATGGTCACCTCCTGGCTGGGGATGAAACACCTGAAGCAGGAGCAGCCAGCTTCGCATTTCTGCGCTCCAACCCACTGCGCCATCAGCGAGGGCCCCTCTGGTTTTCTTTTTAAGCACACTTTTACTAAATTTTCAACTTCAATTTTATCACTGTTTTTCTTCTGGCATATGGAAAAAACTACAGAATGCTAAACTGTAGCAATAGCAATTATAAATATCGGTCATAATTTCCTCCATATTTTGAAAGTACTCATTCTTCTAAAATCTCATTGAATCAATGGTGTCATGCAAGAAAATGTAGCAATTAATTCCCATGTGTTGGTCACAATTTTGTTCCTGGCCTCTTAAAGAGGTGAATTCAAAATATGGGAAAATAAGGTTCGTTTATAATGTTTAATATTATATAATTATCTTCATATTTTTCCATGTCTACATGATACCAAACAGATGGATTTTTAAGGATGATTCCAGGCAGGGTCTTTTGGCAAGGAAAGTTTCTTTCCTAAAATGAGAACCAGAACAGCGCACAAATATAACACAGGAGGACTTACTTCAGATGTGTTTTCCACCTTATTAAAGAGTATATATGGACTAAATCTCCACTGGTTAAACTGAATTGAAGATTTAATATTGAATACTGAAGGATTTTCATTTTATGGAAACATATTCTTTTAGAGTCTTGTACAAGGGCCCTTCTAGACAATGTGGATTTTCTTCTAACTGGAATATGCATGCTGGTATTTTGCACACATTGGAGTCCCTGGGCACCTGTGAGATGCCCCGCCTCCACCTGGAGGACTAGATCAACACAATCATGAAAGTCTTGGATGAGCTGAATTGAGTTGTAAGGGCTGTCACCTACCAAAACAAGAACCCCCTGGAACACCCCTCCAATGTTAGAGCCCCTGACATTATTCATCCTTGAAAATTAATTCTGGACACAGAGAGCTTACAATAAAAGAGAATTACTAAAAAGCACTCATTGCTCCCAAGCAGCACTATCACCAATAATATGAGGTCCTGGGGGCTGAGAGCAAGAACTCTTTGGGCGGGTGGCCCCACAAACACATTCCCAGTCCTAGGGAAGGAATGCTCACTTAGGTAAGCACAAGTTTAGAGCTGTGAGCGATCCATACACCTAGCAATTTAGGCAGTCAAACCAAGGAAATGAAATATTGGAGATGGAGCCTGATTATTCTCCATTTGTGCCCCTGTGGCCCAGATTTATTCTGTGTGCTCTCCCACTCTGCTCTGTGATCCCAGGAAAGAATGCCCCTAAGGATGTCATCATCTGTGCTTCCATGCCCCTTGACTGCATACTGGAAAGCAGAACAAGAAAGTGCCCTGACTGGTTGCCTCTCATCTTAGGCACTAGACGCCTTCCCCCAACACCACACACTGTTTTTTTCTCTAAGGACAGCTTCTACTGACATGCTGCAGTGCTCACTGTTAATGCTTTCTTTTCCCTGTTCACCTTGAAGCCTCCAAGTAAGCAGACAGTTGGCCTAAATACCTTGCTGGCTTACTTGATTTGAACTACATGTCTCCATAAAACACTGCTTTTAGTGAATTTTATTTGAATTCCTTCAGTGGTTGTTAGTTCTATTATCTGCTGGGTCTAACTGATATGAGAGAGAAATGCGCATAAACACACATGCGTTTATGCATGTGACCAGAGAGGCCTCACTCCTAGTGAGGGATCATGACTTTCAAAAAATGCAGAAAATTTCCCTTGAAGGCAATGAGAAAAGGAGGAAAAGCATAGATAGAGGTAACTTCTTTGCCTTGCATATATTTTTTTTAAATCATTGAAGTCTTAATGTGTGTTTAAATGTTACTTTGACCCTACTTCAAATTAGGTATAATTAGAAATGTTTTTCCATCAAGAGAATACTCATTGTCTAAACCCTTATTTAGATTTTTAAGATGAAGATTTCTCAAATGAGCGAGTTAAGATCACAGAGCAAATTAATAAATTTTGTCCAAGTCAGAAGTTAGTAACCTGCCCCAAATCTAAGATTTAGGTATTTAGGTAGAAAATGTGCTCTGGTGCTTCAACCCTCTGTGTTATCTAAAAGATAAAATAGTATGTTTTTCACACAGAGAGAATCAACTTGTAACAATATCATAAGTTAATAGAGACAAAAGTAATAAGAAATGTTAGCATTTTTTAAAAAAAACTCTGAGTCTTTTGTTAAAATTGTATTGCTATTAGAAGCCAGATCATTTTGAGGTTTATTTACTAACTGAATCTATTCCAAAGTTTGCTTGATTTTACAAAAGACTTTGAGATAATCAGTTCCCACATATCAGTGTGATCCAAAAAACATCATCACTGCTGCTATTGTCATTTCTTGAGGTTTTCAAATACCACTTTTCATTTCAAAAGCTTACAGCATGATGCGCACAATGAACAGGAAACAGATGTGTCCTAGAGATTTATTTTCATATTTTGCATGTGTTTACTACAGATAGACAAGAATTAAAATACCAGCTTAACATAAATTCTCTAAAAAATTATCTTAAAAATGCTCCCAGATTGTAGATACACAGAATGAAAACACACACACACACACACACACACACACACACACACATACAAATAAAACTTCCAGAGTTAAATTTCCGTCTTGGCGATACCATTTATTGTAGCTCTAATTTCTAAAACTAAATAAAATGATAGATACCTAGTTATCCTTTATAATGGAGAAGTTATAAAATTCTAATATAATAATACATGGAATAATAATTACAAACTGTCATACAAATACTACTTATGAAGATATTCTTCCCTATGAGAATTTTTTCTTATGAAGTATCATCAAAACACCTCTCAAATTTTCAGAGACTATATCTCTGCAAACAAAAGCAAAAGATAACATCGCTTAGAAGTCTATGAAGCTGTAATGCAAACGTAATAAAGAAAGCAAAAGTCATCTTGAGTCTTGCGTAGACAGGCGTCCTAGTGTGGGTGATATGGAAGTGTGTGAGTAAGCACGCACGCTCATAGTCACACATGTGTTTTAAACATTAGGACACCATAAGACTTATTTTAGTCACTGACCTCATTAGTTTTTAACTAAAGTAGTCTTTTTTTTTTTGTAAGAAAATCTTAAGACTCTTAGAATAGAAGGTTCCCTCAAATATCTTTATGTTGTCAACTTTGGATTCCAGTTAATTCCAGTTTTATAAATAAGGGAGGAAATAAGTCTTAAAATAAGCAACTGGAGTTAATTACAGACAGAAGTTGCTTACTTGTTAGGGTTTTAGTTACAAGATTTCTTCCTGTTTTTAACTTGAAGACATCTAACTTACTAGAGCAGTTATAATATCCGATGAGATGGTCAGGCAGAGAACAAATGGACAGCCTTTTTCTGCAATGACCTCTATGTCCACAGTTTTGTGTTGATATCTGGACTTCTTCCCCACTGAATGAATATTCTCTGTTCTCTTTGTTTTTTCATTTACTCCATGCAGGAACCTTAAAGTTCTGTGGGCAACAGAGATATTCTGGGTGAATTTTATGTTATCTATCACTCTGCTCTAACTGGTAGATATTGTTGAATTAGTGCTTCAATCAACCTCTGTCACTTCAACAAACAAATGTAATTTACTTTGAAGAAGTCTGTGATTTGTTTTTCCTGTTTTGTAACTCTTGTCAGTACAGGACTTCACGCTATTCTCTAGAGGATTTTTACATACATGAGTTTGAGAACTGAAAAAGCACTATTCTTCACTTGTTTTGCATCTGTATTCATAACAGCCAAATTGTGGCAGAATATTTTATGCTACAATTTACAATCAAGCTATTCTGCTGTAAAATATCTACACATAACCAAAAAGCATAAAAGAGCAATTGTGTATTACTAGTTATTCCTGATATGCCAGTGAAGATACAGTCTGAAAAGTTTCACCAAAAGTTAAAGAAGAAACAATTCTCCATTAGTTCTCCTACTATTCTTGTAGATTAGACTTCTTGGTAGTCACACACCCTATCATGATTTGTTATCAGGATATTATGTTTTTAAATAATATCTTTATTGAGATAACTAACACATGACCCTTTTAAATTATAACATTCCAGTGGATTCTGCTATGTTCACAATTGTGCGACTATCACCACTATATCATTTTAAGACATTTCATCATGTTAAGGAAAATATTCTCCTATATTAATAGTCATTTCTGATTCACTTTTTCTTGTCCTAACAATCATTAATCTTCTTTATTTCTTCACAGATATAACCATTCTGAGCACCATATAGATAGAATCACATAATACATTGTGTTTTGTGTCTGACTTCTTTCACTTAGTGTATTTTCAAGGTTCAGTCATGATGAAGCATGTTTTAAACTTTATTCATTTTGATAGATGAATAATCAAATGTCTGAACAGACCCCGTTTTACTTACTCATTCACCAACTGGTGGACACTTGGATTATTTCCAGAGCCTAGTTATTGATTATTCTGAATAACAATACTGTGAACATTGTGTATGAGTTTTTACCCGCATATGTGTTTTCAATCCTCCGTGTGTAACAGGTATATATGAAAATCTCTTCCTGAATTGGCATTTATATTGTTTTAAAAGTCCAATTTCATGGGCTCTCCCTGGTGACACAATGGATTAAAGCACTTCACTATGAAGCTCACTGCTGCACGAGTTCCATACCCGGCCAGGGAGCTAACCCACATGGGATAACACACCTCTCTTGGCCCACCCACTGCTCCCCTCAGCAGTGTATCTCAGTACATCTGCCTGTCCTGTTCCCCACTCTGTCTCTGGTGAATCCTCTCACTCACCACACCTCTGGTCTGTACCCCAATTCTGTAAGCATAAATAAATAAATCTTTTTCTAAAAAAAGTCCAATTTCAACCAAAAAAAAAAAGAGAGAGAGAGAGAAAGTAAGGTATTGCCTAAACAAAACCCACTGTTTGGGTATATTTTGTATATATTATATACCCAAACAGTGACATTGCTGAGGCATAAGGTAAATCTATCTTAAACTTTTTGAGAAACTGATTAACTATTTTCTGAACAGGTTGTATCATTTTACAACCCCCAAAGCCTCATCAAAACTGGTTCCTGTCATATCACCCCAATAGGTTTGAAGTGGTGTCCCACTGTAGTTTTGGTATGAATTTCCTAATAACTAATGATGTTTAAATAATGTTTTCATATTATTTATTGGCTGGGTTTATCTCATCTTTATATAAGTGCATATTTATAAATACATATTTATATATTTATTGACTTTGTCAATTTTTAAATTGAGTTATTTATCAGATTTCTTAAAGAAGCACTGAGTTGTAAAAGTTCTTTACATATCATGGGTCCAAGTCGTTTGCACATTTATATTTTACAAATATTTCTAACATGTATGTTACATTCTTGATGATGTCATTGAAAGCATAAAAACTTTAAATATTATAAAATCTATTTTTTTCTGTTATTTTTAAATTGTGTTGTTGGTGCTGTATCTAAGAAACTGTGGTGTAACTCAAGGCCATGATGATTTATTACCACATTTCTACTAAATGTTTTCACATTTTAATTCTTACATTTATGTGTCTGATTCATCATTTTGAGCTAAATGTTTGTGCATGGTATAAGGAAATTCCCTTTATTTTTTCACTCCTGCTTTTGTTTCTGTTAAATGGAGATTTTATAGTATGCCATAATTATTTCCTTGTTATTTTATTCCCATATTTTTAAGTTATTTTCTTAACAGTTACCCTAGGAATTACAATTAACATCTAAATTCAAAATAATCTGGTAAGGGATGATCTTTTGAAAACATAATAATACTTTTAGTGACTTTCAAATATAATAAGAAATTTCATGCTACACTCTCCTAAGATAGTATCATTCTTCACTCTTTTGATCAAATGTGTTTTTTTTATTTTCCCCTTATGAGATTAGGTTAGAAAAACATACAGAACATATTTTCTTACTGCAAAACTCTCTGGACATATATACCCAGTGCTGGTACCACCAAATTCTGGGCCTTCAGGTCCTAGAGCAGAGATGCAAGTACATACTCATAAATGGTTTCAGTTTTTTCTTTATCCTCAGACCCAACAATTCAGTAGGCAAAAGGGATTTTGGGGAAAAAAACTAAAACAACATTTCTCAAGTTGGGCCAGACACTAGACTCACCTGAGGAGAATTTTTAATTCCAACTAGATCATGCCCTATACTAATGAAATAAAAATTTATTTGGTAATAATTTTAATAGCATACAAAACACTGCTCCAATATAGCCCTATTCCTTCTTTATGTGTGTCTGATACTATGTTTAGATAAATTATATCTTATTAATCAGGAACAATATAGTTTTATAATTATTACTCTAAGAGTAGCTTATAAATATGATAAAGGAAAAGCAATAAAATATATTTGTAGCCTTTCACATGCAGCTTTCTTTACTGGTGATCTTTATTTCTTCACAAGATTTGAGTTATTGTCTAGTCTCTTTTATTTTTTAAAGAATTATTTATTTATTTATTTATACATACAAAAGTTGGGATGTAGTTTTTGCTGAAGGAATTTCTCTGTGCAAGTTAGGGTCCATCTTCAATGATCCAGCAATTCACAACTCTGCCTTTGTCTTCATTTCCTAATTGCATGAACTTTCAAGGTCAATCACAAAGAGGAATTAGGCTCTTTATGGGTTTTTCCAGAACATATATATATATATATATATATATATATATATATATATATACACACACACACACACATACATATATATGTATATATATATATAGCCCTGCACATACCCTTATGCACTTGTCTCTTGTCTGTAGAAACATAAGTCCCGGTTATGCCTATTATGTTTTTTATCAGCTTCTTCCTACCCCTAACTGGGTTGGTGCCTCTGGCTCCTCTGGTTTTAAACAATGGACACTTCTTAAAAACATATCCTTGAGTTAGTACACTTCTCACAGAGACCAAGTCAGGCCAAATAAAGATTTGAAAATGAAGCTTTACCTGAAGCTGCCATTCAGGTCAAATAGGGACGAAGCTCTTGGGACAGGGCTTTGGGAGAAATCCCAACTTGCTTTGCCACCTACAACTACTGTACTGTTGGTTTTCATAGTCGTTCCTGTTGTAAGGCCTTTTGCTTCTAAGCTACCACAGAGTTTCAGAGGGGAGTGGGGAAGAGGCTTTTTGAAAAGGGCAAATTAAAATGTCACAGAGTTTACTGCTTTTCTTGACTTTTTTTTTTTCTGTTTGAAACTCTTCGTTAAATTCCAGAATCTGAAGAAATTGATTTTTACTATTTTTGCCAACTTTCTTATGGCTACTACAGAGGAGTAGGTTTTAAGGACCTTACTTTGTAATGCTGGAAATATTTCTACCTTTATTTTAATATTACACAAATGTATCTGTTATGTCCATACAAAATTATCTCCTTTTTCAGTAAAGGATCTTTAAAAGTCATCCTGCCATATAGAAGACTTGCATGAAGATGAGTTTGTGATTCGCTTCATCTCAGCAATTAGCCTTGAAACCAAAAAACATAAAATGGCCTGCACTGAAGTATATTTTTACTAATACATCAATACCTATTATGTGGTGTACAACTAAAACTTTATTTTCATATTCTTCAAATTTCTAAGAAATCACCAAAGGTTAGTTTTTCAGTTTATTTATGTTTTTTTTTTTTTTTTTTTTTTTTTTTTTTTTTTTTTTTTTTTTTTTGGTCAGAAACTAATGTCAATCCTTCGATCTTTATTGACATCCCTGGTAATGCATATAATTGTATTATTGATGTTAAAAGTATAAATTTCCTTGAAGAAGGCTTTGCATAAAAATTAAGGAGATAAAATTTCATAGTATGTTTTCTGGCTTTAATCTGTTTCATTTCTTTGACAAAAATGAGATCATATCAAATAACTTCAGCAAACAAATAAGAGGAAAATAACAGAAACTGAGCAAAAAAGTATGTCTGAATGTGTCACTCAGACTAAAAATTTTCTATGCTAATTAAAATCCAATTTTCTTGTCAGTCTTTTAAGATCCTTTCAAATCTGGACCCATCTTCACTTCTGTTTTGATTTCTTCCTCCATCTCACAGTGTGCTGCCTAAAGTGTTCAAATCCCCTTTTCTCTGTCCTTAACTCCCTGCACACTCTCTGTAAGGTTAAGTTCCAGTGCCTCCATCTCTAAAGTGTCTTTTACCTTCTGTTGACTTTATCCTCTATTGTAGGGCTTATCAGTTGTAAATCATTCAAGGGCCTTCCCTGGTGGCACAATGGGTTAAAATCCGCAGCCACTGCAGCACAGAGTTCAATCACTGGCCAGGGATATGACCCACAGAGCATGGCAGACCTCTCCTGACCCGCCTGCTGCTCCCCTTAGCAGTGTATTTCAATACATCTGCCTGTTCTTCTCTCCACTTTGGCTCTGGTAAATTCTCTCACCACGTGCACATCTGGCCTGTACCCCAGTCTGTATGCATAAATAAATAAATCACTAAAAAGAGAATAAAAAAAGATTACAGTCCAGCAGAGCAAATGGAAAACAACCATATAATTGTAAAAGAAGCTATTTAAGTGTAATTATTTCAAAAGCAAAGAATAGATGCCTCTTCCCTTGATATAATTACTTTCTGTTAAAAACAAAGAGTATTTTCCCATGTATATATTTAGGGATGGAGTCTTATTGCAAGTATAGCAATATTTCTGGTTTGATAATAATAATCATTTCTTTGTGCAATCCTGGGATTTTTAGGGTCCATTTACTAATTTACTTTTTTAGAAATTAGTCAAAATAATGAAATTAAGCTGCCCAAATAATCCTAGCGTTTACCTAACAGCTTAAAATATAATTAACTCTTATTTCAAATTATGGGATCCAGAAATGAAGCTCAAACATTCCTGCCCATCAGAGGTGGCTATTCTGAGTCAGAGTACCACGAACTGAATATGCTGCCAGAGAACCACCCTGTCTCTCCCTCCCTTACTGTAGCCCTAGTGCTTCACTCATTTTGCAGTCTTCCAATAAATTGTAGAGAACTTTCCTACAGTTTTAAGAATTGTACCTCATCAGGACTCTACATTCACTTTATTTTTTTCATAAGTACCAATTGCCCAAATGTCTTTGGATCAGGTTTCTGGCACAAACTTATTCAGGAAATAGGGTGGAGGAACACCTATTTTATATTTTAAGTGAAAAAACATTCACACAAGAACATTACGCAACAACAAAGAAAAAAAAATGGTTGGTTGGTGGTGAAGTTCAAGCTCCAGATCATTGGGACTTTATTTTGGTCATGGAAGAACTAATCAGGGGTTCTCAGGTTGTAACAATTAATATGGTCATTTCACTAGACTGTCTAATTTTACAGAGTTAAACTGAAACATGTCAATGCTAAAATTGAAAACAAAACTGCTTGTTTTCTGTTCCTAGTTACAAATGAAAAAAATTAATGGACAGCATATTTTCAGTAAAGAAACAATTGTCCTACCCATTTATGCCTTTGCAGAACTTAGCCCTAGAGTCAAGAACATAGCAAAACATAAACATTATTGAACTAGACAAGGCTTCCCATATGGTTTAGCCCTTTGAGTTAACATCACTGTCTTGGAGTATATTCTCCTGAATACATAACAGCAAAATCTTTCAATCTAAATTTCTGTGAAACCTTGGTAAAAATAAAAACAACTGCAGAGCTGTGGACACTACCTACCACCCCTAATATTTCAGAGTGAAAGAGGGAGGGTAAGAGCTCACTTTGAAGCCACCTTAGGATTTACTTGAAAATATATATATAACATTGTTAAAGCATTTTTTTTTGTATTTTTCTTATAAAAATCTGTGATTTTAACATACAAAAATTACTTACTTTGGAATATAATGTATACCATCTCCCTGTCCACATGGCTGTTGCTTCTTATTCTGTAGCTTTAATAATCCATTTATGGCCCTCCCTGGTGGCGCAGCTGGTTAAAGCACAGCACAAAGAAGCCAAAGCTATTTCCACATGAGTTCGATCCCCACCTGCCCTGGAGGAGATTCACATGGCATGGCAGACCTCTCCTGGCCCGCCAGCTGCTCCCCTCAGCAGTGTACCTCATCGATCTGCCTGCTCTGCTCCCCACTCTGTCTCTGGTGAATCCTCTCACCATCTGCATCTCTGGCCTGTACCCCAGTTCTGTACGAACAAATAAATAAACCTTAAAAAAAAAAAGAATCCATTTATTTTGTGGCATTAGTAATGTTATTACTAAAGAACCCTGGAATACACCAGAAAACAGATCCTAGATCCTCTTCTATTTCCAAGCCCTTGGTGAGTTTTTTCCTCTTGTTCTTTTTTGTTTGTTTAAGCCCTTTGACAGCTAAATAATTTGAAAAGCAAATCCTTGATGTTATACCAGGTGTTCTGGTATCTTAATGATTACCCATTTTATAGGAATATAGTCAAGAGAATTTCCTAATTAGAAGTAAATATTCTAAAAGTGAGGTGTCTAGAAACAATAGTGGGAGTTGCTGATGTTTTAGTCAAATATTCAAGTTCTCTTTGTGGCCTTCATCAAGTTAGATCACTTTCCATATACCTCAGCCTCAGTCTCCTTTCACCTCCTGAAGGCCAGTCCCTTACTGGAAAAAAGTGTAGTCAGCCTCACAAAAAGGATGAAGAGGAGTAGGAAGGAAGATGAGTGAAGGAAATATATTTATTTATCACTTCCTATAGGACTTGCCCCCCACACCTGTCCTCCCCCATATTCCATTGTGTATCTGACATTAATTCTCCTACTACTGAGGAAAAAAATAATAAATTTCTGTTAAGCACTCATTTTTTTTTAAAGATTTATTTATTTATTCATACAGAACTGGGGTACAGGCCAGAGGTTCAGGGGCGGTGAGAGGCTTCACCAGAGACAGTGGGGAGCAGAACAGGCAGATCTACGAAGTACACTGCTGAGGGAAGCAGTGGGCGGGTCAGGAGAGGTCTGGCTCACCATGTGGTCTCCTCCGGGGCAGGAGGCAGGCGGGAATCGAACTCATGCGGAAGTGGCTTCAGATTCTCAGTGCTGTGCTTTAACCCGCTGCGCCACCAGGGAGGGCCTAAGCACTCATTTTAATAGGGCCATTGTGCCAAGTGATTTTGTTTATGTCATTTAATCTTCAAACAATCTTCAGAGAGAAACAGTATTATCATCCCCATTTTACATATGAGAAAACTGAGGCTTAGAGAAGTTAAGTCAGTTTTCCTGGCTCACACAGGAAAACTATTGCATGGTGGTTCCAGGATTGCAGTCCAAGCAGGATCACTCCAAAATCTTGCTTATTCCAGTCATTTACAGCATAAAGCAGAACACCTCCAGGGAGAATACAGGCCATATGGTTTGGATACAGAATATATGGTTTTTGTTCAGGGAGTACTGGTCAATGATCCCAATCACCTTTGCCTTACTTTGTAATCTCTGCTTTCCAAATTCTTAATCATGCCCCCTTTCTATTAGTATACTTGTTATTTTTTATAGGGAGGAAGGAAGACATTTACTTTTAAAGTTTTAATTGAAGTAGCATTACATTCTATAATTATATAAATGTTAGATGTAAACCACTATAAATCAATGCTTGCCTATACTGTACTTTTAATTTTCACTCATATTTCCAAATCCTAAAAGAGATTTGATTACATTAGATCTCACTTATAATAGAAAAGTATATGCTGAAAAGTATAGAGCTTAATTTTTGCCATCATATGACCTCAGCTAATTACTGGTTTGTTAGCCTAGTTTTTAATTTACTTTTGGCTTCACTTTATGCAATAGCATGGCTTCTAATCCATCAGTATAAGAATGGTTAACAAAATAGCTGAACTGGCATTGGCTTGTGTTTAGACTTACTAAAGTTCAGAAAATAAGCACTTATTCTAAATAGCATACATCAGCAAGAGCTTTTATCTCAATCTCTACATTTGCATTGATTTTACACGAAGATCAATAAATATTGCCAAATATTCAAAATACATATGAAAATTAACTTTAA
The DNA here is from genome assembly GCF_000260355.1 of Condylura cristata. Taxonomy (NCBI): domain Eukaryota; kingdom Metazoa; phylum Chordata; class Mammalia; order Eulipotyphla; family Talpidae; genus Condylura; species Condylura cristata. Next base: position 50,851,793 of record NW_004567108.1, on the reverse strand, counting down.
CCACAGCAGTGGTAGTGGTGGTTACTAACACCTGTTTGTAAGATTTAGCAGAAATTTTTAAAAAGTTAGAATTCAAAATATTTCTTAATACAAAAGAAGGTAAAATTTACAGTGATAGCCTGATCTTATCATATTTTAACCCTATTATATTTCAATTGAATGTAATTTTATAATTTCTCTTTAATTTTTTCTAGTTCAATTTATTAAAATTTTCTCATACATGTATATACATATATATATAGACATGTACACATATACACTCACTTAACTGTCTCTGAAAACTGAATATTTGGAGAAATAGTTTGGCAAGTATTTATTGTGATTTTTAAAAAAAATATATATTTTTTTCTTTTTAAGATTTATTTATTTATGCATACAGAATTGGGGTACAGGCCAGAGATGCAGGGGCGGTGAGAGGCTTTACCAGAGACAGAGCAGGGAGCAGAACATGCTGACTAACAAAGTACACTACTGAGGGGAGCAGAGGGCAGGTCAGGAGAGGTCTGCCACGCGATGTGGGTCACCTCCCTGGCAGGCGGGCATTGAACTCATGCTGAAGTGGCTTTAGCTTCTTAGAGCTGTGCTTTACCCTACTTTGCCACCAGGGAGGGCCCATATATATATATATACACACATATATAGATATAGATATATAGATATAGATAGATAGATAATGTATGTATGTATGTGTATATATATATATATATATGTTTTTTAAAGATTTATTTATTTATGCATACAGAACTGGGGTACAGGCCAGAGGTGCAGGGGCGGTGAGAGGATTCACCAGAGAGAGAGGGAGCAGCAGAACAGGCAGATGGACGAAGTACACTGCTGAGGGGAGCAGTGGGCAGGTCAGGAGAGGTCTGCCATGCCATGTGGGTCACCTCCAGGACTGGGGATCGAACTTATGCTGAAGTGGTTTTAGCTTCTTAGTGCTGTGCTTTAACCTGCTGTGTCACCAGGGAAAGCCCAATTTTTTAATATAATTTTAAGATTTCTTTGTTTATGCATATAAGAACTGGGGTACAGGCCAGAGGTGCAGGGGGTAAGAAGATCAACAGAGATGGACTAGGGAGCAGGACTGACAGATGTACTGAAATACACTGATGAGGGGAGCAGCAGGAGGGATAGGAGAGAACTGCTGAGCCATGTGGGTCATCCCCTAGCTGGGGATTGAACTCATGCTGCAGTAGCTGTGGATAGCTTCATCATGCTGTGCTTTAAACCACTGAGCCACCAAGGAGGGCCCTTATTGTGATTTTTAAATGTACTTACTAATTATCATGCAGTGTTTATGGTTCACACTGAAAGGTATAAGACACAATTCACTCTATGGACAGGGAGATGACATGGACACAGGGAAATCATTCCAGGCAAAGCCTTCCCAAAAGTGGAACAGTAAGAGGCAGGTTGCTGATAGCAAGTTAATAAAGATGGGAGAGATGGGAAAACCAAGCTGGGACATCAGAGAGCTAAACACATGCAAAGAAGCCAAAGTAATTTCTGAGTAATGTTTAATGGGATTGAACTGTGATTTAACACAGTGCAAATTCACTAGATATTTACTTACTCAGTTTTGAAGATAGAATTAAAGAATTAAAAATTTGAAAATTTAAACAAGGGGAAAAATTGTTAATATGTTTACTAAATGTGCACCCAGCTCAAGTACACAAATTTGAAGAGGAATTCCTTGGCTGATGGATCATGTTATTAAGAGTTGAAAACTTCTCTCTTAACTCTGCCTCCCAGATGTTTACACTTCAACTTTTGTCTTCTCCAGCTTCTATTCCCTGCAATCTTCTCTTTGGCGATCTAATACAACCAAGCTTAGGGGCTTTCCCCGCCCTTCCATCGGGTTACCTGTGTTATGCACCTGTGTTACACAGCAGGCGGTGGGTTCTCCTTTGGGTGGCACTCTTGCTCTGTCTAGCCCTCCGCCTACCATACTGAGATACTCAATTAGCTACTTACTGCATTTCACTGAATTTTATTGACTTGAATCAAATGAATTCTCTTCACCACCTGTGTACACAAATCCACTCATTGGCTTCTTCCATCAAGACACAGCTGCTTTAAAAATAGCAAGTATGCAGTGAAGTTTACATGTGCCTGTGATTCCATTCAGGGAGGCCGCTTACCAGACTCGGGAAACACTGCAATTCCCTAGGCACTTCTGGCTTCATCTCAGGGAGGGGCACCAAAACCCAGCATTTTCACCAGTCAACTTAATTTCCCAATTCTCAGTTCCTAGAGTAGCGGGAGTGGTAGGAGACAGAGTAATAAGGATATAACAAAAAATGTACAAAATGAGGAATGCTGTAAATATATATATAAATACACTCTTACAAAGATTGTAGCAAGAGGAGCTAAAACAGTGTTCTGAGTTCTTTATTAGAATCAGTTCTCATGTACAAACATCCTAATTCAGCTTAAACAACATAGCCCACACACATTCCACTTTTAAGGAAATGGTTTTCCTCCCTGCCTTTCCCTCTTGCACCTTTTTCTTTCTTTCTTTCTTTTTCTTCCAAACTTATTTCTCTTTTTCTTTGGCTTACCCTGCACGAATCTCAATTAATGAAGCATACCCTTCACAGAGAAAGGAAAACCCTAAATGGAGCTTGACAGGGTGGATGCGACCCCTCTCCCCACTCCCCCCTAGTGACGCCACAGCGAAGTTCAAGTGTCTTCAGAAAAAGAAACATCCACTCACTTAGACAGAAGGTCTGATCCTTTCTGCGCAATCGGACCCTGGAAAGCAGCCTCCCCCAGAGGGCTTAAGAGCCCTGGCACTTGCTAAGTGACCTCCAGGCGAGACCCGAGAGAAGTAAGGGGTGTGAAGGCGGAGCCACTGGGCTGGCGACACCCTCCAGAAGGTCCTCCCTTCTCCCGCCTTCCTATCACCTTAGGGAGTTGGCAGGGAGAGGGGGCTCACCCTCTCAATGAAAGGCAGATGTCCCTTTAAGGTTTGTTTTGCAGCTCGTGGACTTTAGCCTAAACAGGGGCCCGCGAAGCTTGCTTTATTTGTCCATGTCTCCAGCAGACCCTGGGAGGCTGCCAGTGGGATTTCAGAGACCAGGAGCGCAAAGCGGGGGCTATGTGGCAATCCTTCTGGGATATGAAACGCGTGGAGAGAACTTAAAGGCATTTGTCTAAAACACAGGAAATCACTCTGCAGCTTTGGGGGGCCGCGGCTAACAAGGGCCAGAGACTGCCTCCCGGAGCGGCCGGCGGAGTGACCAGAGAGCACTAGGCTACCGCGCCCTGCCAGCTCCAGCCCTCGGATCCAGCGCGTCCGCAGGCGCTGCGCCTTCTCCGACCATGGCTCCACCAAGCCGCGCCAGGCCAGGGGTCGCTGTCGCCTACTGCTGGGTCTTCACGGGTGAGAGACCCCGCTTTTCTCTGAGCATCCTCTGCGCGCGGTTGGGGGTTTCAGTGGGGAGAGAGGAAGGTGCGCGATGTTGTGGCCCAGAGTGCAGTGGGGCGCAGATCCGCTTTCTCGCGCTCCAGGTAGAAGGGGCAGGTTGGAGTAAAGGTAAAAGGCTCTGTGCTTTGATTTTGGTAGGAATTAGTTTTGATGTGTTTCAACCCCCTCCACCATTGCAACGGCACAAGAGAGTTCAGCTGAAAACTTTATAAGGTTGAATCTACTTTTCCAATTAAAGTTGTTTTGACAAAAAGCAGTGAATTTTAGGACTTGGTGAATGCCTCCTCCCCTCCACTCCATCCCTTCTTCGGAGGGAATTAACTCAAGGGCGCCTGATTTATAGGCTGAGTTCTTACCCTCAGTTTGTTCTAGAGTTGGTTTTTTCTTACTGTCAAGTACTGACGATCTTTGTGTTCCAGACTACGCAAGAGTACCAAGCTCACACTGTCCCTTCCCGAAATAATATTCCTCTATGAGCACCCAGGAGAAAGTATTTTTGAAATTGAGGAATAGCGAGTATTTACTCTAAATACCTTTTAAAATACAAAATGTGATCGTGTCAATTTCGCTTAGTTCGGTATTTTTAAAGAAAGGACATAAAAATATTAGATTAGATTAGAGATTCAAAGTTATATCCGCTTTAGAAAAAGGCTGAATCATAGCATTTTTTTTAAGGTTTTCCAAATTATTAACCCAAGGTCAGAATTTTTTTTTTTTTTTTTACCAGTTAAGGGGGAGGAAGTTGCAATGGAGAAGGAAAGAAGGCAAATGAGTGAATCTGTGTGAAAACAAATCATCTGGTTAATGGTTCAATTAATGACTGACTTCAGTATGTCGACAATATTCATTTGTTCAGTGTTTCTACTGCTGTTATACTTGTTAGAACTCATTAATTTAATATTTTACCATAAAAATGATATGATCCAGCCAGTTTAACTTGGGTTAGATAGATGACCAAACATTGTTATGCACTGTTCTGCACACTGTTAAGCACTATTATGAAGATCATTTAGAATGCATTATGAGCAGCAAAATTTTTTCACTGTAAGGTGGCATAAAAATAATTAATAATGAGCTTCTGGCTTTTCTTCTAAACGTTTTCACTACTCAGGAAATGTCCAATAATCCAAACAGTGGTCAGTTCTGAACAGCTTTATAGCCAATGAATGATTTAACTTATCAGCTACTGTTATTACCCTTTACACATATTTGAACTCTAAGTTTTTTGAAGGTTGTTTGCATACTTTTGTCGTTGTTGCTTGTTGCAGTGAAAAATCTGTATAGATTGCTAATATTTAATTGTAACTTTTTCATTCTACCAAATCAACAGACACTAATACTGAAAAGGTTAAAAAAAAAAACACATATCCTTTGTAAAAATAAGAATGAAACTTTAAAAAAGAGGTTGGTAAGTTATATTTTCATATGTGTGTATTTTTTTAGTCACAAGTTGCATACTGTGGGTTTTTGACAACTGTTGGGGTAGAAATACACCTTGTGTATAGGTATGTATCTACTTATGCTGTGCAATTATATTGAAATTTAAAATTTTAAATGTTACTGTCTCAGAATCAAGATTCTGTTAGTTTCCTTGGAAATTCTTTATTTCATAGAGTCCACACCTTCCTATGGTCTCATCACCATATCCACCCATGCTCACCACTGTAGAGTTCATTTTTCCATGTCTATTTTGAACCCAACCACTTGTTCATTCTCTAGTACACAATTTTCACTACATCTTTATCTTCAGTCAAAAATCGTTGATGGCTCTTTGCTATCTTTCAGATTAAATACAAAATTCTTCACTGACCATTCAGGGTTTGTACTGTTACCCTTTACTTCTTCACTCTACCACAGCAGTTTACTACTGCTGTTGTAACAAACTGCCACAAATGTATTTGTCTGAAATAAGATAAATTTCCAATTGTACAGATCTGTTGGTCAAAAGTCTGACGAGACTAAAATTAAGGTGTCAGCAGGTGTTTTCTGGAGGCTTTGGGAATAAGCCATTTCTTAGCCTTTTGCAGCTCCAAGAGGCCACCTGCATTTCTTGGTTTGTGGCTCCATCATGCAAATCTTCAAATCTTTTTTTATAATCCAACTTCATCATCACATCTATTAGTCTGACTAGTCTCTTTCTAAGGATCCTTCTAATTACATTGAGTCTACCACCTGGATAATCCAGGATGTTTTCTGCATCTCAAGATCTTCAATTTAATCACATCTGACAAGTGTCTTTACCATAAAAGGTAACATAATCGCAAATTAGGACATAGACATATTATTCTGCTTTCGAAAGCCCCAAAATATAAACTTCCCATGATAGCCAGTCACATTTCCTTTCCCGTAATCCTCACACTCACTTTGCTACTGTGGGTGTGATCTTGTTTCATGCGTCCAGAAAAGTGTTCTGCCCTTCCTTTTCACTACCCCCTGCTTGTTAAACAAACACTCTCCAGCTTTCAAAACTGGCTTGACATCATAACAACAAACTATCAACATCCCAGTAAACTTCCCATTAGATTTAGAACTGTATTGTATCTGTTTTTAAAAACAATTCATCAAGGAAGATACCCTTTGTTATGCCCAAATGAAGTTCTTGTTATTTTATGTATATTAGAATCTCATCAGAAAACAATAATGGCACATAAAAAGAATTTAACTGAAGAAAGTTAAATAAAGAGACTTAGTGCAGAGGCATTTAAAGGAGTGACCAAATATATTGAAGTGAGTGCATATTGAGAATTAGCAGTGGAAAGAAAAGTCATTCCCATACCTAGTCTTGGCTGTGAACACTGGCTCTGGGAGGGAGGCCATGGGAAGGAGCTCTGGTCATAGGAAGAGGATTGTAGCCAGCTCCAAATTGACGTATTTCTAGCTGGATGAGAGTAGGGGAAATAAATACCTTTCCTTTTCCTCTCACCCTGTAATGTCTTGCTGAGCCCTCCCACTGGCCATATTCAAAAAGAATTCAATCTCCCAGAGCACAAAGGTCAAGACAAACAATAATGAAGAAAAACTAGCATAACTTAATGCTGACAATCAGATATATTTTGAGAATGTATTATGTGTAAGAACCCAAGTTAAGAACTGGGCATGTATTATTTCCTTAACTCTCAAAAAAGGGAAAATTTTGGAATGATTATTGATTTTTTTGAGATGAAGAAGCCAAAATGCTAAGAGGTTAAATTAATTTGTCCAAAGTCACACAACTCAACTCAGAACTCTGGCCTCAAACTTCATGCTTTGAAATAATATGCCATGTAGGCTTGTGATAAGTCCACTTTCATCTTGCTCAATCCTGTAAATGTGAAATCCAAGCATAAGTGTCCAGAAGTTGTTTTTTTTTTTTTGTCCAGAAGATTTTGATAAAGATCTAATTAATATGCAACTAGGCCTGTTATTTTTCATTTCTTTTAGCTAAATAGTGAAATTAGATGATGCCTATATTAATTATAACTCAAATATGACTATTATTGTTGGTTATTAAGAATATAAATACTTAACTACCCCCCACCATTGAATTATGTCGCCCCCTCTTTAGAAATATTTTGATTTGCCTAAAATCAAATCTTCTTTTGGTACTTTTTTCTCAAACTTTTCCTATTCAAAATGAAGTCCCGTGAAATGATGACTGGATGTAGGAATTCAGTCATGTATCCGTAGCATGGGAATGGTCTCCAGTAGTACACAGTGGGTTGTCAGGACTTATTGAAGATGGTGACATTCTTCAGTCAATATGATGTCTGTACAGGTAACAGTAAATTCATTGAGGAGTTTTTCTGTTTGTTTAAGTATGTAAGCAATGAGAATAGCAACACATCATACATGCTAAAGAGTTTGCCAGTTTTTTCCCCTGCTGCCATGATGTTATTCTGATGCATGGACTACTGCATGGACATTTAACTGTCATTTTACTTCTTTAAATGGGTGCTATTGTGTGTGTTCCTTCACCTCCAACCTAGCAAACTGCCCATTAGATTTAGAACTTGTTGAATTTTCATATACCCTTTGATAGATTTCATAAAGTAGCTAATGTTTAAAATATGTTCACAAAATTAGGATCAAAATATTTTTAGAGATATTTATTTATGCATACAGAACTGGGGTACGGTCTGAGGTACAGGGGTGGTGAGAGGATTCATCATTGATTGAGTGGGG
>NW_004567108.1:50840736-50843177 GCF_000260355.1 Condylura cristata | reverse complement strand
TCTCCAAGAAAGTATAATTAAGTGTCAAGAAATGTAGATGAGATGAATATATTCCTCTCCTCAAGATTAGTGAGCTTCTATAAATTCCTTTGTTGTGGTCACTCCTCTAAAGTTTCCAGAGCTTTACATAAATAGCTATTTACATTGATACTGAGCCTGAAGTCCACAGAAACACACCATAGTAGTCTGAGTTCAGTCTAATTGTGTATAACCTAGCACCTTTGTTTCTATAGTACAATATACCCCCTGATATTATAATTGAATATCTAATTGTTTTCCCATCTTGCCATATATTCTGTGAGGGCAGGAGTTTTGTGTATTTATTATACTTACCATTTAAAAATAATAGACACTTGAAAATTTATAATAGAATCTGATTCAATGGCAGGAGTTTTATTAGACTTCCCATTTAAAAATAAAAATTTAGAATAGAATATGAATCAAACAGAACAGACTATACACAAATTAATAACATCTTAAGGGATCAGATTCTTACTAAATTATATTCCCAGCTGGACTATTTACCTTTGCCCATATTTATATCAAATTCAATGGAAGACAGTATCAATTGAATGATGCATTATTTCATGCACTGAAAAAGAAATGAGCTGCCAGTCCAATTATGATTACTAGATTGTTAGAAGTCTCCTACTTTCAGAAATGTTGAAATATGGAAAAATGTGCATCTAAAAAATATAATCAATAGTATATAGTATATCTACATGTCCTTCTTCTGTTATGCTTCTTTGTATTTTCAATATCTGCATGGAAAGATTTCAAAGACACTCTTCTTGATACAAAGATAAGAATGTTGTTCTTCTTAGTTCTCTTCCAGAGCCAAGTTTATTTCTGATTCAGGGAATAATTGCTTGTCTGGCACAAGTAGCCTCACCATATCTACAGAGCAGAGCTTCTTCTGAATACTCTACTTTTATTTTTTATAGATTTTTTTGTTTGTTTTTTACATTATTCTCATTTTTATACAATGTATGCTTTATCATCTCATGTATGGTCCCCAAAAAATTCCCACTAATAATTCATCTATGTACCATCACCGTACACTTGTGCACTTCCCACACCTGTTTGATCCAATTTCCTTCTCCCTTTCCCCACAAGAGTATCTCTGGTTTATAGTTGCCTATTGGTTTTAGTATTTACTTTGTTGTAATTACCTCCTCCCCCCACCTCAATCCCTTATGTGGGTTCCCTACATTCTTCCTATAAGAGAAGCAACAGTATATATATTTTTTTTTTCTGGCTAATTTCACTGAGCATGATCCCTTCCAGCTCCATCCACGTTGCTGTGAAGGACATGAGTTTATCTTTTTAATTGCTGAGTAATACTCCAAGGTGTATATATACCACATCTTCTTGATCCAATCATCTATTTTTGGGCATTGGGATTGCTTCCATAGTTTATATATTGTGAATAGTGCTGCAGTAAACAAAGGAGTGTACGTGCTCTTTTAATGTTTTTGAGTCTTTCTGATAAATACCCATATGGATCATGTGGGTAGTACATATAATCATATGGGAAGTACATTAGTAACAATTTGAGGAAACTCCACACAGCTTTCCATAGTGGATAGACCAATTTGCATTGCTACCAGCAATGCAGAAGGGTACTTTTTCTCTACATCTTCCCTATCTTTAGTTGTTGTGCCAAGAATGGCACTGATGTAAGATGGTATCTCATTGTGGTTTTTATTTGCATTTCCCTGAACATTTTTTCATATGCCTGTTGGCCATTTGCATTTCCTTTTTAGAGAAGTGTCTTTTTAGCTTTTCTTCCAATTTTTGACTGGATTGTTTGTTGAACTTTGTTAGCTCTCTAGATCTTTGTGAACAATCTATTATTATTAGTATTGTATGCAAAAGTTTTCTCCCAATCAGTGGGGTGTCTCTTTGTTTTCGCTAATGTCTCTTTTGCTGTATAGCTCTTTAATTTGATGTAATCCAACTGTTTATCTTTTTTGTCACTATCTGTGCTTTGGGTGATTTGTCATTAAAGATGTTATGATATGTATGTCATGTAATATTTGCCTATATTTTCTTCTATATATTTTAGGTTTCAGGTTTTGTATCTAGTCCTTTGATCCATTTTGAGTTGGTTTTCATGCTTTGTGTGAGGTAGTAATCTAGCTTTATCCTTTTGTAGGTAGCAACCCTATTTCCCCGCACCATTTATTGAACAAACGTTCTTTGTTCTATTGCATATTCTTTGCTCCTTTGTCACAGATGAGTTGTTCAAAATCTGTGTTTATTGTGGGTTTTCTATTCAATTCCATTGGTCTGTGTGTCTGTTTGTATTCCAGTTTTGATTATTAATGCTTAATATGATAACCTGAGGTTTGGGACTGTGATGCCTCTATTTTCCTTCTTTTTAGTCAGGAGGTCAGGAGAGCTTTGGCTATTTGGGTTTTTTTGTTGTCTTTTTTTTT
>NW_004567108.1:50825274-50838148 GCF_000260355.1 Condylura cristata | reverse complement strand
AAAATTAAAAAAAAGAAAATATATGAAAACCATAACTTGAAAACTTTTGGAGATTAACAACACAGATTTTTTTTTTTTCCTGGAGAAAGCAATAAAAGTAAAATGCTATAGAATAAACAGATACAAAGTTACTGATACAGAGATTTCTGTTTTTTAAAAGCCAATATGTGAGTAAAAATTGGAATTTAAAACAACAAAGCTAAATCATGCTTTCTTTAATGATTGTGCTAATTTGAAAACACTATTTATTGGTGTATACCGTGGAACTGCCATAAATACACTAAAAGGGTTTTAAAATAAGAGGAATTGCTTTTTAAAATACCATTATTAGATTGAACGAACTATAGTTTAAATAGTATCAGTGTCTTAAGAGCTGTCTGTGATATTATTATAAGTGCCACACTTTACATCTAATCTACTTAGCTTACCATAATTATGCAAGTGACTTTTCAAGAAATAGTGGATGGATCCATCCAGAATTAAATAAGCAAGAAAAAAATAGGTATTTCAATGAATATAATGCATGGTTTCAATAATATGTAAACAGGTCCTGACAGATAAATAGAATCTGTACAAGTAGGCACCAGAGGAAATTAAAATTAAGTAGCCAACAGCATCAGCTAAGGCAAAGCAGAAAGTTTCCAGGATGTATGAGGAACAAACACTAGTTCCATAATGGAATACAGGTTGGCAAGGTGGGAAAAGTGGGGGAATAAAACTTGTAAGGCCAGACCATGCAGGTCTTAAAAATCAGTAATTTGGATTTTAATTAATAGAGAGTAGGAATTCCAATTCAAAATCAAAGATAATGATGGCTCTAGAAATACCAGGTTGCAGCAGAAAATCTGAAAGAAAACATGCTCTTTTAGCAATTAAATGCAAGTTATTTTTAAAAAGTTCTGCTATAGGCCCTCCCTGGTGGCGCAGCGGGTTAAAGGGCAGCACTAAGAAGCTAAAGCCACTTCCGCATGAGTTCGATCCCCGCCTGCCCCGGAGGAGATCCACATGGCGTGGCAGACCTCTCCTGACCCGCCCACTGCTCCCTCAGCAGTGTACTTCGTCCATCTGCCTATTCTGCTGCCCGCTCTGTCTCTGGTGAATCCTCTCACCCTCCGCATCTCTGGCCTGTACCCCAGTTCTGTATCAATAAATAAATCTTTAAAAAAAAAAAAGTTCTGCTATAGATGTTTCAAATCAAATAGTGATTCTATGAAAATTTTGCAGTATGTTCAATCACTTGAGTACACTCCTATTTAAAGAGACAGCCCAAAACCGTTTTCTTGCCTCATTGTGAAATACACATACACACGTTTTACCTGTGTGGGTTTACCACAGGTTTTAAATGTAGAATATAATATATGTATATTTTTTGAAGTAGAATAGTAGATCTTTCTCGAGCAGATTGAACTAGACTGGGCAAATTGGTAACTATATTTAAAAAAGAGAAATATAAAATATGCTTTAAATATAAGTGCCCAAAAAGGACTTGGGCTTAGCAAGTTCTTTAAGTTGGTTCCTAAGCTGTTGGATTGTAATGATAATGGTGACAGTAGAGGGGAAATGACAAAGGATAAAAGAATGTAATTTATGAGTGTGGAGATGATTTCAAGCATCCATAATAAAGTATAGTGTTAGTAGAAAGAGAACAGGGTGAGGTGTTAAGGTGGCCTGAAGCGGAAGATTGGTTGTATGATCATGAATATATTTCTTCTCTGTAATTCTCTTTCTTTGCCTATAAAATAAGGATAATAAATATTTGCCTTTGAAGTAAGGATTAGAAAAAGCATAAGAAAGTACCTGGTGAATATTCAGTAAATGATAGATGCTGTTCTTTTACTGATAAAATTAATGTAGTATGCACACATGCTAATTTTCGGTGCTGTGCAGCTGACACTTGTATGTTATAATGAAGTGCTACTTCATTTAAAAAAATTGAATTTTAGATTATAAAAAATAATACCTCATCAATAAAACCTAACATTTTCCTCCCCTATGACTTTTTATTTCTTGGCATACTTTGGAGGAGAAATACAATTCCACAGCTCAACTCTGCTGCTCAGCTTTGGTAGTGAAGCCCAGCCCCCCAACCTTAACATTTCCCAGGCTACTGAGCTGCGGAGAGATGAGGCTGCCAATTTTGGGTTCTGGGTTAATTAGATCCTTTAGACACGGTAACCAAAGCAGAAAACAGCTCGGCAGCTTTTGCTCAGAGCCCAGAACGTCCATAACCAGTTGTTCTTAGGAATGCCTTCTGGACATCCCAACTCCACTGGACATGGAATATCTGAGTGCGGATAAGGCAGGCGCAAATGCGATCATAATTTGATTCTAAGGCCTAAACCTGCATTTTTGAGTGTTCCTTTTATTTTTAGGTAAGTTTTGAAATTGGATCGGAGAAGAGAGTGTAAACTAGCAACTGTACGTGGCTGAAAAAAAAATGTGTATACATACACACACACATACACACACACATTTACAACCGCATACTTCCCATATTCCTCACCAACAGGGATGGAAAAGTCAACTTAGGAAGTCCAAGTTCAGCGTTAAAGTAAAAGATGCGCCACCAAAGACTGGGAACTCCCTTACTCGTCGGAAGCGCTTCCTCGCTTAGTGCGGCTGCGCGGCCACTGCCCCCTTTTGGAACGTAAAACATGCGCCGGGAGTCGGGACGCGGGCTGCGCCTGCGCCTTCGTTGCATCAGCCGCCAGGTCCCTGCTGGCTGCTGGAACCACAGGGAGTAAAGCGTTCGCCGCCGTGTTTCTTACCTTTGTTCGGCCCGCGGCTACCGGAGATTGAGAAGAGAAGGGCTAAAGTAAGTGTTCCCCGGGGGCTGTTGCGTCGGAATTAAGAGTGTTCCCTTTCTACCAGACAAGTGCTTATTGGAACCGGACCCCGCCCCCTTCCCGGCCTAGACCACCCCCCCACTCCCCCTCCGTACACTTCCCCTTTGGGGACTCTTGGGTTCTTCCAACTTGGTTCTGAGCCCTGCCAAGGTCATGAAGCTTGTGAGGAAAGACATTGAGAAAGACAGTGCCGGCCAGGTGACCCTGGTGCCCGAGGAACCTGAGGACATGTGGCACACCTACAATCTAGTGCAGGTGGGCGACAGCTTGCGCGCTTCCACCATCCGAAAGGTACAGACCGAGTCTTCCACAGGCAGCGTGGGAAGCAACCGGGTCCGCACGACCCTCACTCTTTGTGTGGAGGCCATTGACTTCGATTCTCAAGCCTGCCAGCTGCGGGTCAAAGGGACTAACATCCAAGAGAATGAGTATGTCAAGATGGGGGCTTACCACACCATCGAGCTGGAACCCAACCGCCAATTCACCTTGGCCAAGAAACAGTGGGACAGTGTGGTTCTGGAGCGCATCGAGCAGGCCTGTGACCCAGCCTGGAGTGCTGATGTGGCAGCTGTGGTCATGCAGGAAGGCCTTGCCCATATCTGCTTAGTCACTCCCAGCATGACCCTTACTCGGGCCAAGGTGGAAGTGAACATCCCTAGGAAGCGTAAAGGCAACTGTTCCCAGCATGACCGGGCCTTAGAGCGGTTCTATGAACAAGTGGTCCAGGCCATCCAACGCCACATACACTTCGATGTTGTGAAGTGCATCTTGGTGGCCAGCCCAGGATTTGTGAGAGAGCAGTTCTGCGACTACATGTTTCAACAAGCAGTGAAAACCGACAACAAAGTGCTTCTGGAAAACCGGTCCAAATTTCTGCAGGTAAAAGCCTTACCCAGGGATAATTGAAATTGGGGAGAGGGATTGGTGTAAATTGCTCTTAAAGCTTTAAAACTGGGAAAGAAAGAAAAGGAGAGAGGAAGTCATTTGTATTTGATTGGTACTGTGAGACAAAAAGAGAACTAAAATAGCTGGCAAATTTTTATAATAATTTTGCTGAAGTCTATAAACATATAAAGCCTTATTATAGTGCTTAATGACTTTAGGTCATTTGTGGACTGAGTAATATTTGCTGTAAGAGGTTTTTTTGTCTAACTTTTGTAATTGTGATTCTAGGTACATGCCTCCTCTGGACACAAGTACTCCCTGAAAGAGGCCCTTTGTGATCCTACTGTAGCTAGTCGCCTTTCAGACACTAAAGCTGCTGGAGAAGTGAAAGCCTTGGATGACTTTTATAAAATGCTACAACATGAACCTGACCGAGCATTTTATGGACTCAAGCAGGTGGAGAAGGCCAACGAAGCTTTGGCAATTGACACATTGCTCATCAGTGATGAGCTCTTCAGGCATCAGGATGTAGCCACACGGAGCCGATATGTGCGCTTGGTGGACAGTGTGAAAGAGAATGCAGGCACTGTTAGGATATTCTCCAGTCTTCATGTGTCTGGGGAACAGCTCAGCCAATTGACTGGAGTAGCTGCCATACTGCGCTTCCCTGTCCCTGACCTCTCTGACCAAGAGGATGATTCCAGTTCTGAAGAAGATTAATGATTGGAACTTAAAATTGAGTCCTCCTTGTATCTCATTACTCCTTCATTGTTTCAATAAAATTTCTCAGCTTCCTTGTGACAGAAAGCTGTTGGAGTGGCACTTTGTGATTCTTAACAGGGATGTCTCATTTATTTGGTCACATTAGGTATTTGGTGGTGGTCAGGACATGTATTCAGTTGGCAGGATATGTGTTTGAGAACAAAACAATAAAGGGAAACAGTTTATACATGTTTTACCATCTCTTTTAATTGAAATGTTTTTATAAGGAATTTGGGAGTTACAGTACTCTGCAACAAAAGTTTTGTGTATTTAATACAGTGTCTATATATTAGGAATAGAACATGAAGTCCTGTATTTAATGCTTTGAAAGTTTTCCTTAGAAAAACTTTTTTTTTTTTTTAAAGATTTATTTATTTGTGCATACAGAACTGGGGTACAGGCCAGAGGCTCAGGGGCAGTGAGAGGCTTCACCAGAGATAGAGTGGGGAGCAGAACAGGCAGATCTACGAAGTACACTGCTGAGGGGAGCAGCGGGCTGGTCAGGAGAGGTCTGGCTCGCCATGTGGTCTCCTCCGGGGCAGGCGGCAGGCGGGAATCGAACTCATGCGGAAGTGGCTTCAGATTCTCAGTACTGTGCTTTAACCCGCTGCGCCACCAGGGAGGGCCAGAAAAACTTTTTAATAGCTCATTTATCCTCAGTTTACATTGTTTATTTTCTTGGTGCATGGTGTTCTTGCACTGTGTAATGATCCCTTTCCTCTCCACTTTTACATTCCATGTTTTAAAAATGTTTATGATAGCCAAATAGTAGAAATTTTTTTCTTGAAGATTAAAATAAATATTTGTCTTAAGAGATTGTTAAACCAACCTTGGTAAAAATATATTCTTGGTGGATTTTAAGTGTTCAATGTGCATTTCCAACACTTACGGATAGAGCCTTGGAAATTAATTGCAAACCTCTACTTTACAAAATAATCATGAAAGACTATAAAGAATATAGTTTATAACTAGGATCAGTGTGCCCACTTCAAGTATACTTTTGATCTTTCTATGTGAGCCTTCTGATAAAAGTGCCATGATGGGATTTATGAGCTCCTTAATCTGAAATTTTTTATCAGTAATTAAGAGTAGACATTTTTGTATACCTTAAAATCATATATTTATATTTTCATCTATCTCTTAATCTAAAAATAGTTCAGATTGTTATAATTCATAAATAATCTAGTCTAAAAATAGTTGAGACTGTCATACAATTCCAAAGCATGCTATATAAATTTGGTATATAAATGTTAGAAGTGATACCACTAAGATTCTTAACATTAATATCTTATTCATAGCACGCAGTATTGATTACTAATACATTGTGTTATTTCTAGCTCTATTAACTGCTATAACAATACCAGGGAAAATAAAATCAATAGAAAAATTTAACCAATATGTCAGGCACAAATTTAGCTCTCTTTTAGCCTGACCTGAAACTCAATACCCAGGCTAAATAATCACTCCTAGAAATGTTTTGTTGTTTTCCTCCCCAATGCTCCTCAAATGATCTAATAAGCATCGAGGCTGAAAACCAGTGATTCAAGATTGGCAATGCAGGTCTAGTTCATCGACCAGCAGCATCCCTGAAAAACTAGCATCCAGAGCTCTACCCTAAATCTACATGTAGGGGTCTGAAATGTAATGACCTCTCCATATGATAGGTAACAGGTAAACATAGGCATATCTTGTATAATCTGTGCTAGTAAATATCTTGACAGGAGTCACGCATCATAGGAAAAATTTATCAGTGTTAAAATCTATTAAGAAAATTAACTGGCTATTACTCAATTTACTATGAAACTTTAAATGAAAGCCTGTTCTTATGTCTATAAAGTATTTAAAAAATCATTTAAGATACCTTATTTTTAAAAAGATCTATTTTTTACCATTATTTAGAGTGTAAATCATAGATGTGTGGGTGGAAATAATTGAAATACTGATAAAGCACTTAAGGTTAGTACAATTTAAAAAATAAAAATGAAACATAAATCTTTTGAAATCATATATAGCAGTCTAATTCCATCTGCAGTAAATAAGTTATGGCTGTGTGGTAACACTATCAATAAGTACTATACTATAAGAACACAGTAGTGTTCTATAAATTTCTGTTTATCAGCAGGTACTAGGAAACAAAGGTTTACTGTCCTTACGAGGCCCAGTAAATGAGATATTTGCAAATTACTTTGTTTTAGCTAGGATACAAAATCAAATGCATTTTGCTATTCCTAGTGCCTAATTAATTTGTAAATATTTGCTAATTTTGTGTATGTTTTATTGGTTCTAGATTTCATTTTTATTGCCTTCTTACTTACAATGTGACCCTCCCAGATTCCATTAGAGTAGTTTTCTGATACTACATTAGTGTAGTATCTCAAGTTTCTGTCACTAATTTTACTTTTGACTTTAACCTCTATGATCAGTTCTTTCAATTTCATATTATGTTACATAGGTGACTCGATTTCTATGGCTTATATTCAAGAACTGAAATTCTTTATTGCTAATGTATATTTTAGCAGATGAAACTGAGTATATGTAAAATTACCCACAAAGCAGAGTAGTAGAAGCAAGCTGTTAGTGGAAACAGCTTAATAGAAAGGTGTGTTTTTAAATCAAATGGCTTTCCAAGTAAATAAGTCTATGTTCTGTATCATGTTGAATGGGGCATCCATATTTACATGACATGAGTTATTAAAAGTAATACTTTAATTTTATCCATTTTTAATGTCTGTTTTGAACCAAACACTGAACTACATTTAAGAAAAATGAACATTAAGCCTTTTTATTAAATCTTTTTATTAATTTGTCAGTTGTTGACAGCCTATATATGTAAACATATATGTTACATATTTATTCCCCATAGGTCCACATGCTTTGGTTATTCTCCGCCAAACCTCCAATGCCAATGTCCTAATCTTTTCCTTTCCCTGTCTGCTATATTCCAAACCCTTTCTTCTGGTAACCAGGATACTTTTTACAAAGTCTAAAAAAATTGCTTTTGCTATCTTTTGCCAATATGTGCTTTTTAGTTATTTCTATCCCAGACATAAGTGAAATCATGCAATATCTGTCTTTTAGACACCTTGAGGTCCATTTTTTTTCACAAAAAATGGACCTCAAGGATGAGGCACTATCTCATCCTTCTTACTATGTGAATAATATTCCACTGAACATGTATTCCAGTTTCTTTGATCCCGTTCTGTTATTTGACACTTAGGGTTGGATCCATAACTTGGCAATTGTGAGAAGTGCTGCTAGGAACGTAGGAGTATAAAAGTCTTTCATGTTAGTGTGTTTGTATTCTCTGGGTAAATTCATTACAGAAGTATTGCAGGTCATATGGAATTTCCATTTTTGTTTTTTTTTAAGGTGTCTCCATACCATTTTCCGTAGAGACTGAACTAGACTGTACTAGCTTCAACAGTGGATTAGAGTTCCTATTCCCCATATCCTCATCAATATTAGTTGTTTCCTTTTTTTTTTTTTTTTTTTTTGTTACAGGACATTCTCACAGGGGCCAGGTGAAATATTGTGGTTGTGATTTGCATTTCCCTTGTAGTAATGAAGTCACTGTTAACAAAAGTAACTTGTAAAAAGACAGTTTAAAGGGGCCACTTGGTGAAGAACTTTTTATACCTGTAGCCAGTAAAATGCTAAGAAGAAACTTAGAGAGGTTATACAGAAGAGCAGGGAGGACAAAACTAGTATGCTAGTCATGTTAAACCCTCTACTATGAAGTGTGCATTTTACCATAATAAGTAGCTACTAAAAAGTTAAAAAGAAAGATTTCATAATTTTGTATTTCATAATTACTGTTTGCATCATTAAGGATGGATTGGAAGAGGCTACATGCAAATTGTTGCTGAGAATTAGGAAAATAGAGCCTGGGATAAATCAGATTGTGTGTGTGTGTGTGTGTGCGTGCTGCAAGAAATGACAGCATAATTTAGAAAGGAATTTGGGAAGAGAAGTTGAACTTTGAAGAAAAAATAGTTCAGTTTTGAATGTAGGACCTTTTGATGCTGATTTTATTTGTTTTTCATATTATATATCTAGAATGTAAGTTTCATGGAGGGAGAAATTACTGACAGGTTTGTTTTTATATCTCAATGCTAAGAACAACTCCTAGGAAACCCCTAAGATAATAAAAGGATGGAGTCTCTGGAGTCTCTGGTGGCACAAAGGTTACCAAGTACAGCCACTGCAGCACAGGTTTGATCCTCAGACTGGGGGGTGACCTACATGGCACAGCAGATCTCTTTCGCCTCACCCACTGCTCTCCTCAGCATTGTATTTCAGTAGATCTGCCTGTCCTGCTCCCCATTTTGTCTCTGGTGAATCCTCTCAGCCCCTCCCCACTCCATGCAGCTCTGGCATATACCCCAGTTCCTGTATTTATATATAAATAAGTCTTTGAAGAAAAATATAAGGATGGCCATGACATTCCTTAGTCCTTTGTAGTAAGTCAAATATGTGTCTAAAAGAAGAAAAATTTTTAGATAATACTAAGTTTTATATAATCATACACATTTCATAAGTTTGTTTTTTTTAAAGATTTATTTATTTGTACATACAGAACTGGGGAACAGGCCAGAAGCTCAAGGGCGGTGAGAGGCTTCACCAGAGACAGAGCGGGGAGCAGAACAGGCAGATCGAGGAAGTACACTGCTGAGGGGAGCAGCGGGTGGGTCAGGAGAGGTCTGCCACACCATGTGGTCACCTCCGGGGCAGGCAGGAATCGAACTCATGTGGAAGTGGCTTAAGATTCTCAGTGCTGTGCTTTAACCCGCTGCACCACCAGAGAGGGCCTATAAGTTTTTTTTTTTTTTAACTTACCACTGTTATTTTTTGTCTGTCAGGATGGTAATGAAATCCTTTGGTATTCTCATGCATATTCTATCTAGAATCTTCTATCTAGAATATGCATGAAAATTAGAAAGTGTACAGACATTGTTGCAAGTCTGTATGTATTCAAGCAAGACCCTCAACCTTTTTTCACTATTATTCATACCTACTTTTAGCAAAGTTGGTTTGTTGTGTGTGTGTGTGTTTTTAGACACACTACTATATCAATTTGGATGTTATTTCAACAAATATTCTTTTACTAAGCACCTTAAGTGGCAGGAATATTTGGGTATATAAAAATGGATTAAGAGAACTTTCCCTACTTTCCCTCAGTGTGAAAGACTGCAAATGGACAAGTTGAGAGGTGACAGCTTTGAAAAGTAAAAACTGACAACTGAGGTGGATCTCAAAAACTCATCAAAAAAGAAGAGGCTGGGGTCTGAGTATATGCCTATGTTACAGTAGAAGTGGGGTTCATATGGGAAACCATTGAATTACACCCTGTGAATTTTGCTAAAGGAGTCAACAAAATGTAACACGTACAAAGTGGCTTTCATCAAAATTGTTAAAAGATAGTGGTTCTTAAATTTTTTTTTTTTAAAGATTTATTTATTTGTGCATACAGAACTGGGGTACAGGCCAGAGGCTCAGGGGCGGTGAGAAGCTTCACCAGAGACAGAGTGGGGAGCAGAACAGGCAGATCTACGAAGTACACTGCTGAGGGAAGCAGCGGGCGGGTCAGGAGAGGTCTGGCACGCCATGTGGTCACCAGGCGGCAGGCGGGAATCGAACTCATGCGGAAGTGGCTTCAGATTCTCAGTGCTGTGCTTTAACCCGCTGCGCCACCAGGGAGGGCCGGTTCTTAAATTTTTAGCTGTCACATCTAGCATGGTAATAACAAACAGCCTTAGTTTTAATATAGCATAATAATACCAGTAAGGAAGTTATAATTGTTGAAAAATGATCTTTTATTAAGGAAAAAAATCCTAGTAGACTTTAGCTATAAAATTTATTCAGAGGTGGGAGGTCTTGTGACTTCAAGTCTAAGTTCCAGAAGTTTTATGTCTGGAATTTTTCATCAAGTCCTAGTGTAAACATTGCTAGAACTTTTTGTCTGACACTGTTGTGAAAAATTGCTCTGTGGATATAAAACATTTTAATCTAGTGTTACAGCTCACTTGATCCAATGACTATCGTTAGAGCTTTTCCCCTTCCTTTCCAAGTGTATTATTGGAAGTGGTAGAAGTCACTTGGTTTTCTTTTTTGTTGTTTTTGATGGGGTAGAGAAGAGAAAAATGGCAAATACATGTTTCAGAATCATTTAGAATCTTTTATGCTATAAGGAACCTCATTTATCATTTAACCTTTTCACTTTACAATTCAAATGCAACGAATCCCTGAGAGGGTTGTTAACTTGCTCAAAGTCAACACAGTTTTTTGTAGGGTATACAGTGCTGCTTGATGGTTCCATTCCCATTTCTGACCCATTTTCCTGTTGTGAATGCATGTTGGGAAAGAGTAGGGATTGGTGTTGCATTTAAAAATACTCTAAAACCACATTTATCAAGTAACTCTTGAGAGTTTCTCTCTCAACAACTTCACTGAGACACAAACTCGGCTGTGAGGTCCAGTGTCCATTCCTTGGAAAACTGTCTTCTGTTCAACAGAACGTCCTGCCTTGCTTCTGAGAACCATTTCATTCTTCTGACATTTATTAAATACCTTCTATTTAGCAGGCAATTTGCAAAGCCCCAGTAACACAAAGTGAATAGAGACTAACATAGCCCCTTCCTTCTAGGGATATCCAATCTAGGATAGATCAGGGTGCTTAGAGGGTTCTCTAAGAAAGTGCTGCCTGGATTTAAACTGATCAATTCTAAAAACTCACTTGGATTATCCATTATGTCTGAAAAGATAAGGCAATGGGAACTGAGAGAATTCATTCCTCTGTTAAAGCCTCTCAGATATACTTGGTAATGTATTTTCTTCTATGCAGTGGTCCCTGGAATCACCAAGCTCTCCAGATGTTAATATTTGCAGTAGAGTCAGCAAACAAGATGACTTGGAGAAAGGGGGCTACAATCGCTTCCTTCCTCAAAATGAAGTGAAAAAGACATGCGTGGTTCCATAGAATGGAGCCAGGGACCATGACTGAAAGGACTTTGACATCTTTTGGAATTCACCATATTTTCCATGTTTTTCTTATTTCTTGTTTGTTTTTGTTATCTCTTGTTTCTCTCTTACGACTAATAGCAAAACAATTAAACCAGAAGAGAGCTTTTTTTTTTTTTTTTTTTTTAAGGACAGCTAGGAAGGAGGTGGTGAAGAAACAGCATGGGACATTGTGTCCCACATAGCCATTCTTGGAAATGAGAATGTGAGCCTCAAGGGGGTGATGGGGCCACCTTAGAGAAAATAGAACTGCTGGACGTGCTATCAAGAAGGAGGTGATATAGGGAGTTAGCTTGGACCTGGGAAAGGTTCAGAGGCTTGATATTACAAAGATCTAGTATGTATTTCTCTTTATTCGTTATGTTCTCCTTTGTGTGAAATTCAGGAAAGCACCTTTAAGAAACAATTACAAATTTTTATGCACTGTGTTATACTAAATGGGTGGGTATGGTAGAAAGAAGAACATTTTCTGCAAAGGGAGAAAATGGGTGGGTATGGTAGAAAGAAGAACATTTTCTGCAAAGGGAGAAAATGGGTGGGTATGGTATAAAGAAGAACATTTTCTGCAAAGGGAGAAAAGAACACGGTCAATATATTTTATGAGCTCTGGAAATAGTCCTCTGACCTTTTGTGTCTCTAGGCATTCTCAGCCTGGGTGAACGGAAATGGAGAAATGTGGAATGTGGAGAAGTGGGAAGGACAGAGACAAATTAATTATCTCATTAAATGTAGTCATACATTTTTTAAGAAGATGAGTTATCACCATTGTAAATTTCTCACTATGGACCATCTAACTCTTGGCATTGAACTTGATAAAGCTTAGTAAGTGTTAGAATTTTTTTCTGCCTTTCTTGGGAATCATTTTCATCTCTGATTCCTATAATTTCCTTAGATCACAATAAAATGGAGTAGAAAATGGAATGAGTAGTCATGAAATATGGAGAAAGACACAGCTTTTTTTTAATATAAATAATAGTTTATTTTTACATCATTTTGTGCCTTTTTCCATCTCAGTTGTAATCCCCGTGGGCTTCCCATCACCAAGTCACCCGTGTGCCATCACCATAGTCCAGTGCACTTCTCCCTGCCCCCATTTTTCATTCCATTCCCCACCCCAGCCCCATAAAATGTCTCTGGTGTATTATTATTATTATTTTCTCGCCTGGTCCATTATACTCTTGCTGTGAGTGAAGCCATCCGGTATCGTTCCTTTTCTTTCTGGTTTATTTTACTAAGCATGATCTTTTCCAGCTCCATCCATGTTGCTTCAAAAGTGGTTTATTTCACTAAGCATGATCTTTTCCAGGTCCATCCATGTTGCCTAAAAAGTGGTTTATTTCACTAAGCATGATCTTTTCCAGGTC
>NW_004567108.1:50772254-50819754 GCF_000260355.1 Condylura cristata | reverse complement strand
GACAATCTTATCTGAACTAGAGAATCTTAGCTTTACCACCTCTGCCAGCACTGTGTTCCTTGACAAGTCATGTTACACACATGGTCCTCAAATTTAGATTTCTGAGTGCCAATCTGTAAGATGGGAACAATGATAAAACTTCTCGTAGAGTTTCAAGGAATAAATGCTATGATTATAAAAAATACCTGGAAATGAGTAAGAGCTCTATTTAGCTTAATTTTATTCCTTCTTCCTATTTCATCTTTTTGCCATATGTACCACCTGGCACCAGATCACATACTGGCATATGATCCAAAAGGAATGCCTCATAACTCTTCCTATCATAAATTCCTACCATCTGTCAAAGATGGTGTTAAAGCCAGAAAAACTGAACCCACTTTATCCAGAGTTACTATCATCAAGAGGTGGGATAGCTAGGTTACTCTCTGCCTTTATGATATTTTCATTTCTTTCTATTAGTATACATATGCATGTCCCACTTTATTACACAAAGAATGAAGATGAAAGTCTCACTTTTATAACTGATATAATCCAGAAGGAAGAGGAATACACAAGAGTACATTTCAGCTGCAAAGTTCGTGCTGGTTCAGCCCCTTCTAGGAAACCATTATGAGCAGACAAGAGAACTTTAGCCACTCATATAAGAGGTCCTGGCAATATGTACTGGAGCCAGGAAAACTCGTGCCATCCGATGATGCTGAGGTTGCATCTTAGCTTACCTGATCCACCGTTACATTTTCAGTCAAGTAAAATTAATCTTAACTCCTTAACTCTTAGGGAAAGCAGTAGATGTTGTCTTTCCTTTCATTTAATCACCTTATTCCTAGATATCGTTAATGATAACTTACTTAAATGTTCAGGTTTCTTTATCTGGGTGTTTCAGACATACATAAGTCATAAGCAAATTGCAGTTTGGTTACTGAGTCTTAGTGGCTACCAAGAGAAATCAAATCTATTGTAAGCAGTAAAGGAATATTTTTGAGGAAGACGATGAGTCTCAGATAAAAAGAGAGATGATTCCTGCAACAGAAATCATCTATGTAGGATAATGCAAACTAATGGAATCAACACCCCCAGTCAACATCACTGAGCCACTGGACTTAAAACTACCAAGAATAATCACGAATGGACAAGAACATCCGAGTGGCTATCTGGAGGTGACATGCTCATATTCTGTGAACTGGGAGGCAGGATGAAGAACTATTCCACATGCTTATCCTTGGATTTCCACCCTCTCCTCCAATTGATGGAGCAGGTATGGAATCAGGAGAGCCAAGATAAAAAATAGTCACTAACCATTTCAGAATAGATGTAAGAAAACAGATTACAGAACCCCTGAACCAGATAGTCAGTAACTTGTGGTAGCAGCAAAGGTCTGGTAGTCAGTCAGGCATTGTGCAAATTCCAGCTTGGCTACTTGCTGGAGAAAACCATGATAGTGCTAAGACTGGTAGACTCCCAAGCCGGATTTCCCATCACTTGTTCATCTACTCTTGTAGACAGGTTTTAATTCTTACATTCCTTATTAGAGCAGACACATTGACTAGTTAGGAAAATTTTAAGGCTTCCTAACTGTTAAGAAAAAATACTCTGATCATTAAAACTAGGTAAAAGAGTAGCATTTTTTTCTCCTTTTGCCTGGTTTTTCTTTTGAATAATTACCTTAAATCTGGACTTCCATTTGTTTGTGAGCCCCTGATACTGCAATGGATATCTGCTTCCTCAGCAAGAACTTTAAACCAACCCTATTGGTAGAGTTTAAGTAGTTATTCATATAATTTTTGGCCAAGGCAAATTCTCAGCCAGAAATTCAGTATTAGTTGTGACACACAACAGACATGCAGGAGACACAAAGAACACTTGGTCTTTGCCCTCTCACCCTAATTGAGGTCACCTCAGGCCACTTCCATCTCTTATCTCTGCTTTTCTCCAGCTGATAATTGCTTCTGTAAGGAAATGGGGTCCAGGAAAGAGGAAGATGTTGTTGCATCTCCCTGCTCCCAACTTGTGCTTATCCCAAACATTGTTTTTCAGTCCAGCTGTCAAACTCCCAGCATGGAAGAGGAGGTCCTAGCAGACATCCTGTTGAATACCGAATACAGGGTTCAGTGTCTGATTCTACTTTGGTGACTCACTTCAGTTTCCTCATTTGTAAACTAAGTGGGAACTAATCATTTTTTTTTTTGAAAAGTAAGTGTGGCTATTAACACTTTTTATCATGCCTGACCCAGAGTAAATGCTCAAGATTTTTTTTTAACTTTATCTACCAGTTACCTAAAATTTATTTTCTTGGGATTCAGTATACATACATGAACACTTAGAACACTCAATTCTGAAAAGATATTAATCTGTCAGCAGAAATAAAATCAGAAACCCTTTATTTTCTCAGATAATGACAGTTTATGGGAAAGATGAAAGCTGCTATCTAACAGACAGTTGAATATGTCAGCCATTCATAGTTAATTGTTTAAACCATGAGTTAAGGGTTCATTTCTGAAAGATTTTTTTCCTGACCTATGACATAAAATTTTCATGTTATTTGCCCCTTCTCTCCCCCACACCCCATAACACAACAGGGTAGGAGTGTAACAGAGCAACCCCAATGTGAAGTAGGTTGGCCTGACTGTGGGTCCTCACCCCTGCACTGAAAAGGGACTTATATAATGAGCTACACACAAAGCTACACACATTTATTTATATATATAAAAAAAGGGGGGAGGTCAGGAGGGGATGAAGAAATGAATAACTCAAGTTGGGAGAAAGATAAATTGGTGAATGTATCCTACCAGTTCTGCTGAGCTGGAACCCCAGTGGCACCCTGAAAGCTGGGGAAAAACCAAGGACCCGAAGGTCCCCATGTCTGGTTATTTGCCACCTGGCTGCTTCACTCCACCCTCAGCTCCCAGTAATCCTTACTTTGGCGGTGATGACATTATGGGACTTGTAGTCCTTGGTGTCTTGGATCTCTCTGGTCTGGGGTGGAGGCGGGGGCCATAAAACCTGTTTGTGGTGTTTGTTCAGACCGTACTTTTTCTGCAACAGGAAGGGTAGAGAAATCAGGTTATTGAATAGATTTTGTGAGTGGATAGTCAAATAAGGAACTCACACACAGGCTGGAAGATTCTTAGTAGGCCCGTCATTGGGTGTCCAGTGGTTCCTCCCTTAGAGTCCAGTATCGGGGTACCAAGAAAGGACCATTTGACTTGTTCAGAGAGGAGGCACAGGTCTCAGAGCCTACTGCCTTTCACATTTTCTCTGAGCGTATGAGAGGTGTAACCCCTCTGGAGATATAGCAATATTCCAATATTCTTTATTTCCAGAGAGTAGTGTATTTATTCCCTCCCCTTCTCATTTTACCTTTCCTCTGAATCAAGGAGTAAATAATAGTAGTAAAATTCTGACTAGCCATAACAGGTTGAGGTTTTCTTCAAAGTATTGTTTTCAAGTACTGTCACCTAGCAGCTGGATTCCTTTGCCTCAATAAAATTGGCACCCTAGATATAAGGAGAAATGGGAGATAAACTTGTGTCAGCTTGGAATCAATTTAGAATAGTTTAAGCCCTCTCAAACCCAACACATTCTAAAGATTTAAATGCTGTTCACTTAGAAATAATATCTAAGGAATTTTTTCCATTAAACATTCAATCTGGTTTAAACCTAATAAGCTGCTAATCATTTTGAAACTTGTTCTCCCTTATTTGGCTTTCTTATTGTTATAGAAGTCAGAGTTTAATATGCCATAATTGCTGAAGTGCAAGGAGTGAAATAGAAAGTACCCTGAGTTTGCTTTCTGAAAATAGGTCTGAACCTGGATTCTGTAACTAGGTGAATTTGTAACATAGGCATCTTCAAGGCATATCGATCCTCATCTATATGTTTTCTCACATAGAGGTGCTCAGTGTTTTAAATCTGTGACCTGAGGGGGGTCTGGCACAAGTTTTGATAGAGCTCCTTCTTTAAGTAAAAATAAGAAAAAAAATTGTTGAGAAAACAGATAATATTATCTAGGATAATAGAAATCTATAGAAATATACAGTGATGCTGTAATACACCAAAAATTAATATCATGCAAAGTTAGGATAACTTTATTTCTTCTGCCAGAATGTTACCCTTTGATTTAAGTAAAGGAGATTCAAATGGAATAGACTTATGAAGATCTAAAGTATTTTTAAGTATATCTCTTTGAATATGCAAATCATAGTGTACACATTTTAAAATGTTGTTTCATCTTTATTTATAGCAGTGGCAGGCATCCCTGATTCTATAAAGGGGCCAGAGGGAATATTGTTTTTGATTTTCAGGTCACAGTTTCTGTAGTTCTACTTAACTCTACCATAGTAGTACAAAAGTGGTCATAGAAAATAGGCAAGGCTGTGTTCTAACAAAACTATATATACATATACAAGCGATGGATGACTTTTAACCCATACATAATTTGCTGATCCGTGACCTAGAGCATGATACTGAATGTATTTAAAAACCAGGGATAATCAATAAAACTTATCTAAGCAAAAAAAATGTGTATGAATATATACTCACAAGTTATTAACTCAGCAGTTGTATAAACATAACCTCAATATATACAGCTATTCTTTTGGCATTGTGGCTTTTGAGTTAAAAAAAAAAATAGTGTGGTTCTCTAAGTATATTCAATCAAGACACTGGTATATGTATCACATAATCAGCTTCCATCTCACCAGTTCTTTTCAAAGGGCTAATACAGAGCTACACATAATTGCACTGAACTTTATTTTTTTTAAAGATTTATTTATTTGTGCTTACAGAACTGGGGTACAGGCCAGAGGTGCAGGGGCAGTGAGAGGATTCACCAGAGACAGAGTGGGGAGCAGAACAGGCAGATAGACAGAAGTACACTGCTAAGGGGAACAGGAAGTGGGTCAGGAGAGGTCTTGCTGCACCAGGTGGATCACCTCTGGGCATGGGGATCAAACTTGCTCTGAAGGGCTGTGACAAGCTTGCAGTGCTGTGTACTAACCCTGGCTGCCTGGGAGGGTCTGCACATTAAACTTTACTGTTTATCTGTGGTGGGCAACTTTCAAAATTGAAATCAGACCCATTACATGAATGTCCAATACAGGATTTTTTTCTGCTGCACAACCTGACAGCATCTGAATCATTGTGTTTTAGAGAGTTTCCTGTAGGTATTAAATGAGTTAGACTTAAACCTCAGTCTTTTATAACCATTTTCCACATTCATCTTTAAAAATGCCATTGTAGAATGCTTTTGTGGAATTCTTTTCGCCTTTCTCCAGAAAGAGTTTAAAAGTCGTGAGACACCTTGACCATTACAGAATGTTCAGAATTAGAGAAGACAGTGCATCATTTTTCAGACATAATAACTAAGAAAACAACTGAATCCTCACTGCCTTAGCAAAGCATCTAACATTAACATGACCATTGCATGTTATATTACATCCAACCTCTCACCTTTTAGAAATCCTAATAGTATATAAGTTCTCACTTTATTGTATATTTTTAAAGTATCTAGAAGTCAAGCTTTTTGCAATAATAACAGCATAAATATGGTTCACCGTCAAAAGCCCCTCAAATGTCAATGTTTTAGCACTGACTTTACTTTTTCCTCATGTTCAGTAAAATCTAGGTTGATGGTACCTCTCTATTGTGTTGTAGTAGTCCTTTGGGTACACACATGTGGCAAAAGGGAGAGAGGAAATAGGACTTTGGCTTGACTGGAGGACTTTAACTGCTTTGGCTGGAAGTGACACATGATCACATCTGCTCATCATTCACTGGCCAGAACCAGCCTACATGGCTCCCAACTAACTACAAGGGACACTGGGAAATAGAAACACATGGTTTGTTCATGATGATGGAGAGCCTTAAGCTCTCCATTTAAAGCTCTTGGTTCTTATACTACATCCCAATTTAATCAGATAAGGGCTAATAAATTTGTAATATTAGTTCAGTATTTAGTGAACAGATGAAACTGTTGTTTAATTCTTATCTAACTAATCCTTAACATTTATATCCTTAAATTGATATATGTCATGTTCCTTTGTGTTGAAAATATGTCTTCTAAATATGTGTGTTTCATTTATTCAGTTATAGTCACTTCTGGAGAACAATTATATACAGTATTACTATGTTCCTAACACATAGCATTGATGAATAGATATTTATATACACTAGTAGATATGGAGATTTGCACCCAGTAAACTTTGGTACCATTCAACGTCATGAAGACTAGGATAACTGGCTTCAGTTTGCATTTCTAGAATGCTTGGAGATTTTAGTTTGGATCAGTGTTTCTTAAAGTATGCTTAGTAAACTAACCTGGCAAGTTGGCACTCGGATCCAGGAGTGCATTATAGTCAAGAAATTGTGTGTTTAGGTTGGTTTTCTGCTCAACCATGAGTAAAATGGCCCTAGTGAAACCCACAAATAATGAACAGTAGTGCCAATTCTGTTCTAATGCATGTTGTAAGCAAATTAGCTCATACATAACTGGTAAATAGGGCAATGGTGTCACTGTAATATGTGTCACTATAATGCAGCTTTTCAAGCATCTCGGTATTTATGTTGCCAAATACACCTAAATGCCATGTGACTAAAAGCAGGATGTAGCAAGTTTGGATAGTAGATATGCAATGCCAATTTTCCTTACCTTTCTCCTCTTGATTTAGTTTTGCCATATGTGTGATTTTTTGGAAGGGCTTATTAGATGTCAGTCTCAACTTAGTAGTTTGTTTTCCCCGTAACTCTTCAGCTTCAGTATTTTTTTACTTTCCTCCATTGAAATCCTATATTTAATGTAATGTTTATTTTCTAGAAATTTAATATGTCTTTAAAATCATGCTGCTATTTTATTTGTGTTATTATTGGCTCTGTTTGTGCTTGGACATAAAAAAAAAGTTGTGTAGGTATTCAGTAGGTGTCCCCAAATCTATTTTTGCTGTAAACTATTCTTTTACATGTGACTTTGTAGAAAACATGGAGTTACTTTTAGGAGTGACTTCAGCATATAATAATAGACATGCCTGTATGCTTATAATCTAAATTTCATATATTTTGTGGAATAAAAGAATTTTGGTAACAAAATTGGCATTTCTATTTGACAAGTTGCCACGCAGAGTTAGTTTTTGATATTTTAACCTTTTTATTTTAAAGTGTTTTAGAGTTCCCAACTGGTGTTCATATGCAGAATCCCATTTCACTACCAGAACAATAGCATACGAATTATTGTTAACTTGGAAATCCCGGTTCAGAGAAAACAATATTTTGCCTCAGGTAGATTGTTGACAAAGTTATGACTATAATTAGTTATTTATTCAAATAAACATATTTTGGGTGTCTGCTTTATGCAAGGCACTCAAGATACAGAGATAAAATGAAACACAACTCTCCTCCAGCTGGCTTCTTCTACTTTCCCTCCATGAGTGGAGGGACTCTTGTCAACTTGAGTTGGGCAGGGCTAGGCCAGGCTAGGCTAGAGAAGTTGCTAGTTTCCTAGAAGAACTGGCAGCAGAATACCCTTCCTGCTGTGCGTAGGGCTGAGGGACACTTGGGTGGCTGCTGGCCAAGAGCATAATCCTGTTGCCAACTGGAAGTCTGTCACTAGACTGCTCACTCACCACTTGCTTTTCTAGTTTTTACCTCTGACTTTGTCTTCCTCTGGGGAAACAGCTGCAAGACTTGAAGAATGCCTGCTGCCTCTAATCCATCTGCCTCATGTGGGCCATCCTTGCTTCTCAGGGATGTACAGTAAAAATGGCTCATCTTTGTTTCATGCACTTCTTAGTATGGACAGGGAACTCAGATAAGACCAAGGAAATGTATTGCTCTGGGTTCCATCAACAAACTTACCATGAAAGCTTAAGCAAGATATTTTAATTGGTTTTAGTGCTCAGTGTTCTCATCATTTAGATGTCTGTAAAAGGCCTTCTGAGATGGTTCAAGGACGCACTTGGGTTTATTCAATGTGTGCTACAAGAGGGCTCCAGGGAGTAAGGCCCAAAGAACAGTATGGAGTCCGGACTCTCAGTGGTGCTGACTTTCTGAGGTTCTTCTGAATCTGAGACACACCTCACAGCCAGATACAGAATGAATGATCAAAATGAAAGCACCTGGTGTCTATGAGATATTTAAGTGTCTTAAATGGTCATGAATTTTTTAAAAAACACTGGAAATTACAGAGCTATTTAAGATAAAGGGATATTAATGAAAATAAATGTTTGCTGCTAACTCAAATTATTTTGATAAATAAAATTTTGATGAAAATAATTTTAATCATTTACAAAGCCTATTATCATATTCATATTACTATTAATTTCATTACCTGATTATAAATATGTAAACCACAAATACACATTTAGATGTATCCATTATATTGAGTGACACTGAAAGCTATCGCATTCTCTCTGACACCCAAGTCTTTTTTTTTCAGCCTTGGAAAATGGAGGATACCAAATTCCAACTGTAGTTTTGATTCCATGGCTCTGCTTAGGCAGAACCCACAGTTAAATGTTTATTTACTTGGTCAATGTTTAACCTGTGATTGAGCATTTAAATACCCCCATGGAGACTGGGAAAGCAGTGCAGACAGTAGTGATAAACAAGCAAAGGAAAAGAAATAATTAAGAGCTTGGAAACAAAAGGAGAAAGGGTGACTAGTGCTTTTACCACTTCTTTTTTGCATTCTTCCGCATGTTTAGTATATAAAATAGTTTTTTGTGTGTCTAATAGCAGTCTAAAAAAGAAACTAAATATATCATTGGCACTTACTAGTTTATTTCACAAGTATACAAAATATCATTAACATGTTCTCCACTCTCTAGGCAGATGGCATGTCAGATGTCAGAAGAATTAGAACTTGGAGAAAATGTGCCCTACCTTTAAGAGTATAACAGTTGTCTATATTTTCATACTTCATGTTATGTGACCTAAGATCGTTCAGCCTTAACTGTTCTTTATTCTGTGGGTTAAAGAAAAATTCCTTATCAAAGAAATTAAAATTAGGGAAAATATATTTGAATATGTACATGACTCATCCAAATTGCATTATCCTAATTTGTGTTTTCTTTTTTTTTCTCATTAAAGAGAGAATGAGCTGGGAAAGCTGTTCTTTCTTAATAGGTTGATAAGTAACTGAGTTAAAACATGTGCTTTCACCCAGCATCCAGTGGCAGGAAGCCTAGTTTACAATTACATATTTGCCACCAAAGTGAAGATTTTTTTTTAAATCATTGTTTTAAATAAGAAAAATAAGGACAAGAGCTATACAATTACATATTTGCCACCAAAGTGAAGATTTTTTTTTAAATCATTGTTTTAAATAAGAAAAATAAGGACAAGAGATTATTTGGGAAGCAAATTGGGTTAAGATTAGCTGGGAGTCATATGTTCTGTTTGCTGAAATAACACATAACCTCAAATACTCAAAGTAAAAAGTTTATTTTAAAAACAACCATATTGTTACATGATTACAGAAACTAAGCCACTTTCTAATTTTTTTATTGTGACAAAATATACACAAAATAAAATTTACCATTTAACTATTTTAAAGTTACAATTCAGTGGCAAAAAATTTACTTACAATGTTGTGCAACACAATCTAGTTGCAGAATTTTCTCACCATCCCAAACAGAAACCTTATATCCATGAAGCAATCATTCTCATTCCTCCCTTCCCTCAGGCCTTGGAAACCAAAACTCTGCTTTTTGTTTCTATGAATATGCCAATTCATTGTTTTTCACATACATGATATGATACAATTGGTGGCTTTTTGTAACTGACTTCTTTCATTTAGTATAATGATTTCCAAGGTTCATTCATGTAGTAGCATGAATCACTTCTTCCTTTTTGTAGCTGGTAATATTCCATTGTCAGGATATATCACATTTGTTTATCCATTCATCAGTTCATAGATTTTTTAATTGTTTTCACTTTTTGGCTGCCATAAGAAGTACTGCTATGAACAATCATACAAGTTTTGGTATGAGCATCTGCTTTAAAATTCTTTGGGATATTAAACCTGGCTGGAGATAAAATTGTTGGGTCATATAGTAGCTCTCTGTTTAGCATTTTTAGAAACTGCCAAAATGTTTTTAATAGCATTTGCACTGCTTTATATCCCCATCAGTGATGTATAAGGGTTCCACTTATTCCCAACTCTTGCCCAAACTCACTTGCCATGTTGTTACTGTTGTTGTTGTTATTATTACCACCTGACAGGGTGGAAAGTAATATCTCCTTATGGTTTTCTGTTTGCCTTTTTGTTGTTCAGTTACTTCT
Organism: Condylura cristata; assembly: GCF_000260355.1. Classification (NCBI taxonomy): domain Eukaryota; kingdom Metazoa; phylum Chordata; class Mammalia; order Eulipotyphla; family Talpidae; genus Condylura; species Condylura cristata. Next base: position 50,809,482 of record NW_004567108.1, on the reverse strand, counting down.
TGTCTTAAAGGGATATAAACCCAAAGTGGCTTCAGCTGTGCTGGAGATGTTCTTTTTGCAGACTTAGGTGGCAATTAACATAGTTGTACTCTTTTTGTACCTGACATACATTTGTCAAAAATGAGGATGGGTGCCCTTTTCCAAATATATTAATTTCCTCTGAATGCCAGAAAAATTACAGCAGGCCTGCTGGCTTAAAACAACAGAGATGTATTCGCTCATAGTTCTGGAAGCCAGAAGTCCACAATTAAGATAATTGGAAGCATTCCATTGCTTCTGAACGCTCAAAAGGGGAATCCTTCCTTGGCTTTTACAGACTAGCGACTCCTGGGCTCCTCAGCATTCCACAGCTTGTAAACATCTCTCTCCACACTCTGGCCTCTGTCTTCACATGACCTTTTCTTCTCTGTGTCCTGTCTCTGTCTGAAGTCTCCCTCTCCTTTCTCTTATAAGGATACCAGCCTGTGGATTTAGAGCCCACTCTAAATACAGGATGATCTTGTCTGGAGATCCTTAGCTTAATTACATCTGTTACAGTCTTATTTCCAAATATGGTCCCATTCATAGATGCCAGAGGGTGGGACTTATTTTTGAGGGGACACAGCTTACCCCACTCTATTGAATACAGGCTATGCTTTAAGTTTTCTTTAAATTTTAAGAAAAGAAACAGTAAACAATGTTACAAAAATATAGTAATCTGAGTTTAAGTCAAAGGATCTGTAAGTTAGGCAAACAAAATACATGCATAAATCCTACCACCAAAAAGAAGTTTTAATCAGCTTTTGAAAAATTTCTTCACTAACTATCCATCCCGAAGAGAACTTTTCAAATAAGGGTTGCAAAGAACATTGATGTTTTTCTCTTTGTTCTTTAGAAGAAGTAAATGAGAGCAATACCATGCTCCCATACAGAGCAAACACCTGTATGTATTAAGATACTAAGGAGGTTTTATTTATTTATTTATTTATTTTGTTATTGTCATTTTGCCAAATATAGGCATCAATTAAAAAAATCCAGAAGGCATATATTTTGTGTTGATACGTTTACCCATGGTACACTATTGGTTTTATGCTTTTGTTCTTAATTCATTGATAATCTTGAGTTTTGGGCTTTTTGAATGTTGTAATCTTCAACTTTCATCTGGTTTTACACTTGGCTGAGGATTCAAGTCACAAAAAAAGAATGTCATATTTAATGCTTAATTAGTTCCAGCACCTTTTATTTTAGTATAACATGTGCTTATAGCAAACTTGGTTGTAGGCTTTTCATGCTTTAGTTAAATAAACATGTAAATAAAGAAATCCTTTCTTCTCATTAATGATACTTGATCCAATATATTAAGTTATTTGAGTTTCTAAATATAAAGTTGCTGATAGGGTATGGTAGTTCTGTGAAAAGCTGAGAACATATAAATTGAACTGTTCAAACAATGGTTTTATTCAGTAGACTGAAAGATTAGAAGCCCACTTTCTGGACTTCAGTGCTATTCTCAAATCTTGTTTTTTCTTCTTGGATAATGCTATCTGTTCAAAAATAGATGAATCACCACATTCTTAAATTGCCCCCACTATAAAACATGTCTTCAAAGATAAACTTGGGAAGCTTAGATATGCAGGATTGTATGAAGGTTTTAAGTAACTCCTCATTATTTCACCAAGAAATATATCTTAAAAAAAAAAAACAAAACATTTTCTTCTTCCTTTGCTTGGTTGTTTTTTGTTTGTTTGTTTGTTTTCTCCTTTATTTGTTTTAAAATAACCTAAAAATCACTGATATATATCCAGAAAAGCCATAATTTGTTGGTAAAATTAAAGAAGTCCATTTCCACAAAGCACTTTTTATATACCTTTAAAGTAGTAAAAGGACAAGTATTTATAATATGTTGACAAAATTTATTTTACTTATCTTTCATCACAATATGGAATAGTAGTTGCACTCAAGACATGAAGGAAAAATATGCTTCAATATGCTTCAATGGTTTGACTGTGAAATAACTGACATACAACAGGATCACTTACCCTAGTAGATTTCCCCTCCAGACGCCAGGCGGGGTGTCAGTTTGTGGATGGGCAAGTCTGTGCCTCTTACAGCTATGACCTCTTAACAAGACTAGCCTGACACAAAGCTGCAATTATTCTGTGGTGACATCACCATCCTGCCCTTTCACTTCTATTTAAACGAATTATTTTTATGTTGGCTAATGGAAGATTTCAACTTTAAATCTGACCTGGCAATGAATGTCAGTATGAGTCTGTGCCAGGCTTTCATCCTGCTTTATTTTTACCTTCTGGCCACGCTTCTAACATGAACATCAAATTCTGAAAGTAGTTTTCTACATGGAATGTAGAGTCTTCACAAGAAATTTTTTACATATTCAATCGCTTGATTAATCATCTAAAAAGTTGCTACCCTTTTACATAATACATTGAGGACTGCCCAAGTTAAGTTCCAAGATAGCATTGACAGATTTCATTCAGATAGCACCAACCTCTTTGATGGATAAATAGGAAAGGAAAAAAAAAAAAAAGCTAAGACTGATAAGCTTTATAAAATTTACATAAATTATAATAACTATGATTACAGTAAAAACATAAAGCCCTTGAATTTTTTTAAAATGCCCATACAAATAATTCCTTACTGTATAAAAATCTAATGAATAAAAATCTTGAGGAGAACTGAAGTTTTTTTTCACTTTTTAAACACTCACTTCTTCACATTTCCTGTCCCATGGTGGACCTCTGTTACCACCATGAAAAACAACATGTTCATAATGCAGGCAAAGGTACTATACATTTCTGCACACAGAGCAGCTCCAGTCCTTCCCTCTCATTTCTGTTTTTTTAAACTTTTTAATAGCTTTTGGAAAAAAATAGTAAGAAGTAAATATTGAGCCAAGTCATGGTAGCCTTCTGTTTTTCTGCCTCATTATTCCCATCCTTCCCCTAGCCACAGTGGAGCAATAAAGCTGGCAAAAGTCCACTAATTGGAATAGACAGTCTTTAAGTCCCCTTTTGTATTTTAGAACTCCTCTGTCTCTCTTCTTGATTTCGCTTACTTGCACTATAAACTTTCTTCCTGGTAGAAATCAAACTCAAATAGTTACTGACTCTCCTCCAACACAAGAACCTGTCAACTTGAGCTGAGATTAGAGTTTACTCCGCTGATTGCCCCCTAGAATTAGTCAGCTATGCCCAGTAGTGTGGGACTCAAATAACTCATCTTAGATCTGATGCCCATTCTGAAATCTTTGGCACCTGAAAAAAGGTGCCAAAGAAAGTACTTGCCAACCTCTGATTAGATGGGGGAGAGGGTACATATTAAACACTAGGAGAGGAATCACAGATTTTCCCACTAAGACAGTTAAGTATTAGGAAGTCATAATTAAATCTATGCAGCTCTTCCTAAACTTAACAGTTAGATTTTGGGTGGTCAAATTAATTTCTTTTGCAGGAATTACTACATAAAAACACATTATATATATACACATATATATATGTATATACACTATAAATTTTTTAAAGATTTATTTATTTATAGATATAGAACTAGGATACAGGCCAGAGGTACAGTGGTAAGAGGATTCACCAGAGACAGAGTGGAGAGCAGAACAGGCAGACTGACAAAGTACACTACTGAGGAGAGCAGCGGGTGGTCAGGAGAGGTCTGCCACGCTATGTGGGTCAGCTCCCTGGCCCCCTGAAGAGGCTTCGGCTACCTTCATAGTGATGCACTTTAATCTACTGTGCCACCAGGGAGGGCCCATTATTTATATGATAGTCACAGTAGAAAATTAACACTATAACTGAAAATGGATTTAAATAGTGACAAATACTACAGATATTAATAACATCCTTTTTATTTATCAGAAATATCTAAATTCATGTATGTTACAGACATATGTCATTACTCAAATGAATTGATTTTTGCTTTATTTTACTTAAATTTTTACTTTTAGTAAGCTGTCAACACCTTTCACATTGAAGTATTACCTTTGTGTTGTATCAATAGATGGGAAAGACTATCTTTGAAATGATTGTAAAATGGCCTTTAACAAGGATAAGCTACTATAAATAACCTCACAGTCCCAAATATTGCTTCTAAAAGAGTACATACAGTCTAATGCCATTAATTATCTGTACATTTTTATATGATGTACTCTTTCTACAGGACTTGAAAAACTCCTCATAACATAATATAATGCATGTGAGCCCATAAAACATTATGGCAATATGTTTTCTGGAGAGATGTTTCCTAGTGAATATGTATATACCAAACACTTTACTTTTCTCTTAAGTTATTCCATCTAACTTTACTACCCTGATCTTAGCCAGAGTTAAGAGTTTTCTGAAAGCTTATTTAATGACAACTAATACTACTTTTCTGGAGCTATTATTTAGGTATTGAAGCTTTTTTTTTTTAATGTGATCATAAAGTTGTAGTTTAGTGCAAGGTTATTTTGTTGTATGAGTATAGTTGAGGCAATTTTTTTTTAAGTAAACTGAAGTTCTATAATGTAAATTTAAGTAAAACTTCAATGAATTGGCTGTTTGAAATGAAGGTGTATGAACTTAACTTGGTTGAATTTACCACTGAAAACAAAAAAGAAAGAACAGTAACCAGGAATGAAGCATTGAGTCATAGAATTATAAGAGATGGTAATTAGACTCAGTAAGAAATGTTTTTATTAAAGCAAACTGTGGATTCACTCAATAAGCTTGATTGAACACTATATAACAGTGAATCATAAGCTTAGATTTCTGTGTAACTGACAAAATTGTGGCTGTAAGTAACTTAAGTAATACAAAACAGTGTAGAATAACTTAACTAAAGGAATTTGTTCAGTCATCATAATTCCATGCTATTATTTTTCTACTTCAGCATACTATTTCTACCCAAACTACCTAGTAGTTCAGCATAGCAACTGAAGTTTATATTAGTTTCCTTGGGCTGCTGTGATAGAATCCCAAAGACTTGTGGGATTAAGCATCAGAAATTTATTTTCTGATGGCTAGAAGTACAAGATCAAAGTATCTTTAGGATTGACTTCTGATGATGCCTCTCTTTCTGGCTTGTAGTCACACCTCTTACTCTTCTTATAAGGATCTGGTTCTATGATATTAGGACCTCATCTCAATTTATTCTTAGTTGCCTTCCTAGAAGCCCCTTCTCCAACCACAGTTGCGTTATACTTCAATATATGAATTGTAGAGGGCGCAATTCATTGTGTAAGTGAGCTCTAACTGATTGTGTCGAATTTCATAATTCAGAAAAAGGATAAAATGTAAGGGAAAATCTTTCAGGTGAGTCAGTTCTGCTTGATGAGATTCCTGAATATTTCATACAGTTCTTCCATTTACTTTTTATTGGCCAGAACATAGCCACAGCTCTACACAAAGCTATAGGTTGGCTTTTAACCATGTGCATTGCTGCTCTAAGTAAAGATCTTATTACAAAAGAAAAGGAAGAAATGGAATTAGGGTCAACAAGTCATCTTTGTCATATCTAGAAATTGTGCTGAGTTTTGAGGATGAGAATATGAGCTTTTAACGTTAAGTAGTTTGTAGTTCTTCCAGGAAATAGAGTAGGCACTTACCTGTAATATAGCATAATATATCCTCTGGTATAAATATGGAAAGTTTCCATGGAAGACTGAGAAAGAATGATTGTCAGTAGGGGTACCTGGGAAGACGAGTTTTCAGATGAACATTGAAAGCTATTTAAACGTTCATCAAGCTAAGAAGTAATGCAAGCTGTTTTAGGAAACTGTAAATATTAAAATGGGGCATAGTTTGACGTTCTCAGCCAGAAGTGGTAATGAAATTGGAAAGGTGGCATGAGGGCATATTTTAATTGGTATAAAATGCTAGTTAGGGAGTTGGGCAAGCAGGTACTGGGTCCTTGAGAGAATAAGATAGAGTTATAGCCAGATATGTGTTTTAAAAATATATATCTGGCAACAGAAAGGAAGATAAATTGATATTTATAGACATGTGTGTGTTAATAAAAGAAGTGCTATTGAGGAAATGAGATATTAGAATCCACTAATGGTTTAGCTTTTGTTGTCACTATTGACTGAGTTGTGCTGGTTTCTGCTCCTTTAAAGGTCCAAACAATAAGAACAGACAGAGAGTTATAAGAATGGTGAGAAATTATGAGATCAAAATTTTTTCTAGGCAGTCGTCCTCTGCTCACCTGTGACCATGCAGGTGTTTCTTTCTCCCTGCTCTCTTCTTCTGCAGGGCAGCAGCCTCCTGCCTGCCGATGACCTGTACCATGCCTATTCTTCTCTGCACTGACCTCCCTCTGTGGAGGCCTCTCTCCTAAGACCGCCTGCCTGCAACCATGCATCTCTCCCTCTCTCTGGAAACCTGTCCCTTTTCAGGTAGCTCTTCCTGCTCATTTGCACCTATGCAAGTGTCCTTTCCTCTCCTGTCTCTTTCTAATAAACTTACTCTTTAAATATATATATATATATATAAATTCTTTCTAAAGTTATAATTCTCGAGGAAAGTTTAACATTCTTTTGCATTTACATAGCATCATCTTGCTATTTTTTGCTTAGCCTTGCTTATAATTCTAGAACTCCTTGATATTTTTTCCTAATTTTCCTGTTCCCTTTTAGTCCCCAATCCTAGTTCTCAGTGTTACCGGGAGCCATGAGATTGTAGAAAATTGAAAATGAGTAGAGATAGTTAAGGTTATCCATTCAAATTCTTTTATATTGTGCCTCTTTGCAGCTCTCAGAAACAAGAATGTCATTGCATTTGTTCTAATTTCTTTATTTTAAGTTATGAAAATTGCAAAAACAATTAGTGAAATTCTAAAGAATTAGAGAAGTAATATGTCAGTGCATCTTTAAACACATAAAGATAGTTATAACATAGAAATATATAAACTTTTTAAGACCATGAAATACATCAAACATCAAACAAGTGAGAATATTAAAGGAATAACATAGTAAATACAAATATGCCCAATACCCAGTTTTGTGAAATGTGAATATTTATTCATACTTGTTAAATTCTATAAGAAATGAAACACCATTAGGATTTTTTGAGAAAGCCCAATAATGAGCAAATCTCTTCTTCACTGTATCAAAGCCATTATGAGACAAAGAATCAGAATCAAACTCAAATGTAAACGAAGTTCTTACTATTGACCCCTAGGTGAAAATGACTTTCCCTCCAGCCCCAGCTGAGAGGCTCACACAGGAAAAGTAGAACAAAGCAATTTTGTTCAGTGGGTAGCTTCATTCCTGTGAGGAACCCATAAGTTTGTCCTTCCACATTCATTCATTGTTTAAGTGTGAAATGAGGACAGATATAGCAATAGACTAAGAGTCACAAGTGACTCTCTCTTCACATGAAAGGAAACATCAGAAATAAGAATTTTCCTCTAAACAGGTAAAAAATTAATGTCACATTTTACCTCCTTTTGTATCCTATTCCATTCCTCAGGTAATCTCTACCTGAATTTCAATATCCTTGTATTTAACAAGTACTTAGTCACTGGAGTTTTGATTCTAAATAGCAGAATGCTTCCATTTAAGGAAAATATCAGCAGCCAGTACTTGGAGTTATGGATATAACATCTGTATTTATTTTAATTCCAAGATACCCTAGTAGACTAATGGAAAGAATGTAAAAGATGATGCTACCAGATCGGAATAGAGTTTAGATCCAAGGATAGTACTGTTCAACTAATGTTTTAAGTGCTAGAGAGCATCATGGTCTTAAGAACAATTATAACTGAGAACACAAAGTTTAGAGCTATCTCAAAACAGAAAAAAAACATCAAAAATTATCTCTTTTCCCTGAAAAGAAAACAAGCATTCTGCTAACCCTTGCCATCTGAAGTATTTCAACATTCCAGGCTACTGAGATTTGCTCTTATAAACAAACCCGTGTCCTTTCAAATACTTTCTAATTTATTTTCCAATAGTTTTCAGGTGAGTAACAAATTATTTTCATCTGGCTTACCTTATTTCCTCTTTATAAACTGGACAAGTTTTAAACTGAGGAGAAGCACTGAAAAGTTTTGAATGAAGAGAATGTTTGGTAGTGAGTCGTATAATGAACAACGTAAATAACAAGTAGCTAGGAAGGGAGAAAAGCAATCATTTTAATTTAAGTGGTAATGTATTATTAAAGACAGTACTGAGCCATCAAGGAAAAAAATTAGCCTATTCAAAGTATAAGTGAATCAATAATGGCATCTTTTATGTCTGGAGTTTGAAATTGTCAGTTGAAGCTATGGGAGAAGTCTAGGATGAGCGATCGTGTTCTTATACATTTTGATTTGGAGCATATATTACTGGAGCTGGTACATTGTTTCATTTTGGTAATTCATTTCATGAAGACTTAATAATGTTAATGACTGACCACTTGTACATTAAACAAAAAAAAATTTAGAGAATCATACTCCTTCAGAAAGGAAATGTATTAATTCTGTGTATTTTGCCTCCTGCTTCAGAGTAAAAAGGCAAATTGAAAAGGGAAAGATCTAGAAAACTAAATCTTATATCCCTTTGAGGTCCAGAGCAATATGAAATATATGTGAGACTTAATTTTATGCGTTAATTTTGACCTTGAAAACGTGCATAGAGATATTTTTAAAAGTCTAGGCATGCTTGCTCTTTGAAAGAATACTCTAACTGGTGAATACTGGCATTAACGTCTTTTCTAAATAATTTAACTGATTTATATTTTCAAGTTTCAGTAAATTAAGAATATCTTATGTCTTATAGGTAGCATATTATGGTATAAATGATCACATTTTTAAATAAGCTTTTAAGTTTACTCCCCAAATTTTAGCAGTCTAAAATAAATGCTTTCAAGTATTATGTGCACTTGCAATTTTCACGATTATTCTTTCCCATTAATTTCTACTTTATTTTCTGTTACACCTAAGAGTTTCAACTTCAGCAGTTTTAGGGCAGAACTCCAATTGGTACAATTAAGAAAAAGGGAGTGTACTATTTATACATTAGGTCAATGGACTCTATTTTTTTTAACATTATTGATATATCCTTGATTCAACCTCAGAGTTAAGTCTTACCCAGCTACCCATATGTCTGCTGTTCATTAGAATATTAGAAGAAAGAACCTGTGGCTTTATTAACAGAGTTTCTTCAATTCATTTTATTAATTTATAGGTGTCTTCTTAGTGATATATATATATGTATATATTACCAAAATATGTGTGTTATAACTGTTATATATTCTATATATAACATACATATCAATGTTATATATATATATATATAAAATGTAATATGTATTCTATAAATACACACACACACACAGACAAACCAGTACCACCTTGCCAACCCTAAAGTTATCTTTGGTCACACATACAACAGGTTATTTTAGGAGTCAGAAAAGCCAAGTAGAGTGTACACTGAGATGAGTGATGCTCAATTTCCTAATTTTCACTGGAACAATTAAACTTCCAAAGAAGCAAGAAAGTAGGGTTAGCACACTGTTCCTAGTGAAGCAATAGCAGTACCTCAGGTAATAACTGTGTCTCACACGCTAAGACAAGTACATGGCCTTCAAAAGCCAGCACTCAAGAGATCCAGGAAAAAAGTAGCCATTTCAGGGGTGCAAGAAATCAATCAATTCAATGACTAGAATTCAGAATGATTAGGTACCAGCAAACTGAAAATCATTTTAGAGTATATGCTATCTCTTTGCTTTCCTGGTCCTCAACAAAATGTGCTGGGCATACTGTCAAAATTAACCTTAAGGCTGGCAATGTCTTACCTTCTCACAAAGAAGAAATGATACGTCAATTAATAAAAATCATGAGAAGCTTTCATGAACAAAACTACAACTTGCCTTCACATTATTAAACTTTCCAGATATGCTGTAGCTTATATTTCTGGGTCAGTACTTGAATAGGATACAAGCCTGCCATGCTTTGAAGTGGAATATGCCTTTCCATATGCAGTGTCCATTCCTTGTAGTCAAAGAAAATGAGTTCAACTCTCAGGATTGCCAGGGCAGCTGCAGAACAGAGCTCTGTGTTCATGTTGCTTCCAAAACACACGAGTCAGTGTTTCCCACAGTGGGATCCAGGGACCCCTGAGGTTCTGCAGCTTTTTTATCCTGTAATACGCTGAGCCAGAAGATGATGCTGATAGGGTGGAGGCGTTGGGTCTGACACAATTTCAGGGCAAGGGCAGTCTGAGAGGAACTGGCAGAGATGGCAGTTATTTGTGGTGGGAGGATATGGGAAAAGAGCAGATGTCTGTAGATACTGCAAAGGAAAACAAACACTGTGGAAGAACAAACTTATGTAGAAAAATTTAAAAGGGGATTTTTAACAAAGGATGTTTGGGAAACAATTTGGAGTTTAATATTCTGGGCAGCGCTTGTGAAAGGGGATAAGTTCTTACAGCCAGAATGACCTTTATACTTGAAATCTTCATTTTTGTTTATTACATCCTGTTCCATTTAGCAAACTTGTATTAAACACCTACTATGTGCCAAGAATTAGAACTCCTTGCCCCTTCCCCACCAGTCATATACAAATACACACATTCACTTTGAAGTTCAAATACCATTTGTCATAACTGGTAGGCCACAGGGCATTTCTTTTTAAAGTCAAAATAATTGGCTCACTATGGCAAGCTGAAGTCAAAAAGCAGCTTGCCAGGAATGAACTTGGAAAATGCTTGAATACCAAGGTGTTTATTTGGATTGGCTTTCCTGCACTTGCTGATGGAGATAGATATCTTGATGGCTGTTACATCATTTCTGATGACAGAACTTTGAATGGTGAAACTGATTGAGCCAGATTTTGTTCTTATATAACCATACAGGGATGTTTCAGTTGTTGGAAGGAGATGCTGAATTGGATGTGGTATTTTTTTTTCCGGGAAATATTGATTTTCTGTGTTTGAGATTTTGATGCAATTTCCACCTAGTATTGTTTGTTATATTTCATTCTATTTCTATTCCCTGTGTCTTCACTGTTGGAGTCTTTTAGCTCCACCACAAGACTACAGTGTTATAAAAATAAACATCTCTGATTTCAGATGAACTAGAAATGTGTAGAACTATAAAGTTTTTTGACAGATTCACTTATACTTGGCCAAAAAGTTTTTTTGACAGATTCACTTATACTATTGGTCATTTCATCTTTTAAAGTGATCACGTAGGACAAAACTGAAATCTGTTTACCTATTAAGCATAATTGAACCTGGGCCCTCCCTGATAGTGCAACGGGTTAAAGCTCAGCACTGCAAGCTAGCTATGGCCACTTCAGTGCGAGTGCCTCGAGGGGCCCCAGAGGTAGGAAATGACCTATATGGTGCAACAGACCTCTCCTGACCTGCTCCCCTGAGCAGTGTGCCTTGTTGATATACCTGTGTCTCTGGTGAATCCTCTCACTGCCCCTATACCTCTGGCTGCACCCCAGTTCTGTATGCATAAATAAATCTTTAAAAAAGAATAATTGAGCCAATTAAAATATCAGCTCCACATCTCCAATATTATAAATATGATTTACTATATATTGCAAGTAAGGAAAAGGATTTCCAATTTTTTCTCCATTCTTAAGATATTTTTCTTTCATTTCTCTGAGGTGCTTTAAAGTTAGCTACATGTCATCTGCATGAGACAAAATACTAAATTTAGAGTCATGTAAAATACCTGATGGATTGCATCGTTAGTTATCATGGGCAAATGTGACTTTAGCTATTTACATCCATTTGAATAGCGTGAATGAGCTCTTTCCTCAGCAGGCGTAAATGGTGCCCAGGTCATACTCAGGTTTGGGGAATATAGCATCTCTGCACCCCTGCGTCACAGAGGTTGCACGGCCTAGACATTCTTTCTGAATCTCAGGTAGTTCAAATCAGTGACTTAATTATCATGGCTGAATGTATGAGAAGAGTCACTGTTAGTTCACCTTGTCCTCGGAATAGAATTGTGATACTTGAAGTGAAATAGGTAATAGAGAGTGGTTGTTATTGGAATCAGAGAAACATTAACTTGCTATTGATGCAGAACCTGGGTGGTATCATAAACATACAGCATGTCTACAAGGACTGAGGTGAATGTCCTGAAGACCAAGCTGGAAGGCTGGAGGTGTCTTGAGCTCCTCCTCAGCTAGCTCTTCCACTTGGATGACCTTTGTTCCAGATTTTTTTTTACATATGTCATTGCAGCCAGTTTTAGAAACAGGAAATTTTCTTTGGAAACGAGTCAATGAGTCCATTGATCCCTTATGTCTGTATCACTTTTTAAGATATAATTGGTCATCAGAATGGGGGGAAATCCTCTTCCCAAAGAAAACTCAACAGCCAGATGGTACCCTGACTATGGATTCCACCTACGAAGGCAGTTCCTCTCACTGACTGATTATTCTCTGCTCCTACATGTGTAACTGGTATTCCTCACAGCAGTTAACACCTGGAAGGCCTTTGTTAACTCATTTTCAATATGATAACCTGAGGCCCACTTGCTGAGTTTTTTTTTTTTCAGCTGGGCTGTAAGATCTGTGAAGGCAGGTGTATTGTCTTTTTATAACTATATCTCTGGAGCCTAGCAAATGCCCAACCCTAAATAAAGACATGATTAATGTTTGTGAAATAATTTAATAAATTTGAATAACTAACTACATAATTTAAGTGAAGGGGCTAGAGTTAAGTTCCTAAATCTGTATGTCTAAAAATCACCATCTTTCTATACTGCCAGGGAATTTACCCTAACAACTATTAATTAACTGCAACCACACAATCTTTATTTCTTATCCTAATATTGTGTACTCATTTCAACCTTTCACAGTGTTAATGGCATGAGTTTTCCTATTATTTCTAGATTAAATAAATGTGAGTAGGAAGTTGTTGAAAGAACAGTAACATTTTAACATGATCCCTGATCCCCATTTATTTGATACCCTCTTGCCTTGGACTTGGAATTTGAAATACTCAGAATTCACTTAACTCTTAAAAACTCCAATCTGGATATGCCTAGTTTAGAATTTCTGAACTACCCAGTGAGAGACAGACTTTTTTCATTAAGATTCAAGTAGTAGAAGAGGCAGCAATAACTCTCCTTGGAACTTAGAGGAGCATGTGTCCACTGGAGGTGCCCAGATTTTGCATCCTCAGTCATTTTTTTCCTGCTGGTCTTATCCTCACATATTCCAAAGCATTTGAGGGTTGCGCTGAGCTGGGTAGTTTATTTTTATTAATCTGACCAACACAAAAGCACTGTCATCATATAAAGTCTATGACTTGACCTTAAAAAACCAGAGCTGAAGTCTATCTCTGCTACTAAGCCAGACTGACCTTGAACAAATCTATGCTCGTTTCCTGACACACAGAAAGGAAGATGGAGCTCCATCCTGCCTAACCACCCTGGTTTGTGCATGATGCCATCACCATTGTTTGCATGAAAATATTTGTAAGTGGAAAATGTTTGGGAGCATTTAACACTGTACTACTGTAGTGTTTGTCCCTCTTCAGCTCTCACTTAGTTCTCTCATACATCAAATTCTATCCTGGAGTTATTCAAAAAATGATCATTTTTTACAAGAAAAGCCCTTTAATATCGACAATCTCATCTTCCTGTTCGTCTCAGCCCTTAGATAAGTAACACATTAAACCATATTTGAAGACCTGTTCATTTCTTTTCTACTTAAACACGATTTAGCTGAAATCATGTTCAGAATCCCTATCTAGCACTCAGTGGCCATCGCTCTCTCCTGTCTCCTACCTTCCCTTCATTACCAACACCCTCTCAGCCCATCACTACACTACCACAGAAGAACACTTCCCTTAATCTGTTTCTGGGGAGGAATTACATGAACTAATATCTCTCCTCCAAATTTATGCCATTGTCACCCTCTACTTGCCATTCCCAGTTTTAGGACTATATCAAAAACCTTGAATAATGTCAATGATTTGGGTCTCCTGGGGGCAAATGTCCCTGCTATCTTCATCTGCACAGTGATGAGAATGTGGTATTGAGCTGTAGGGTAGTTAGCAAATGAAATGAGCAACACATTGTAATGCAAAATGTTTGTTACTATTATGAAAGGAAATAAATCTTTTCTAGTGCATGTGAAAGCAGAATTTGCATTTGAGCTCTGACTAGTGTTTATGTTATAATTCATTTTAACCCTAAATTGCCCCCACAAAGCATCTTAGTATGTTGGAAATTTTGTTGTTGTTTTGCTTCTACTGAAAAGAATTATAATTTTTCTTTATTTCTGGTACTTAACGTTCTGAGATAACTTACTATAACAAAATGAACATTGAACAAAAAGTTATGAGAAACTGCTTTTACTGTTTATACACTCCTTTAAATCAAAAGAACAAGATGTAAACTATTTTTTTTTATGTCATCTCTTATGCTTCAGTCTCCTTCGTGCCTAAGGAAACATGAAAGAGACTGATTTACAATCACTTTGGGCAAATTGCCTGTAGAATTCTGAGGACAGGAAATGAAAAAAAAAAATAATAATAAGTACAAAACACACCCCCGGACATTCCACACAACATGTAGAACAAACAAACAGGCCCAAAAAGGAAACCAAAGTTTTGGTCTTATGTTGATGGGTACCATGAATGGCCTTTGGGAAAACAGACACTAAAGATGATGAAGTGCTGGAAAAATCCTTTCAGAGGGGTGACATTGACTCAGATTAAAGTGAATTCATTTCCCCTTTTGTCTAAAGTTGGTGAGTGCTTTTAATTTAGACAAATTCTATTACCTGTATCACATTATGATAGAGGGCTACAATATTCATGTGCTTCTCAAGTCTAACAGGAGTTAGACTTCCCTCCTGAGGATCTTGTTTGGATAAAGATACCAATTTAAGAAATCTCTGTGGGGCCTGAGATTATGGATTTCTTACCCCCTCCTGGGTAATGTAGATATCACTAATTTGCAGGCCACTGTTGGTTTTCTGTCACCTTAAACAAAGTCACTGGTGATAGTGTTCTGGTCTTTATCTGCTGTAGAGTGGTTTTCAATTCGAGATATATTTGGTCCCTGGGAAATTTAACACTTTCTGGAAATATTTTTGTTCTTTATTATAGATAGCCTCTCATAACCATGAATTTTCTTATCCAAAATGTTTACAGCACCAAAGTTGAGAAATTCTGCTGCAAAAGAGATGTTTTTTATTTCAAATGTTAAAAATAATCTATTGAAAGTGTAAAAAAGAAAAAAAATCAAAGATGAGGAAAGGAATAGGTATAGCTTATGGAGAGTGAAAAGTATTTAAAACTGCCTTCAATTGTATGAAAAATTATTATGAAAAAGATGGTAGCTAGCTGTTCTCCCTTAAAGAATGAACTGGAAATGTATGTAAATGGACCTGGGCTACCTGTCCATTCTTTATCTGCCTCTTCCACCAGGCAAATCTGTCCGTGGACTGATACCATATTTGTTTCCTTTTGTGTCTCATCACTGGCAGAGATGCTCCAAAACCTTGTGATATATTTTCTCACTACCAACTGGCCTTATCTCCCACCCCTTAAAAAAGATCTAAGTTGGAAACTACTATTTCCATAAAATCTTCTCAACTAAGATGAAATAGATACCAGTTTGCCTCTGATTACAGCTGTCATGCTTCCTCCTTCAATGTGTTGTCTTTAATTGTACTGTCCATGTGTGCAAGGAGCTGTGCTAGATTTGAGAAGGGACAAGAAAAATAATTTCGAGTTCCTGCCTTTCAGAGTTTTCCAATTATTGGAAAATTGAGAGAGAGAAACCTCACCAATAATTAAGATAGGTAATATTTAATGACTATTTCTGAGAATTTTTTAAATAAAAGAGGAAACTATAGCAGTTAAAAATTATTCTCAGGTGGTAAATCAGGAAAGGCTTTTTAAATAGGCATGCATAAGTATCTTTTTCTCATAAATAAATATGCATAAGCCATTTTGAAAAATAAATTTTCTAAGTTACATGTAATTTTATGATCAGATAAGTACTTAATATTATTATCAAATTTGAAGATATGAATTAGAGCAAAGGATGAATTGAAATAAAATAGCATTTGGTTTTGAACTATATTTATGAAAGTGTTTATAGTAAGTAAGGAAAGAGTTTTTCCAAATACTTTTAGTAAGGTTGTGGTTTTAGCAAAGGGTAGTGAATTAAATCACCTCTGAATATACTTTATGACACTGTGATTTTTAAGTGCTCTTACATTCATAGGGAAGGATTCTTAATTTCTTTTTAAAGATTTATTTATTTGTGCATACAGAACTGTGGTACAGGCCAGAAAAGCAGGGGCAGTGAGAGGATTCACCAGAGACAGAGTGGGGGGCAGAACAGGCAGATCGTTGAAGTACACTGCTGAGGGGAGCAGCGGGTGGGTCAGGAGAGGTCTGCCACACCATGTGGTCACCTCAGAGGCAGGTGGGGATGGAACTCATGCTGACATGGCTTTAGCTTCTTAGTACTCCCCTTACTTCGGAACTTCACAGGTACACTTGAACAGCCAGTACCAAAGACAGAATCTGAAACTATTCTGAGACTTTGTAGGAGAGAGTTTCTTATAAAAAGAGTTCCATTTACTTGAACAACAGAAATTAAAGAGAGTAAAACCTCATTTAATAGATAGTGTCAGATATTGAGTAAACTACTTAGATATATCATCTGATTTAATCTCACTAGTAACCCTCAAGGTTATCAACAACACTTTAAGGAAACTAGTATGTTAAGTATAAAGTTCCACTCACTGCTGTTTGATTAAAGAGAGAAAAGCAAAGTGAATCCCAGTTCTGTATAAGATTTCATCTCTGGATGGAAATAATCAGCTAGCCTTCCCTTTGAAAGAAGAAAAGTTTCCTCTCCAGGGACTTTAAATGGTAATACTTGCATCCTCTGTAATCAGAACGGGAAAAATTAAGTTGTTTATATTAAATAGAAACCACAGTTTGCTGTCAGGCTCCCTACTTGGACACTGTCTGTAACTGCTGTAGTCTTTCCCACACATTCTGAAATCTTTCACTCTGGAAATGGTGCTAGAACTAAATGACTATGGGGATTTGTTTGAATGTCAATTCTTATATTCTTTAAAGTCATTATGTTGATTTCCATTCACAATACAGTTAGTATCATAGACTTTCCTTATAGTTTTCATTCTGTGAGAGGCATTGCTATTTTTGATAAGAGCACTATTATTAATGAGAACCTCAAGAATGCACGTTGTAATTCAAACCCCGATAGCATATTAGTTAACTTTGTGTAACTGAACCTTGTCTTCCTTCTTAGTTGTTCTAGGCTTCTGTGTATCATTCAATGTGGATGTGAAAAATTCAATGACTTTCAATGGCCCAGTAGAGGACATGTTTGGATATACTGTTCAACAATATGAAAATGAAGAAGGGAAATGGTAAGCTTGGGTTTTTATCATTGTTTTGATTTGTTGTTTTTTGGGGTTGTTTTACATAATAATGGAAAATGTTATTCAGCTGTAGTTTGTTTTATGAATGAGACACCCACAGAGTGAATCACTTATGGCAAAAATGCCAGCTAATCATTTGGTAATGGAAACTGAAAAAGAAAAATTCCTTGGCAATACTTAAGACAGTCATTAGTGATTTCTATTGATGCCTGAGTTGACCTTAAAGAGGGTCTTTATTCAAAATAGTCATTGTTTTGTAATTATGCTGTTCTAGAAAGAACTTTTCTAATTGTTCTCATTTTAGAGTAGCTTAAATTTGGCAGGAGGGATTGGGATGCAGATTAAATGCTGTCTTAAAAATTTTAATATCACTTCTAAAATATTGGCTATATTTTTGGTCCTTTACTAAATTTGGTCTATGATTCATAATAATCTTTACTGAATTTCTTTTATACACTTTAATATCTTTATAATAGCTAAGTTCACTTTAGACATGACTTTCAAAACATATTTAACTTATTAAAAATTACCCCAAATTAATATTGCAGTGTTTTTGTTTTATACTTAATGTAATTTCAGTGTATTTTTTAAAAAGATTTTTTTAACTTATGCGTACAGAACTAGGGTACAGGCCAGACGGGGGTGGGGGTGTGGGGGGTGAGAGGCTTCACCAGAGAGTGGGGAGAAGGACAGATCAACAAGTACACTGCTGAGGGCAGCAGCGGGAGGGTCAGGAGAGGTCTGCCTCGCCATGTGGGTCACCTTCGGGGTGGGGATTGAACTCATGCTGACATGGCTTTAGCTTCTAGTGCTGTGTTTAACCGGCAGTGCCACCAGGGGCAGCCTTAATTTTAGTGTTTTTGTTGTTGTTGATTTAAAGATTTATTTATTTAATTATACAGAACTGGGGTACAGGCCAGAGATGCGGAGGGTGAGAGGGTTCACCAGAGACAGAAGGGGAGCAGAACAAGCAGATCGACGAAGTACACTGCTGAGGGGAGCAGTGGGCGGGTCAGGAGAGGTCTGCCACGCCATGTGGATCTCCTCTGGGGCAGGTGGGGATTGAACTCATGCTGAAGTGGCTTTAGCTTCTTAGTGCTGTGCTTTAACCTGCTGTGCTACCAGAGAGGGCCCCAATTTTAGTGTATTTTTTTAAAAATTGAGGCTTGTACCAAAAAAAGAACAAGAATTAGTTAAATTTTGCTTCAGTTTAATAACTTAAACAAAAGAAACCCATTTTTCTACTAACTATAATAATAAAAAGGGAGTTATAGCTACTTGGAAAACAGTGATTTATTACTCTGATATCTTTGGCAAATGAAAAAGCTTTTTTGAAAAATATTCTGCCTTATCTTTTTTTTTTTAATTTATTTATTTATGCATACAACTGGGGTACAGGCCAGAGGTGCAGGAACAGTGAGAGAATTCACCAAGGACTGAGCAGGGATTGGGACAGGCTGACTGACAAAGTACACTGCTGAGAAGAGCAGTGAGCAGGTCAGGAGAGGTCTGCTACGCCATGTGGATCACCTCAGGGCGGGGATCCAACTCATGCTGAAGTGGCTTTAGCTTTTTCTTTTTTTATTTTTTTAAGATTTATTTATTTATGTATACATAACCGGGGTACAGGCCAGAGGCACGGGGATGGTGAGAGAATTCACCAGAGACAGAGTGGGGAGCAGGACAGGCAGATCGATGAGGTACACTGCTGAGGGGAACAGCAGGAGGGTCAGGAGAGGGTCATGCCTCACGACATGTGAATATCCTCGGGGTGGGGATCGAACTCATGAGGAAGTGCCTTTAGCTTCTTAGTGCTGTGCTTTAACCTGCTGCACCACCAGAGAGGGCCCCTGCCTTATCTTTTAAACTTAATTTTGTAATAATCCACTAAATACTTTTATTACCCACATTTTGTGTGTACAGATATTCTAGGTAAAAACTAGAATTTGTGGGGGATGTTTCATGTGTCTAATCATCTCATAAATATCTCAGATAAGAGTTCCAATCATTGACTATGAGTTTTTAAATTTTATCTTTATATCTTAGATTCCTATTCCCTCCTCATTAACACCAATTTCATTGTTTTAGGCATTATAACTTCGCTACAGTGGGATATAATACTGGATTCACTAATTAGCCAAATTTGTCTTTGTATTTAAAAAAACTCCCGTGTTTGGTGACTTGGTGATGGGAAACCCACGGGGATTACAATTGAGATGGAAAAAAAAATGTACAAAATGATGTAAAAATAAACTGTTATAAAAAAAAAACAACAAGAAAGTGACTCCCATGAGTCATGCTAAATTGAACCTTACAAAATACTACATTTGTAATTTTCCTGAATTATATTCCGATTCAATTCCAAAATATTTTATTATCTTTAGTTAGAGTGGCAGATGATAAAAAAGTCAGAAAACAGAACATGTCTCATGTTTACTTATCTTTCGTTGAGGTCTTTACTTTTAAGAATAGATCAATACTTTAGAATTCTTTTGATTTGCATACACTTAAAAAATCAGTTTGCTCAATAGTATTTTCCTCCAGTATTATCTTAAAACATGTCTCTCTCCCTCTAATACAGCCTTTACAGTATAGATAAGTAGTTCCAAAATTATCTAGTTCACTATTTAGTGTCAATAATGATTATGCTATGTTTCAGAGGAGATATATTTGATCGCTGACAATTCTTTGATGGGATAAACCGTAAGACATCACCAATAAAGATCTAAATTAAAAAGAAAATAGGAATGAATTAGCACATGATAAAATTCATCAACAAATGGGCCTAACTGGAGAAGATGGCTAATAAAATTATTATCGCATTCATTAAAAAAAACAAAAAAACAAAAACTCCTGTGTTTTTATTAAAAGATTAACATTTATGTCTAAAACATATACAAGGAAATTTTCACTCATTTCTAATAGTGCGTTCATTTAAAAAAAAATAATGCAGTAAATAGCAAGTCGTGAAGATTTAAATTACCTCTTTAAAATAAATTGGCTTTTAAAAATTTTTAAATTTTAAATAAATTGGCTTTTTTAAATAAAAAGGTAATTTTTTATTGAGGTATCATTGGCTGACAATACTGCATATTCTTCAAATATATGTTGCTATATCACATCTACCACCAAAGTACCTATAACTCTCTATCATTGGGCATTCTCCCTTCTTTAAATCCTACTCCACCCCCTCAGAAAGTTTTGCAGTCAGATTTTATAGGGTTTGCTTTGACTTAGTTTTGTCTGTTCCTTTTCTTTGTTTCTTTATATTCCACATATGGGTGAAATCATCTGGAATATGTCTTTGGCCTTCTAACTAATTTTACTTAATCCCCTGCAATTCCATTCATGTTGTTGCAAGTGGAATGATTTCATCGTTATGCACAGACACTACAAGTGCGCGCGCGCACACACACACACACACACACAAATATAGGTTAGTATTTTATTGTGTGTATATCCCACATCTTTTTCCACTCATCTGTCATTGGATACTTAACGTTTTTTCCCATAACTTACCTATTTTTAATAGTGCTGCAAGGAACATAAAAGTGTATACATCCCTTCAAATTAGTATTTTTATGTATTCTTCAGATACATACCTAAGAGTGGAATTTCTAGATCCTATGGTTAGTCTATTTCTAATGTTTGTAGAAATATTCATACTATTTTCCCTGAGGGCTGAACAACCAAATCTATATTTATACCAACAGTGTGCAAGACTATTTCTCTACACCCTTGCTAATACTTATTATTTCTGTTCTTTCTGATATGGGTCATTCTCACAGGTGTGAAATGGTATCTCATTGTGGTTTCTATTTGCATTTCCCTGAAGACAGGGATGTAGCATTTTTAAAAATATGTTTGTTGGCCACCTGTATGTCCCCTTTGTAAAAATATCTACTTAGCTTTCTTGTCCATTGTGTTTTTTTTTAAAGATTTATTTATTTACTCATGCAGAACTGGGGTACAGGCCAGAGATGTGGAGGGTGAGAGGATTCACCAGAGACAGAGTAGGGAGCAGAACAGGCAGATCGACGAAGTACACTGCTGAGGGGAACAGTGGGCGGGTCAGGAGAGGTCTGCCGGGCCATGTGGATCTCCTCCCGGGCAGACGGGAATCGAACTCATGCAGAAGTGGCTTAAGTTTCTTAGTGCAGTGCTTCAACCCGCTGCGCCACCAGGGAGGGCCAGTGTCCATTGTTTTTATTAAGCCTTTTTTTCTTTTTTGTTGAGTGGTGTGAGTCCTTTGTAGAGGACTCTTGGAAAGTTAGATGATGTTCATATATTTCCTTCCTTTCAGTTGATTATCTTCTCATTTTAATGATTAGAATTCTTAGCTAGAGCAATTGGGCAAAAGAAAGATGCAAAATTAATACAATTTGTGAAAAAGAAATAAAATGATCACTATTTAGAGGCAATATTATACTATACACAGTAAATGCTAAAACCTTCACTAAAAATTTTAGAATAAATCAATACAGGAAGAATATGCAGTATTGTAAACCAGTGGTACCTCAATTAAAAAAAAAGAAATACAAAAAGGTGTTTAATTTTTATAAGTGAAAAATGCACTAGAGGAGAGAGAAATAAAAACAATCCCATTTACAATTGTATCTAAAAGAATTAAATACTTAGGAATAAAGAAGATATGGATCTGTATGATGGAAATAAGACAACATTATCAAAAGAAGTAGAAGACTCTCATGTTCATTACAGCATTATGGCAGTAGCCAAAATATGAATGTAATCTAAATGTCCATTGTTAAAAAAAGTAATGAAAATGTGTTATATACATATAATGGAATGTTATCCAGCCTTAAGAACAAAGGAAATCTTCCTACTTATGATAATAAATATGAAGCTAGAAGACATTGTGCTCAGTGAAATAAACCAGACACAAGACAAACAATACATGCTACCACTTATATGAGAAATCTAAAATAGTCACACACATAGAAGCAGAGAGCAGGCTGGTAGTTGCCAGTGGCTGAGAAGTGGAAAATGGGGAGGTATATGTATAAAGGTCCACAATTTCAGTCAGAAAAGATTAATAAGTTCTAGAGACCTATAGTTAATACTGTACTGTATATTTTTAAAAAGGCAGAAATTATGATGTTTTTAGCAATATAATTAATGCTAATTAATACTAACACCAACCAAGGAGGGCAGGAAAACTTTTAGAAGTGCTAGTTATGCTGATGGTGTTGGGTTGTGGTGATGGTGTATATAACTATCTACAAACTCACCATGTTTTCTACATTAAGTATGTACAGATTTTTATGTTATTCATACTTTAATAAGGTGGATTTTTTTCAAAGAAAATTATATCCATAAGGAAATGTAACTACGTAAGGCCAGAGCTGAAAATAGAACTCAAGTCTTTTCAGTCCCAAGGTAGTACTTGAAGCTATATTAAAAAGTAACTCTTAAAAGTAACTATCGGCCCTCCCTGGTGGCGCAGCGGGTTAAAGCACAGCACTGAGAATCTAAAGCCACTTCTGCATGAGTTCAATTCCCGCCTGCCCCGGAGGTGACCACATGATGTGGCAGACCTCTCCTGACCCGCCCGCTGCTCCCCTCAGCAGTGTACTTCGTCGATCTCCCTGTTCTGTTCCCCACTCTGTCTCTGGTGAAGCCTCTCACCGC
This sequence comes from Condylura cristata, assembly GCF_000260355.1. Lineage (NCBI taxonomy): Eukaryota > Metazoa > Chordata > Mammalia > Eulipotyphla > Talpidae > Condylura > Condylura cristata. Next base: position 50,786,457 of record NW_004567108.1, on the reverse strand, counting down.
CCCTGAGCCTCTGGCCTGTACCCCAGTTCTGTATACACAAATAAGTAAATCTTTAGAAAAAAAAAAAGTAACTATCATTGTGGTAAATATCAGACATTACATATTAATGTGTGCATGTGTGTGTGAACATTGAAAAACATATTAATGTCAGACACTTTAATTCCTTTTTTTGTTTCATATTTGCAAAGATTTTGTGGGGAAAAAATGAGAAAGCTCAAGGCAACAAAAATGATGTGGCCAACTGAAATTAAAAGTAAGGAAATTGTAAAAATCTAAGTTTTTAAACCTTTAAAGGTGGCATGGCAGCTGCATATTGTTCTAAAGAGATCCAGGCACTGGTAATTCAAAATAAATTTTTGAAACATGTTTGGATAATAATCTGCAAGTGCTTACAAAATCAGAGAGAATGCAGACTTGCTTTAAGAAATGAATTATAAAATAACTGACATATTTTGAGGAAAATGGATTTTTGTCATTTTATTTTCTTCTGAGGTGGTCACCTTCTTTAAAGCACATTTACTGCTCTTGTTTTGGAAGTGCATCATTCTAAGATATTTTTTGAAGTCTCTCTGGCCCATCTTACATCTGGGCCAAAGTACATGTTAAAGGAGTGTTCAGCACATTGCAAGCAAAGTCTTTTGAAAGAATTAAAAGCTAACAAAAAAGAAGTCTCATGCCTCGTTTAGCTTTCAGAAGTAACTGTGAAATGGCATTTGCTTTATACTGTTGGCTCAGTAACCACGTTTTCTTAGTAATACACGGCAATTCTAATCAAGGTCGTTAATTGTTTGTTATGGGTAGCATGAACTGGTAAGCCAAGTACAAATTGCAGTGTGGTTCAGAAAAGTTCACAATAAACATAATTGGTTTAATAATTTTGCTTTGAAGAGATGAGATTTAAATGTGCTCAGCATTACACAAGCCTTCCAGATTGTGGTAATTGCCAATATGGCAAGGACTTGGCCAAATGGGAAAATGTGAGATATTAGTTCAGGATTTTCCACTCTTGTTCTTTTGCTTCTTCCATTTGCGTGTGCCTCCACCCTTTTAATTGCTGTTCAAGCAACTGTGGCTTGGGGGCTTCAGTGACAGCGGTAGACTTGTCTACTGACCCACCCGCTGCTCTCCTCAGTAGTGTACCTCATTGATCTGCTTGTTCTACTCCCCACTCTATCTCTGGTGAATCCTCTCAGCACCCTGCATCTCTGCCCTTTACTCCAGTTTTGTATGCATAAATAAATAAATAAATCTTTTTTTTTTTTTTTTTAAAGAACCCTGCTGTACGCCAAGTAAGATTTTCTAGTGGGCCATATGATTGATGTCCTGTTTTCAGTGTATAATGTGTTTTAAATAAAGCCTATTGAAGCATAGGCTTTTTTAAAGGCTCTGTCAAATTTTCTCTTACAGATTTGAATAGAACATTTATTGTACATTGTTTATAATGTCTTTTGAAACTGAAATATCCTTGTTGCCAAACTTGCCATTTCTGTGGGGCACTTCCTTCCCGTCCCTCTACCTTGCATGTTCAAGGAAGAGCAGAAGGTCTATTGGGGCCACTCTGCATCTTCATTCTCAAAAATGATCACTTCATCACTTACTCCAAATTTACTTAAACAAGCATATTGGTTGACAGGGGGTGAATGACCCTCTGACTTTGGCTTTGACATCAAGAAAGAGTTCGGTGGAAAGTTTGTTCATGAAGTAATGTATCTCTGAGACAATGATCTCTAGGAAACATTTTTATGGGGGACAAAATAAATATGCAGCAGGAAGTCAAAGCTCAGCTAACCTTTAAAATAAATATACTATGGTGTTAATGACTATTAATGAAGATCAAGCATTTCAGGTTTTGTTGCATTTGTAGCTTTCTACGGAGTGGTTTCTCTCACTTCAGTGATTTTTTTTTAATTTACTAGGCATTTCTCTTGAGACCAGTAATGAGACCCAGAACTTTCTAGTCCTCTTAATTTGCAGAAAATTCATGGCAAAAAGGTGACATTAAAAGAAAATATCAAATAAAAAAAAATAGAATGAGTCAGAGCAAACCCATGAAACTGTGAAATAACAAATTCATAGTTCATGAAGCAATGTGCCCTGGGTCTTCACACTGACTGTGGATTTGGGTGGGGAGCTCTGTTGTCACCATCATTTTTGAGACAGGAAACTGGGACTCCAAGAATGAATTGCCAGTGGCTTAATATGGCAGGTGTGTGACAGAGCCCAGATGGGGACACCAGCCAGCTTTCTGACTTTCAGCTAGTTCTCGCTTTAACCTTGGTATTCTCTGGGATGCCTTCCATGTCACCCCAAAAATGACATTTTGCTTAAGTAAATATACAACCTCTAAAATGACTTCACAGTTGGGACCACTTTGCTGGTCACATGAATCTGCATTTCTCAGGTCTGTTTTATCCAGACTCTTCAGAAAATCATTCATTTATTCATTCAATAAATATTCATTGAATGCCCATGTTGTAGTTATAAACACTAAGAATATATGAGTAAACAAAGCATATTAAAATTCTGCAATGGTAGAGCTTATGTTCTATTGGGGAGTGGGAACCAAAAATAAGTAATAAACAGGAAGGTTATAAATTTGTAAGAAAATAATAAAGTCTATGAGAAAAAAAAATAGAGTAAGATTATTGGGATTGAAGATGTTGGAGATTCCCGAAATTTCAGAAACCCATGCCTACACTTTCTTGATCTTGTTATTTTATATAGCTTGGGAATGATGAGGATTATTTAGGATGAGGTAGTAAAATGTATGTACTTTGCAGAGCTGCAAGATTGATGTCAGATAAAATAGCTCCCAGGAAACACAATTGTTTTATGCCCCAAGTCCCGGTAACCCATTTTTACTGTTGGTCCTTAGTCTCAAGCCCTTACTCTCAATCCAGCCCTGCTCTACTGGACTACTTTCTGAGTTCTCACACCTCCTTCTCCTTATCAAAAATACACAGTAAGACATGGTTCTAGTTCTTTCCAATAATCATTATACTCTCGTGGCTTTCCGTTGCCCTAGAGACCAATGATAAACTCCAACCCTTTCCTTCAAGTCCCCTGCTTGCCAGTCTTAACCACCCTGTTCCAGAACATACAAAAACTTTACCCCATGTCCCAGCCACACTTCCTTGTCACTTCCTACCAGCACTCACTTGCTAGTTTCCATGAATACCCTTGATTTTCCCCCCAATTAATGGTACACTTTTTTTTCAGCTAATTTGTTTTACAAATTGTTTACACATTTGTAATTTTTTTTTTCTATTTTGATGGTGGAATCTTAGAAATGGCTGGGTTTTGGGACCCTATCTTCTATCTAATGTGGAAACACCTTCCAAGCCATCCCTCAAGGGTTGCCTCATTTTGGCCAGAGGGGCTGCCTGACCAGTCTTGTATACCCTGTCTGTTTAAATATTTATTACTCTCTACAAGTCCACCACCCTGTTACTTCTCCTAAATATTACTAGATAATGACAACTACTGTTTTCTAAAGAAGGGAGGAAGTATGGAAGGAGGGGAAAAAGAAAGGAAGGAGAGAGGAAAAACAAAGAGAGAAGAAATGGAGATGGAAGGATGGAGGGGGAAGGGAAGAAGGAAAGGAGGGCAGGGAGAAGAGGCGAGGGGAAGGGAAGGAAGAAGGAAAGAAGGAAGGAGGGGCGGAAGGAAGGAGGGAGGGAGGAAGGACTGACTAACGGAGCTTTCTGTTTCAGTTAGCTACTGCTGCAAAATAAATCACCCCAAACTTACTGATTTAAACAATAATAGTGTATTGTTTCTCATGATTCTGAGGCTTGGATGTTGCCTGCTGCCACGCACTGCGTGACTGCTTCTTCCTGGAGCTGCAGTCATCTGGTGTCTCAGTTCTAGCTGGAGAATCCACATGGCTTAACTCACATGTCTGGCAGTGCATGCTGTCTCACAAAATACTGCTTCTCCTTCATGTGTTCTTATCCTCCATTAGGCTAAACTGAGCTTCTTCATAGCACTGGTGGTCTCAGATTCCCAAAAAATGTAAGGTAGAATCTGTGATGCCTTTTAAGGCCTGCCTTGGAATTCAGTGTCACTTCTGCTGCTTTTTATTTATAAGTAAATCCCAGTTTCACCAGGAGGAAAAACAGATTCTGCCCCAATGAAAGACAAGTGGGGGACAAAGTCAGATCACCAAGGTGCACACAGCTCCTACCATCTACCACATGCGTAGACCTCTAGGTGCTGGACTACCCAGAGGCCCGCCTAGGGAGCCTGAGGCCTGTCTAAGACAATCCTGTCTTTCTGAATCCATCAAAGTGTTCAGGAGCTCCACTTTTTCTCCTGTGATTTCAATTTCTCTCTTGTTACTGGTTTCTCTCACACTTATTTAACTATATCTGTGTTTCTTCCATATAAAGGTGAGCTTATCACAAACCCTTAGTGGTTTGCCTGATAAAAAGAAGCCCACATGTGGCCCAACTCCCTCTTTTTTATTTTTTTTTAAAGATTTATTTATTTATGCTTACAGAACTGGAGTACAGGCCAGAGGTATGGTGGGTGAGGGGATTCCCCAAAGACAGAGTGGGGAGCAGAACAGGTAGATGTACTGAAATACACTGCTGAAGGGAGCAGTGGGCAGGTCAGGAGAGGTCTGCCATGCCATGTGGATCAGCTCCCTGGCTGGGGATTGAACTTGTGCTGCAGTGCCTTTGGAGAGTTTCATAATGCAGTGCTTTAACCAGTTGAGCCACCAGAGTGAGCCCACTTCCCTCGTTTTTTAACCAGGTTACTTGAAGTGAAGTCACAGTGCCTGTTCTCAGTCCTCTTCCTCTGGCTTATATGACACCACTGTTTTCTGATTCTCCCTCAACCACTCTGATCACTCCCTGTTTTTTTCTTTCACCCATTAAAATCTTGTGATATTTCCTCATTGGTGACCACCTTTAGTTTCATTTTACTCTGCATTCTCTTGAGGTGCTTGTATTGACACTGAGGGTCTCAACCTTGCACCTTGCTGATCATAATGTACCATGTAGTTTCTGAGATGTTCCCTGGCAGGAAAGCACTCACATGCTTGTGCCGTTTATAGGTCTTGCTTCTGCCTTATATCATTGGTCTATGTCCACATTTGTGCATATATGTAATTGTTGTCTCCAAAACTATTTATACCTAGGTCTTTATCTGCTTCGGGGGAAAGCCAAATTGAGAGAGTTTATATCCTATTTCTAGAACTGTTTACTCCCTTCTTTTCACTTCCTTCCTTCAGAATCTTTCCCTCTCTGACTCTAATTCGCCCTTTCTCCTAATTTCTTGATGACAATGAAAATAAATAAGCTTTCTAGATCAAAGTGGATCATATCGCACCCCTTTTTAAAAGCTTAGTTGTTGCCAATCCCCCACCTCCAATAAGAAAATCCAAAGTTCTTTCAATGGACAGTAAAAACACTTATTATCTAGACATTGCTTACCCTGCCAGGCTCAACTTCCATTCCAACTATGCAGAGTTTCTTGTAACTATCAAAGAAGCATTATTCTTTCTTTCTTCTGAGACTTCTAAAGTGCACCACATTCAGACCTATTCAGTATAATAATATGTTTATAGTTTTGTTTCCCCACTAAGGTTTAAGCAATCTAAAAAAAAAAAAATTGTTTTATTATTTTTGTATCCCCAGAGTCTAGCAAAAATGTCAAGCATGTAGAATATTCTTAGTAAATGTTAATCTATTAAGCCTCAGTTTGAATACTGTTCATAATAATAACTCTCTGCATGTTCTCTAAACCGTTTTAATTATGAAACTAATTTAATCAATCATATTACAAAATGCTTAAAAAATATTGGAAAAATACCTAAACATAACCTCCTTAATATAATTTGTCATGTTTTGGTGTAGTGTTTGTTTTATCTAGATGTTTTATCTAGATATATATATATTAATAATAATAGTATAAAACTTAGCACATTCTATAATCCAAATAGTGTTTTATGCATCTTATATATGTTAACTCATTCAGCCTTTCTGATGATCCTCTTATTATTTCTACTTTACAGATAAAAAAACAAATGCAGGGTAATTAACTTGTCCTAAACTCCACAGCTTAGTCAATCATAAAACTATAACTTGAATTCATGAAGTCTGGCACCGGAATACATACTGTATAGGTAGAGAGGATCAGGTTATTTAGCTTATGGAAGCTCTTACCACAGTGTCTGACACACAGTACAAATTCAATAAATTCTAATTATTACTATCCTGCTATTATAGTGAGTACATAAATATACTTTGGTGTCTGTCACTTTAAATTTGTCACACATTTTCACTAAATGAGAAAGGTTTTTACTTTAAATTCAGTTGTGCATAATGTCTTATCCTACCATGCAACCTTATTAACTTATTGTTTCTTATGACTGTACAACAGTCTATAGATTGAGCCTGTAATAATTAATTAGTTCTTACTGTAAATCACATTTCTCTTAATCCTGTATTATTATATATAACCCCATGAGTTTTATCTTTCTGCATTAAGCCTCTTTCCCTTAACTTTAGTCATTTATTAAGATAGATTCCCAGCAGTAAGAATTATACATGAAAGGGTTTGTACATTTTTATCATAATTTATGCATGCCAGACTTTGCAAAGGCATTAGATCATAGCTATGCTTTAGGAATCTGTTTAACAATTCCATATTTACAGTTCTTATAAGACTTCTATTAATACCGGCTTTATCCCTTTATCCAAAGGACCTACCAGTAAACCCCATTCATTTTCAAGATGTTGAACTCTACATTTAAATTTTTAATCTATACCCGATCTGCCTGTACCCCTAAATGACTTCTCAGTTCTCGTTCAGACATTTTTTTCCTTCTGTGCTCAACATTGCCAGCTTTCTCTCAAGTACCTTTGTCCGACAAAATTATCAGCTCTTAACCTTCTGAGTCACGATCTCCTACATGCATTCCATTGTATTTCTGTCCCTCTTAATTTGGAGATCCCAGACATGGCCTGACAGTGCAGAGCAGAGGGGCTATCACTTTCTTGACCAAGGCATCTATTTCCAGCAACGCTGCCCAGGGCCACATTAGCATTTTTGGCAGGAAAGTACCCTGTTGGCCCATGTTTGCTTGCTGTCAACAAAATCCCCTGTAACATTTCTCACCCAAATTCTAGTTAAGTCAGTTTTCCCACTTTCTTCTGATGTGGATAATAGTACACAGATAAATGAAATTGTTTATATTGTGTCGTATATAGTTTTCTTGATCAGATTTTACTAATTTGCCGTTTGTTTCCAAACTGTATAATTTTGGAAGTACAGCTTCACTACTTCCTGCATGCATGTGCTTCACTAGCCCTCAGCCAAAGCCTAGTGCCAAAACACGCTGTCACTTTTGCACCCCCTATCCCACTCCTTTGTCCCCTCGTGGAAACATCATATTTTTCATCGAATTGTGCTGGCTGGTTTGTTTCCTTTACTTATTTATAGTCCATGAATGAGTGGAAACATCCAAGAATTGTCATTCACTTCCTGACTTAGCTGAACATAGTTACCTCAAGATTCATTCACTTTGTCCCAAAAGATACTATTTCACCTTTTTCAGTAGCAAACGGTGTTCCACTGCATATCTGTAGCATACCTTCTTAACCTGGCATCTGTGAATGGACAGTTAGATTGATTTCATACTGACAGAGATGAGGTGATATCTCATTGTGGGGTTTTCTTGTATATACCACATTATAATAAGACATGTTGAACAGTTCTTCATATACCTGTGGGTCATCTCTATATATTCTTTGAAGAGATTTTTGGATGTCTTCTGCCCATTATTTGATTGTTTTTGTTTTGTTTTCCAATTGTTGAGTTGTATGAGTTCCTTATATATTTGGGGAATTAGCCTCCTGTTGGACATGTGATGTATAAATATCTTCTCCCAGTTGATAAGTTAACTTCTTTCCCCCCCCCCCCCCCCCCAGGGGACAGGAGGAGGTCTTTTGCTGTACCAAAATGTTTTTAATTTATATTGTCCCAATTGTTTATTTTTACTCATTTTCCCTTGTGCTTGGTGTTGAATCTCCATATACACCTCTGAGGCTGATGTAGGAGTGTATCATCTGTGTTTACATAGGTTGTTAATAAACTTTAGGTAATTTAAGTTTCTTGTTCCAGAATGTTCAGAAATCCCAAACAAGTATATTGATTCATTCCTATATGCTTTCTGTAGCCTTCACTACAGTTGTTAGTAAATCTATAGGCTAATATAACCCCAAATGCAGTGTCTTACAGTTTATAATTAAAGTCCTTTTGTTGCTAGGTGTCTTTGGATATAGCATTTCAACCAACAATAAATCTGCAGCTGTAAATTCAAGTATCTTAACACTTATGCACATTTGTCCATCCTATTCTTGATGCTATCATAGGAGACCTTTTTAACTGGGTTGCTATGATTGAAATAAATCATAACTATTAAACATCAATTCTTATTAGAGTGATTTTAAAATTGTATATTAAAAGACAATAAGTAATTTTAACCTGGGTCTCATTTCTATCCTTATTTTCTAAGTGCTTACAGATTAACCTATACTAATATTAAATCTTATGATCATCAAATGTTTTACACTCCCTAACTTCTCTGAAATTGAAGAATTTCTAATGAAATGTCAGTTCCTCATAGAAAAACCTCAGTTATGCTTCATGAATGTTTTGTAAATTAACACGATGATAGGTTTAATCAATAATTCATTTTCACCTCCACACAAAAAGTATGATAAAGTAATAGATAATATAATATAATATTCTAAGATTTATCCTCTACATATTTTTGGCATTTTTAAAAAGAATTATTTTATTTATGCATACAAAACTGGGATACAGACCAGAGGACAGGGGTGGATGGAACTGGAGTTGAAGTGGCTGTGGCTAACTTTATAGTGCTGTGCTTTAATCCACTGCACCACCAGGGAGGACCCTATGTTTGACATTTGTATTAAAATGATCTACAACTTGGAGAAGACACAACTTATTTTATAAAACATGAACTTACTATCAGAGAATGACTATGAGAACTACTGTTAACTATCTTAGAACTCATAATAAAATAGCTAAAATAAAATGTTTTCCATTGCTCAAAAATATTAATGGAATCATTTAATTTCCAGGGTGCTTATTGGTTCTCCTTTAGTTGGTCAACCCAAAAACAGAACTGGAGATGTCTATAAGTGTCCAGTTGGGAGAGGTAAATCATTACCTTGTGTGAAGTTGGATCTACCAGGTATGTGAAGTCAAATGGCAAAGTCTGACCCTGAATTATGCCTAGTATGCTCACTAGAAACACATTTCAAGCAATTTAAGAAAATAGGAGAATGAGTTATAAGCATCCTTCAGTTCCTATGTCTTACAATTCAATTCACATAAAGTCACATTTTGATTCCCGCTGCATTTGCTTTAGAAATTCATCATAATGCAAAGCAATGCTCTTCCCCACCTGTGTCTATGGACAGGTGTCTCTCTTTTCCTTTATCCTTTCCTAATGACCTGTCCTTTTTTATCTTTTTTTAAAGATTTATTTATTTGTGCATACAGAACTGGGGTACAGGCCAGAGGCTCAGGGGCGGTGAGAGGCTTCACCAGAGACAGAGTGGGGAGCAGAACAGGCAGATCTACGAAGTACACTGCTGAGGGGAGCAGCGGGCGGGTCAGGAGAGGTCTGGCTCGCCATGTGGTCTCCTCCGGGGCAGGCGGCAGGCGGGAATCGAACTCATGCGGAAGTGGCTTCAGATTCTCAGTGCTGTGCTTTAACCCGCTGCGCCACCAGGGAGGGCCCAAACCTGTCCTTTTAATATGTTTAAAAAAAAGAAAAAGAAAATCATAATATAGCTATAGATGTTATAGATCTTTAATTTTTTAGTATGTAATTGCCTCAATTGTTCAGAATCCTTTGTAAAGCAGTGGTCATGTGAAATAATTTTTCCAAATGCACCTGCCCCTCATAGTCCTAAAAAAAAGTTTGTTTTAAAAGAAAACAGAACAAAAGGAGTTGTAATGGATTATTTTTTAAAGTAGCACAAGACAACTTTATATCAAAATATATACATTTGATTGAAAAATCACGATAGTTAAGATATGACTAGAAAATTCCTACTAGAACTGTCTAGGAATTAGAATCCTGACAGTGTTCTAAAAATTACTAAGTGCCATGCTTGATAGCACTACAGGCTTATTCCAGATACTGTTTTTCAGATGTTCTTTCTCCAATTTCTGATTTGCTTTTTTTCTTTTTAAATTCATGGTCATAATTATAATAACTGATTTAAAATCCTTTCCCGATAACACCAATATTTGGAATAGCTCATCTGACCCTTTCCATATATTTACTTCTCCTAAGGTTGTGTGACATTTTTCTGTTCTGGTATGTTTAGTAATATTGGGTTGTATCCTGTATTATGCAATACTTCTGAATTTTAGCAGGCAGTCTACTTGGCTAAACCCATTTTCCAAGCTGATTTTCCAGCAGTGGGAAGCAATTAATCACTGTGCAGTTCTGGTTTTAGCAGGTTATTTAAAGTTTACCCTGATGTGTATCAGTTAGGTCATCCAGATATTTGAAATGAACATATATGTATAGTTAGGATGCTCCTTTTGTGACTGCTTTCTATCATCTCCCTTCACTTGGCAACTCCTGTCATTACCTGTTTCTTTCCTTTGTTTCTTCAAAACAGTAGAACTGTTTTTTTTTTTAAGATTTATTTATTTATTTGTACAGAACTGGGGTACAGGCCAGAGATGCGGAGGGTGAGAGGATTCACCAGAGACAGAGCGGGAAGCAGAACAGGCAAGATCGACGAAGTACACTGCTGAGGGGAGCAGCGGGCGGGTCAGGAGAGGTCTGCCTCGCCATATGGTCGCCTCCGGGGCAGGCGGGAATCAAACTCATGCGAAAGTGGCTTTAGTTTCTTAGTGCAGTGCTTTGTGAGTTTTATTTGAGATTTCGTCACTTGTCAGGTAGAGCCTTCCTTTAGTGAACACAGAAACAGGAACCTCATCCAGTTCTAATTTTCTCTCCTTACAATATAGACTCCCCTCCATTTCTGCCTGCTTTCCTGTGCCTTCAGTTGGTTGTTCCAGATGTATTTTTTTTCCCCTAGACTTTCTCATTATTACTTATAAAAGATTCGTTCTAGATAGTAGCTATTCTCCTATTAATGGAATAGACTTTCAATGTTATTATGGAGATTCTAACATTCAGAAACAGTAGGGAAGTTTTAGGCTATCGTCCCTAGTGTCCCAGGAATGTTTATACTAGGTCAGTCCTAGTATTAAAAATCTCTAATCCAGATTATTCAAACTATAATATGCAAATAAATCTGCAAATATGTGTAGATTAACAGTCCTGTCTAGGTGTTTTCAAAGCTAACCAGACTAAACTTTAGGACGGACTGTTCAGACCAGAAAGTTAGTGTGGCCATTCAGAAATCTTTGCATTCATCCCCATTTACAAGGCTATACAAGACCCAAGGTAGCAGAAACTTTCAGGCAAGAACAATGAGGTGAATCCTTCCTGAGTTTGGGATTTGCTACTTTAAAATATCTTAGATCTCAGCTAAACAGGGTTTAGAAGCTTTTATTTTCCTGACCAATTTTTTGGCCTTTCTTTTTTCTTTTTAATGTGAATAGTGGAACTTCTTGCCAATTTCACCAGGTTCGCATGTTTTAGGATCTGACATTTCTATTTGGAATGTCATATGTAGTTCCTCTGTCGTGTTTCTTTTAGCCAAACTTCCTGACTACTACTCTAATCTTGTTCCAGTTCTCTTTGTAATCCTCACAATGTCTCCATGATGTTGAAATTAATGGTAAAAAAAAAACCAAAAACAAAACAAAAAAAAACACTTACATTTGCATTTTCTTTTCTTCTAGTCAAAAGTTATGTTTCAACACTGGTAACTTATAAGACATAGATCAAATATGGAAGATAGCTTTGTAACCTTACATAATATCTACAGTATTATAAAACTAAACATTTCATTTTTTTTTTTCAGTTAGCAGAAACATGTGACAGGCAATCCCACATTCTCACTGCCTCATTGGTTCTGAATTCTTTTATAGCTCAGCAAAACCATTTGAAACATGGATCCAGGCATAGTTTCTGGGATATTAGCCAACTTGTCAGACTGAGCTTGTCCATTATATTTCTTAATAATACTTTGAAGACTATTTAGTTGAACCGAAAGAAGAATGTGCTATGATATGAATAAAGCAAATAGAACATTTTAATAGGAAGACACTTAATTTCACTTTGTTTTCCACCCTCATAAAATTGTGTTCTATTTTTAGTGAATACATCAATTCCCAATGTCACAGAAGTGAAGGAGAACATGACATTTGGATCAACTTTAGTCACTAACCCAAAAGGAGGGTTTCTGGTAAGAGAGAATGAGTAATGTTAGTTAATGAATTGGAAATGCTATCATTTTTGACTTTACAAGATCTGTTATATAATTTTTAATCTTATGGCTTTCAATTTTTTAAAAGGCATGTGGGCCCTTATATGCCTATAGATGTGGGCATTTGCATTACACAACTGGAATCTGTTCTGATGTCAGCCCTACATTTCAAGTGGTGAACTCCATTGCCCCTGTACAAGGTACAGATTTTATGCAATGTTCTTGCATGTTTGAAAAGTATAAGCAGTGAATGAGACATATGTATACACTAGAGCATACCAAAAATCTTGAAATATTTTCTCAGCTACTAGCATTACCAGTTTAGGCAAATGCTTGCTTTGCCAAGACATAACCAAATCTCACTGCTATTTTTTTGGAACAGATATTAGTGTAAATAACTTTTCTAGAGACATATTTAACCATCATAGTTAAAGTTGTCACATTGTTTTTATTTAAAGGCTGATTCTCTTTGAAGAAAGTCACCTCTTTTGAAATGCACACTGAATGAGAACTGTTATGTAAAGCTCACATTAAAAAAAATCCTAAGATAACTCCTGGAATATTAATTAAATTAAGTAGAGACTGTTTTTACTTCATATGAACACCAAAACTACTGTTGGGTGCAATGAAAATTTATCACAATTCTTTTCCCAGCCCTTTTTTTTTTTTTCTTTTTAAATTACAAAGTAGTGTGTTCACCTTGTAGAGTATCAGTTGATTTTTTTTTTAATGAGTTTCTTTCTCCTACTTAATATACCTCAAAAACTGTATACTCCAAATTCATAGAATTGACTCCTTTTATTGCAGAATGTCCTACTCAACTGGACATAGTCATAGTGCTGGATGGTTCCAACAGTATTTACCCCTGGGAGAGTGTGACTGATTTTTTAAATGACCTTATAAAAAGAATGGATATTGGTCCTAAACAGACACAGGTAGGTGATTCTGTAGTTTGATTTCTGTCATTGTAAAGAAAAAAAATGCATGAATGTTTAATAAAATATTCTGAAAAGAAATTAAATTTAAAAGTCAGGATGAAATCTGTGTTCCACATCTCTGTGCTTAAACCTGATGAAAGGAACATGTTTTTGAAAAAAATAAACCCTATGGATCTCTGTAAAATCATAATTTAATTCTAATCTATAAAATTAATACAACCATCTTTAGTAATGTCAGAGAAGTGTTTCAGAAATTTTGTAAAAAAACAATTTGACACCCAAGGAATCCATCGCTTCATAATATCCTATTGATGTTAAAATTAGGAACTGATCACAGGGTACTGCTTAAAGTCTGTTTTTCCTTTATCTAATCATTTCTTTCCTTTAGCAAAAAGCAAACATTTCTTGCTTCAGCTGCATTAAGTTAAATAGCTGGGTTTCTTTCTTCTGCACACTAGTCTATTTCTAAATATATCCCCCTTTACTGCCACCAAATACGTTGGACCTAGTCACGTGACTATGCACTGCAGATACTGAATTTGGGTTTAATTCATCTAATTTTACTAAGTGTCTATGACCATGTGATTTAAAACTTAGAAAAGTCTCTATGTACATCAGGCAAAGTACAGGTCAGAGTGAGGTCAGTGCCTTGAAGGCAGGAATCTGCACTAGCTGGGGAGTCAGGAGAGTAGTTGTGGCAATGGGCCCCAGTGCAGGTGAGCTGGGGGAGCCGGGCAGGCCCTCACACTGACTCTTCTTTTCCTTCTGAGTGTTCTCTGTTTGGAGACATTTCTGAGGCACTAAAAATGTAGTATGACCACATCAGTGTTTTGTCACCTCCACCTTTTTTTTTTTTTT
>NW_004567108.1:50748338-50771754 GCF_000260355.1 Condylura cristata | reverse complement strand
TTTTTTATTCATACTGGAAGTACAGGCCAGAGTCGCAGGGGCCGTGAGAGGATTGGCCAGAGGCGCAGGGGCAGTGAGAGGATTCACCAGAGCAGGGGCGAGGAAGGAGAGGCCTGCCTCACCATGTGGATCACCTCCGGGGCGGGGGATCAAACTGGCACTGAAGCGGCTGCAGCTCACTTGTAGTGCTGTGCTTTAACCTGCTGCACCACCAGGGAGGGTCCGTCACCTCTACTTTTAAATTGTGACATAAGCACACACACACACACTTCCATGTACATGTTTATATGTAAAACAAATTCATTCTCCCAAAAAGCAATGGTCCTGGAAGATTAAAAACTAGATTCAAACATCAAGGTGAAATGTCATGATTCTGTTCCAAGACAACATAGGAGCCCTCAGTGAGCTGTGTTGGGATAAGGAGGTGTTTTATCTTACTGGACAATAGAGAATATCTTGAAATCAGTGTAAATTTATTAAAAGAAAGTGATCTTTTATCCATCACAAAATATAAATTTTCATGGGTGCAATCCTTTCAGTAGTTGATCTTCCTAAGTGAGTTACCAGAGATTAGAGAGACTACTAAGTCTCTTCTTGCTGCAAGACCTTCTACATCCATTGAAAGTGCACCCAGTAATGACTTGCTTCTCCACATGGACCATGTTTGTTTTCCCCTCTGAGGATTCTTTCCCTTTCCCCCTTCTCTCTCTTCTCATCTTCTTTCACTTTGATCAATAAAATTTTATGGAGCCATAAAATTAAAACTAGCAACATGCTTAGCCCCAAATCCCAGTTTGTATAAAGAGGAAAGGAGAGACTAAGTGACTTGTTCAAGGTCGCTTGCTTGTTAGCAGATCAGAACACACACTCTCCAGTTCAAGCCAGTGTTCTTTCCTTTCTGAGAGTGCTATTGCTGGAGAAGTTTCACAGTGGGGTCCCATTTCACATCCCTAAGTAAAAGATCTCTAATGCTTTCTCTCTCTTTGTACTATCCATAGTCTTCCTTGGCCAGTTTTTAACTGGAACCAGGCCTAGCCTCTTGGCACCCCACTTCCTGCACTGTCACCCCTGAAATCACAGGCTTGATCTTATGGTCCCCTTGCTCACCTCTTTTTCCCACGATCTGCTTTCTTCTCTTGCACCTGTTTTGTCCACCATTTCACCTTCTTATACTTGACATGTTTTAAGTTGTGAATATTTACTAGTCTTTTGGATATTTAGTTTTACTTTAACATTCATTTATCTATTTTACTATAAAAAATGTTAATTTGTGCAGCTATTTGTGGAAATCAGTGCAGCTGCCATTTTTTGTGAAGTTGTTCCACAACTTCAGAAAGAAAATCTACCAGGCGATTTTGGAATTATAATCACTGCTTCAGGCGGGATCTGTGCCAGCAACTCAGTTCTGTAGAGAAAGAGGTAACAATCAATTGCTTGTATGTCCCAACCATCCTGTTCAATTTTTATGTTTAGAACTACAATGGATTTTATATTTCTGTACTGAGAATTCTTATAGAGGAGCTATTCTGCTTCACCACTAAAAGAATTCTATCCTGCAAGGGTGGGCTTCACGGAGTTGTACATTCTCTGGGAGGAAACAATATGTCTATTTAGTGGACTGGGGACCAGTCCTTGGGGGTGAATAAGAGGGGAATTAACTTTAATCTAATTTAGGTTAAGCCATATGAAATTGTTGCCATGTGATCATGTTTTTGACCTACAAATAAAGCAATTTTATATGGCACGACCTAGATTAAATATAGGATTTTTAAAACAGATGTTATATACTAAACATCATAACACATTTACCTTTCATACAAGAAGAGTGGAGAACCTCACCTTAAATAATTTTTAAATTGATGGTAAGCCAAAAAAAAAATTGAATTCTAATTATACCATGAGCTTTTGTTTACCATACTAGGTGAAGTCAAATGATCAATTCTTTACAGTCATGGATCTGCCCATTTAGTAATTGTAAATATTGAAAGGCAGTCGCAAAGCTATGAAGTAATTACCACCTCAGAAAAGAAAGAAAGAAAAAAAAATGGGAAAAGAGAAGAAAAAGAAGAAAATCAAATTTAAAAGGCTGCATTAAAGTTTCTATATGATGGTTAATCTTCATGAAGGAAACGCTTCACAAATGATAATAGCATCGACTTTAAATAATTATTCAAAATTTCTTCTGTATAACTGTGTGGCCCTGTGAAGACTTTTGCAAACATAAGCAAGGAACATCTGTAATCCAGCTTTTTATCCAATGTGGAGTAAAGGCTATAAAATTGCCTTTTAAAAAACCACCTATAAAAACAAACCTGAAACACTCTGAGCTTGCCATAAAAGATATGATGGCATAAACATTATGGAGGGCTTATTGATCCTCAATACCTAAACATCACATTGCCTTTAATAATAAATGAGAATGATATAAATATGCCAAATACAAGTGCATTATCCTAAATAAAACCAGTAAATTTTGAGACTTGATATAAAAGTGAAATATACTAATGGAACAATGTCTAGATTGTTCCCATCAAGAGCAGAGCTTAACATTAAGCCAGGCAAAATGAAAGAGAGGAATTAATTAAATTTTAGGAATATTATTTATCTTTCTTTTTACTGCTTGTTTATGGCTCATTTCCTAGAAGCTTTAAATATAAGGACTGATTCATCTTTTTGAGGTCTGAAAAGAAGCCTGTCCGAGCCCAACAGCTGTATCCTTGTCAGTCAGGCTAGAGCTTCTGAATGTGATGCTGTGAATAAGGTGAATTTCTTCTTGCTCTTAGTGTCATTCTCTCAACCTCTAAAAAATCACTTCCCCAAGTTATCTATCCAGAGTAAAGTTTAGATCATGACATTTGTACTGCAATGGGTTAAAGCCAGCCAGCATTGCGAAGTTAGCCACAGCTGCTTCTGCACAAATTTGATCCCCAGCCAGGGAAGGGATCCACATGGCACAGTACACCTCTCCTGTCTTGCTGGCTGCTCCCCTCAGCAGTGTACTTTGTCAATCTGCCTGTTCTGCTCCCCACACTGTCTCTGGTGAATCCTCACACCACTCCTTCACCTCTGACCTGTACCCCAGTTCTGTATGAACAAATAAATAAATATTTTTTAAAATATCCTATTACTGGAGAACAGCAGAAAATTTGGGAAGGAGACATCACAATACCAGAAACTGGTGTCACAAGACACCAGAAACTGGAGGTGGAGGTGAAGATGATTAACTTCATAGAACCGGCTGTTGAAATGAAAAATCCTTAGGCACCAACTGTTCTAGAAAGTTCAGATTGGTATAGAAAGTTCCAGAGGTGCGGACCAGAGGTGGGAAAAAGGAGATTGAGGCCATTGTAGAGAATCATTGCTCCTTAAAAATCACCCTAGTGGGCCCTCCCTGGTGGTACAGCGGATTAAAGCACAACACTGAAAAGCTAAAGCCACTTCCGCATGAGTTCAATTCCCGCCTGCCCGGGAGGTGACCACATGGTGTGGCAGACCTCTCCTGACCTGCCCGCTGCTCCCCTCAGCAGTGTACTTCATCGATCTGCCTGTTCTGCTCCCCACTCTGTCTCTGGTGAATCCTCTCACCACTCCTGAGCCTCTGGACTGTACCTAGTTCTGTATGCACAAATAAATAAATCTTTTAAAATAATAATAATAATAATAATATAGCTTGAAATAAGCCAGAAAGAAAAGGAAAAATGCCAGATGGTTTCACTCATAGCAGGAGTATAAAGGGCCAGGCAAGAAAATAATAATAATGAACAACTATAAAAAATAAAATTTATGACATTTACAGTTGAAAAAAAAATAATAGTAATGAACAACTATATACCAGAGACATTTTATGGGGGTGGAATGAGGAATGGGATCAAAAATGGTGTGGGGGAGAGAAGTGCACTGGACTATGGTGATGGCACATGGGTGATTTGGTGATGGGAAGCCCACGGGGATTGCAACTGAGATGGAAAAAGGCACAAAATGATGTAAAAATAAACTATTATATTATTAAGTATATATACATATATTTATGCCCTTTGGGTATAACTAGATCTCAGCCTCTTGGGGAGACTTGCTGTGCAGTGCTGAAAGGAGAACTGTGGTGAAACTTTTCTGAAGTAACCCAATGACCCCATTTCTCTGAACCCAACAACTCTCTGAATTGATCCATCACTATTATTTCCTGATAAATAATACCAACCTCTCCAGTACACTGGAAATTGTCTGCCATCTGGTGCCATTTATTCCCAGTGCCTCCTTCCTGTCCACACCCACCAGAGTTTCCCTGACTCTAACATGTACACATTGTTCTGTGCTCTGTGAGTCCCTCTGCCTGAAATGCCCTTCACCTCAATTCCTAAGTGCTGGGTGAAGTTCAAAGGCTCAGTTTAAATGTCACTTTCTCTATCATTTTCTGTGATTATTCCATACACTCTTCCCAGGTAGACGTCTTTCCCTCCCATGATCCCACAACACTAGCTCACTTTCGCCTAGTTCTCTCATCACTCAGCAATTTCAGTTCATGTGTCTGTCTCTCCTGGTAGATGGTAGACTCCATGATTGACAGCATGGTGCCTAATCCTTCTATTTATGGACACAGTCCAGAGTTTTATATGTTGTCTCATATATAAGCGGCAAGTTACATAAGCTCAAAAAAAAGTAGTTCCTGGAATTTTCATTTATCTTTATGTTTAAAAATATTATAGTTATCAACCTCTCTTTCTCTGCTTCCTAAAGTCATTGAGTTAGGAGACACCTGTTTGCCAGGGATCCCTGGACATTCTTTATATGTGTTTCAGGCTCTTTGGGGACAGTTGTCTATTCATTTAGCCTCACTCACCTCTAGCCCTAACCTCCCATGTCTTCTCTCTTCTCCCAAATATCTACTTGAACATCAAGAATGAATATACTTGCCTTTCTGGTCCTTGATCATTTTACAGCACTTTCCATTAGACCAGAGGGCAGTTGAAGATCAAGTTTTCCTAAGACCTGCATATACTGTGTAGCAACTTCATTTAAGTTTCTGAGCACTCATTTTATGAACAGTGAATCAATTCCATTTATGTCCTGCTCTATAGTGACAAAAGGTTAAGCCCGGTTTCAACTCACATAACTTGAGAATGGTTTGTGCTGACAGCTTGGAAGGCAGCCTGTGTTATCACAACATTCATGCCCTGTCTGAATGACATCAGAAGCCTGCTATAGGGGAGAGTTTTTATACCATAGTATGATAAGAGAAAACACAACTGGCCAGACACCAAGCCTGAGTTCTTTTCATATTAAGCAATTGTGCATCTTACAGGAACAAGAAAATTTTTTTCTTTTGCTGTGTCATTAGTCTCCTCAAGAAGCTGTTGAGTTGATAATGTTAATTGTTGGATAGAAGCCCAGGAACTTAACTAGTCTCTAAAATTCAGGCCCTGGTGTTATAAATGACTTAACTGTACCAAGCAATAATATAATTCCAAATGAGTAAATAATTCCATTTCTCCATAACTCTTTGACGCAAAGTACTTAACAGATATTTTTAAAAGATTTCTTTATTGATGCATACAGAACTGGCATACGGGCCAGAGGTGCAGGAGTGGTGAGAGAATTCACCAGAGAGAGAGTGGGGAGCAGAACAGGCATAGGGAAGAAATACATTGCTGAGGGGAGCAGCAGGAGGATCAGGAGAGGTCAGATGTGCCTTGTGGATCACCTTCAGCATCAAACTCATGCTGAAGTGACTTTAGCTTCTTAGTGCTGTGCTTTAACCCACTGCATCATCAGGGAGGCCCCAGTTAACAGATATTTCAAACATTATATTTCTTCAACATCCTTGTTACTCCTGTTTTTCCATGAAAGGAAAATCAGGGAGTTTTTAAATTCAGTGACTTCTAACTCTCATATGTGCTTACATTTATTTTACCCCCACTTCTCAACTGGCAAAACAAGTGAAGCCATTAATTAACAAGTAATTAATTCACACTGACTTTACTGATATTTATGAAGTATTTTATTGATCACAAGAAGTATTTTTCTTTGCCTCTTGGTTACTTCCTAACTCCATGTTGTTTCTGGAGATTTTACCATATTTGTGTAATTATTTGCAATTCTGAGAGGAGCATATTTAGAGAAAGTTGACATATCCATCTGAATGCAATATTTGATAAGGTTCTATCTCAAAGATCTCTGCACAGGTTAGTGACATCTCACTGTAAAATACTTTCAATGTTGAATTCCCATAGAAAACTGCAGATTAAATTATAATGCTCAAGTATTTTTATATGTGTATGCCATTTTACTGGTTGAAAATAATCTATTTTCTCAGATGTTAAGACGTTTTGATGAGGAGAGTATAACTAGAGCACTGCCATCTGTCATTTTCCCCTCCTCAGTGTTTACCTCAATGGCCTGTACATCCAAACCAGAAATACAGTCAGATAAACATGTAGTGATCCTCCAAATCCAAGGATGCCATTAGAAACTTCCAGCCTACTTTGGAGAAATTAAATACCTTAAAGAAGTTGTCTTTGGGTAAGGTTCGGCTTCCATGGCTACTTCCAAAGCTGATAAAGTTCTTCTAGTTTCTGCCTGTGCCCCACACAATATTTAGTGATTTCCCCACATATTTTTTTTTACTACACATACACTTTGTACACATGTTTTCAGGAATGTTCTTGTTATTTTCAGCAGCTTCTTAAACGAGGAAACCCTCAGCCCACTAAGACAACCCTATTTTTTTAAAGATTTATTTATTCATATAGAACTGGGGTACAGGCCAGACATGCGGAGGGTGAGAGGATTCACCAGAGACAAGAGTGGGGAGCAGGACAGGCGGACTGACGAAGTACACTGCTGAGGGGAGCAGCGGGCGGGTCAGGAGAGGTCTGCCGCGTCATGTGGGTTTCCTCCCCGGCAGGCGCGGATCAAACTCATGATGAAGTGGCTTTAGCTTCTTAGTGCTGTGCTTTAACCCACTGCTCCACCAGGGAGGGCCCCTTTTTTTTTTAATATTTATTTTTACATCATTTTGTGCCTTTTTCCATCTCACTTGTAATCCCTATGGGCTTCCCATCACCAAATCACCCGTGTGCCATCACCAAAGTCCAGTGCACTCCCCCCCCCCATTTTTTATCCCATTCTCTACTCCACCCCCATAAAATGTCTCTGGTATATAATTTCATTACTATCTCAGCCCCCTGCCCCCGGTCCTTTATGCTCCTGCTATGAGTGAAACCATCCGTATTTTTCTTTTTCTTTCTGGCTTACTTCAATAAGCATGATCCCTTCCAAGTCCAACCATGTTGCTGCAAAAGGCATGAGTTTATCTTTTTTGATTGCTTAGAAATATTCCATTGTGTATATATACCACATCTTTTTAATCCAGTCATCTACTTTTAGGCATTGGGTTGATTCCATGTCTTTCCTATTGTAAATAAAGCAGCAATAACCATGCAGGTGCAGGTGTCTTTTTGAATCAATGTTTTTGTACCTTTTGGGTTGATACCTAGGAGTGGGATTGCTGGGTTATATGAAAGCTCCATTTTTATTAGTTTGAGAAATCTCTAAACAGTTTTTCCATAGTGGTTGTACTAGTTTTCATTCCCACCAGCACTGCAGACCAGTCCTTTTTCTCCACATCTTCACCAACATTTGTTGTTGCTAATTATTTTACGATGTGCTATTCTCACTGGTGCGATTTTAATTTGCATTTCCCTTATTACAAGTGATGTTTAACAGTTTTTCATATGCTTGTTGGCTGTCTGCATTTCTTCTTTGGAAAAATGTCTTTTTAGTTCATCTGTTCATTTTTTGATGGGGTTGTTTATTTTTGTTGAGTTTCATCAGTTCTTTGTATATCTTTGTTATCAATCCTTTATTGCTAGTATTATGTGAGAATTTTTTTTCCCAATCAGTGGGATGTCTGAGACAACCTTATTTTTTATATTTGGACACTTTTGAAAGTTTATATTGTTAATTTTGTTTAATGCTATTTATTTTTAATTAGAAGTAAATGAAGGTAGTTATGAACTGAAATTGATACTTAGAACTATCTAAAGAACTTCCATGGGTGGAATATTTCCCCCCTTATGTTTGGAAGAATACAAACTACGTTAAAATATTGTATTAAAAGTCACAGTTTCTGCCCTCCCTAGTGGTGCAGCGGGTTAAAGCACTGCACTAATAAGCTTAAGCCACTTCTGCATGAGTTAGACCCCCACCTGCCCCAGAGGAGATCCACATGGCATGGCAGACCTCTCCTGACCCGCCCGCTGCTCCCCTCAGCAATGTGCTTCGTCGATCTGCCTGTTCTGCTCCCCACTCTGTCCCTGGTGAATCCTCTCACCCTCCGCATCTCTGACCTGTACCCCAGTTCTGTATGAATAAATAAATCTTAAAAAAAAAAGTCACAGTTTGAAAACAAAAGAAATGAGGTGAAATCAATGCATGATAGTGTCTCATGAATATAATGAGGGTAAATGAAGCAGAACATTTCATTCATTCTTACAAGTACACTATATGACAAAGCTCCCAAGCTATGTCAGGGTGTTGAAATAATACTTCCTTAAGTAAGATTAAAATATGTCAGGCCTTCTGCCTATGCCCCACACAAAACATGTGATACATCGTGCATATTTTCATATGAAAGACAGTAAGAGCGCTTTCACAAGATTTTGTTATGTGTCTGAATAGAACAACTGGAGACAGGAGAAAGAGGAAGTCTTGCTCTTTCATACTTGTTGAAATTGTGACTTTTGTTTTTATTTGATAAATAACAGAGGGAGAAAGACAGAAAAAGAGGGTCAGAGAATGAGATCATTGCTCACTCTCTGTGTGCCCTGGAAATTGGGATAAAGAAATATTGATTTGGGTCTTAGCTGAAAACAAACTGTATCTTATCTTTAAGTGGAAGGGTCTGATAAGTGTAACGAACCTCTTGTTCATATTACAGAAGTGTCAGTCACCTGATTTTGTTGTTACAGCTTGAATCAGCTCTAAGTTTTCCATAGTCTCGGACTGTAATTTCATATGTATGTCTTTGTTCTACTTAATCAAGAAATTCAAACTGCATGCCCCCAGGAGGTAAACATTTCCCATCCTACTTTCTCTGAAAAGTAAATATTTCTCCTATTTGTTTCTTCTACTTGTGAGCCCCTTTACGAGAGTTCCTGTCTTCGTCCACTCTCCATTTTCCCCTCCAAAATAGCTCACACCAAAGCCAGTTGCTTCTTTTAGCTGCCATTTATGCTGACTTTTTCCCATGCAGCAACATTCCTAGTGTCCTTCAACCTCTATTACTCTTCACCAGCTCTTTACTGAATTTCTATTCTCTAGCTCCACCCTATTCCAAAGCAATTGGACATTTCAAGTTAAATATGATGTTTACTACTTTTTATCTCCATTTGTAAAATGACTTAAATGCCTTCAATTAGTATTCTTATTTTCCAAACTCAAAAATTGCTTCAATTTTTCTCAGGCCATTTCTAAAACCTCTTTACCTGGGCACCTCATTCAGGAAGCCAGATTGTTCTGCCTCCAGGAAGCTTTCACAAATATACTTTGACTCTCTCTCTACCTGCCTCTTCACCGTGTAATTCATCATTTGGCTCTCTTTTTATCCTATTACTTAATTCTCACACTTATATGAGTCTGTTGAATGTGCATATATACACACCATGTTAGTATGAATCTGTTTCACCTGTCAGAAATTATAAACTAAGCTGGGACTGAAACCATTTCTGTTAAGCTAGGTCACACCAGTACTCAGAAAACCATTACATATGTATGTTTTTTACTTGCACTGCTTTCCTGTGGGACGACACAACAGGCCTTATTAAGTCTGTTTCCAAGGAAAATAAGCACCCGAGTAATAGCCAGTGACCTACACTGAATGTCATTTCCTTAAAATTTGAGTTTCCATTGCCCACTCTTCTCATTTCTCCAACTTCTTTGTATCTCTTTTTCTGCTTATCGTTATTTTCATGCTATCTCAGTTTTATTCTTACTTATGTGAACTGTTACAGTCATCTACTAAGAATGTACACGGGTCAGCTGTGAGCAAAGCAAAACAGTGGTGAGGGAGAGCAAAATACCAACAGCTCTGACATCATCTATGCCCTTCCTTGCCCCCACCCCACCCCCCACTTGCCCCTCTAGAACTTGTAGTTAGGGAGATAAAGCATGCAGACAGAGCAGTTGAGAAAAATGCAGGACTCACAGGGGCAGGACAGACAAGTTTGCATCAACGATGGGAGGAGATCAGTAAGGCCTGTGCTAGGCAAGAGGTGGGAAAAGTTTTGCAAAGTGAAATGTACAGCATTTCACCAAATGGATATAGAATTTAGTTGAAAGACTAGAGAATGGCATTGGGTAGAGCTACAGTGCAGTCTGAGGAGTCCTGAAGATGGGGGTGAATACTGAAGGTGGGCTCAGACTCTTGGGTTATTGAAGTTTGAAGCAGAAAACAGTGTTACCCTATAGATTTAGTCTTTCAAGGACTAGCTTGTTGAAGTTTTATCTGTTTTCTATTTTAATTAGAATAAAAATTTTCTTTTAAAGAAGACTTGAAAGTCATTGCCATATAGGCTCTGAAGAGTTATCAGCTTTTTGAACAATACATAATGTGATGAAAGCAGAAATTCTAGATAGGTAATCTGCCATTAGTATGTTGAAGCATTTAAGGAGAGTAGAAATGTAAGGGGGGAGATGAGCAGTGGAGAGAATAGCCATTGTCGTGGTCCAGGTTCAAAGTAATGATGCCTGGCCTGTGCTACAGTAAAAATGCAGAAATACAGATAACAGCTGTCTTGGACCCATATTCCTAGAAACAAACCCTGAACAGAAAAATCAAATGGCAATGATTACTAAAAAAAAATAAATAGGTAGTTCTTTCAAATGTAAATAGGAAGGGATTTAGGGGAACAGGGCAGAGAAGCCACAGAATGAGATTTCAGGTGAAGTCAGGGCTCAGCCTTCTCTGGGAGGGGGTCCATCTGAATGAAGGACTGGTCTTTCATTGTCTGCATTCAGCCTTTGCCAGTTAAGCAGGGGGGTGGTGAGAGGGACAACTGGTGGGAAGGAGGGGAAAGTGAGAGAGGGTGAGGATAGAGAAGACTCCCAGACAAGTTTGAGCCTTCAGGGCAAAGCAGCTCTAACACTTCAAGGATAATCATCTGAAGAGAGCCTCAAGTGGGGTTGTGAGGACCAAAGTAATAGAAGGGGAAAAGGAAAGGGCAATTGGAAGTTATCTTGTATCTTAAAATAGATAAAGAATTAAAACATATGAAGTATATATAGAGATAAGATGTAAAGCACTAATATGACTTACCAAGGTGTTATATTTTCTGTTCTTTCTGGTGTGAAGGTAATTTGTTTGTCCACAAAATCTAGTTGTTCCACATAAAACACGTAAAGCCCATGGCAAATAAAATGTTACAGCACAAAGCAGCCTGTGGAGTTGGCATGGCTTCTTCTATCTTTTCTCCTGTGAACACCTCCCCGTGCATAAGTGAAATTCTCTCCTGAGGAGTTGACGGTATGTGACTAGAAATTGATGGAACTCAGAAACCTGTTAGAAAGTCCACTCATTAGTACAACATAGTTGATCCATGGGCTGTGCTTTGTGTATCAATATTTGAGATTCAGGACCATCACTTGGATATGAGATCAGTCTACAAGTTGTGTGATTTTTCTCTA
This sequence comes from Condylura cristata, assembly GCF_000260355.1. NCBI lineage: Eukaryota > Metazoa > Chordata > Mammalia > Eulipotyphla > Talpidae > Condylura > Condylura cristata. The sequence goes on along the minus strand of NW_004567108.1, from coordinate 50,760,075 downwards.
GCAGTTTTCAGTGTCACAGGCACATACACAAAAGAGACATTTGGGTTTAACAGAGTTGGAATTTAGCCAAGTGAGTTAATGGAGGGGAAAAAAAAGGTTAATATAGTTACATGTTGACAAGTAAATGATTATGGTGACTGACTATGGAATCTGGTGCTAGGCAGAATAAAAAAATGGGGAGTCTTGATGTGGTCAAGAAATTGATGAATTAGATATGCAAGGTAAATGAGCCAAAGTTAATGGTCAAAGAGAAGAATGCTTGAAATTGAGATTAAAGTGCTGACATTTTTTCAGATGACAAAGTCAAGGGTAAGACCTTGGGAATGGATGGCAAAAGGTGAATGGGAGGGTAAGATTACTGAAGCCCAGGAAGTCAGAAAAATGACAGACAGGGTGTGCAGTAGATTTATTCAAGTAATAAATTTTCCAAGAATAATGCAAGCCATAACAATTTTCAAAGTTCTCATGCTTAACCAAATAAAAACAATGGGAAATAGAAACAAAACTAACTCAGTAAGTGTCCTGAATGGATTAGCAATTAACTTCCACAGCAGCTTTATTCACTCTGTTACTTAAAATTAGGCAAATGATTATCTAAGCAACAAAAGAATTTCACTTTTATTTATACTGAACATTATATACACTGAAACAATGGCAATAAAGACATATCTGCCTGTGACAATCACTTGTATGTCACGGACATACACTGAATTAGAGTCATGAGTCTGTTCTCATTTGTTTTGTTATATTTAGTGTAGTTAGTGGTATCCTACCTTGTTCCCAAAGGAATTTCTGGTTATTCCATGTAAATATAATATTATATGGTTTTAAGACAGAAGGTGAAAGATACTAACAGAAAGATATATTCATGGAAGAAGATGGCTACCCCGGAAATGGTTTGAGCAGATTGCATGTCAATTCAGCTTATGCTGTCTCCTGTCTTACACTTACATATATATATGTATATACACTTCCGATATATATATATATATATATTCATAATTCTCATTTGTTTATCTAATACTAATCACATGACAATCTTAGAACAATACCAACATGTCCACTAATAATATGATTTCCGAAGACAGGTTTTTATTTTTATTTTTAGTTTATAAAATATTACGGTAACTTATAATATGATATAGGTTCCAAGTGTAGAGCATTATAATTCTATAAACCACATTATAATTACTACGAAAACTCTCATTTCCATTCTCCACCAAATAACTGATCCCCTTTTACTCAGTGTATTTATCCCCATCTGTACTTCCCTTCTGGTAATCACCATTTTGTTATTATAGTTTAAGAGTTTCTTTTTGTGTATTTTTGTCAATTGTATTTCTCTATTTTCCACAAATAAATGGTATTTATATTCCTCTGTCTGACACAGTTACTCTTTTACCTTATGCCTGCCTAAGTAACTCTAGGAATGATGATTATATTCTTTTTCAAAAAATATGATCACTTATTTTTAATTTGTTCTATTATAGTCCCTAGTGCATCTAGTGCATCTTGGTTGGCTAACTGGCTAGATGAATTGGTTGCCATGAATTAATGGCAGCTTTTACCATATATTAGCAGGATGAGGTGAGTAAGGAATGCAGGGTTTTAGGAGGTGCGTTATTGGTGAGCGGTGAGATGAGTGTATTGGAAAGATCTCTGAGCTATGGGGTAGATTTTTTAAACCTGACCTTCATCTTCTTTACTATAGGTAGGGAGCTTGTTAAACACAGTTATTTCATTTAGAAATTATATTTCATGTTAATTTGAATAAATTAAGAAAGTAAGTTTCAAAATACAGTGAAAATATAAGATACTATTCTTGTTTTGGCATAGCAGCATAATTGATCCAAGATGTCTAATGCTCTCTAGAAGATAGCCCAAAGATGGATGTAAAGAGTATTTTAAATGGAGGGACCTAATTTGTTTCTCCAAATGACAGAGTGTGGGTTCCTATGAGCTGGGCACTCGTGGGCAACTGTGAGCTATTTGTTGTCTACAAATCACAGCAGAGCGTTCCTTGACTACCTACAGAGTGAGTATAGCTCATATCCTGAGGCAGCCCTGGGGACGGCTAGGCCACGGTTAACTTGATTATATGACTATCTCCATAGCAGTCTTGGGATAACTGCCTGTGATAACATCAAATGCTATGCTGATGCAAATGTGTCTTGACGTATGGTTTCCATGTCGCTTTCCCTGTCCCTCATAAAACTTTATCCCCCATTCCCAGCCTACTCTCCAGGCTGTATTCCTCATACCATTGTCATATGATCAGCTTTTACTAGCCTATAGCCTTCCAATAAATGACTTGCTCAGATAGCAAGTCTTGCCTTGCAAACCTGCTCAATGACTGTTTCCTTCATCATATTCCTGCCACAAAGTGGCACCAAAGTTCCTTTTGCAACATCAGAGTATGTGTTTCTGGTTTGCAAAAAGAGCTAGCTTTGGAAATTCATCTAAAAGTCATATGTCTAATTGAATCTACAGAGTTCTGTCAGGAGAAGCATCAGCAGAAAGCTGGAAGATAGATACCAATCGTTTGTGTCACTGGGAAGTAGGGTCGTCTCTAAAGCAAGCACCAGAGCTAACTTTAGCAAAGGACAAATTAGCCAATTGGCTTAGAAAGAAGGCATCTTCTCCTGCCTAAGAAATAAAGTGTCCAGAATCCCTGTGTTTAAAGGACATTTCCTTTGGATAATTAATTTTCTGAGTCCCTAATTTTGGGGCCGAAGGTCAAACAAAATGTTATCTTCAGTCACAACTCATTGTGTATATTACTGGTTCACATCAACCTGTAGAAAAGGAAGATGTGGAAACACGGGTAAGAAAAATGGGCATCTGGAGGGACATGGAATATGGAACAAGGAAAATCAAGTCTGGAGTACATACTGTTCTGTGTCATTCTCTTGCATGAGGACTCTGTAGGTAGTCGCATTCGTTATCTAACTGTGGAAAAGAGGGACTGAGAAGAGGAAGGCAGGAAGGTGGGAGAAAGGGAAGATGCAACACACAAAGAGAGCTGGTGGGGAGAAGGGCTGGTCTGAGGAAAATGAAGTAGATAAAGCATGGAGATGTATGCGCCTTATCAGGTTCCTGCAGCCTTCTCTTGCTCTGCCATCCCCGCACAGCCTGGACTAGGCTTCCTGATTTTTCACTCTGTGCTTGGGAATACCCGCTTCTTTCCCAGATCAGTATTTCCACACTCACAATTCACTGGGGGAGGACACCATCCTCCCTCTCAGTCGCCATCCAGAACAGGGCTCCACCCTCCCTGCAGCTATCCTGTACCCCTAGACTTCACTAGCACTTCTCAGAAACCTTCTGTGAGCCCCCATTTTAAAACAGGCCCCAGGTTATATTTGTAAATGACACCTTTTCTGTTCCAGCCCTTTCCACAATTTGTAATTGAACTTGCATTTGGATGTACATTTAGACTGTGTGTTTGATCTTTCTCTCTCTCTGGTTTTGAAGCTTCATGAAGTCAGAGATTACAGTGTGTTTCACATTCTAGCCCCCCCCCCAGGTCTACTACAGAAGCATTCTGTAAAACTACTGAAGAGATTAATGAAGCATTTGAAAATTTTAATAACATCACTTTCATTTTGTTCTTTGGGCTATGAGTATGTATCCCCAGAATAACAATGACTACTGCTGTCAAAAAGGAAGGGTTTACATACTGACAGATTGTTATACCCCTCTGAAAGGCTAAAGTTTATTACATTTAAGCTGAATGTTTAAACTGAAGAACATTGAAGCATAGTATCTTACTCATAGCGGCTTGGTGTTTCAGGTTGGAATTGTACAGTATGGAGAAAATGTGACCCATGAATTCAACCTCAATAAGTACTCATCGACTGAAGAAGTACTTGCTGCAGCAAATAAAATAGTCCAAAGAGGTGGCCGCCAGACTATGACAGCCCTTGGAATAGAGACAGCAAGGTACCATGGATAAACGAGAAACCAAAGTGAATAGACTGTACACAAACAACTATTCACAGTCAAGCACATTGTAGCTTTTTAGAACGTCTACCTAACAATATTTAAGCCATTTTTGCTCAAAATTAGATTCAACTGATTAGCTAGTGGTTATAGGATGAGCTTTTTCTATAATTCAAAGTGTATAATTGATAGAAAATCAGTCAAAACATCACTGTAGTCCACCAAGTAGCATTTTGGTACTAAGATATAGTACTAGTTGAATCTCTTATTTCTTTCTTTCTTTTTTTCCAGATTCAAAGAGTCTCAATCTAAAAATAAAATGAATTAATATTAACCCACTTCTTCTCAACATTTATTTATATCTTCCCAGCTATAATTTTATAGAAACTGATAAAGAGTTATTGAAACTCTTAAATAAGAGTTTATAAGAGACCAAATTAGATATTGTCTTGTTTGAAATAAATTTCAGCGAAAATATGAAAAAAAATGGGAAGGATTTAATTGTCTGTAGTGCCTTTTCTTTCTTTCTTCTCCTTGTCTTTCTCTAAGTTCCCTTCATGAATGTCCCTTCTCCTCTCCTTCCCACAGTACCTTCACAGACGGCTTGTTATCCTCTCTGGCTGGACTTCATTTTCTAAAAGCCTACTGCACTGTCCTTTTCTCTGATCTCACTCATATCTTTTGTCTAGCTATTCCTCCCCTTAGTCACCATTAAAGCTAGTAAGTTTCTGAATAAGAACTAAATACCAAAATCACAGCAAATCAAATCTGTTGAGGATCCTTCTGTCATGTGCCTTCAACTTGTGGACTCTCACTTGATTCTGAGGAGCTAATCACCTGCACTTTCCCCCACCCTGCCTGATAAACTCACTGCTCTAAGGGATAACAGACTGAATATGGATATGCCAAAGAATGGGTTAGATGTTCAAAAGTATAAAATTGCATGTGCAGCTTTAGACTCTTAAGTGTAAGAAAAGCATGTGGTTCTAGTTATATGGGGCCCAATTGAGAGTAACCACATACAGATGGAGTAACTTTACGTTTACCTGCCCGTAGGATCACCAATTTGAATGCACAAAAGTGCACATGTTTAGGTGGAATGAATGTACCCTCTTGAATAATTGACTAAATGTGGCCACACATTCAAAGTAAATCAAAGTGTTATTTGAAAGCTCTGAGCCTGAAGGGAGCTGTGCTTTTTCCAAAGGCAACCACTTAAGTATGAATATTCATCTTTGAAAACTAACTGAAGAACACTCTGGCTGCTTTTGCTCATGCATAAATACCAGTCTGAATACCATGGCCCTATATGGGTTTTGCCTACATGTTTCACAAAGGGTATAGCTGTAGGACATAGAGTTTACTGAGTTTTGTCAACAAATAAAACTCATTAATATGATATTACCAAGTATTCTTGCACATTAGTTTTTCATGTTTAAGCATATTTTTAATTGCTCTTCATTCCTTTGAAGGAGGGCCAGTTGCAAACAATGTTTAGAATACTTTATTCCACTTTTAGTATCTCTCTGTTCAAAATATTTTTTGTGTTCCATGATCCCTATTCCAATCTTTCTTTCTTGTCAACATGCTCACAGGATTAAACCATAAGGCCCAAATTCTCCTGCTCCAAAGAAAGGGATTTGGGAGGGATATTTTAATGTTTAAAAGTATGCAAGGAAGTTAATGCTTAATTCAAAGAAAGGATACTAAATGTCGGTATTTGGAGGTCAAGGAAATTTGATAAGGAATAAAATTGAAACAGAAAGAATATTTAGGAGTTATGCTAATGAGTGTTCTTATGTTTTACAAAGCTAGTTCTAGTTGCAGAGTCACCAGATTTTCTAGAAAGTTCTTTCAATCATCTCCTTTAGCAGATATTGATTCAGTTATGGCCTTGATCTTTGATATAATAAGGAAATTTTAGAGATCCTCTAAGGAATTAGAACCATAAAAAAAGAAAGACTGAATCTTGTCTGATATCCACATCACTCATTGTAGTCATATAGTTCTATGTCTGATTGTCCCCATGCACAGAACACTCAAACCAAACTATCTTCCCTCCCTTCCTCAGAGAACTTCCAATATGAATATCTGAGTAGGTATGGGGAAATGAGGGCTAAATCAAAGTGTCTGCCAAAAGCAGGAGAAAGGGTGCCCTTCACACCAGAAAAGGAGTGTTTCTAGAAAAAGGAGTGGTTTGGAGAGTATTTAAGATCTGACCTTCTCTAAATCTGATGTCTGCTCTCAGTCACACCCTTCTTTTGAAGTTTCCAAAGAATTCAATATTGCTCGCTTTTATATATGGGAAATGTGATGATTAGCAAAATGGCGACCTCTCCATCATCTGGAATAAATCTAAAAATATTTCAAAGAGTGGTCATCATACCTCCCAGCTTGAACAATGGGTGTCTATGATGATCTTGGAGGGGAAGCACTGGGCTACGAGATCTGTCAGGGGTTTTGTTTTGTTTATTGTTTCTACCTGATTTGGGGTGGTATTTTACTTGCTTCTCTTGTGTCTGTGATCTGTACTAGGAAGGAAGCTTTCACGGAAGCCAGGGGAGCCCGAAGAGGGGTTAAAAAAGTCATGGTAATTGTGACGGATGGAGAGTCCCATGACAATCACCAACTGAGTAAGGTCATCAAAGACTGTGAGGATGAAAACATTCAGCGTTTTTCCATAGCTGTAAGTACATGGCTAGAGATGACTCTCCAACTCCTGTGAAAGGAAAGTGTGTGTTTCAATTGCCAGTTTATGAAAGTGACACAGACAGGTAAAAAGGGAGAAGCTTCTCTTTAAGGAGGTAAACTCCGCAACGGCAGAATTAGTCTTGCCCCTTTGTATTCTCAGTGCCGAGCACAGCACCAGGTCAAACAAAGACTTAATAATCATGGAAAAAAAGGAAGGAACAAAACATTAAAGATAAAAACAAGAAAAAGGAGAAAAAAAATAAGAAGGAACAAGAACAGTGGGGAAAGAGAAATGCATTGGACTATGGTGATGACACACGGGTGATTTGGTGATTGGAGGCCCACGGGGATTACAGCTGGGATAAAAAAAAATGCACAAAATGATGTAAAAATATAAATTACATATAAAAAAATAAGGAAGAGAGGTGGAGATAAAGAAAGGGACAAACATAGGGAGAGAACGAGTAGAGGGTAGGAAGAGGGAAAAGTAGAGGAACAAAGAGTAAAAAAAGGAAAGGTAAGGGAGAAGAGAGGATGAAGGGAAGGGAGTCAGAGGAGGAAGAGAAGGATGGAGAGAGGAAGACAAGACACATAAGGTAACATCCTGCTAATTAATAATTTTTGTCTGCAATGTGTAAAAGTAGAAATCTGGACATAGCTCTGTGTACTAGCACTCAACCATTATTTTCCCATACCTACAATTCTTTACTTTGTAGAAAAGAAGTGAAAGTCATCTACTATTTGTCTACCCTGGCATTCTAAGTAGGTGAAAATATAGCTGTGTGGCAAGACTTTCTTATGGGGTTCTGCAGCTACCTCGGGTATTACTTCTTAATATCATTAGTGGAAAAGGAGGAACCAGACACATCATTTGCTTAATGCACCCTGTGCACAGACATGTCCTCCACACCTCTGGTCCCTAAACTGTGCCATCAAAGTGAAGCAGCCAGCAGCTAGAAAAATAGGCTCTTTCTGTGATTGCATTAAGCTGGACAAATGCAGTGGAGGAACAGGAGTGTGGGAGGACCGGAAATGTCATTTCCTTTGGTTCCAAGGAAAATCCTAGCCTGCTGTTAGTGATATAGAAAATACTGCATAGAAAGTATTATGGCTCTTTCTAAACAGACCTATATAAATACAAATCAGCCCACTATTAATAACTTTTATCTATAAAATATGTATGGCTTACTGAAAACATACCAGTTCTATTAGCAGTTATTTTCAAAATCAAATTCTCAGTAAACTTGGTTAATTCAGCTGTCAGGGCACTGCCCCATGGAGAGGAACACTCAAAACAGACACACAGACGCCACCATTCGAACAAGGAAAATAATTTAAACTGCCACTTATAAGCCACAGTGGTTTTTCTTGGACCTTCGGCCAACATATCATATTTTGTTCTGCACAACACCCCAAAGAAAGTAGGCCAAATTTCACTTTCCTTCTTTTATGAATGAGGAAGCTAAGAGTCAGCAGAAACGTGGCTATAAGTCACAGAACCAAGGCTCCAGATTCTACCCTTGTCTCTCCTATGGCCCTCTCCTATGGCTTTCTTAGTCATTTAAGATTCTGGTCCAGGCTCTGTTTTCTCCTTCCTGCTGTCATACAACTCTGGATGTTGTCACAGACCCATGCTCATATATTTCCACTCTTTCTCCCAGTTCTCAGGGTCACCAGAGTCTCCACTTCATCCTCCCTTTGTACCAGAGGAAAAAGACACCAGCACAGAGGCAATGATCTCATACCATTATGTGTTGCAACCTTAAATGATTTTCTAATAAAAATCATTAGAAAATGATTCTTCTTGGAGAATCAAATCATTAGAAAATGATTTTCTAGAAGTGAAAGGTAGAAAGGGATGGGAGAAGGATAGAGATGCTATTTTAGAGTCAGTAATAACTTTGTTCAAATTCTGTCTGCTTTCTGCTGGCTCTGTGACTGGATAAGTTGTCAGTTTCAGTGTCTTCATCTGTAAAATAGGGTAATTCTCTCTCTCATACACACACACACACACAGAATCAGTAAGATAAAGACTGAAAACATCTAATTCAATATCAGAATAGGCAATCATTTAACATTATTTTCCTTAAGAATCTTTAACTCAAGATTTTGTAACAAGGAAAGAATAAAATTACAGTGCTTTAGAGACAGATGGAATCTATCTTCAGATGGATGGACTATCTTCAGGTATTCCCCCTAGACTGAAACTTGTTCTCAATTTCTTCAACCTCACCTCTGTAGGATGTGCTTTTCATCTAAAGGAAGGGAAACCTTAATATAAATAGTTTTTAATGAGTCAGAATTCACAGTCACTGGGAATAAGAGTTGCTATCACTTGCTAACTGTCCGACTTCTTCCAGAACATGTGTTCTGCCACCACTGGTACTTTACATTCAGGCCATGAACTGAATTAACCATCAGAAGCACTGGCAATATCAGAAAAACTTCACTGGAAAGATCCTTCTTCTCAGTGATCAACCTTTTAATCTTAAGTGTATCTTGTATCACTTTTACATTGTATCTCCCACATATTCACATATTTTGTCCTTAAGTCACTGAATTTCCCTTTGTTGGGTCCTTACTTGCTAATTTATGCTTTGCCTCCCAACTAGTGAAATAGTTTATAATTGCATTAATCTTCCTGGAGAATCAAAGCATATGAATTTCTTGCCCATTTTAACCAATGAATTATTATCAATGTACACTTTGAAGTGGTATACATAAAAATGTAAAGAAAAAGTTAACTTTTAACAGTTATTTAACAGTTAACTTAACAGTTATTTGCTATAGTTCCCCCCAGTGAATCTTGTATTTTTTATTTTGCTAAGATAATTATTTTATGTCCTCTCTCTGCATTCACCCAAAGTTCTTGGACATCTGTTGAGGTTCATTTCACACTTCACATTTTTAAATATACTCTGAGTTCTAGCCAATTATTACCTGTACTGTGCCTTTCATTCCATCTATTTTTACCCATCATTTGATCCTGACACCACAGAGATTCATTTTGAGAGGAAACAACACTCCAAGATGATTACTTATTGAAAACATAAGCCCCCTGATATAAAACTGCAAACATGCTTCATTAAATTTCTGAATTTCATAAGGTCTTGAGCTGGTTTTAGTTCTCACTATATTATTTCTACCTCTGTCAATTAAGAATAATACATATTCGGGCGCTTGCTGGTGGTACTGCAAGCTCGCTGCAGTGTGAGTTCGATCCCGTACCTGAGGTGATCCACATGGCGCTGCAGACCTCTCCCGTCTCTCCCGCTGCTCTCCTCGGCGGTGTACTTCCTTGAATTGCCGGTTCTGCTCTCCACTCTGTCTCTGGTGAAGCATCTCACCGCCTCTGCACGTCTAGCTTGTACCCTAATTCTCTATGAATAAATAAATTAATCCTTTTTCAAAAAATAATAATAGACATTCTTGTGAAGCCCTGTTTTATATTCAGATTCTAATCTTAAATGATATATAATGGGTAATACACAGCATTCAAATGAAAATAGAGAAGTTAGAAAGTACTTTAGAATTTCAGTTATTTAAGCATGAAAACCATGTACCTGAAGTAAATGAATTGTACACTTTACATTTGACTTATCTGCCTCAAGAGAGCTTCAATTCTGATGTCTATTACAGGTAATATTAGCATAATACAAAATACCTCAGCTTGACATGTTTTTATTAAGTAAAACAAATAATTTCAGGGTTTTTTTTCTATTTTCTCATTCATAGAAAAGTAATATTTTTGAAAGCTCTCAGACCCTTGGGTGCAGGATCAAAGTACATTTCTTGCTATTTTCACTTGCATTCTGTGATACAGAATAGTTCAAAACTATATGCATATCACATGCATGTGATTTTGTGATTTCTCACATTTTTTCATGTAAATATTTGCAGTTATGCATTCTTTTTATTCCTAGTAAAAGTTGATGCTGGACATGTGGGCATTGTCCCCACGACACTACGTATTTGTCTCTGTCCAGTCACCAAAGCTCTGCTAACATTTACATCACAACTGAGAACCTCGATGTTTATAATATTTCATATACAATGGCATCAATTTATAAATGAAATGGAAATTGCATGGCCATGTGCTAGTAAATCAGTATATGTTAAATAGGAACCAGAGAGGAGAGATGACTGTGTCTCAGGCCAGATGGCACATAATCTATAGAATACATCAGGTAAATCCATAGGGACTCTAGGGCTTCAGATGATGCAGTTTGTATGCATTTAAAAGAATCCCAAGCTTAGCAAAATCCTTGACAAAAACAGAGTCCAACAGTGTGCCCAGAGAAGAATGCCCGGTAGAGAGTGAGATGCTGAACACATTGCCCATGATCCTAAAACCAACCCCGGAGATATTGAAGAGACTCTAGAGCTTGAAGACTTAGAGCTGCCTCTGCCACACTACTCTGATGGGATGAGAGATCAAGTGTAAGAAAATTATCTTAATATTGTTTTTAAATAAGAAAGTTTTTTTTTTTCAATATAATTAGAGAAAGTGGCCATTGGGGTTTCCTTTCCTATCTGGATACTTCTGTACTCTCCATTAACTCACTTTCTCCATTAAGTAACTAAAGCAGGAAAAACACCAGGGGTCTCATCAAATGTAAGCAGTGTGTGATGTTTGACACTTGCTTTTAGCCAAGTAGACAGGAATGGAATTTTGTGTTCTGGTGCAACTTGGAAACCTCTGGAATAGTCCTTCCCACCTGAAGTCTGGGTGTAGTAGTGGAGAGTAAGTCAAAGCCAAAAAGCTTTCCAAGAAGTACACTAATTACTTATAGCCAGTTCTAGTTTTAATAGCTTACTTCTTCAAAGAGACTATAAGTTCCTTGCAGGTAAAATTAGAGCACTGTACCTGAGGAAACTATGTGCAAATATTTATAGCAGATATCTTCATAATCACTTGAAAGTGAAAACAACCTAAATACCCTCACCAAATATATGGCAGTGAGGCTGTGCAGTCAGCCTACTCAGCAGTAAGAAAGACTGAACTTCTAGTACGTGCGGCAACATGGACGAGTTTCAAATATGTTATGCCAAGGGGAAAGGAGCCAGACAAACACACACACACACACACACACACACACACACA
>NW_004567108.1:50624749-50747623 GCF_000260355.1 Condylura cristata | reverse complement strand
TATATATATATATATATATATATGTTTGGACTGCCCCTTAGTAAGATTTTTAGGAACTGTGTATTCAGGACCAGCAATCACTTGCCAGTTGCTCTTGCCAACAAACAGTGATGTCACTGGCTAGAATAATATAAGAGATCATCAGAAAATTTAACATTATTTTTGAACTTTCAGCTTTTATGTAGCTGTCAAAAATAAGGAACAGGAATGCAAGAAACTTTCACACACATACAGTGTCCTTTATATCCCCCTACACCAATTACTATGTGCAACAGTTAATGTTATGGAATCTACATTTTCTAAAAATTACTCTTCCAGCATGTAAAAGAACATAAAAACTGCATTATGCTAAGTTACTATGCACTCTCTTGTTTATTGACAAAATGCTTGAGATCCTTATTTAACACATAGAATTTAAAATAGATTCTTGCTGTTTTTGTTGTGTCTTAGATTCTTGGCAGCTACAACCGAGGAAATTTAAGCACTGAAAAATTTGTGGAGGAAATAAAATCAATTGCAAGTGAGCCCACTGAAAAGCATTTCTTCAATGTCTCTGATGAATTGGCGCTAGTCAATATTGTTGAAGCTCTGGGAGAAAGAATATTTGCCCTGGAAGGTAGGACTATTTGACGTTATCCCATATGTTCTCTCTACAATTCGAACTCAATGTGATGGGTTTTTGGTATTTGTTCCTACCACATGGCTGATGCATTGTCACTGTGTACATAAGCCAGCATGGAACAGTGTCCTTTCATATAAATATCTTGATGAGAGAGGGCTCTTCACATAGTACTGTGTCTGCAGGAAGTTCACGGGCAAGGCTGACGGAGGTGATGTCAGGGTACACGTGGCCACGAGCTCCATTCCACTCCTATGACACAGGTTTAGAAAATGGAGACACCAATTCAAGTTTGCTCATTTTGTTTTGTTTCATTTGGGACTACTGTGAGACAGTTCTTAGGCAATAACTTCTTTGTTCTGTTATTTTCTCCGTATTTTGCTCTCTGCCCACTTTAAAGGTCTTCATGGAATTCTGCCTCAAGTCCCATGGCAGTAAAACATCAGTTCATTATATTTGTCATGTTCCCTTTGGCAGAATTTTTTCTTTAATTTTTCAATGGCAACTGTGGATAATGAGTCATAGCATGCCCTCCTCTGACTTAGGTAGAAGATTTCAAGTGACAAATCACTTTGGAACTAGATCTTTTGAACAAAGTCTTCAGAATTGCTAATCCAGGCAAACTGGCAAATGGTAATCTTATTTTCAGAGTACATGGCTCTTCTCAAAATCTTAAAAGGAGAAAACACCAGAGGATTCTGCCCAGATGCTTTATCTACACCCATTTGACTGTCCTTGCAGAAACACACAGGACTGTTGTTTTTGCATCTTAAACACAGAATGTTTAGAATCTCCGAATCTAGAAACATCTTTGCAATCTCCGACATAGTCATCCTTAGTAATAGGAAACAAGATAAAATAGGAGACAACTAAAAAAAAAAAAGTGAGTTATTTAGACTGATAAGTATGTGGCCAGGAAAATGCAGAAAAGTGGGTAACAGAAAATATTTTAAAATGTAGAAAGGAGGCCCTCCCTGATGGCGGAGCGAATTAAAGCACAAGATTTGGCTAAACTGTTTTGACAGCTATCCATAATGAGAAATGTGTTTTGCTTTGTGACCTAGTGTGTCTATTTGTAAACATACAAAATTTATACAACATTTCATGAAATAGTGCCTATTATAGGAAATGTACTCTGATAGTTTCTCATCTCTCCCATTGTACTCTTTCAATTAAAAAAAAAAAAAAAAGTTGGTTCTGACTCACCCTGTTTGCTTCCTAATTGATGACAAGCTGTAAGTAGGAAGTCACGATGGCCCCAGCCTTAATGAATTTCAGGGTTGCTTTTTGTTCTGGTTTCTTTTCTCCTGTGCTTTTAAAAACAAAATACTTGAATTATTTATCAGTCTGAAGTGGCAGCTGCTTCTAAAGAATTTGGCTTTCCTGTTTTGTGTGTACAAGTCACTTGTAAGTGGCTTTGGTCTCACAACTGCTGTCCAGTTTCACCCACTAATAGGTCAGACCGTAACATAACTAACTTTAAAAAAACAGGTTTTCCGTGTCATTGTGAACTTTTACCTTTAATAACTTGTGCCAACATGATAGAAACTATCTGTGAAGAACCTTTGAAAGAAAAACAGTTACGAGATTGTTACATTTCTAAATCTCATTTCTGAACAATCCCATTTCCAAATCTCAATTTAAGTATTTCCTAGAACAGAGAAATGAAGCCTACATCAGCTGTTGGCTGGAACAGGATCAATTTGCCTTACACGACATTTTCAGATTGTTTCTAATCTAACTAACCATACCATGAGTTAGACACATGCATATCTCATGCCCACATAAGCCAAGAAATCTATATTTAAACATAGAAGTATTTTATAGGGCACTTGGCAGATTATAAAATGTCTCCCTGTTGTTTCATTTTCAAGCCTAATCAAAAGCAGTGTTTGGAGTAGCTTATTTCTGATTTTTTTTTCATAATGAGATCAAAAAAGATTCATTTCCTTGTTCCTTAGGAAATCTCCACCTCATCTCAATATTTATCTTTAAATAGTAAATAATAGCAATTATGAAACCCACAGACAGTGGGCTTGCCACAGACAGTGCCTCTAAGGAGACAAGCGTACCAGTGACTTCCCCAGTAAAATCAGAAATGTTCTGAAGTCTTCCTTTCTAATTAAGCATTGGGTGGGAGAAATGCTGAAATCGTTAGAGAGCACACAGGAACTAGATTTGGTTATCTCAACACCCATACACTGTTCAAGGAGGAGGGATGGGTTCTGGGACATAAAACATGCTATAAGCAAGACACCTATTCTACAGGTGGAATATCAGAGTCCCCTCTCTGTTCTCAACTATAAGCAGAACAGCAGCAATAGAAGTTCCTGGAAATATGCAGGTCTTTACTGCTGCTTTTTTATCATAGATCTTGCAAAGGCAAATGAGACAGCACCTTAAAATAGTGTGTACTTAAATGTTTACAATTAAAGTATATCTTATTTAAATTAGAGAGCAATCCATATGTGAAACCGAAATGCTGTCTTTGAATTTTTGATTGATTGTCCCATTCAATCTAGTCCCATAAAAAGGCCATTACTGATGTATTTCTTAACAAATTTATGCCATTAGATAGCTAGTAAATAAGTTTGGTTTCACAAATTTGATTATTCTCATGCCTCAATGAAAAGGAACACTGACTTTCTTAAAAAATTATGTGCTATTTTTAACATATCTGCTCTGCCAAATACATCAGTAACTCCTTGCTGAAACCATAAATAAATAACATTCCCTCAATCCCCTCAGGAGCCTGTGGTTTGGGTAAGTGAATATTTTGAGATTAGCACATTTCCATAGAACCCTCTGTGTTATCTCTGCATTTTAGTTGAGTTTCAGAAAGGGTACAGGACCATTTTTAGATATTTTTAGCTATGTGACTGAAAAATATGTGATTAAATGAAGGCCTGTCCCTTATGGTGCAAGGGGTTAATGCACAGCACTATAAAGCTAGCCACAGCCACTGCAGCATGAGTTCAGTCCCCACCAGGAGCGGACCCACATGGCTTAGCAGACCTCTCCTGTCTTGCCCACTGCTCCCCCCAGCAGTGTATTTCAGTCATTCTTCCTGTTCTGCTGCTCCCCTCAGCAGTGTATTTCAGTCAGTCTGCCTGTTCTTCTCCACACTGTCTCTGGTGAATCCTCTCACACACCACCCCCGCACCCCCCATACCTCTGACTTGTAATCCAGTTTTTGTATGCATAAATAAATAAATCTTTTAAAAAAGAAAATGAAGGCATGTCAAAAAGTCCCCTTCTGATCTGTGAGTGGTACCCATACCAGAAACTAGCACAAACACAAACCCAGAATTGCTACATCCTTTATCAAATAATGGAATAGTAAGAGAGACTACAGCTAGAGAAAGAATGGCAGAATGGAGAAACCCTCTTTAACTATGTGAATGAATCTTTTCAACCATTTCAGATAAGTTTAACCTAAATCATCCTTGCTGAGGGTGTGAGAATGAGACAGAGGTGTCTCAGTACTTCAGCTCTTCTCCAGGGGGTTCAAAGAACCCACAAACTGGAATAGAAGAATAGTAGTATGAATGGAGATTTCTCAGCTCTCCCAGCAAGGGTGGGGAAGGTCATGGGCAAGAATGTAAGACACAGCCTTTCTTCAGCTATCCTTGTCTACCCCTCTACCCAGCCCTAGCTAGGAATTTCGAGTTGAAAAATTTGTAGTTGGAAATGCCCTGAAGATGTTAGAATTCTGGTGGTAAAGACCACAGGCTGTCCTAGATCTCTGTCTTCTGCAAATCAGCAATGTGCTAAAAGCTATTTCTTTTCCTATGTTATAGCTACAGTTGACAAGTCAGCGGCTTCATTTGAAATGGAAATGTCTCAGACCGGCTTCAGTGCTCATTATTCACAGGTACATTCACTGCTTGGTCGAAAATGAAATTCCTTTTCTTTGAGGTTTCCTCTCCCAAAGCTAACACACATGTATCAGCATAACCAGTGCCACTATCAGTTCATGGCTTGAGCAATTACTCAGACCACAGTGACATTTTAATACATTTGGGAAAATGGTTTTCACATGCTTCTTTTTAGGAAAGCATGGTATCTCACAGAGTTCACTACATTGTACAAATGTCTGTGAATCAAGCAGTTTCAGAGCTGCTTTTTAAAAATGTACATCTGGGTAAAGATTGAGATACATCTTTTTCTTAGTGTTAAGGTTTTTAAAAGTCTTGCTAACATTCCATGTTCAAGACCTAGAATTCTTGGCTCCTTAATAAAGCAGAAAGTCAAGACTGAAAAATATGACACTTGTAGTTAATTAATCAATATTTCCTGCAAAAGAATAAAGAATATTGATATTACAGCCTTCCCTGGTGGCACATCGAGTTAAGGCACAGCACTGCAAGGTAACAGCAGCCATACACTTCAATGAGCGCTTGATCCCCGCCCCAGAGGTGACCACATGGCGCTGCAGACCTCTCCTGACCTGCCCACTGCTCTCATCAGAGTGTACTTTGTCAGTCAGCCTGTTCTGTTCCCCACTCTATCTCTGGCGAATCCTCTCACCGCCCTAGCGCCTCTGGCCTGCACCCCAGTTCTGTATGCATAAATAAATAATTTTATTACAAAAAAGAATATTGATATTGCAGTATTGAATATGCAATTATAGAATATAACTTAAGGTTAGTTACTTAATTGGGGTGGTAATAATAACATCTAGCTCATAGGATGATATAATTTAGTATATGTACAAAGTATTTTGAGGAGTGCAAATGGCATTGTTAGTGCAGTGCATTTATATTTAAACTTAAATATTTAAATTTAAATCTTTTAATGTTAAATATCATTGTTTTCTTGATTTGGATATAAGGACTGGGTCATGCTTGGAGCAGTCGGAGCCTATGATTGGAATGGAACAGTCGTCATGCAGAAGGCTAGTCAAATGATAATTCCCAAAAACACAACCTTTGATGTTGAATCTACCAAAAAGAATGAACCTCTTGCCTCTTATTTAGGTAAGTTTTGATAGAATTAATAGAAGTTATTGCTTTTTATTTGTTTTGTTTTGTTTGTTTTGTTTTTTTGTTTTTTTTTTTTTAGTTTTAATAAGGGGAAAAAAGAAGAGATAGTAGAATACATATTATCAAACATCTTATTTTCCAGATTAAGAAACTGGGGAATAAACAAATAAAATCAGAGCTATTTATGGAAGATACGAAGCTAGAATTTAATCCCTTGAGTTTTAGTGTTCATTTTATCATTTAAAAATGCCTGATTATGGATGGGCTGCTCACAAAAGCACTTATAAATAATGAAATAATGATTACCTACAATGGGCCAAACATAGAGATAGAAATTGAGGTTGACCAGGTCAGTAAGGCACAGCTGCCCCCTTAGTGATGAAGCTTACTTTTTTGGTGAACCATGATAGATAGTGAACCAAGCAGTCATTATCAGTGTATGTGTTAGGGCTTAGGAACCCTGAAAAGGTGAAGTTAGATTAGATAGCTTCTGAATGTTCTATATATTCTAAAATTTTGAGAATTTTATGGGAAATACTTTGTACTCATGAGCCAGTTGAAAGCTGAGGTTTCTTTATATCCTAGATAGAAAACTTATAGAACCTTTACCCTCATATATGATGGTTCCAAATAAATCTGTAAAACTCTTAGGAAAGTTCTTTGAGAAGGTGTAAAGCCATAAGAATGTTCACATTGTCCGGAAATGTCCTTTCTGTGGACCTACGCTAACCCAAGGAAAAAATGCAATAATTTAAGAATACTAAATCATTGGTATTAGATATATTGGAATATCCTAAATGTCCAAAATATGAAAGTAGCTATCTAACTGGTATCTCCATTAAATGGAATAGTATGTATCCATAAAAATTATAGAACCCTAATCTATGACACTAAAGATTTGATATGATGATGGCACTGATTATACTCTCAAAGACACTTTGAAGTTATAAAAATTTGTTTTCTGACTCCAGCCATGGGTATGGTTTTAGGTAGTTAATAAGCCTCAAAACTAAAATTTGCAAATTTCTAAAGTATAAATAATATGCGTTACATGTAATATACCTTTTATTTATAATATATATTTGTTTAATTATAATATATAAAAGTTATATATACATACACATATATATTTGGGTTACTATGAATAGAAATTGAGTACTATAGGACAGAATATTGTGTTTAACCCCCACACTCTGTAGATGTTATCTATTTTATCATTATGGAATGTTATATAATAAGCATTCCTCCTATTAGTATTATAGAAGGTATGATAATAATGACCACCGAAGAAATATATGCCCAATCCCCAGAATTAGGTCTGGGTGTGCCGAGCTATTGTTAGTGACTAAATTCCCTACAGACAAAAAGTCAGATGGAGGACCACAGGCCAGGAAACGTGGGTCTCTAGAAGCCACAAAATTGATTTTGTTCTATGACATCTGGAAAAGGAGCCCAGTCTTGCCAACATAGTGATTTAGTTCCAGGGGGACTCATGTCAATAATTGCATTATAATTATAACCTTATAATTAATATAAGGTTATAAATCTGTGATGTGTGAAACCACTGAGCTTGTGGTACTTGGTTAAAACAGCAATAGAAAACTATTATCATTATATTATATATAATACTAATAGTAGCTGACATTAATTCTGTTACTGATTATTACTGAATTTCGCAAAATTAAAAACAGTACATGAAGTCCCAAAAGGTATCTGACATTGTCACTACCCCCAGGAAGTTTATACATTTCAGTTAAATATAACTGTTTTTGGTGTTATGAGCTATATGTGACTAAATTGCCTAAAGGCAAAAAGTCTTAAAGAATCCTAAAGTTTCTTCCCCCAAATCATGGGTTATTGGTAGCTTTTAGCCAATTTAGAGAATTCAAGACATAAAGATATCACTACAATCAAAATAAATAAATAATAAGAGAATGTTCCTTCTTGACCATTTGTGACTCTCAGTTCACAAAGGAAATTTGGGGTTATATTGTCTATAAAGCCCTAAGATAATGTTTTTCCTATTTCAAGTGCAATTTCATTCACTTAGTCACAGATTAGTACAATAAATTGTGCCAAAACAAAGTCTAATATATGAAAACTTTCTTTCAGAATATAAAAACACCCAGAAATGGGGAGGGAAGGAAAATAGATTTTTTCCAAAAATATTCTTAAAAAGAGGCTTTCAAAATATTGTCTGCTGTGAGATACAAATTAAGAATACTCAACCTTGTTAGCCTAAAAAATATGTGAATTGAAAGTTGTTGTATTATAGATCTTAAGAAGGACCAAAATTAGAGATAGATTTCCTATTTAAAAAATATCCATACAATGATCAGAGAGAAGTAGTGACTGTTGCTTGGAACCTTTCTCAGAATACAGTTATACCACCATCTTTCTTTAGCCCAGTCACTTATCTCATTCCGATATGCATTTAAAAAGTGGCTTTGATAGTGAGAATACAGTCAGGGTTAGCTCTACACCTATTTCATTCTCAATTTGCTGATTTCTAATCATGCCAGACAGATTCAGAAGGAATAATATGAAGCAAATGCATGAAATCAAGACCTATTATAGCTGTTTCCATTACCCCAGCAGATCCTAATACTGTTCTCAAGAAATGAATCAGGAGAGTTGACAGGATTTATTATTTAGAAATCAAGGCTTAGTTTTCTGTTTCAGTTTTCCTTTCTCTTCTATTTTGTGCATATTTTCCCAGAAAGCAATATTAAGCTTAAATGTTTATGATTATTTTCCTTCCTTTAAAATTAGACTTTAGTTGACCTTTTTTTTTTTTCTTGTCCTGTATTATCTTTAGCCAACCACACATCAAGGAGAAACAGATTGGCTGGTAGTTATGGTCACTGAAGATTTCAGCTAATGGTTAAAGAGATTAAGTGCAACTCATCAGTGAAATAGCTAAAAAATCACAACTCCAAGACTCAAACATAATTTTCAACATTTTTTTTTTAAGATTTTATTTATTCATACAGAACTGGGGTACAAGCCAGAGATGTGGAGGGTGAGAGGATTCACCAGAGACAGAGCAGGGAGCAGAACAGGCAGAGCTACGAAGTACACTGCTGAGAGGAGCAGTGGGCGGGTCAGGAGAGGTCTGCCACGCCATGTGGATCTCCTCCGGGGCAGGCGGGGATCGAACTCATGCGGAAGTAGTTTAAGCTTCTTTGTGCTGTGCTTTAACCCGCTGCGCCACCAGGGAGGGCCAATTTTCAACATTTTTAATGGTTCTTTCATCAACTTGTATTCCTGTGTCTGAAGTGACCAAATAATTAATTAATCAGCATGTACATATTCTCTCACCCTGCTCCCTAATATTTCTTAGCAGAGCAGCAAGAAATAAAACAGCTTTTATTTTGTAAATGTTTTTTGCCCCCGTTTTATTTATGTATAAACATAACATGAAATATAACAAATTTGAGAGAAAAAAAAGCTTTACTCTTAGGTAAAATTATTTTTTTAAATCTCAAAAAAGATAAATGAGACTATGAGAAAAATATTTAAGACCGAAAGTTTGCCCAAGGACTAATGTTCTCCTACCACTTGTAAGAATAAACATATTTAATACAAAACTCTCTATTCCTTTTTTAAAATTTTTAAAGTACAATTATATTACAAAAAAATACTTGGTGAGTAAATTATTAATATATATACTTTTTCTCATTGTGAAATGCTATTCTGTGGCATTTCAGGAAAAAGCTTTTCTGATGGACACTCTGGTTATTACAATTTCTTCCTTCTATAGAGTTAAAAACTGCATGTGGTCATTTTTATCCACTGATTTAACCCTTTTCTTAACATAGACAAAACATAAATCTAATTTTTCACTCAAGAATTAATAATAATATGCCTTAAAGACAAATTGGAAAGTTTAAAAGGCATGAAAGCCCAATTAAAAAGTGGAATGCTTAAATATAGAAAACTATTCAAGCTCACTTTTAATCAAGCAAATGCAAATTAAAAAATCACAGCAAGTTTCTATTGTTAGATTATGCTTAACACCAATTAAAACATCCACACATTTAATAATAGCAATGATACCCAATGTTTCAAAGAGTTTGATAAAACTAGTTTCTTATATGACTATTCAAAGAATAAATCAGTACAAATGTTCACATACCTGAATAAGAAACATTAAAATGTTGATCTAGTAATCGGTGCCAAAAAATTCTATGCAAAAAATATTTAAATTCAAAATGATCTCTTTGCAGTTTTAATTATACTACCAAAATTCAAAGCTACCTAAATGCCACCATTCCATTAAAAATGGTCCTGTAATATAACACAATGCTTTTATATCTTAACTTAGGAAAATAATCTTCAACTATTTAAAATTATAATTTAAAGTCTAGGTTGTGACACATTTGCTATGATTATAGCTATAAAATATTACTAATTTCTATGGCACAGACACATGCATCCAGATGAAATATAATTGATTTGTTACAAAGTGATAAACTGGTATTTCAAATATCTATCAAAATTTCAACAGCATACTTCCAAAATAACTAGAGCAAAAATTACTGAAATGTATATGCATCACAAAAGACTGAATCACTCCAGAAAAACTGACACACACATAAAGGATAGAGGTGTCATACTCCCAGACTTCAAACTACGTTGCAGATCTGTAGTGAACAAGACAGTTTGTATTAGAAAAAAAAAAAAAAGACATACAGACCAATGGAATAGAATGGACAACCCAGAAATAAACCCATGCTTATATAGATAGATAATTTATGATAAAGAAATAAGCCATGTGTCATAGCAGAACTCCTATCTCATCCGCTGCTCCTATCAGCAGTATATTTCAGTGGATCCGCCTGTTCTGCCCCCCACTCTGTCACTGGTGAATCCTCTAACCACCACCACCACCCATACCTCTAGCCTACAACCCATCTCTTATATGCATAAATAAATAAAATAAATCTTTTTAAAAAATCTACCAATGATTCAGCAAATTCACTCTTGAAGAATACAAAACACTGAAGAAATATGTGCATTCCTGTGATCATTGCTGCACTATTTACAATAGCCAAGGTATAGAAACAAGCTAACTACTCAGTGACTGAAGAGTGGGTAAAGAAGATATGTATAATGTAATGCCACTTGGCTTTAAAAAAAAAAAAAAAAGATGAAATCTTGCCTTTTCCAACATAGATGGAACCAAAGGATCTTATGTTAAGTGAAGCAAGTAGAAGGATAAAGACAAATATCAGATGATTTCATTCTGAATATAGATGAACAATATAAAGGAATAGACAAAACTGAACCAAAAAAACCCTATAAATCCAGCTTTAGAATTTAGATTACCAGAGGAGTAAACTGAGGAACCGAACGGATGGGAGAGAGGGAGTCTGATAGATTACAATGGAGTACTATGGGTTCCTTTGTCATGGGTGTAATGTGGTAACGTACACCTGAAAAAAATGTGAACCTATTCCCCTAGATTATATATAGTGTTGTGAATCAATGTTACTGCCATTAAAATAATGATAAAATAAATAAATAGGAATTGCATGTGTTTGGGGATTTTTGTGTGTGAAGTAATTTTCTTTTGTCATTGCTGTTATATCACCAGTGCCTTTCAACAATGAAAAAAAAAATACTGAGACTGGGGAAACAAACACTCTACAGAAAAAAGTACTTATCAGGTCAGAGCAATTGGGGTAAATAATCAGAAAGCAAACCAATACGATCTACCCAAATTAATTGTCCTGCATTAACTTTTTTAATTATCAAAAAAAAAAAAGAGTTGATGTGAAAACCATTCTTCCAGTCATTTAAAATGAATTTTAATGTATTCTGTACAGAACTTAAGGGCTTAGAGAGTATACAGGCACCTCTTTCTTGTTAGGTTACACAGTGAACTCTGCCACTGTTTCTGGAGATGTGCTCTACATTGCTGGGCAGCCCCGCTACAATCACACCGGCCAGGTGGTCATCTACAGGATGGAAGGCAGTGATATCAAGATCCTTCAAACACTCAGTGGGGAACAGGTAAGCATGAAATTCATTTTAGATTAATCCATTTATTCTTTATCTAAAGTTAAATTATCTGTCTGTTAATCTAAACTTGAACAAAAATAAATCCAGTATCCCCCAAATGAACATCAACATCAACTGAGAATAGGTACCTGAACTTGGTCCTTAGAGGGGTGTAAACGTCTGTATCTCTGTGCCCAGAAATGTCCCTTTGGGTGGGAGTGGAAGATATACAGATGATGCATGTAGATATAAATGTGCAAGGACCGATACAAGAAAAGTGCTAACTATTAAGAAGCATGACTTAGGTAATAAATTCAGAAAATGAAGAGGTTCTTTTAAGCTAGGGTTATACAGAAATGCTCACTAAGAGAAAAATGGGCTATTCTAGAAGAAACACAGAATGTAGATAGGTAGAAAGTAGTAAAAGAGCCAATTTTGGATTATGAATTATCAGGGAGCTCATCTGTGGGACCCATGGGCTGGGCTGTTTGTGTGCCAGCTAAAGCTCAGCTCAGCATAGAGGGCATTGTAGAAATGAAGGTCCCACTTTGCCAGGTCTTAAAAAATTTTGTTCATGTTTATACTTATTTCAACTTAAAAAAATGTTTAAACCATTCATAAGCCTCTGAGAAAAGAATATTTGAAAGTCAATGTCTAGCGGTTGTCTAAATGTCTAGCAATGTCTAGGAGAATGGAGTGAAATTTGCAGTTTTCAGTAATGGAAATATTTGAGGGAGAATTAATCATTTAGAGTAAGATAATGCGCAATTTGTAGATCTAAGTTTAGATGAGACCAAAATTTAGAGGGTAGGAGGAGAAAAAGAAAGGAACAAAGGTAAAAAGAAAGGGTGGTCTATGATGTTGTAGCAGAATCAGAGGAGTAAAACTGAAATCAGGTTAATTAATATAGGAAGTTTCAGTTAGAAAAATATCAAGAGCCTCAGAAATTAACAGATCATATTTGGGAAAGTTATTGCATTTAGATAATGAAGGATAAGTCCCCCACGTTTTCCTAAAACACATCCCTATGTTGAAAAGAGAATATATATTACCACAAGGGGATGCCCTCCATCCACATAATTCTTTCATATTTTTCTGTCGGCCACTGTTGCTGGGACAAAAACTAGCCTTTTTTTTTTTTTTAGTAGACAAACTAAGAATCTAAAGTGAAATGTGCTGCGCTGATGTTTCAAGATAATTCAGTTCTTCATACTGTATTTTATTTCATAGTTTCATTTAAACATGCATTGAAGCCATTCTCATAGGTCTTCTAATTTATATTCTAAATTGGTGTAAAAAAAAATGAAATGCAGGTGTTCACTTCCTTGAAAATTTCTGATGTTCATCAGACAGTTATTTGTTTTGTTTTTGTCCTCTAGATCGGTTCCTACTTTGGCAGTGTTTTAACCACCCTTGACGTTGATAAAGATTTGATTACTGACATTCTTCTAGTAGGAGCTCCCATGTACATGGGGACAGAGAAAGAAGAACAGGGAAAAGTGTATGTGTACGCACTCAACCAGGTAATGGCAACTGAGCTGGTTGGAGATCCAGGAAACTCTTTTTCTTGTGCAATTTCAAATATTGTAGTTCTGATTTTTCACATATTTTGGAATAAGTAAAGGCGTTTTCAGGGCTCATCTATTTTATTAACCCCTTGGTTTCTAAGCCAACATATAGAATTCTAAAGTTGTTAAAATCCTTCCATCTTTTCTACTTGGAAATGTAAAGTATATGTTAGTAAAACATACAGGACATCAGTAAATATAAATCATACTAAATGTTGAATGGATGCATAAGGAACAAGCTATTCATTGTCTCTGGCCTGAAGGTGAGTAATATTAGCAGTTAAAATTGTGTTGGAGGTGATTGGGGAAGAGTGGAGGGATTATAGGGAAGTAGGGATTATAGGGAAGTAGTGATTTTGAAGATAAAGACACTGATATTTTCACCAAACTGCTATAGTATTTGCAATACTTCACTAGGTTGGAGTGAGATTTTGTTTTCCCCTTCTGATGTTAGACATTATTTGTTAGGTAAAATAATTGATTTACTCACTAAAAGAGCATTAGCTGTTTACAGTATTTACCTTTTCAGCTTTTTAAATTCTTAGAGTCTCTCATCTTGAGAAACTCTAATCCTAAGTTATGTATCTTTCTTCCTATCTTTTTTATTTATTTATTTTTTAATTCTTCCTATCGACTTTTTGGTTCTGTGCTATTTTCCTCTTTCTTTCAAGAAAATGATTCCTGTCCATCAATGTCAGTGCTGGATTTTTCTTTTTTTTTCTCACTAAACATCTTTGGGAAAAGTTTCTTTTTGAACAGGGTAAGTTTTCTCTTTGCTCAAAGTGGGAGCATATATAAATTTCAGAAAAAGGATAGTGACACAAATTGATTTTAAAATTCAGTTTTTTTTTACCCTTTACAGAGATGCTGTTATATTCTCACATTAAAAAGAGAATCCATTAAGATCCTTAATATGTCTTCTTTCCATACCTCTGCAATCTGTTCTTTAAAGTCTCTAACTTTGCTTTCAAATTAGCACACTTTTTAAGAAATTTTGCAAATTTTACCATTGATGTACAAATGGTTTTTAAGAGCCCTGATTTAGTATGTGCTTTAAAATTCCACTCTGCTGTAGTAATGATAGAAATCCGTAAGTATCCTGTTTATCTTTCTTCCAGACAAGGTTTGAATATCAAATGAGCCTGGAACCCATTAAGCAGACTTGCTGCTCCTCTCTGAAGCACAATTCATGCACAAAGGAAAACAAAAATGAGCCATGCGGGGCTCGATTCGGAACCGCTATCGCTGCTGTGAAAGACCTCAATCTTGATGGATTTAATGACATTGTGATAGGCGCTCCCCTGGAAGATGATCATGGGGGAGCCGCGTACATTTATCATGGAAGTGGCAAAACTATAAGGAAAGAGTATGCACAAGTAAGAAATAAGATCTCTCGTTCTCACGTTCGGTGATAAGCAGGCTTGGTGTTAGGTCACTTGTCTTGCTTCATGGGTTAGTTAACTTCTTTCTTCTGACTTTATTGGAGCTAGGCTTAATGCTCACCTAAATTTTTTAATGAGAGAATTATTTTGTGTTTTATCCTTTCAACTAGTTTCCTCCCCCCACCCCGTTGTTACTTGCCATGTCTCTAAATCTTTTGAAATCAGATCATTTGCAATGACAAAAACTAAAATTAAACAAAAGAGCTTTTCAATAATGCTATTTATAACCTGCAGTGAGTTTAATACTAAGTAGTGGGTACCACATTCTCAATAATGGAATAATGATTATATGATCGCTTAAAAAAAAAAAAAAAAGAAGAGCCCACTCTGGTGGTTCAACGGATTAACGCACAGTGCCCTGAAGGTCTCCAAAGCTACTGCAGCATGAGTTCGATCCCCAGCCAGTGAGGTGACCCACATGGCATGGCAGACCTCTCCTGACCCACCCGCTGCTCCCCTCAGCAGTGTGTTTCAGTCAGTCTGCCTGTTCTGCTCTCCACTCTGTCTCTGGTGAATCCTCTCACCCCCCTGCCTGTACCCCAGTTCTTGTATGCTTAAATAAATAAATCTTTTAAAAAGAGAGAGATAATTATTTTATACTCAATAATAATAAAATTACACTAATTTTAGATTTATAAATTAAATTAAATTAACAAAAAATGATTTTTTTTTCTGAATGTTTATAATTTTCTTATAAGTAATCCCTCTAGGAAAAATGTCTGAATAATTAAGCTTAATTTCAGGGTATTACTATTGTTCCTTTTTTAAATTTATTGTTAACAGTTCAAATCTATAAATGTAATTTTTCTTATATGAGAAAAATATTAATTTAAAGAATTGGTTAATGCACTATAAAGTAGATAGCTTGAAGGAACTCTTTCACAATATAATTGTCTGTTTTTAAGCAACCATAGTTAGGCATGGAACAATTACTTATAAATAAAATATAATTTAACACTTTCTTAGTTATACAAAAATAAAAGCATAACATCAATCATTTTTACATATGACATTCTCTGTGATTACACTTTCTTAGTTACACAAAAATAAAAGCATAACATCGATCATTTTTTACATATGACATTCTCTGTGGTTCTGTTGTCAACAGAATTTGCAAAATCTATTCATGTAGTGGGAATTTGTGCTCAATTTTTCATAAAATCATAATAATTACAGTGAAACAAAATAAAAGCCATATTTCAGTAACAAAACTCCTATCCATTTATTTTTGTAAAAAAAAAGAAAAAAAACTCCATTATATTTACAAAACTAATAATGTAATATTAACCATTAGGACATGCTGAAGTAAGGAAATGCAGGAAGGAGTTTCTCTCGTGAGTTTTACCACTTTATTCCTTCCATGTTGATCTTGCATATTTAGTGGAATGATATTTGCTGTAAAAGAAGGATATTTAAATCATTGATATATGGAATATATTGTCACAGTATTTTGGAATGTGGTAGTAAATTAAGGTGCGATTGTAAACAAAAAGAATATTAGAGTTGAGTTTGCTGATTATCTGCAAAATGCTTTTCCAGAGATAAGTGAGGGTGTGAGCATTCATTTCTATGGCAAACTGAGGAACTATTATGTGAGGGATAATCCAGAATCAAACTGAGTCAGCTCATCCAGATCAGCGGGAGCAGATACTGTCTGAAAAAAAAAAAAAATGCTTCCCACTGAATCACAAATATTCTTGCATGAAAAATGTTTCCATTTGGATAGTAGTGATTTGACTTCTTATGATATCTGAAGTGGAAAACAAGAGGATGTGAAGACTCCCATGTTTTGGGAGAGTCAGTCTTGTATCCTTGCTATTGGTCCTATTAAATATTAACAGTTTGAACTAAACCTAAGTCAGGAAGTACATATCTTAAAGATCTTTGAGCATCAATTAATGTTCAAGAATACCATATTCATTTGCACCTTCCAGATATTGCAGATATATGGGAATAGAACTTTACTGTGCCCTCGAGTTTCAAGACCATGTTATAGACATTTAAAACATCATCTATAGGAAAATGTATTAGATGGAGTGTATTATTTTTACCCAGCCCCACATTGAACCTAAGACACTTTTGTGCACCTCCTCTTGCTTATATGATATGTTTTCAAGGATTCTAGTACTTTAAATATCTCTGTGTAATGGGATTGAACAGGAACTAGAAAGCAGAGCCAATACTCACAATGTTGTCCTTGAGGAATAGACAGGATGACGTTATATAATTGTCTCTCCTCTCTCTGGTGTCAGTAACCCAGAATATCCTTTGGGAATATCTGCACTTCTGATGGGCCTATTGAGCAGATTTCTAGTTCTTTAATTTAAATTTTTTGATAACCCAAATCCTCAGATTTATTTGAAACCTTTTTTAAAAGACTCTTCTGACATAAAAGTTTTCTCTTGTTTTTTTTCACAGCGTATTCCATCAGGTGGAGACGGTGAGACATTGAAATTTTTTGGCCAGTCTATCCATGGAGAGATGGATTTAAATGGGGATGGCCTAACGGATGTGACCATAGGGGGCCTTGGTGGTGCTGCCCTCTTCTGGTATGTATTTTAATAACATCCAATATTTCCAATAATATTAAAATATCTCCAGAGCTCAGAGATTGATCAAAGCTCATATTATTATATCAAATATCTACTTCTGTTTGTGATCCATTACTTGGATAAAAATATGCATTTTGGTAATTTTTGAAAGGTCAATAATTCTTAAAAATAAAGGTATCCTTTTAAGCTATAAGTATTATGTATGCTTTTTTCCTGGGGTATGTATTTTATGCTTGGTTCTAAAATAGATATTTTGTTACAGGATAGGTATAGGGGAGAAGACATCTCATAGAGGATGTGTATAAGCAAGAAAGCATACCAAACTCTAATTTGCTTACAAGCTTTTAGGAATAATAGATTGTTTATTTGCCTAATGCATTGAACTAGACAATATGCATTATTTCTGATTTTGCTTATATTGTTAGTTCAGTAAAATCTTTGCTCAGTCTTTAAAATGCCTGAATCCCAAATTAATTTTAGCTAATTGTGAAATGATAGTTAATGGGCAAATATATTCACTTATACCATCTATCTTTAAATAGTTGTAATAATTGTTATTAACAAGTATTAATTTATTATAACTAGTAAAGTGTTAATTAATAGCATTGATAACTTTGGTTTTAACTAGAAAAAGCATTATAATTCCAAAAGGGTGTCTCTGGTGGGGGGGAGGGGAGTGACTAAAATGCCAAGAATAATTTCCATAAGAAATTTGTGCAATAATTTTGGAGACACTACAAATTTCATGATGATACATGAAAGAAAGATTTAATAAAAAAATTGTGTCAGGTATCTTGATGAAAAGTCGATGTTGATCTTTCCAAATTAATGATTGATTTAATGTAAATCACATGGAAACCTATTTCTATGTTTTTTCCCCCAAAACATAACTAGTACACTTTTGTACTAGCATGGTACAGAAAATTGCGAGGTGAAGATAGAGACCTAAAATAGATAACTATCATAATTTAAGATAAAGCTTAAGAACTAATGATCAAATAAAAATATGCTAAACTGTACACAGATATGTACCTTTATGTCAAAAAAAAATTAACTGTGTGCAGTGGAGAAAGAAGAAAACTGAAAGGTAATACCTACCATGGGGGATTGCTGGCCATAGGTGGCTGTGACTTTGGGAGGACCCACCTAAAACCAGAGCTCCAAACCAGGAGTCAGAGGGTAAGAAACAAGACTCCATTCAGTGTTTGTTTAAATACTAAATAATATATGTGCCTGCCACAGTGCTACCTACATGTATGGTTCTTCTCCTTCCTAGGCATAGGGAGAGGATTGAGCCTATTAGAAAAGCAGACAAGGGTCACACCGTGCAGAAACGTTGTCCAGAGACCTCTGGATTTTTCCATATTGGGAGGAAAGTGGAAGATTCCCCAAATAGGGCATTGGTTCTGAAGTTGTGCCTGGGTGCTTGGCTGCATTTCTTTTCTATCATGAGCAAAACAGATCTTTGCCTATAAACTGTTGGAGATGGAGCATAATTTTTCCTCTGCCCTTCTGAATTCTTCTTGGCTGTGTCCCCATAATAAAGGACAGAGTAATGATGGAAAAACAAGCAAGAGTTTATTAATATAAAGTTAAGTCCTCATTTATTTTTTCTTTTAGTCTTCAAACATTATTGCACTTTAACCTTGATAATTTGGCAAAGCATTCACGGAGTAATCTTCAGACAAGTTTTTATAGACAAAGATCACTTCCAACAGACAAAACAGTCCCAAATTCTTGATAGGTAGAATTTCACAAACATTGCCTATTAGCAGTAAAGCTGCTAATAGTATTGCAGCTTCTCCAGGCTGCCTGGTGAGAGCCACCAAGAGTGTGAGGGAACCCATGGCCCTTTCTAGTACCAGCTCTTATAGCCTGCAGCTGTCACCTCCTCCTACCTCCTTCCTGTGCTTTCAGACCATGTCAGTGATGCATGGGGTGTCAGGATTTCTTCTGATAGTCTTACGGAATGAGTGGATGAGAGAACACTCAAAACATCCTTATGTGGAAGCTCACCAATCCAGCAAGAATTCAGGACTTAGAGCCCACCATGGCATCCAGCAACAGACTGGAAGCTTCTAGCAAACTTCAGCTGATTAATACCCAAGAGGGGCAGGCTTGCAATAGGCAGCACCCTTTGGAACTGGATTTTCACAGTCACCATGGTGTGCATGAACCGATATATGACATAACTTTGCTTGGCCTTGTATCCCGGTTTGTACATTTTATCCTGCCGGTAGGGCGGGTGGCTGTTGGAGGCCTGGCAGCTAGGGATACTGCCAGTAGGGCATCCTGAGAAGAAAGCACATCACATAGGGCTGTGTCTTTCTCCACGGCCTCTGGATGTACTTGTGAGCACTGTTTTGGTTTACATAATGGTTGCTGTCTCATGGAAAGAAAAGAGTCGTTTATTCACAGTCCCTTTTTGGTAAGTCCTCAAAGTCACCTTTAGGTTCTTGGAAACTAGGGCTTTAATTGAAACAAAGTATAAGAAAAACCAGGGCCTGGGTCGGTCCTCCCTGTGGCACAATGGCTTAAAGTGCGGCACTACGAAGTTGGCTGCATCTACCTGAACATGAGTTCGATCCTGGGTTAGAGAGCTGACCCACATGGCTCAGCCAGCTTCTGCCTCTCCCACTGCTCCCCTCAGCAGTGTACTTCATCAGTCTGCCTGTTCTGCTCCCCACTCCGTCTCTGGTGAATCCTCTCACTGCCCCTGCACCCTTGGCCTGTACCCCAGATCTGTATGCATAAATAAATAAATCTTTGAAAAAAATAAACCAGGTTCTCCAATGATGTTTCCATCATGGGATACATTCTCTGTTGTATCCACAACTCTCCAGAGAAACTGAGTCCTAGCAGCCCATACTATACTTAAAGAAGACGTCTCTTCTGTGTACTCAGTTGCATTCTAGGAATAATGGCATTTATTAAAAGTCAGAGTGTGTTAGTAATCACTATTGTCAATGTGTTCGTAGGTCCCGAGATGTGGCTGTAGTTAAAGTGACCATGAATTTTGACCCCAAAAAAGTGAATATTCAAAAGAAAAACTGCAGGGTAGAGGGAAAGGAAACAGTTTGCATAAGTGCAAAAGTGTGTTTTGATGTGAAATTAAAGTCCAAAGAAGACACCATTTTTGAAGCTGGTAAGTGTAACATATATACCTAATACTTTGGGATAGGAAGACGGCACACTTGCTCCAGCATTATGAAATCCAGTAAGAAACTAAGGGTTTGCACATCACATTTGCTGTGAATATGCTTAAAGTAAGTTCTAGAGCGAAATGACATGTTTAATGTGATAGCCTCATCATTCCATAGTTCCCTTCTGCCTTTCCCACTTTTTATGAATAAACTGGGGCTTGGAGGGGAGGGAGAAGGAGAAACACACACACACACACACAGAGCAGTTCAGAGGTAGCACCTGGAAACTGA
This sequence comes from Condylura cristata, assembly GCF_000260355.1. Lineage (NCBI taxonomy): Eukaryota > Metazoa > Chordata > Mammalia > Eulipotyphla > Talpidae > Condylura > Condylura cristata. Next base: position 50,727,017 of record NW_004567108.1, on the reverse strand, counting down.
GTGCCAAACAAGCCCTATTTTCCTTGCTGTGGTTTTTCTAAACCCTCTCTCCCAGCTCTGCCCTCCCTGTGGTCAGCCTGCTGCTGCAGAGGACACAAGCCCTGCCGCCCCATCTCCCTGAGATTCCTGTCTCCAGTGAGACCGTGGCCCTGGTGTTTGCATCAGACACATTCTGTGTGTTCTCAGGCACAGCACACATTACTTCTCTCCACACACCACACTCTCTAAGGTCTTTTATAATAGTGTTAAAATATGTTAGAGTCAAAGCGATGAAGTTTATTAATTACAAAAGAGTCATTTGCTTTGCAAGCCAAATATAGGTGGAATGAAAACAAAAATCCTTAAAATTTGTTTTTCTTAGTTTGCTCTATATGTGCATATGTATGCTCCAAAACAGCCTCTGACTAGAGGACAAATGAGGTACAGGAATGTAAAATAACAACTTACATTGTCACAATTTACAAAGTCACATGCAGCATTATTTCAGTCTTATTTAATTTTTATAAGGTAATGAAGTGATTGTGTGAGGATTTGTTGCCTTGTTTTCTTTAAACTTGTTTTCTTTATGTGGTGTGCTTCTTTTATGAAATATTTCTATTTCTATTAAGCTTGTTTTATATGCTTTCAACAATATCTGAAATAACATTTTTCATAAAATAGGCAAACATACCATGAATACGTATTCTCTACTGAAAATGTATATTGTCTATTGAAATCCAGCACAATTATAGTCTGTGCAAGTTTCCAGCATTTCTAAACTAAAACAATATTTTAAGTGACAACCCAATGAACACAGCTATATTCAGGAGATGAGGTAAAATGTAGGGATGCATGTATGTGAGTGAATATATGTACATTATAAAATAAGTGCAAATAAACATTGAAAGTACAGGGAACTCACAAAGTCATCCTGTAGCCTTGCTTCAGGCTATTGTCATGATGGCAATGCCACTGTACTGTTGCAGTCTGAATATTCTGAATGTCAGGATTATTTTGCTGATGGATAACCCAGAATTTTTTCCATAATTTTAATTTAATTAGCTGAGTCAGATGGGTGGAGAAAACAAACATTTCTGCCTTTTATTTATTTATTTATTTTAGATTTGCAGTATCGAGTCACACTGGATTCACTTAGACAGATATCACGAAGTTTCTTCTCTGGAACTCAAGAAAGAAAAATTCAAAGAAACCTCAAAGTTCGGAAATCAGAATGCACTGAGCACTCCTTCTACATGTTGGCAAGTAAATCATATATTACAGCTGACTTACACCAAGAATAAAGTGTAGATACCTTACTGCAGGTCAATTCGGGTCTTACTGTTTTATTTCAAAATGCACAATTGATTTTATGTTTTTGACTGGTATCAGAAAATCACAGGTCTGATATTCTAATTTCAAATACATTTTACAAAACTATCTTTAATCTCACTGTGTGTGTTATCAGCCATCCATATCTTAGGGAAGACTAGAAGGTACTGCATAGTTGGCTCTTCATACATTTATTTATCTCTTTTATTTATTCATTTATTCTTTTAACTAGTGATCATCATCTAAGTTCTTTGGGCCTGAATGTCAAATGTAGACATTAAATGGTTAAATGCCACAGGTCATATGTTTTCTGATGTCTCTTCCTAAGCACTGAACTATATGTTTTACTCCTTGACTTTAAATTGAAAGAGCAAAAAAAAAAAAAATGGTTATTTTCTGTCATCTCAAGGCTTGTTCTACTTGAGTTTCTTTCTACTTTAGTGGGTATAAAAGCTTTGGAAGCAAGCTTTTAATCTCTAGAGAGAAGTGGTAAACCAGGTTGAACTATTTAATATCCTTTGTTGGATCACTGTATGTGTGAGGAGAATATCCAACCAAAGGCAGGGATTACTTAAATGTTTCCTTAAAATGTACATGCCACTAATTTAGAAAAGCAGACAGGATATGATGAGTTAACACTTATGTCAGTAACTGAGATTGAGACTTAAAAACTTGAACATGATGGAAGAGCTTTAAAGAAAACAAGCCAATTTTCCTTCACTTCTGCTTGATTTCTAAATTGGTGGTGTATTCTATATTTTGAAAGTCAAAGAACATGTACACAGTGGTTTACCATTTTTATTCTTCATTAGGAATTTTCAAATTGATATTCCTCCAACATATGTCAAAATAAAATTATTTTATCAATACCAAGATTAATCTATGGTTGGAAACAAAAGCCAAACTGGAGTTATTCCATTTATTTAGTTGTTTGGAACTGAAAATGTAGGAGTTAGAACTCTGTTACAATTTGAAAGGACTTGAAATCAGATGTGACACTGGCTTTTACCAACTAAAAAAATCACTATAGTGTATATTTGCCCAAGACTAATAATCTAGCTATGTCTAGGCACTGGTATTAAAATGAATGAACTAGCTTCCAAATTTCCAAAATTCTTTTGAATTGTAATGTATTCCAGAGCAACCGGGATGGAATTTCTATCTCGACTTCCCCACACTGAGTGATGTTAGTGTCTCAGAATCTCAATCTTCATCCATAAGATAAAGACATCATAGTTGTTCATCTGGAATTTTGTTGAAATAATTCCCAACAATGTGCATACAGCTCATAATTCTGTGCACAGCACAAATGATGGTTGCCACTGGTGATAATAGTAGAAATATTGATCATATCACATCATTTATATATCATTTCACATTATATAAATCTTACAGCTGTAGGCCTATATTGTATTAGTAAAATGAAGCTCAATCTAAAGGAAAGTTGCTTTTCTAAAGTTGAGTTTTCCTAGAAGTGTTATGGAGTGATTTTTATTTAGCTTGAGATCTCAAAAGAAAGACTTTTATAATGCAAGTAGCGTAGAGTGGCTTATCTGGACATGGCAAGGTGCTCACCACTCCAGCTGGCCTCTTTGAGGATCTGAAGAGTCAAACCATCATAATGCAAAGACTCTGCATTGAAGCTGTTTCCCTGTCAAAGCAGATGGTTATTCTTCTCAAGTGAAGCCAAAGGCCATGAGCTCCTAGGTGGCAGATGTCTGAAAATGTTCTAAAAATGTTCTTAAAAACAAGATTTCCCCAACTATTTGTTCCCATAGAAGCAGAAAAAGAGAGGCATAACAAAGTCCAGTAAATATAACACCACTGGCCCTCCCTGGTAGCGCAGCGGGTTAAAGCACAGCACTGAGAATCTGAGGCCGCTTCCGTATGAGTTCGATTCCCGCCTGCCCCGGAGGTGACCACATGGTGTGGCAGACCTCTCCTGGCCCGTCCGCTGGTCCCCTCAGCAGTGTACTTCGTCGATCTGCCTGTTCTGTTCCCCACTCTGTCTCTGGTGAAGCCTCTCACCGCCCCTGAGCCTCTGGCCTGTACCCCAGTTCTGTATGCACAAATAAATAAATCTTTAAAAAACATATATATATATAACACCACTGATATATTTTATGTTTCAATCTCTAGGACAAGCATGACTTCCGAGACTCTGTGAGAATAACTTTGGACTTTAATCTTACTGATCCAGAAAATGGGCCTGTGCTTGATGATGCACTACCAAATTCAATACATGAATATGTAAGTTGGATTCTTTAAAATTCAGAATAGTTATTTGTGAATACATTAGGGAGAAACCTGAAATACATAAACACACACACACACACACTGCCCTAAATCAATTATATTTCTTAAAAACAAGATTTCCCCAACTATTTGTTCCTATTGCTGGAGTTTAAAGGAACTTCTAAAGGATATCTAATTTTATCTCTCCTGAAATTCAGCAATCAATAAAGACATAGGTTGGTCCATTAGAACTCCCTTCTATGACTACTTGGCATTGGGTGGCAGCAGTGTAAGTGTAACGTCCTCACAATGAACCAGACTCAGATGTCAGAGAACCACAGCAGCAATCCCAGACCTCTTCATGGGGATGCAGCAACTAAAACTTAGAGAAGGGAGATGTCGGGAGGCACAGATGCTTCTGGTGGCACCTCACTGCTCCTAGAATAGAATAGAGAGGAAGGGACTGACATGTTTTCAGTCAGTTTCTCCTTCCCAATTCACCAAGTCAACATTTTTAATGCTGAAAAGGAGAGAGTGAGCATGGGATCACAGGCATAGCACCAATGGAGGGAACATCCAGAATGAGGAGTTAGTTTTCCTCATGTACCTCATTTACACTCCCCCTTTCTTTTTTCCAAACATAGTCACTGAGTATCTTCTATAAGCCAGGCAGCAAAGCCTGTAGTCTAATGTAGGAAATGGGGTTAGTAATTAAAGTGCATGCTCTGGAAGATGTCACTGCTGTTTAAGGACTTCTGTCTGGGCTGTGGAGACAGAGATCACTGGCCTAAGGTAGTGACATGTAGTTGAGACCTGAAGCATACGATAAGTCTCCATTATATTTAGAGAAGTAGAGGGAGCAATGTTTCAGGCAGAGGGATATGTGTCAGATTTCTGAGGGATAAATGGGATTAAACTAAATGCACCAAGTGCCTGACGTAAATAACAAGGTGAGAAGGTGAGGTGGGATGAGGTGGGCAATGCTGGCAGGCGCAGGTTCTTCCCAAGATTGTGTGTAGCTGCACAGATTTAAAACTGTTTTGAAGAACAGTCAATTACTACTGAAGGCTTTCACTGGGTCCTATGATAGGGCCAGCTAAATCATATTTAAGTTTTACTTTAGTTGCAATGTGGAGGATGATTGGAGGGAAACACAAGTGGTTCTGGACACGTTAGGAAGCTATTATCTTAGTTCAGAGAAAGCCTGGCAAGCTAGGCTAGAGAGTGGGGCAGAAATGGAACCGAGAGAAGAGATTCAGGAGATATTTAGAAGAGGGGTAGAATGGGCAATTTTTGGTGGTGGATTTTATCAGAGGGAGGGACATAATGAAAAAGAGGCTTCAAGGAAACCCAGTTATGTGACTTAACCATGTTTTACCCTCTTGATGGAGCTCTATTATATTCCTAAGTCTTTGATTATTTTTGATAGACAAATCTGAGTTGAAGTTAATTGTTAAATGGTCTTCCATAGATTTAGGCCTTAGAGTACTTGACTGGAATTTTTTGAAACTCTTCTACTTTAGAAGACTAAAACCAGTGAAAAACATCTGTGAAAACTGCATTCCTTAAAGGACTGGAAGAATTTATATCCAAAAATAACACTTTATTTTTTCCTTTATAAATTATAGGAACAAATACAAAATTCCTCTTGATCTCAGCAATGAAAGCTGTTGTCTCTGAGATACTTATTTTGGCTATTTCACTTCTTTTATTGAAAACAATAGGTAATTTTTAATGGTGCCTAACTAAATTTGGTAAAATGCTTTTCTGTGACCATTGCAGATTCCCTTCGCCAAAGACTGTGGAAACAAGGACAAGTGTATTTCAGACCTCTTCCTGGATGTGTCTACCACGGAAAAGAACTTGCTAATAGTCAAGTCCCACAACGAAAAGTTCAATGTTAGCATCACTGTCAAAAATAGAAAGGACAGTGCCTATAACACCAGAACCATAGTGCATTACTCTCCAAATCTAATTTTTTCAGGAATTGAGGTACATTTTTAGGTTTTCATTTACTAATTCTCATATTTTGTTTAACCTACTTTTTATACTACTGAGAAATTCATCTGCATACGTTTATATGAATTAATAAAATATCATTCATATTAAAAATTAATATACTGATAAGGAATAATATTAGAATTATTGTCAAGCTTCTATAAATTCATATTTTCACTGACATTTCTCTCCACATATTTGGCTCTCACTTAAGGATAGAATGACTACAAAAGACTTGAAAAACATGTCCTATATCAGCATCACATATTTCAGATTCAGTTAAGAATGTTAATTACAGATCCAGATGCACACAGTGATGTTGGGAAAATATTTACCACTGAATTTTCTCTGGAAAGAGGTCTATGCCATAGCCCTTTATAGTCCAACTCTAAAATCACTGCCTGTATCCTTTCAGCTGATTTCATAGCCTTTACAAAGAGGCAGAACTATAAAATCAATAATGCATCTTCTCTACTGTTATAAACAGCAACAGTAATGATGGCACTCTTTCTTGAGTCATTTTATGTGCCAGGCACATCAAAGGACTCTACTTATTTATCTTTTCACTTCATTAATTATTTTCTAAGTAGGCTACAGAGATTCTAAGATAAACCCTTTCACATTTTAACATCTCTGTAGCTGCATTTTATAAATGATATCTTAACTGGCAACATTATTTTTTCCCTTTACTCACTTATAAATAGAGAATACTACTCCCAATATTTATTTCAACTTATTGGTATGCAAAATAGCAGTGAGTCTCACTTGAAATGGCATTTTTTTTTTATTTGATGAAATGGAGTCTGACTAACTCCTCTAAAGAGAGCATCAGGCCCAGAATGGATAGGTTGACAGTGGATTGAAGCTCAGGATTCAAATCTCAGTGTCCTGGATGAAGTCTGTACTACGACCTGCTCTGCTAAACTCCTCAATGACTCCCACTCACTGTGGGCATCCATGGGCAGTCCTGATCATGTGATTCTTTTTTTTGAGCCACCAAATCATATTATGAAGAGGTGCTATTCATATCCCCGTGTGTCAGTGGAAGACCCAGACCGAAGAGTGCCATGTGCTTTGTCCTCAGTCACCTTCAACTAAATGATGTTTCCAGATTTCAATGGACTGTGGGTGATCCCCAAATGTTGTGACTCTTGCAATTTTTTTGAGAGACAAATCTTAGTAAGGCAGAGTTCAATGCACAGCTGGGAAAATTCTAGAAGACCAAGATCAAGTATTTGACCCACATGTCTTCTGTTCTAATTCTGTTTACTTTCTCTTCCTAGGATATTCAAAAGGACAGCTGTGAATCCAATCATAATATTACATGTAAAGTTGGGTATCCTTTCCTGAGAAGCGGAGAATCGGTAAGCAGGTTGTACAAAGTAGATGTGTAGTCAAGTGTGAAAAGTGATATGCTCAAAATCAAATGTAAATCCTTCAAGTGGTAATTTTGCTTGATATAGATGAATAAGGTTGATTTTAAAAATTTGAATCCTTGGAACCAAAACCCAATTATTGCATGAGTGAAATGCAAATAACAAGATAAAATTAAAAGTCTTATTTAATAGACTGGAAATGAAGAATTCTGATATTAGAGTTTTCTATCTAGTAAGCTTTGCTGGATTATGGGGAAAAGAATCTTTCAAATAGATTGGTTCAGGACTTCATATAGAAAATTACTGCCTTTCTACACTTAAAAAATAATATCCTCATGAGATATAATTCACATTCCATAAAATTCATAAAGAGCACAATCTAATGGGTTTTCATATATTTACCAAATTGTGAATTGTACAATCATTATCAATTTTAGGTTATTTTCACACACACACACACACACAAAATCCCATATACCTCACCAATTGCTTATCTTTTCCCCTAAACAGTTCCTTTACTAATCCTAGATAACTATTCATCTACTTTATTTCTCTATGTTGTCTATTTTGGAAATTGCATATAAGTGGAATTATACTACATGTAGTCTTTTGTGACTGGCTTCATTAAGAATGCCATTTTCAAGGTTTTCCCATACATAAGTAGTTCATTCCTTTTAATTTTAATTTCAATTTCAAATAACATTCAATTGTGTATATAGATCATATTTTACTTATCCACTCATCAGTTAATAGGCATGTGATGGTTGATGGTTATTTCCACTTTTTGGCTACAATGAATAATATTTGCATACAAGTTTTATTGTGGACATGGTCAGTTCTCTTAAGTATAAACCTAGGTGTTTATTGCTCAATTATTTCTTTAGAGAGATGCCTATTCATATCTTTAATCTACTTTTATTATTGAGTTGTAAGAACCCTTTAATTATTCAACAGTCAAGTCATTTATCAGATATATGACTTGCAATTATTTTCTCCCAGTCTATAAGTTGTCTTTTCACTTGATTCTTGGTTTCCTACAACAAAGTTTTTACTTTGTTGAAGTGCAGTTTATATATTGGGTTTTGTTTTTGTTTTTGTTTGTTTTTTTTTTTGGTTACTCATGCTTTTGTTTTCATATTTACAAAGGCTTTCTCTAATCCAAGGTCACAAAGATTTACTCCTATGGTTTCTTCCAAGAGTTTTATGGTTTTGACTCTTACATTTAGATCTGTTATCCACTTTGGTGTATAATATGAAGAACCTAGCTTCATTCTTTGTGAATATCCAGTTGTCTCATCTTATCTGTAAAGACAGTTCATACCCCCATTCTTTGTCATGACACTCTTAAAAGAATACTGAAAATATATGGTATAATCATGCAAATCTCATGACCAAGGAATTCTAGTCACCCTTCTGTAAATAGTGCTAAATTGTATGGATGGTTGCTGATACTTAAAGTTTCCATGTTAATTTTAATTTTGGTTTTGATTTTGACCACTTAGTGATTGCATTGTTTATGATTATGATCTTGTAAATCTTGATAATAAAATAATAGAATGTACCTTCATGGGGCCTAGTACTGGCTTATGATTGATATATGATTTTATTAATATAATTTGAATAAAGTACTGACAGTCAATCTTAGTGTACAAGGGATACCACATACATTTAAAAGCACATGGAAAGCATCTTATTCTATTTCTAAGCTGTGATGAGAATTTTTATATTTCTTAAACAGATAATTTGAGTATACATAATATCACTTATGTAAATGAATGTATAATCAAAGAAAAACATTTTGTCTGTTACTAAACCAAAAATATGTCCTTTTTTCAACAGGTAACTTTCAAAATATTATTTCAATTTAATTCATCTCATCTCATGGAAAAAGTGATGATTCATTTAAATGCAACAAGGTTGGTTTATATGTGTGGATTAGAATATGTGCATGAGTGTATATAATTTTCTTTCATGCGTTTAGAATATTTTGCTTCATAGAATCACAAGGAGTGGCTCACAGTTTATTTAGTACCAGTAGAATTCGAAGGTAATGAACCACTTTACCTCCCAAAACATCCTTAAGAGCAATTAACAAAATAAATGATCATTTAATAGAAGTCATACATCTAACCACTGGTTCTATGAACTGTAGAACATGTAATTACACATCACTTTATATGCCAAAGTTCATTTAAACTTATTTAAAATTTTATAGCCTCAATAATCCAAAAGCTTTTACTGGTTTATTTATTGATTGGCAGATCAATGTCAACTGAATCATGAGATTAACTTAAAATTTTATGATACCCATTTGTAGTTTAGTAAATGTTCCAAATCACCCAAAGCTTCTGAAACAGAACATAGAAGTAGACTAAAAATTGCTCAAGACTAAGGAAATTGAAGTAGTGGCTTACCATTCTTTTAAGTGTCTTTACTTACAAGTCATAATCTCCCTGAGATAAAGTTCGATTTTTGTTGCTTTATTCTCCAGTGATACCATAATTATCCAATAATTACTATAGTAACTGACACCTAATAATTACTAAATAAACATAAAGTTAATGAATAAATAAGAAAATGAGTTAGTGGACAGGTTAATTCTATATGGTCATTCCAATTCTACTTAACATTTATTTGACCCCTATGGACAAGATATTGAATCAGTTACTATAGGAATGTAAAACTTAAATGGCATGACCCTCTTCATGGGGTAAATATTATAGTAGGAGGCTGAGGCTAGTATACAATTATGGTACCACACGTAGAATAAGGAAAAGTCATTACAGAAATAGAAACCACATGTAAGAGACTTAATGGAGGGTGAAATTACATCTCTTTGACAGTGTGAATGTCAGAAAGTTTATCAGCAAGATTATAATTGGGTCAAACCTTAAAGAAAGGATAACAATTCCCAGACAGAGAGGTGTATGGATTGCACTGGTGTGACTTTAACTTTTGCTACACTTCTAAATCAACCCAGAGACTTTTAAAAACACGCATCCCTGACCTCCCTTCCCAATCTTAATAAAATATTAAGAATTCTACTGTTTTGTCCCTTTGTATTTAGTTGCCAAAATAAACTTCTCTTTCAAATTCCAGAAATGTCTATAAAAAATGTGCCTTGTCTGAGTATACCGTTATTTCAATTCCAGTGACAGCGAAGAACCTCCAGAAACCCTTTTTGATAATGAAGTAAACATTACTATCCCAGTAAAATATGAAGTTGGACTACAGTTTTACAGGTAGGAGGAAATAGTGTTTTAAGTTGATGCTTTTCTTAACCTGTGACTCTCAAAGTGTTTCCCTGGTCAAGGGCATCAGAATCAACTGGGAGCTTATGAGAGGGGTAAACACTCAGATCCCTCAGCCAGAGCCCAGACATCTGTGCTAAATAAGCCCTGCAGGCAACTATCATGCATGCTGAGTTTGAGGACCAGCACACTAAGTAACCTAAAATGTGAGCTTCAAATGGTACTGGGTTGTGTTAGTTGTCCTGTCTCAGCATTCAAGAGCAAGTGGAAACCTAGGCATCTGTCCCAAAAGGTCATGTCTCAGGGGTCACCAGCACATCATGGGCGTCACTGTCATGCTGAGAGTTATTATCAGATACCCATTCAGGATATCTAAGATCAGATTATTTCTTGTTGATAAGTGCTATTTAATTTCTTTTTTGTTTTGCTTTTTAATTTTTTTCTATTTTTACCTTTTTACACCATAAACACATTTTTTTACATCATTTTTCATTTTGTGCATTTTTCCAGCTCAGTTGCAATCCCCATGGGCCTCCCATCTCCAATTCACCCATGTGCCATCACTATAGTCCAGGATAAGCACTATTAATTTCTTCTATCAGTCATAGACTGTTTTCCTAGGAAGTTCTCATCTGTGCACACACCAATCGTGTTCACCAACTTTCCCACTATAAATTCCCTGGCTTGAGCAGCTCTCTAATTTTTTCTAAATACACAAAATGTATACAAATAATATTTAAGCATCAGCAGAAAATTTATTCTAAAAGTCTTCTCATTTTCTTAATTTATCTTCTTTAGCACTTTCATTTTGTTGATAACAGACCACAAAAATAAGAGAATTATAGGCTATGCATGTAGATTTTTTACAAATATTATTTAGCACTTAAATTTATTGGCTGTTTTCTATTCAGCTACATCTCCTTTTCTTGGTACACTAACTTTGTCTAAGAATTCTCCATTTACTCAAAATCCATATTTGAAATTGAAATGCAGCTTCAAATATGTTTATATTATATTTCATTCTACAAAGTTCATCCAAAGAGAAAATAAAAATTTTAAGTTTAGGCCCTCCCTGGTGGCGCAGCGGGTTATAAAGCACAGCACTGAGAAGCTAAAACCACTTCCACATGAGTTCGATTCCCGCCTGGAGGTGACCACATGGCGTGGCAGACCTCTCCTGACCCGCCCACTGCTCCCCTCAGCAGTGTACTTCGTCCATCTGCTATTCTGCTCCCCACTCTGTCTCTGGTGAAGCCTCTCACCGCCCCTGAGCCTCTGGCCTGTACCCCAGCTCTGTATGCACAAATAAATAAATCTTTAAAAAAAATGACTTAAAAAAATTTTTAATTTAGCAAAATTATAGCACTTTAAATAGTGAAAAGGTAATAATTTTTATAAGCCATTTAAAATTCATCATTTCTAGAAATACCAAGTTAGCCTGATTATTCCCTGAATATAAGCAACATTTGTGAATTTGGGAATTTTTTCATTGGCAAAATTTGTATTTTAATTTAAAAATTACACCTTTTTCATCTTAAGGCAATATAAATATTAGTGGCTAAATTATATATACCTTCTCCCTTGTCTCAAAGATTGAATTTCAGTTTCACGGTAAAAGAATTCATCTCTGATTTGAAACTTTCATAGGATTACCTAGTATAAAGAAAGAAAAAGTATGAAGTTAAATAAAAATGAAACTTTGTTATGTGTTATTTCCCTGCCTATTAATTCTTTAAGCTCTGCAAGTGAATACCATATTTCTATTGCTGCCAATGAGACAGTCCCTGAAATGATTAATTCTACTGAGGACATTGGAGATGAAATTAACATCTTCTACTTGGTAAGAAATCACCTGTAAATTAGTGTTATAAATGATTATGTGTAAGTGTATACATTTTTTAAAAGTATTAATAGATACATGAACATGAATAGAACATGTTGATGCATAAGTTATTCCCTATATTTCAGCATACTTTTATTATTTCATTATTTTTTAAAATTTTATTTAAACTGGTAATTATACTTTGAAGCTATTTTCAAGCCTTAACTCTTTAATTTCCTCCAGTAAGACACAGTTCATGAAAACAATTTCCTAGATAAAATTAACTATGGAACTAAATAGATACTACCTATAAATGTGTATACTTTGTTTCACTTCTCAGTATTACTGAGAAGAGAAGTTAACTAAAAAAAAATAATTATGACTATTTCAAATTGTCGTGGTAATATTTTCCTTTACTTGATGAATATATATCTGATTCTGATTATTGCTACCTGTCTTATGTATTGTACTATAACTTATATTCCTATTACCACTTTCTTAAGTTGTATTCTTATTACAAGATTTATATTTATTTTTGAGTCTTTCTTAATGAATTTTTCATTATCATGATACAGAAACCATGAAGCTGAGCCAGACTTTTATTTGAAGTAATTCCTACTCATGAACATTGACTGAACTTACTGTCACTATAGTAAAGGACAGCCCAGTTCAAATGTTTGATTTAAATATGTATTAAAAAATTATGAAATCATGAAACATTATTATAGGTGAAGTGGTGTTTATCCCTTTGGGTATGATGACAAAGACAGTTTTACAAAAGAAGATAATGTATATTCCAAAGTGCTTTTCATGGATTTCATTTGTGCTTTTTGCTGAAATTCTTGGTTCACAATTTAACTATTAATTAAAAGTCAAAATATTGCATAACACAGAAAGGCTACTGTTGAAAGAAAAAAAAAGTTGCAACTCTTTCTTTTTTTTTGGCTCACAGATTACAAAAAGTGGACAGTTTCCAATGCCAGAGTTTAAGCTATCGATTTCATTCCCCAACTTGACTTCTGATAGCTATCCTGTCCTGTACCCAACTGGATGGTCATCTTCTGATGTAAGTCATGTGTGCCAAGGAATTATGGCACTACTATTACCTTTTCCAGTTTTTTTTTAAACATTTTTATGCATGCCACTTGTTTTGATGAAGTGTTTTACCAAAATAAAGTGAAGAGTCATTTACAAAGCTACAAAAAATATTAAGCCCCACTGGGTATTTAACTGATGCATTATTTGACTACAATTGCTGTGGTAACAAACTACCCCAGACTGGGTGGCTGAAAACAAGAGAAATGATGCTCTTACAATTCTGGAGGTCTGAAGCCCAAATAATGTGCTGAGAGTGTTGGTGCCCTCTAGAGGCTGAGAGGTAGAATCTATCACTACAACTCTCCTTTCTTCTGGTGGCAGCTGTCAATCTAGCTTGTAGTCTTATCTCTGCTCTCTTCACAAGACTTTTTTCCTTGGGTCTCCCTTTCTATTTTCTACAAGCACACTCATCGGAGTATTTTAAGCCCACTCTAAACCCAAAGTGATCTCACCTGGACATCCTTAATTTAATTGCATCTTTAATGGTCACATTCACATGTTCTAAGTGTTAAGACCTGGGGAGGTCATTGGGCATTACTGTTCAATCTATGGGTGTGAATTTCAGATCACTGTTGACTTATTCCTTTAATGTTTACTACAACATTAACTTGATGAGATGAGAGATGAATAAACAACTCTGCAAAGAAATTTCTTAATTACTCCTAAGCACACACAGCTGTACCTCAAACAGTATATCTAATCTAATCTAATCTAATCTAATCTAATCTAATCTAATGTTGCTGAGATTTTAAGTGAAATGATACAACAAAAATAGGCCCTGAAATAACATTGCTGTAAACTGGGATATTTTTCTCATCAATGTTATAACTAAATAACATTGAAGTACATATTGTTTATGATCTGCTGTACCGTCACTTATCCCAAAAATAGCACACTGACAACATTGAATGAACCTATATGGCACTCATTTATTATGATTCAGTCCCTAAAACATTGAAGATTACAATAAATGTTGATTTATTGTTATTTCAGAATTTGGTTTCATGAATTCGACAACCTGTCTTCAGATATTTTCTTCAAGGTATTTCAGAAACCAAGAAATATCAACAGTGATAGTTGACTTGTGATACTTAATAATTTTATAAAAATGCAGGTCTTTGAGAATCTGTACTTTTCCCACAGCTCCTTACTAACCGTTATTCTCGAGACCTTTTATCAAGGATATAAAGAATCCAGGGTGGGGAAATTTTAAGTGGGGAAATTTATTAGATTAAATTTAGAAAAACAATACAAGAACCAGCTACCAATATGGCATTTTAGAATCTATAGGACTACTTATGTTTTCCTTGATACAGACCAAATGTCATACCCTTGATGTGAAGAGACCCCGAAAATATTAATGGATGAAGCATAAGTGCAGATAAAAGATCCTCTTTTTTATCATTTCATAATCCATTCAGATGTGTTACATTGAATAACAAATGCTAACTCTTCTTTTTCCTCAGTAAGACTTTCACTTTCTTTTTTTTTTGGCATTATGAGAATTTACAAATTAATATTTGATGAAAACAATAAATTAATGAATGTATTATTTCTATGACAATAAGTCCAACTAGCATCCTTTCTTTCTGTAACCGCCTTACCACTATATATTACAAGTGGCATGCTAACAGTAATGGCAGTTTGGAATGGGTATATCTGGTGCAATAGTTTTCTCTGTATTGCACACCTAAAGAGATGGATACCCATATAGAAAAGTGATGGTAATACCCAGAGTCTTCATGTCACTGTCCCCTCTGACATTCTGATGAAATATTTTCACTTTCTAGAATACAAACTGCAGACCCAAAAGCCTTCAGGATCCTTTTGGTATCAACTCTGGGAAGGAAAGTCCTAAACCTAAATATGAAGTTCTCAAGAGAGGCACAATTCGGGTAAGCTCAGATAAACAAGGCAAATACTAATATTGCTTTCCAAGTGCATTAATTCAATACTGACTTAAAAATAACTATCTTAAATATTTCAATATAGTTTTTCATATCAAATGTCAAGCCTACTAATGTATAACTCTGGACATTTAAACAGGACTGTAGGACATGCAAAGTTGCTACCATCACATGTAATCTGCTTCCTTCTGACATGAGCCAAGTGAATGTTTCATTTATTTTATGGAAACCAACTTTTATAAAAGTAAGTGGTTATATTCCTCTTTACAATTATTAAATTGTACTGACAAATACTTGTTCATGACTTAATATATATAAAGCAGAGTGCTTCTGCAGAAAGAACATAAACCCTCTAAAAACTTTGGAATGAGCCCAAGTTCTACTCAACCAACTTCTGGGTCTGTTAGTAAGGTATCTTCAAGTTTCTCTTCCACACATACGCCATTTTTCAGTCTCTCATATCCTTTTTCTTTGTACCTCAAATAAGTAATTACTCTACAGTACCAAAGTTTACACTTATATTACTATTTGGGAACTTGGTTAAGGCAAAGAACTACAGGATGGTAATCCTTGATACTGTGAAAAAAAGACAGAGCTAACAGACTATGGACTCACTGTGTTAGAGAAGACTTTATAAAAATTTTGGAGGGTATCTTTTAACTTCTAATAATATCAAATCCACCTGACAACAAAGTGCTTCTACTATATTTTTGTATCATTTGTTTCTGTCCTTAGGAAATACTTGGGTAATTACATAAAATTTCTATTTTCAACTTTATTCATAAAATTGCTATTTTTGCAAATCACCGATTGTCTACTATTGGCAACATCATGTTTTATCCTAAACAAAATCCTCTATAAGCCTCATTACCACAAGATAGCTATTTCATACTGGCTAGATGACAGGTAGACAAAGTTTTGAGGTTTGTTTTTGCTAAGGATAAATATGAGTAGAAGTTGCCTAGAAAATTTTTCCATTCTATAACAAGGACTGAAATAAGAACTTGAGTACAGAGGCAAGTGGGTACACACCCTTTATTTGATACCTCCTGTTCCACATGGATGTTAACAAAATCAACCTTTTTAATCGCTCAGAACAATCTTAGTTTTAAAAAATCATACTAGTCAAACATAACTGGCTTTCACTATGATTAGCATAATATATTGAAATTAAATCCTATTTTATTTTCAGGCACATTTTTCCAGTTTAAATCTTACCATAAGAGCAGAACTCCAGAGTGAAAATACATCATTAGTTCTAAGTACTGGCAATCAAAAAAGAGAGGTAAGTGCAACTCGAAGTTTTGAAAACATTAGATATTTCACCTGGAATTTTGTGACATGATGTTTTATAATTGCTGATCCTCCCAGAAGCTGTGCCAATCTCTGTAAGTGGCAAACACTTTTTGCTTCAAATTATACTTGATTAGCTGCAAGTGTAATTTCAGTCTTGTTCATCCTTGTAAGAAACTTGGAAAAATCATGATATTTACAATTAATGTGCCATGTTTGACTTTATTACTTCTATTTTCACAGTAAATAGATGTTTCACTTTAGCCTTAATAGCAATGATGCATTTGCAATTTTCCCCCTTAAAAAGTGACATTATAAAAAAGCAGTTGACATGTGAAGAGCAGTCTAGAGAAACAATTCCTTCACAAAAAGTGTCTTGTGCACTGAACAGAAATACATCTACATATCTATATGTAAATATATAGTATATGGGTTTCTTCACTTAGTCATTGGGAGGTTGGAAACAAAATTGAAGTGTCATTCCCTATTACAAGTTTATGCTGACTCTTCAATAAAAATAGTGTTTTCTTCTTGGCATTTTGTAAAATCAGGACACAAAACACATCATAGTTTATTGGTACTTCAACCTCTTCTTTGGGAAGAGTTTAAATAGCCCAGGAGACTATTATGAGTCAGAAAGTTCTATTTGGAAGCTACCTAATATTTAGGTATCATTTTAGAATTTCTTACTTCAAAACTGTTTAATTGAAAATTATTCCAGTGTCATTTGCCTCTAATTATATTTACCTTGGCTTTTTTCACCTTTAAAAAATATATGCATATAATACACATAGTATGTGAAAAATATATGCATATGGTATTTATTTACTTTATACAGAGCACTTCCCAATAAATACAGATGTTCCATACACAGAAAAAACAAAATTACACCAGAGATCACCATAAAAATATGCTTAAAAATAGTATATTTGATTCCTATGTATGTTGCATTAAAAATTTATAAGTAGATTTATTTGTCCTAAACATTAGTTCCCCATGATACTATTTATTCTATATATTTTTTTTATTTACACAGAACTGGGGTACAGGCCAGAGATGCGGAGGGTGAGAGGATTCACCAGGGACAGAGTGGGGAGCAGAACAGGCAGATCGACGAAGAACACTGCTGAGGGGAGCAGCGGGCAGGTCAGGAGAGGTCTGCCGCGCCATGTGGTCACCTCCGGGGCAGGCGGGAATCGAACTCATGAGGAAGTGGCTTTAGCTTCTCAGTGCAGTGCTTTAACCCGCTGCGCCACCAGGGAGGGCCTTATTCTATATTTTTAATCCCAAAAGAAAAAGTGTATCTCTAAATTATTAAAATTGCTAAAAGTAACCATTTTCTAATGATACAATCTCAGAGAAGCCACTGATCCAATCAGACCAGTTTCTGTACCTGCTGGTTCAGAAAATTGTTTCAGATGTGTTGAAAATCTGTCTTGAAAGTTCTTTTTCTGCATGTATCTACAGTACTGCTGTATAGATCTGTTTTCACTGTGTATCAGCAGGGACCTGCCTGGAGTGATCTAAAGTGCTGGATCAGTATCTCTATATGCAAATGTCTACTCCCTTTACCTCCTGTTTTACTATTGTTCACCCCAGGTTAAGTTTTTGTGATGATCCCTGTAAAAGCAAATGTCTTTGACCTTTACCCTGAACCTATTTTCTTCTCAGAAATTCAAGGGATGGGACACATACAAGGGAAGTCTGGGCACTCCTACTGGGAGAACTTCAGTAATTGGAATACTAAAAGCTAATATACAGATGTCAACCATAATGTGGCACAACTGAAAGTTATGCAACTCATAAACCTGTATAACCATGATAAATACCCATTTTAAAGAAGTTTATTACAGTCAAAAACTGCTTGATAGTTACTGACCCAGGAGCAAGTCAACTTGAAAAACCAGACAGGATAGTCTAATGAAGAGCACTTGTTGTGAATATATGCACAGGTCCACTTATCTGTGTGCTCGGGATCTGAACATTTTACTGTATAAAAATGTCATTTCAATTGTTGGACAACAACAGAAAAGTATATTACAATTAGAATAAGACAATATACTTGGATTTTCCTATGTCGATAGCCTATGGCTGTTCCAGCCTAAACTCATGCTATGGTGATAAGGCACTTTCACCAAATAATAAATCTTTAAAACATATAATACTTTTGCTGCTTCTTTCTGAGTTAAATTCACTCCTACCCTTCAGTATTCCTATTCATAGACTCTTATTCCTATGCTCTTTATGTATAAATTTTGGAAGGATAGATGATAAATAATTCTGGTAATAATAAATTGGAAATGGCCTTCCCTGATAATGCAGCAGGTTAAAGCACAGCATTAAGAAGCTAAAGCCACTTCAGCATGAGTTCGATCCCCACCACAGTGATGATCCTCATGGCATGGCAGACCTCTCCTGACCTACCCGCTGCTCCCCCCCTCAGCAGTGTACTTTGTCATTCTGCCTGTTCTGCTCCCCACTCTGTCTCTGGTGAATCCTCTCACCACCCCTGCACCTCTGACCTGTACCCTAGTTCTGTATGCATAAATAAATAAATTTTTAAATAATAATAATAATAAATTGGAAATGGTTAAAGATTAGAATATTTGAAGGATATCTTAAGATACAAACTTAGTGATTTCTCTGTATGTAATAATGAGAGTGAATACACTGATAAAATTATGGCCTATAAGAACTGAATATACTGGTAGTTCTAATAGATGTTTTATCGATGTTTATCAATCTTGTTTAATAATTTTCAGCTTGCTATTCAAATATCCAAAGATGGGCTACCAGGCCGAGTGCCATTATGGGTCATCCTGTTGAGTGCTTTTGCTGGCTTGTTGCTGTTAATGCTACTCATATTAGCTCTGTGGAAGGTAAGTACCAAAGTTTCTGTGACTTTCTATTTCAATTATAAAATAAAATTGTTGAAATAGATTATGATTTATCTATGCTGAGAAATACAGTATCATAAATATTGAAATTGTGACAGACAAAAAATACAGCTCTCAAATATTGTACAGTTTGATCCATTTTTGTAAAATAAAAATAGACTCTCGTAGAGGCTCGAATATTGGGGACATTTACATGTATATAACATTGGAAATTTTTAATTAAATATACATGATTGATATGGGCCAAGAACA
Source organism: Condylura cristata (assembly GCF_000260355.1). Lineage (NCBI taxonomy): Eukaryota > Metazoa > Chordata > Mammalia > Eulipotyphla > Talpidae > Condylura > Condylura cristata. Next base: position 50,707,580 of record NW_004567108.1, on the reverse strand, counting down.
ATGAACTCTCTTTTATGGAAAAAGTAAAGAATGGATTTGCCATTTGAAGAACACATAAATGCTAGATTCACATTGGATTGAGACCCTTTCTAATCATTGACTTCTGTATATCTTACAAATCAAATGCTTCTTTAACTATGTCACATTTTAAATAATTGATGTGTGCCCAGATGAGAGATTTACATTTAGTAAATGTTTTGCTTAAACTCAAGTGAAAGATTTTTCAAATTCTTAACTGTATAATTTTCAAATTAAGCAGAAGTAAGATGAAGCATTTAAAGTAAATTATGAAGAACAAAACCTATAGAAAAGTTTAATTTAATGTTTTCCCAACTAAACATCAGGCTGACATTTATTCTAGCAAATATCATCCTATTTTTCACCCACATTTGTTAAATTATGTTTTAACTAAATTACTCATTTTTGTAATATCCAAACAACAAAGTTGTTATTCAATCAAATTGTTTAATTAGTTCCTCCCCCACTGAATTATCAAGTGTTCCTGTTTGTTCTGAATCTCCTATAATAATTAACCTCCTCTATTGAGGATTACTCTCAGAGGTGATGAACTAAACTATGTGAAAGCTGTAGGACAGTAGCATTTAGATTAGTAAATAGAATCCAGAGTTATCCTCCAGCAATATTCCCAAGACAAGCTTCTCCACCCCCTCCAAACCTCCAGCTGCTCCTCTTTCTTTACAGGGGATCAGTGCCCTCTCTGTAATACTGAGCTTTACCACACTGTGGTACCCAAGGCCTGGTTGAACGGTGTCTAGGGTGTGTATAGCATAGAAAGGAAGCTTGATTTCTCTCAGGATAATCTTCTCTTCTGAGTACACTGCTTCTCCATATAGGGTAGGAAACTACTGACAAGAGTTACATTCTCCCTAGCCTCATACCTCTGTTTAAAACAAATGAGTTTCATCAGTCTGTTTTCAGTCACCCATCTGAAAAAAGACAGATGTAAAAATAAACATATTCTTCCATCCAATAAATGTCTTACTGATATAATCTGATGACCTCTTCTGTTTAGACTCCAAGGAATGTTTTTTAACAATCTTTGGACTGTCCTGACCCATAGGTATAGTTAGTTATCTCTTCAGTGGAAGGACTGGCAATCGGAATTGGGGTTCTTATTGACTGCTTCCCATGTGCCAGAAACTGTTTTCAGCTTTCCACTTGAATAATAACATCAACCATATGAAGTGGATAGCATGATAACCTATTTTTGTGCATATGGAAACTCAGAAATAAAAAGTTAAATAGGTTTTCCAAGACCTCCTGGATTGTCAGTTTGAGGGGTTAACCCCTTCACTCTGTTCTCACTAGCTTTATTCAGTTTTAGCATTATAGACTTTTCAATTAGTTTAATTACATCTTATACTTAAAGACACTGAATCAAAGAGAATATAAATAACCCTGCCAAAATTACTAACCAGTAAGCTGTAAACAATGGCCTTTCTACAAATCCATCACTTTCCCAGTATACCCCAAAGCTACAAGCTATGGGGCAGGGCTCTTTACTCTGGAGCTCCAGGAATTGTTCTTTGTTCAAGAGGGTCATGAACTCTTACATGAATGGAAGTATTTGGTTTTGAAATAAAAGGCTCTGGTTGGATGCAGACTTTCAGCAATTCCATTCCATCAAAGATTCATTGCCCCTTCTCCTGCTTTAAAGCCATTTGGAACCTCCCTGACGCTAGAGGGCCACTCTCAGCCACAGACATCACTTTATACTAATTAAATCTATAATAGACGTCTCAGGGCATTTCCCATCTTCCTCCTAATTCCCACAATTCTGGAAATCTATTGGACTCCCAGTTTGAAACTCTGTTCAGGAAACAGGCCAAAAGATGTCTAGTGGAACGAGATTCCATTTCAAAGGACACTTTCTTTGTATCTTTATCTTGTAGTATACATCATAGAGGTTAAAGCTTGACAAAAATCACAGTAGCTCCTTATTACACTTGGTCTTGAAGGGAGACATCGTGCAAGAGACACAGTTTCAATAGATTGAAAAATATTTCCTGAAATATGATATCACACATTGAGGTAGAAACCCAGACAGACCACGATGACCAATAGAACAGAATGAAACCCACACACAGAGGGATGCGGAGAGCAAAACTTTCCTCCCTCACAGTGGGACCTCGTACTGATGCCTGAAGTCCTGTGCTTGATTTTTTTATTAATTCTAAAATTAAAATTTAGAATTAAATATTCTAAAAACTTGCTTTTCACCCAACATGTGTATCTTGGAGGGGAACAATGATATGGATGGATAGCAGTGCCATTTTTAGTCTTTTATACTTTAGGATGAATTTATTCATTCAACATTTATTCCATATTATAGTCATTAGGTGCATTTTCCACCAGGGAATGTTTAATGAAGTCCTTGGCCATCCTCTGCCAAGATCCTTTGGTTTTGGGTTAAGGGAACATAAAGAGCATCACTAAGCAAATATGGAAAGAAAAAGAGTAGAAGCAAAAGCAAAGAGTAGAAGAAAATCTGAGGGCTAAAAATAAACTTGTTTCAAATTTTGGCGAGTATTATCCCAGCCCAGATTGAAACTACAAACTAGATTATCTCCAGTCTAATCACCCAGCTTCCTCTAAAACCCCAATGTCAAAAGAATTGGTTGGATAGAAAAGTTTGAATAACAGTAGTTAGGTTTTTAAATAGTATGTTTAATGTGTAGAAGCAAAAAAAAAAAAAAAAAAGATCATGTGCTGTGGGGCAGCAAAGAAACAGCTTATAATTCACCACCTGCATTTCTGAAAGCCTTGTCTGGTGTATTTCTGACTCAGGGCATGCAGGCACAAGTTAAGAGCCCTAAGTGTTTGTGAATCCAGAGCTTTTATAGTTGGCACAGAGGAAAGACCTGGGACATGTAGAGGAATTGGAATTCTAAGGAGGACAAATGTGTTGTTTTTTTTCAATGTTCAGTTTTCTTTTGTTTGCAGAACAGGCAGTTCTACTTTTTCCTTATCCACCACTGACTAGATTCTGGCAGGGTGGAAAACAAAAAGCCCTCAATAAAGGTCCCCAATGGCCTCTGCAGTAGCCCTCGAGCCCTGTTGCACTTTGCTCCCCAATCTTCCCTTCCTGTCTGGTCACCTTAGTTCCACAGTCAGATTTCTGGGAGGTTTTTGGTTTGATTTTGACTGGGTTTTTTGTTGTTGTTGTTGTTTGTTTTTTGTTTTTGCTTTGGTTTTCTGTGTTGCACGTGAATGGAATCATGTGCTGTTTGTCTTCCCCCTTCTGACTATCGTTGCTTGGTGTGATTCCCCCCATGTGGTCATGGGGGGAATTTCATCTTTTTCTGGCTGAGCCGTGTTCTTTTGCGTATATAACCACTTACTATGCCTTGCTTGGTGATTGGTGCTTTCCTCCCACTAGGCTCTGGCCTTTTTTAGAGCAAGCCCCTTATCTTATTAAGATTTATGTTCAGCGAGCAACTAGGATATGCTACGTAACCTTTGGACATGTACAAATTACCTGTTGTAATTTTATTTCCAATTTTATTTCCAAGGAGAAAAGATGGTTTTTATAGCATAGATCAACCTAGGAGGGTAAGGAGCTTTTAATGGAAGCAGAAATACAGTTCTCTGCTTTCAAAGTGCATATTTTTGAACACTTACTCCTCTGACCCCTCAAGTATTCAATAATTATTTTTAAAAATATATAATTCCCTTGTATGATTTATTCTCCTTCATTATTTAAATCATATGACGGCATCATACTTTCAAGAACTTGGCTCATTGTCTTTTCTTGAACTATTATAATCTGCTATCAAATTTTTAAAAATACATATTACAAAACCCAGTTTTCTTAATTCCTTTTTAAAAATACGCATTTTAGATGAGATTATTACAAAGATCTCCTCCAGCCTCCTATAAATGTTTTCATTAATAATTCTGTATAATAGGAAATAAATAAATGAAAGCACTTATGATTTTTATAAAGCCTCAAATGAAAGCACTTATGATTTTTATAAAGCCTCAAATCACAAAACATAATGAAAACTGACCCACAGTCACCCAATATGTGAAAAATGTTGTTTCCTCAACTTCTTTTTCATATCCAAATGATATCCACATTTTTTGTATGTGAAAAATTTTGTATTTCCTCAACTTCATTTTCATATGCAAATGATACAAAAAAGTCATTTTTGTAGATATGCTGACATGTTTAAAATTAATGCAGGCACTTCAGAAATCTCTCTGGCCCAGGACCTATAGTGTACCTAACTGTACCCCTTGCCAGCACTAGTGATCTTAGCCTGTAACCATCATTATTTGATGGAAATTCTCTCTACATTCCTTAATTTAAAAAAAAGATGGTAGGAAATTGGAGAGAATGCTGACTACAGTTTGCAGTTTCCCAATATTTTCCCAGACCCCTTTAAGTTAATTCATGACATACATGACGTATTTAACCAATGAAAATGTTAAAAATAACAATTTGATAAATGTCATTCCTTGACATGCAATATTAATTCATAAGTAAATGAAAGAAATGTCCCTTAATTGAATAACATATTATTCAATTAAATTTTATCTACGGAGAATAGTGTTTATTATCTAAATTAAAATAATTATGTCATGTTTGCTATTTTCTTAACAGATTGGATTCTTCAAAAGACCGTTAAAGAAGAAAATGGAAAAATGAACTATTTTTCAAGAGAAAAAAATAATTATTGAAAGATCTAGTCTCAGGTTTGCCTCAAATATGTGACAGAAATTTATAAATATAATTAAAGACAGTCACATAACTTTATGTAATCCATCAGGGATTAATCACTCAGAAAATGACAGATCAAGCAAGATCCAAAAGTGATACCATAAAGATATGTTTTATAAAATGATGAAAAATATTTTTCAATACTCATTTTTGTTGAGTAAGCAAAATTAGTGTTTTGAAGATGGAGAATAACCTATATAAATGTTTATATATTAAATCACCACTCAAACTATTTAAGAAATACATCATATTTTTATGATTATTAAAGCATTTTCTTTCAAAGCAATGTAAATTAAGCTTTTCCCCTTGATTCCTGATGGATATCCACATTTAGCATGGCAGTCACGATTTGTAAGTGCCAAGAGAAAAATTACCTCCAAAAATCACTTCTCTCAAGTGAGAGTCTATATACAATATGGAATGAAAATAGAACTAACTCAATGAGAATATATTCAGCAACCTTGTGTTGGGTTTTGTCCTTGGAAAAAAAATTTTCCCAGAGTGTTTGGAAAATAGTGTGACTGAGCTGAAATTCAATCTAGAATGGAAAATCAAGAAAGACTTTTTTACAGAACACATTTAATTTTGATATGTCATTCTAAAACTCAAAATTGTTTTATATTGAAAAACATGGCAGTGTTTTGTTACAAAACAAACAAACAAACATGTTATGAATGCAATGTGCAAAATGGTTCCTGAGTGATTGATTGGAGCATGGCAGCATAGTTAGACCATGAAATTCTGAGGTCATCTTTGCTGGGAATCTTTTGAATATAAGTGGTTCTAGTATAGAACACAAAATGGGACGTTGCTTAACTCCGTGGTACATGGCCCACAAGCTGTGAGAGTGTCTGTTTTAAACTTTTTAAAGGTGTTTGTTTCTTTTTATGAGAAGACAGTATTCTATTTCAATAATGCATTCTATGCAGAAATCACTACATTTTGACTGTGATGTATCAACATTTAAATAGAATTCTGAAAATGTATTTTAAAGAATTTCAGGTTTGAAACTTTGCACCAACCAAAAGATGTCACACCTATGAGCTTCTCTGCCCTTGAAGTGACCATCATGGTGCCTTGGACTCTGCTGTAGCATAGGCACCTAGATTGCTCCATTTATTAGGAAAATATAAATGAATGAATAACTGTATAACAGCTGCATGTGTGAACTACTGCTGTAACGTTTGCTGATTCTGCAACTTTGTCCCGCTACACTTACAAATTCTGATTTACAATCATCCAGAAAATCTTTGTCTCAAAAAACAGCAAATCAACAGAGAAATGAAACGCCTTGGGTATAATTTTTTAAACTAATTTCCAAGGAATTTTCTGGAGACTCAGAGTCAGCCTACCTCATAGCTCTCCAAGTCAACATCTAATATCCTCATGGTCAAAGCCATGTGTCTGGGGAGGACCGAGGTCATCAGTAACTGAAAAAACGCTAATTATTTCCAGAGATTTGGTATTCTATTGCTAGCTTGTCATTGTTCAGAAATGTCCAGTGGAAATTCCTTCAACTCAGCTGCCTCTCTGTACTTTCTCTCTTACTTTCTCAACTTTTAACTTCTTTCTTCTGCAAGTTCCTATCATTTTATCAATATTATCAATGTACCTGGCACAATTTTTAGCATGCCATTCCTGGTTTTGAATATGAACCAAATAAGGCACTTCTTGATTATTATAATTTGTTGAGGTTTATGTGTGTGTTTGTGCATGTGTGCATATGTTTATAAACACACACACCCACTAGTAGTAGAATTTACAAATGAACATGCAAAAGCTACACCAAGAAAATTTGACTTATCCACTTTTCATACAATTTTTTCATAAATCTTTAAGTTTAGTTTATGCACTGTAATTACATAAAAATCAGGTTTTGATTTTTACAAAAGAAGTTCCAAAATAATTTTGTACAAATATTCTAAAATAGGTAATAATTAAGTAATACACTAATTGCCATCATTTTCTTTTAAAACATTTAATAAGATGTGTGAATGATATTTAAGACTATGAGATTAGTGGACAAACTAAGTTACAAAAAACTTTCTTTTTTAAAAACTTTGTTTTTTTAAAACACTTGATCATTTATACCACTGTGAACTGAACTATGTATGGCATATTGGTAAATACTGGCCCTCCTCAAGAAAGAAATTCTCTAATTTGTATCTTGTGACAATTTCTATAGTCTACATAATTTAGCCATCTCCATTTTCCAGCTGCCAAAGTAACCCTAACCCAGTTTGCAAAAATCGTCAAAAACTATCTGTCAGCAATCATGAACCAATATGAGCTGATCTTAGCCTATTGGTGAGATATATGGTAGGTGGACAGATGATTGATTGATACATAAACTTGTTGTGTGTGTACATACATATATATGTGTGTGTATGTGTATACACACACATATATATACAAACATACAATATAAACATTTCAAATTATGCTTAAAATGTTGATCTCAATCTCAATAGATATACTGCTATATAATTACTTATTCTTCTATTTCAATTTATAAAATTATGAACTTCCTTTAATATTGATGAAATGATAGGAACATGTAGAAAGAAGCAGGGAAATGTATATATAAAGTGATGCAGTGAAAAAAAATCACACTTCATCCACAGAAAAAAATTATTTCACTTTCTCTAGGAGTCCAGAGTTCTGGAATGATATTTTGAAAAGTCATTCTTTTAAATATTTCTAATCTCTATGATCCAACTTGAACGTCAGTGGTCCAATTTCTTCATTGTTTTCTCTGAGCAATAGGATCATGAATAATCTCTGAATATTTTCCATACCATAATAGGAATTGAAAAGAGCTTATGGTAGTGTTCTTATAAAATTTGATATTTATCAATCATAATAATTTTACCTATAAATGTGTGTATATATGTACACATATATCTTTGTATGTATATGCATTCACACACATGTGTCACCTTTTCCTTTTATAAAACCAATGTCTAAGCTCAATTGGAAAAGAAACATTTGTGCCTAACGGAAATAGTGTTGCATAGTGACTAGTCAAGCTGGGTTTTAGCAGAGGCTGTGGGAAACCCTACCTATATTCTCTCTAGGTATCCCCCAAAGACCACAGCTTGCACTGTGTAAATGGCCAGACACTACACCCCTCCCCATAGATCTCTGGAATGTACTTTCCTATAAAATAATGTCTTTGTGAATCATGCACTCTACTCCATGTAAATCGACTCTCTTGCTTTGCACAACATTGAAAAATCTAGGGAAGACCCTAAGATCAGCAGATGGGCCAGGTGCGATCATATTATTTCAAATAAAGGGCTTCTGTCAAATTGGATCAAAAACATGGATACTATGTATTCTGTTAATTTGCTTTGTAAATGTGAACACTTCTCAAATCCCTTCTCTAGTCTCCCCTAAGGGAGATTTTCAAGAAGACTACTGGAGAAAAATCTGTTCAAAATGTGCGCTCTGTTTGCTGATAACTGGTAAGCTTCAATGAATGGCTCATTTGTACGAGATTGCAGTCCTCAGTTCTCCCATGGTGTTCTGAAGAGTTGGCATGGTGGAATGTAGTGGGGATAAAATGCAATTTACTGCAACAATGGGACATCTTTAAGAGATTAACCAGCTTTTGTAGGAAACTGTCAGCATCTGTGCCAGTGGGCAAGTGATCTCCATCAGCACCCCCAACCCCCATACTCACCCAAGGAAATAATCTAAATAATCTAAAGAATGAAAAGGACTAAAATCTTCAAACTGGCCTGTCTACCTTTTTGACTAAAATATCTTATTTCACTGTATCCCGCAGACTTTTTCATGCAGGCACAGCTGTGAGGTGGGTCATCTAGGCCTTATCTAACAAACTGCTGACCCAAATCCCTTTGACACAGAACCTGTGAAACTACCCCTGGATGTTAACTCTGCAGTGAAAGGAGAATGGCAGTGTCTTACAGAGGGTGAAAGGCTGCCACCTCCCTAGGGGGAACCCTGTTTGTGCAACACTAGTGTGTAGAACATTAGAGAGAAAACCTCAAGTTGTAATTTGATAAGCAAGTGAAAAAATCCAGTAGCCACCTTTAACCATCACCCTTGAAGAAGCATAAAGGCACATGTGTAGACTTTGAAGCCCCAGGTTCACTGTACTTCATGACATCTAGCATTGGAGGTCTGGCTCTGCCCTGATAGGGATGGATCCTCCTCACCATAAATGCCCTGACCTAAACCTCGGAGTCCACTCTGTCCCAGCCATTAGCCTCCCTGAGCCCTTCCTACACACATGCCTCAGATAATACACATAAGCACATCTTGTGGAAATTTTACCATAACATGAAATATGGAGTTATCACTTACAATGTTAGACACCTTGCTTTGAAATCAGTTTTTTTTTATTCTCCTTTGAAAATATATTAGAATCTTTCCCCCGTAGCTAGTAAGTTCAGAACTATACATAAGACTTCTTGCATTTACCTGCTACCAGATTGCAGAATTGTAATGCCGTGAGTGCTGGGCCGCAAGACCCAGAGCCCATTTGCAGGATTTCACTGCCTTCTGCCTTCTATTGTGTTCTTCTCAATTGCACAGGGGCGATGACTTGTTTGGATTTGAGGCTTCCCTGGCAAGACCATTCTAACCATTGGCATTCTCGTTGGTGAGCTAACACAGCATGGAAGTCACGGCAATGAATTAAAGACTAGTGACGTGACTGTGATTTTGTTGGAATTTTCTGTGTTTCAAGTAACTTATTTATGAAAAAATGATAAGTCTGGAATGGTAGCTCTTCTGCAAAAGACTGAGATTAAATGTCCATTCTTTTATTTCATTTGCCCTATCTTTATAGTTGGTACAAAATTTTAAAAAGAAAACTTCCAAGCAATACAGACTGGAAGTCAGTTGTCCTCTTGAGCCAGCCCCTGGCGATCTTATTTATTCCCACTCTCAGAGATAGAGTTCAGGTGGGGGAAAGGAAGTGACGCCATTGTTGCTCTCCTCCACAGAGTAGCCAGGCAGAAGGAAGCCACCATGCAGAACTTGACTGTGGCTTCTCAGAGACTGTGGCATCATATCCAGAGCCAGGGGCCATCTTTCTGTCCTGCCCCTGCAGCGTTTTGCATCTTGAGAGACAGGGAAAAAAAAATGGGGAAGGAAGAAGCAGATGAAGTTATTTATCTTGTATGTATACATCTTTACTCCTCCAAATACTGTAAGCTCCCTTAGATGGCGTCATGCCCACCCACAATACTAACACATGTACTTTCACAAAGTAAATTGTTGATTAAATAAGAGCAAAAGTATATCTTTACCTGTCTATAAACCAGGACTAATTTCCTGGAGCTTAACACACTTTGGGCTCAAGTGAAAACAATTATTTGAGGCAACAACTCAGACCTTCTGCATAGCAGAACCTGTTCACACAGGACATTCCAACACTGAGTGCTTAATTCCGGAGACATCTCCTGTACTTCCTCAGCATGCTGCAGTCTGCTCTGCAGTCTTTACTAGGAAAAGTTGGCCTGTAGAGAGAATGGTCTACTATGTATTACTACTGTGAGATTGTAAAATTGTTCCTGGACAGTGTAAAGAATTGTATCCATTTTATTCAAAAGAAAATTGTTATGTATAAGGGTTGTCCTGAAACGTGTATCATTCTCACACCATTAAACCTTTCTGTATGGTCTAACATGAAGTACATTGTATGGCTTCATTTTTATTTCCGTCAAAATAAGCTCATTAAGGCGAATGACTTAAGGGTATGTGCATTTCTATGAGAACTTTATTAGACAAAACTCATTAAGAGAAGGTATCTTGATCACATTCAAAAGCAAAGAGCAATCTTTGTAACTCTGGTAATTCACTGGGTGACTTTTTTTTATTTTATAACAGTTTATTTTTACATCATTTTGTACATTTTTTTTTCCATCTCAATTGTAATCCCCATGAGTTTCCCATCACCATGTCACTGGGTGACTTTTTAAACCTATTTTTTTTTAAGAGAAATCAGTTATTAGGTTGCAGTCATTAAACTGACAGAACTAAAAATTGCTGAGCAAGGAAAACAGTGTGTATGTGCTCTACATGTGTGTCTCCTGTACATTGATTTGAAGTAAGGAGTTTGTTATTATTGTAAATCTCTGTCTTATCTTGTGCATCCAATAGGGTATTGATAGTTTACATCAAGGCAAGTGGGCATGCAATCTTATATGTTAAATAAAAGAATGATCCAAAGAAGAATGTGATATTTGTGATTTTAAGTACATGAATTTCATCCAAGATTAATGCTTCTCCCAAAGTTCCGGTTTTAGCTTCTTATTAGATATTAACTGTGATGCTCTAAACAAACAAACAAAAAAAAAACAAAAAGCAAATGAGATCTGTCTCTGGTGTTTCCTGCACACAATAAAGTAATGTGATTAATCTTTCCCAAACTTGAGACAAAAACCACAGAATCTATTTTACTACATATCTTCTCCTAATGAGAGGTTTTAAATAATAAATTATATCCTGTATGATAACAGATTGGCTCATGAAGTGTGAAACAAAAATAAGAAGTAAAAATAACGGTTATTTTCTTTACTTGATCTTTAGTTTAAAGAGATAAAAGTATTTAATATTTAAGGTCTAGAGTTTACTCATATATAGAATATAAAGAAACAAAACAAATGATAAAACAAACAAAATAAAGACAAACCCTTATACTGTACTCTGAAAACAAAATTGTAGTTATCAGAAGGGAAGAGGATGATGGTGAGAGGAACTGGATTGTGGTGGAAGGTAAGTAGAATTTTGATGGTGGGTGGAATGTGATAAGTACATATTATGAGGTATAAAACAGTTTTTAATGCATAAGTATGTAAACCAATTGCACATCAATTAAAAATAAAATTAAGTATATGTAAAGGCTAGGAGTAAATACAGAAGACATTTCAGTAGCAACAACACGTGGTCCTCCTGTAAAGGTTAAATTCACAAACTATACTGTAAGGTAAGTCGGAGTGGTGTTTTTTCAGAAAAAGCAGACTGAGCCCCAGAGAGGTTATGTAGAAGACCTATAGCTAATCTGTGGCAGGGTAGTGTCTTACATCCTGTCTTTTTTTTTTTTTCTGTCAGACAGATAGTTCTGCTCCCACTTTAACCTTCTCCCATGTGGAGAATGTGGTGGAGGTACTGGATGTAGTTACTAGAAAAGACACGGTAAATGTCAATACATATTATTTGTAAGTCTAGAACACAGACACAGAACTTGCTTTCCTTTTACCATATTTATTTATTATTTATTTAAAGATTTATTTATTTATGTTTACAGAACTGGGGTACAGTTCAGAGGTGTGGTGGGTGTTCCCCACCAGAGACAGAGTGGGGAACAGAACAGGCAGACTGACTGAAATACACTGCTGAGGAGAGCAGCGGGCGCATTAGGAGAGGTCTGCCATGCCGTATGGGTCAATTCCCTGGCTGGGGATTGAACTTGTGCTGTAGTGGCTTCTGAGAGCTTCATAGTGTGGTGCTTTAAACTGTTGTGCCAGGAGGGAGAACCCCCATTTTTATTTTAATGTTAGTATTTTTCCTTACCTCAATGTACTCTCTTATCTTTTGTTATGTCATGTTTACTGGCCTTTTTTTTTTCTGATTGTAAGAAAATCAATGTGATAATCACAGGCTGGTATCATGAAGGATGTTCCCCAAACCAAAGGGATCATTAAGAAGACTGAAGGTAATTGTTTTAAATTTTCTTCATAAAATAGTTATAGTATTTGAATTACTGTTAAATAAATGAGCATCAATATTCATATCAGGAAAAGATTCTCTTAGAATGAAAGGGACTATATACACATTGTAGAAAACTTGGAAAACAAATAATTTAAAACTGTCATTTCACCAGCATCAGAAATAAACATTAAATTATTTTTCTGAGCATATATTCTTTTAAAATATATTTTCACTTTGACATTCTTGAATTCACAGAGAATATTACCCTGTACTTGAGAAAACATTACATTTTTTAATTTTTCTTTAGCATCATAGAAGGTGAGTGCCATCAAATATCTTCCCTTTCTCTGGAGTTGACAGTAAGGGAGAAAACTATCCCTTTCCACCCCTGTTCTCTAAATCAACAATAATTTTATACACACACACACACACACACATAGGAAAGCCATGCTAGAATTCTCTGTAGGCCACATGTCAAGTAATCAAGTAATTATTTCTTCAAGTAGGAGTTGGGCAGAGAGCAAGGAGTAGAGGGAAAAAGAAAAGATAATTTCACTAATAATAGCAGAAGTGGACTAATTTATTATATGAAACTAACTGAGATATTTTAATAACAATCCTAAAGAAAGACTTTGTCAGAAAGAAAAAATGGCATCATTACATTATAGGCATCAGAAAAAGAAGCCAGTGAAAGGGAACAGAAAAAAAAAATAGGACAATAGATATATAGAATACAAATACCAATATGGTAATATAACTTTATCATATCAATAATTACATTAAAGGTAAATGATCTAAACTCTCAAATTTAAAGGCAAATTTTGTCAGACTGGCTAATCAGTAAGGTTATGTTTACATGCCCTCCAAAAGAGACAGACTTAGATTCAAAGATCCCAATAGGCTAAAATGAAGACAATGAGAATAAAGTATATACCTTGCAAATAGAAATCATATGCAAACTGGAGGTGACAGTATCATACAAAATGAACTAATATGTGTGACAAGATTCTAATCTAGTAAGGAAGACAGGGGCCCTTGGAGATTCTCTGAGTGTATAGAAATCTTGCTTTGTACCTGAATTGACTTTGATGTTCTGCAGATATTCAAGGACTCGGTATACATGAAATGAAACTTCTGTGTGGATCACTGATTCCATGGAGTCATCCCACTCAGATTTTGAGTCTTAAATCAATGTGTAAAGTCTCTGACTTGCATAGGTTACAGTTACAGTGACTCAGCTTCCCTTTCCACCCACCCCCAACCCCCATGGCAGGACTAAAAGGAGAAGCAGCATTGTCCAGGATCACCCAGACTGCCAGCCGCTTCACAGATGAATGAATTTGATCATGTGCCAGGGCTCTGGTTAATACCTAACTGGCAAGTACTGGCTTGAATTAATAAAAGCAGCTTTGAAACATCTACAGGTTTGGGTTTTAGTTTGCACTTCATTCTGTTGTTTTTAAAAAGACTTTTTAGGATCTTTCAGTAAAGTTTTTATGACATGAATTCACTTAGATACCATAATCCCCAATGGCATTTCCAAAGGCAAGAGTGGAAATGCCTCTAGTTGGTAAATAAAAAATAGCATCCAGAACTGATCATCAGATCGTAATTAGTGAAACTGAACATTAGCCATCCCAGAGACCCTAACTGTCCTTAATGAAATGCACAGTGCTCTTTTAGTTTCACATGCTGTCCCTAGTTTCCTATTTCTTCCTTCCTTCACTTTTCTAATCTATTTGCATACAAATAGCATCTGTCAGTCCTTTTCACACATTTTTCAAACTCTTCTTTCATTCCTGCCCACTCTGCATGCCTCATCATTAACAGGAAGAACATTCTGTAAACTCCAATTAGTATATTGTTGACAGATACTAGTTTTTCCAATTTTCCATCTTCTAAGATGAACCAGATATTCATGAATGAAAATTGTGTATTTAAATTAAGTTATTTATATTCTGCAAAATGTTTACAACTGGGACATGTGAAGCAATAATGCAATGGAAATGAGTATTTTAGAATGACATTGATAAGACTAGGCAGTCTATTTTTTTCCTCTGAGAAGAGAAAAAAACAGATGGGTGTGTAAGATTTATTGCCTATATTGCTTGTATCAGGCATTGGGCTAGATGACTTTCCACAATTATGATTTTTAATTTTATCCATAGTCTAAGTTTTGATGTTTAATATTATTTCTCTTTTATAGATGATGTTACTGACTCAAGGAAATAAAGATGTTGGTTCAAGTTAATAAAGCTATTAAGTGGTGATCCTGAAATAAAACCCAAGATCAATCTGATCCAAGCCATGTCCTCTAAGGTAAGGATTTGAGGTGAAGGATTAAGAAGAAAAATCAAAAAACAGAGATAACAGCTGAGCACACATTTCCTAACAATGTTCACTGAGTAGCACTTAATGGCATCATCAAGGAGGCACCCTTTTTTTTTTTCCTAAGATTTATTAATTTATGCAAGAACTGGGGTACAGACCAGAGATACGGGGAGGTGAGGTGGGGTGAGAGGATTCACCAGAGACTGAGTGGGAACTAGAACAGACAGATTGAATGAAATACACTGCAGAGGGGAGCAGCAGGTAAGACAGGAGAGGTCTGCTGCATCATGTGGCCCTGGCCAGGGATCGAGAACTCCTGCTGCAGTGACTGCAGAGAGCTTCATCATAGTGCTTCGCTTTAACCAGTTATGCCACCAGGGATGGCCCAAGGAGGCACCCTTGAATATTAGAAGTAATAGAAGAAGAGAGACAGTTTAGACACCCCTGGGGCCACTAGGCTGGTCACATGAACTCTCCACTCATGCATTCTCTTTACGTTTGAGTATTATTTCCACTGACTATAAAAGGAAACATCCATTCTCTTTAATCAATTTCTAGTGAAGACAGCCAAATGGATTTGAACTGAAAATACCTTTTAAAAATGTGATTAAATATGAAGAATTAGTCTCCCTTCTTTCCTAGATATTGTGGCACAAATATTGGCATCTTATTTCCTTAAATTGCATCCTATGGCCCACTTCCATCACTGCTCCTTCACCAGAAGGCATTCTGTAGCCCAGATTTTATCTCACTTATCTCCCTTTCTGTATACTTATATATTTTTAATTTGAATCTAAAATTTTGTCACAATTATTGAAGTATTATTTGCATATAGTAAAGGTCTTTCTTAAAATGGTTTATTGGGTTTTGAAAAATGTACAGTCATGTAACTACAACCCACCCAAATCAAGATAAAAAATATTGAGATCACTATAATGGTTTCCTCATGCAGATGTTAGTCAATTCCCCTCAATTTTAGCTTTGTCCTTTCCAGAATGTCTTATCAATGACTTCAAAAAGTATGTAACCTTTTTTATCTGACTTTTCTTACTTACCATAATGCATTTGTAATTCATTCATCTTTATTGCTGCATAGTATTCCATTATATGGATGCTATGTGATTTGCTATTGTCTTTGATACTTATGCATGTGACCAACAGGAGGGGATTGCATTTGTGTTATAGTTGAATAAGTTTGTTTTTCCTATCAGACAATATGACCATTGAGAGAGACTCAAGCACAGTATTGAACAGTACATACCTTGTACTGACCAGATGGAAATGTACTCAGATACCCTATGCTACAAATACACATTTATAGGATTCTGTTCCTGTAAAGTGGTTCTGAAGAATGTGAACAAGGATATTGTATCTCAAAGCACCGCTTGACTGTACAATTTTGTTAAAAGAGAATGAACTTCACCACCAGGGAGACTTGGGTTTGCATTCCCATTTCAGCCATTTATTAAATATGTATGTTTCATAGTATTTGTCTTTGGTTCTCTAAAAAATAAATCTTACTACTCACAGAATGGAGAGCATAATGCTAGCTTAGAATGTTGTTCTGAGAAAACAAAGTAAAGTAAAATAAATTGGAAATACATGTGATATTCTTAGCATATGATATACAAATAGTTCTCCCACTGTCCCTGTCTCTTCTCCTTTTCCTGAACAGTGTCTTTGTGGTATATAGTTTTATTTTCTGTAGTAATTTAGTGTGACAAGAATGTTGTTTTTCCCTTAGATCTCAAGAACTTATTTAACTATTTAAATAGCTTGTTGTAATAACCACTATAATTGTATTAATAAATATGATTATTTTTTTAGTTAAAATTAGGCATAGTGTTGTTACAGCTTTTAGAACAGGCATCTATATTTTCAACCATGTAGGAATAGCAGAAGTTAATTTTGGTTTTGGTTCACATTAAACTCTATACAAGCCTAAAGAAAGTAACTCACGAACTGGTTGATATAATCTCTGCTAATCAGCACTAATGTCAGTCAACCATCTTCCCCTCCATTCATATGTTCATCTCTGCAGCCTCCAACCCAAAGATGACAAATACAGGAAGTTCTGTTACTTCGATGCCTATACTGAGAGTCAATAAGGAAGCATAGAACATCCTCATTTGGAAGAAAGGAGTTTGAAGGTAGAAATAGACTAGAAGCAAAAGCAAATGGCAACTTAAACATAATATTTAATATGCCTAGGAGATGTATGTAACCCTTGGGCTCTTGGCAAAGGCATGCAGTAGTTATATGGTTTATTACAATAAGAGTTCTCTGACTTAGAGATGTTTAAAAGAACCCCAGGTCTGATCCTTTTCTTCTAATCTTCAGATAGTAGATAGTTACTAGGATGTATATTTCTCCTATATCAATGAACTATCCTCCTGGTGAAATGGTACAAAAAAATTGAACTAAATCACTTGAAAGAAGGCTCACACAGAGCTCAAACAGTGCCAATGGTCAGTGACCAGTCAGGGACACATCACTGTCAACGGGTTCTCACTCCCATGCACAATTACAAGACCACTCAGGCTAAGAACCCAACAACAACAGGGCTTATTTAACAAACAAGAGACTGGGAAAAAGAAAGAATTGTTAGGGCACAAGTGGCCAGCTATTTCACTCCAGATAGTGTCTGCAGTGTCCAGAGGTGCAAACAAAGGCCACTTGTGGAAGACAAGGTGACCCTGCCCAGCCCCACAGCAGCAGTCAGAAGCTGGAGACCAAACCAGATAGCAAGGGGCCAAACAACACCAGGAGGTGGTGCCAGAGACACAGAGGCTGTGCTAAGCTCTTTGAGATGTTGGACCAAGCCCAAAGGGCTCATTGCAGGCAGTGTGAGTGGCAGGGCTGACGGCAGGTGCAGAGGCCAAATCTAGGTGGAAGTCTACTGAGGTGTGGAGGTCTAGAGGTCTACAAAGCCTATGAAGCTACAAAGTCTATTGAGTCTCACAGAGAGCAATTGCTTGACATCTCTCCCTTCAGAATCTGGAGGCATCATCCTTCAGTTCAGAGGTAGCATCACACATCCTTCTCCCTTTGGAGGCTGGCTGCTCACTGCCTCAAGTTGGCTCTTATTCTGCCTCTCCCCCCTCACAGTCCCCCAACACACCAGCCTGTTTGGACTGTTTTCAATCCTAAGCATCTAATTGGACTATTTAACATCAATCAGCTTGGTTTTCTACATTTCAACCCAATAATTAATACATGAAGTGAACTTGAACCTGACTGATCCATTTTCCTTGTACCAGTTGGGTCCATTTTTTAACCCTAGAGCCAAATATAAAGGTGGGGGCGGGGGAAGCCCTGCCTGGCCTGCATGCAGGCCAGGGCAGTCTGGTGGGCCTGTTGGCTCCAGGGAACCACAGCCTAAACCATCCTCGCAGGGCTTAGGAAGGGGTAACAGCGGCTAGTGGAGGATTGAGGTCTGTTCGCTTCAACCCCAATTAAGCTGCCTTGCCCAGTGGCACCCAGGCAGCAGGGATTTGGTTACATGGTTGTTCTTTTCCTTTGTGCTTCACCACCCCAACTTTCAGCCCAGAATGTACAGCATGACCCCAGAACATTGTTGCCTTCTGCTAACATGTTTGGTTTTATAAGAAGGGGAAAATTTTTCCCTCTATTCTCTAAAATTATCTGGCTAGAACTGTGTGAATTAGACTGACAAAAGGCTGATTAGAAATAAAAAGACAAGGTGCTTTTTAAATTGCCAGAATGTTACTCTATCACTGTGATGTGATCATTCTTACCATTTTTATTCTCTAATCCTTTAAATATGCTGTATCACTCAGCATTTAAAGCTATACTTGACCTTACTCAAATCTTGCTCCTTGAAAAAACTTTGCCCTTTGCATAGTATTTCACATGAGTATCTCCTAGGGGTAAGTTCTTGTCTGGATGTTTCATAGGTTAAGTAGATGTTTGAGTCAAAAGTAGTAGCTTGAGACTAGCCCTCTGGACCCTGACTGGATCCTCACATAGCTTGCCCCTGTGAGTGTATCCTTTTTACCCTCCAATCTAAATAAATATGCACATATATACAAATACAAACATGTATGCGCACACACACATACACATACCTTTACACTATTGTGCATGTATTTTAAAACCTTTTCATATTCTTTAAAAGCTGACTGAAAACACAAATGTAAAATGCCAACTTGAAATTACACAACTCAAATAAGTTAATTATACCTTGCTGCAGCTCTTAAAGGAAAAACAAATATAATCCCTATTGAAATCTTATACTACAATGTTTATGCTACTGAGATTTCACCATGAATGTCATATAGAATTAGGTAGTTAGAGGAGAAGGTGGGGAATGGAAAAAAACAAGTTAAGTTGCATGGACATATGGTAGGAAAAGAGTTTCAGTCAGACTCAGAAACAGAGCCAGGGGTCAGAAAGGAAATAGTGCTTCAGGACATAATGTGACTCAGCTACCTGCATACCTGCACCCCCTGGAAGGGGCAGGAGGCAATGACCACAGGTGAATCCCACTGACTCACCTGTAACAGGTTGGTACACAAGCCACTCTCGTAAGGAGCTTCTCAGAGAGATGTCAGAAAAGGAAATAGCAGCCTCCTCATTATAAAGCAGACTCACAAGCTAATCAGGCACCATTAAGTCTGAAGTCATCAAAAGTGTGGAAATGGAAAGGGACATATACATTTAGCTGTGAAGGAGAACTCAGAGGAAGAGACTAAAAGAAGCCAGAAGAAGCTTTCCAGCATATTCCGGCAGAATTCACAATGCAGGGAATTCCAGCGGAATTCATAACGCAGACTCAAAAATACTTCTAGTTTGAGGGTGCTACAAAGACATGTGGGGCGCTGAGAGAAAGATACTGGGCTTCTGCATGAATGGATCTCATCTGTACTCAGATGCTGGCCAAGGGGACAGGTTTGCTAGGCAAATGCATGAAAGTCACTGCCCTCTGTGCATTAGTCATGGGCCCTGGCTTGGACTGTATTACTATAGCATAGTTTTTGAAAATGTGTGGTCTAGGGGCTTTGGAAATGTTAGCTTCCTGCAAATTCAAGCCTTCAAATGTCTTCACTTGCACTCAAATCTAGAATTTGTTGGTATAAGCCACCTTCAATATAACGCACATTTACAAAGGCTCATATGATTCTAAGGAAAAATAGACTAATGTACTTCCATTCCACTGAATAAACTAGACTGAGCTTTCATATTCTCTGTTATAGACCACATCTACTTTCAGCCAAAGTAAGACCGAAGACAGTATTTAGTAATGAGATTTCAAATTCATTAAAGGCAGCCAGTTAATATACCCATTCTCATCAGTGTTTATCCCAAACTTTGTCCCTGGTGAGTACTAAATAGATATATATTAAGTTAATGAATAAATGACAAAAGTGAAGTTACTGTAAAAAATCTCAATCCAAATGAAGGATCACTTAGAAATTATAAGAATTTGTGAGAAAAAAAAGAGATGCACAGTCTGGAAGAAAATTATACAAAAAAAAGTATTTGTTCCATAGTGACAAATATTAGAAAACTTTGAGACGGACACAATTTGTAAGCCAGGAGTAATACTTCAACTTCCTCATAAAAAATAAGAAGGGGCCCTCCCTGGTGGCGCAGCGGGTTAAAGCACTGCACTGAGAAGCTAAAGCCACTTCCGCATGAGTTTGATTCCTGCCTGCCCCAGAGATGACCACATGGCGTGGCAGACCTCTCCTGACCCGCCCGCTGCTCCCCTCAGCAGTGTACTTCGTAGTTCTGCCTGTTCTGCTCCCCACTCTGTCTCTGGTGAAGCCTCTCACCGCCCCGAGCCTCTGGCCTGTACCCCAGCTCTGTATGCATAAATAAATAAATCTTTAAAAATAAAATAAAATAAAATAAAAAGGGACATAGGAGCAGAAAAAACCTAGGTCATGATAGACTGAACTTCCTGGCAAGCCTGAATCTCAAAGTCTTCTGAGGTTCTCCCATCTCCACTGATTTCATTCTTTTGATGTATAAACAGCTTATTACTGGTCCTCCAGTCAAATAAACCCTAATGGTAAAATTGGCTCAGCTTGACTTTTTTTTTTTAATGTTAAACATTTGAAATGTGTTTATTTTTGAAAGGACAGGCTCCAATCTAGATGATACAGTCAAAATTACCTCCAAAAAAAGGTAGTTTGTCTTGCTCCTAGGATGCATTAAAAGTTACATTCCAAAGTGCTTGAGAAAGGAGAGTCTGTGACTTTTGAAAAGAATATTATCTACCTAAAGAATCAAAGATTGAATATTTTTGGCAAAGGAATTTAAGGAAAGTTACCAATGTGAGCAGTCTTATGAGTGTGTCAAACCAAGGAAGACCTTTCACTTAGTTAAAATTAGGTATCATAAGATAAGGGCTAGAAGAGAAGCAGGAAAAACAAAGAAACTTGCAAGCTGAAGTTATGAGACAATGGAAATGCTGAGTAGTTTAAGAGGAAATCAGGCCCTGGTGAAAGCAGCATGTCCCCCTGGGGGCAGAGCTGAGAACTCAGAGGTCCCCAGAAACTGCATCTAATGGATTATATTCTTGTTCATTGTCCACTCCAGGACCCTGAGACCAGGCTGTCCTTTAAGCCTTTAGGCTTCTCTGAAGTTTCTTCCTATCCTTTCAATGAACTAGTCTTTGACATAGGGTAATCTCAGTAAGATTGATTTAATCCCTTTGCTTAAAAAATAACTGATTCTAATGGAAACATCCAGCTTTTCCAGAGAGGACAGCATAGCAAGTAGCTATACACCTGACTTGATTCTGCATGATTTTTTAAAAACAAACAAGCAAAGGACATACATAAAATGTATACTCTTTTTTGAGCTTCTCCATGTTCTCTAAGAGTTAAACCTAGTTTTATCTCTTGGTTTTAGCTAGATAAGTTAAGAAGTTAGTAATTAGTGACACACGTCCTTCTGAGCATCAACTCTATGTCAGGCTCTATTTTAAGGACTGTGAGTAAAAAAATTATGAGGCATGTTCACTGCCTTCAAGGATTTTCCACAGGAGAAATACATGATCTTAAAGGTAAGCTAGTACAAGAAGTAGGAATCTACAATAGATTAAGAGAAAAACAAATACTGGATGATTTCACTCATATATGGAATATAAAGAAATAGAACAAAAGGACACAAAACTAAACTAAAACAACATCCTAGAATTATGACTGTAGCCCTGGGGCTAGTTGAAGAGGTGTGGGGAGTAGAGGAGCAAGGGGAAAGGGGACCCAATGGGTTATGTGAGCTTTGGTGGTAGGTAGGGTATAGTAATGTACATCGGTGAACCTATAACCCTAAACTATATTTAAAAGGATGCTGAGGAATTCCATGAGATTGATTAAAGGTAGGAAGGAAAACCAGATCTTATAAATGACTGGAAACAGAAAATGGAAAAGAGAATGGAAACGATCTCTCATGTTTTGTGTCTTGGTTTGTTGGTCTATTGTTCCTGTATTTCCATTTACTGTGAGTAACTACAATTTGTTTTCTATACTCATTAAAGAAAATGACTGCACCAAGTGAACACAAATTCTTAATTTATGTGGTTTGAACAAAAACTTTCTAGAATCTCTACATTCTGAATACAAGTCCCTGGAAAAGAGTCTAACTAATCTCATTTAGGTTAACTGTCTCCCCAAGAGACAGGTTTATGTAACTTGATGGTTTGTAGAGCGATGTCTTTGCAGACTCAAAACAAGCTGTGGGCATGGCTGCCAGGCTGCTTTGCCTGACTGCCAAGCACATGCAAACAAGTAATTCTAGAATGGACATTTTAATTAAATATGTATATATATTGATGAGTCCAGGAAGCTAGGAAACAGAATTTGTTTTATTTTTGTTTATTTGTTGTTGTTGTTGTTTTTCTTTTTGTTTCTCTCTCTCTCTCTTTTTTAGTTGAAAGTGTCTCTTCCTCTTGGGATTATTCACTCAGCCAGTGCCTAGAGAGCTGTGGATGAGTCAAAATTAAAAAATTCTGAGCTGTACTCTATCTTGTTGTATATGCACTGGTTACTTCATTTCAAATTTTCCAGGATTAGCATAGAGTTTCACAATCATGATAATTTTCAGGTCTAGGGAGAATACAGAACTTTTAAGTAATTGATTTCAATTTACTATTTCTAGGACCATGTCAGGTACAGGATCACAGCATTAGACTCAAGATGTAAACATGAATTCAGAAGCCCAATAGTTCACTGAGGAGTAGAGGATAGACCTGTAACTAACTTCAAGTCACACAATGTATACAACATATACATACATGTAGAATACATACTTTTTTTTGACTGAGTGTATCAGGAGAT
Source organism: Condylura cristata (assembly GCF_000260355.1). Taxonomy (NCBI): domain Eukaryota; kingdom Metazoa; phylum Chordata; class Mammalia; order Eulipotyphla; family Talpidae; genus Condylura; species Condylura cristata. The sequence goes on along the minus strand of NW_004567108.1, from coordinate 50,684,510 downwards.
AACGATGAATAGTAAGTTGTGAGTAAAACAGCTAAGATTGCGCAAATAATTTGAAATCAATTGTAGCTTTGAAGCAGAATTTTATAAAAGAGAAAAGGCAAAATGCCATTGGGGGGAGGGGGAAGCTAAGAAATTAGCAAAGAATAAACAGAGAATAGGTAGGTTTGACCTGAGAGTGAGCAAGAGAGAAGAATGTAAGGCAGCCTGCAAAAGCAGATTGGAATCTGACTTAAAACGGTCTCAACCGACTATGATGGTGGCATAGGGGTGATTTGGTGATGGGAAACCCGCGGGGATTACAATTGAGATGGAAAAAAAAATGTGCAAAATGATGTAAAAATAAACTTTTTTAATAAAGAAAAAAAAAAGGTCTCAACCATAACTTAGTGAACAAATATTTTCCAATGACCAGTGTATTATGGGACGAAATTCTGCATGCCTTCTTTAAAGTCTCAATAGAACAATGAATTTTAATGCTCTAGGGTAAGAAAGTTCATTGATGTTCAGATTTCACATTACAACTAGGTTTTAGCAAATTACTATTTGTTGAGTTTGTGTGTAGTATCAGAGAAAGAGCCACAATAACATTCTATTTTTCCACCTATATATCTGTGTGATGCCAGATTAATCCACATAATTTAATCAAAACTACAAATCACAATAGATTGAATGCAGAATCAGATATGAGAATTGAGGTATTTTGTTTTTAAGCAGGATATTTAAAGAGTCACAAAAATTTGAAACAATTCCATTCCTCATGAGTTCTTTCTTTTTGGGGAAAATATAGTTTTTTTTAATAAAATATATTACTTATATTAGCATGTACTCATTTTGGTGTTACATCTCAATGAATTAATACATAAATGTTGGAAAATTTATAAGCTTTTAATTTCTTATATGATAAACATTTATAAAAGTCATCTACATAAAGCTATATACTTAATATTTTCCTTAATTTATTGGGATAAAATTTATAATTGAAAATACATGTGCTTATAGTATTCAATATTACATTTTGATATATATATGTACTATAAAATGATTACCACAGCCAAGGTAACTAACATGTCTATCACCTCACATAGTTACCATTCTCTGTGTGTTATAAGAATAATTAAACTCTATTCTTTAGCAAATGTTAACTATATTCACTATAGTCACCATGCTAAACATTTAAACCCCATATTATTCATTTTATAATGTTTTAAAGTTTGTACCCTTTGATCAATACCCTTCCAATTCCCTGCCCCCCAGTAGCCACTGTTCTTACAAGTTTAATTTTTCAGACTCTGCATTTAAGTGAGATTATACCGTATTCATTGCCAGCTTACTTCACTTGGCAAAATATTCTCCATGTTCATCCATGTTGTCGCAAATTGCATGATTTCTTTTTCATGAATGAATTGAATAATATTCCATCATGGATACATAATATCCCATCCATACATGATCTATTTGTAGATCACATAGATCTAGATAGAGATGATATAAAGATATCACTATAAACAGCTGTAAAGACAGATGTATAGATATTTTTCATTTTTTAAATCCATCCTACAGATCCTCAATAATTTTAAGAGTATAAAGGACTCCTGAAACCCCAAAATTTTGAAGACCTATCTCAATCTTTCGTGTTTCCTGCACAGAATGTGATGTCCAATGCAATGACTTTTTAGACAGAATAATTCCTAGGAAGGTTAAAGAAGGGTTTCTAGACTTTCCTCTTCGGGATCCTTCATACTCCTAAAACTTAGTACGGAGTAAAAGGAGTTGACTCTTTGTTTCTTGAAATTTAAAAGTTATGCTGCTCTGAAAAAATATTGATCCTAATTTATTTTGTTTTTCATACCAGCATAGTGTTAATTTATCCTGTTCTGAACACAAAAGCATAAAAGGGTATGTTTTCCTTTCTAGTACCTGAAGAAAAAGCACAGATTCCTTTCTCACATGAAGGGAGCTAGCCTGTCTCCCAAACTAGGGTCAGTTCCAAACATTTACTCACATTTCAGTGAGTCAGAAGGAAACAGATATTCATCTCCTGAAACCTGGCTGGGGAGAGTCCCTGGCTAGGAGAGTAAGCTTGGAGTAAGCAGGTGAGCCCTATCGGCTGGTCAGGAGTAAAATGCCTTCAGGTGTTCGTCAGCATTAGTAAGTAGTAAGTGACTAATAAGAAAGAAGAAACAACTGGGGGCAACAAATTTTTATTTCAAAGGTGTTGATGTATAGTCATGGTTGCATGGTAGCATCTGATAAATACCAAGGACGTTAGTGATACCAACCCTAGGTATAGTAAAGGGGAACATCTGATTTCCACCAGCTATTTAAGTCCTTCCCACTTTGAACCACTTTATATTAGTAACAGTATCTCAGTGTCCCATTCTGCTGCACAGTAACTGCTTTATAAAATTTGGAATAGCCATAACCATAATAATGATTAGATTAATAAGAATGAGTCTAGTTAAGTATAAGAATATTAAGTATAAGAATATTTGATTTCTTCACAAAAGTAGTCACTGGAAGAACTCTGGTTTCAGCAACAGGCTGGAAATTTGCCAGTGAACTTTTGGAGGAAAACTCCAGTTTCCAGAAAATCAAACGTCCCATTTGATAGGTTTAATAGTAAAAAAAAAAAAAAAAAAAAAAAAAAAAAAAAAAAAAAAAAAACACTTCTTTTTAATGAAATAAAAAATTCTCAGATGTTTTTAGAATGTCCTTTTCTAGATCTGAGACTGAAATAATGGAAGAAAATGGTCATGGTGTAGTATGGAACAAAGATAAAGTATCATGAGTTTATATATAGGCTCCTATTCTATGAGCTGAATCACTTAAACTTGGAGACCAGATCAGCTCCTTGTTATCTTATAGGTAAGAGAACCACGATTTCTGACACACACACACACACACACACACACACACACACACACACACACACACACGCGTCTTGCAGCAGGTTTACTTAAATATCACTTTGGATAATTGTAACTGTGCACAGATCTTTCCTGTTGAGTTAGATTCTAACCTGGTCATTCTGAGCTTATTTTTGTCTGTTTACCCGCCCACTTGGGAAAAACAGAGAAAGCAAAGCTCTGGGCAATTCCCTAAAGATTGGGGCTTAGGACTCTTGCTCCCTCTGACCCTCTCACCCGTACCTACTAGGAGCGGGGTGCTGCTAGCAGGGAAAAAAATACAGATGAATCTGGGTTGGGGGTGCTGGTGATGTCCAGTGGAAAGGGACCAGGCTCTGCAAGACACCGCTGTTCTTGCCCTTACGGAAGTGCCTGGCTAGCCCCGTCCAGTGCAGTAAAGATTGCCAGGCACGAGATCCCCTGCCCCAGGAGTTTTGGCACCCCTGTTGTGTGAAGATAAGAGTAAGATGTAGCCCCCAGCTGCAATGCAGGAGCTCGGAAAGGGGTGAGGAGCTTGGGGGTGGAGACCCAACCGGCGGCGGCGGAGGGGCGGAGCTATTGTAACTCTGGGCAGGGAGGGTATAGCTTCTTAGAGTTTGCAGTACGCGCTCGGGTTTCGTGAGTCCCTCTGTAACAGAAGATACCTTTCCCAGAAACCCACTCAGGATGAGCGCAGGACCCGCAAAGGGCGTGCTGCTGCGGCTGGTGTTAGCGTTCAGTCAAGGTAAGCGAGTGGGCTCTGGGGGTGCAGAGGATCTGCTGGGAGAGGTAATGCGGAGCGCGACCGCAGGAGCGCGCGTGTCCACTCCAGTTCCACCCGGACGCAGGCTTCCCGCTTGCGAACCGGATAGAGACTCCCCTTTCCCCCACTCTCTGGCCTGGTGTCCCCTTAAGGCAGGTCTCATTCTGTGGAGCACCCTCAAAGTCACCTCAACGCGCGCTCTAGTTTTAGGCACAAAAGCGCACACACATACACACTCGCACACACGCACACGCACGCACGAGTGGAGCGAGCCGAGATGAGGGGGTGTCTTGGAGATCGAGAGTCCTGCAGGTTGCTGCACACAGGTGCAGCTCTGACCTGCACCGGGAACTCCGGTCCCGGGAAATCGCTTTCGGACCACAGCCTGCATGCACCCTGGCAGCAAGAACCTAGTGGCGCTCTCATTTTGGGGTGCCCAAAATGTGTTTTTCATCCTAGGGGAGTGAGTGACACCCCCATACTGAGGTTGCCCCATTGGTGTTTCTTCCGACAGCGAACTTGGAGAAGCTAAGGTCTCAGAAGAGGGGAAATTCCCCTTTCCTTTACGGTCTTCCTCGTATTGTTTTAAGTTCATCTGCAGAGCGAATGTAAACTTAGGCCAGGAAAAGTTCTTTCCCTTTTTTGCTCTTAGCTTCCACAAGAGAATTCACCAGAATTGTATCTCCAAAAGCAGGCGGTAAGCGTGCCCGACGCACCTGCTGCCTGATTTCTTTTACTTGCTCTTTAGTAGGGAGTTGGGGCTGGGGGTGCTGTTCGACCACCCATTATAAGTCCTTTCTCCAGGTCTTATCCAGAGTCTAGTGTGTGCTTTGGATTAAGAAACCTATAGTGTTTGGAGGGAGAGGTTGCATTTGTATTTTGTAGTTTGAACTATCTTTTGGTTTTCAAGTGTTATCAGGAACAATAGAATTAACTCCTCAGCTGTCCGTGGGAGTTGGCATTCTACCACTCTCCCTACTCACTGTAATGGGGAAAACCTGGTCCAAATGACCGTGTAGCCTTTTATCCAGGTAACTGAACTAGCACCGCCTTGTTCTCCACCTCCCAGCCAAGAATGTTGTTCTCCACCTCCCAGCCAGCCAAGAATGAATATCATTAGGTTGTCTTTGGAACAGTGTCTGGTGCTTCCAGGTTGTTCTGTCCTGGAACACATCATGTGCTTTTGAGGGGCATTGACCCAAATCTAGGAGTCTCAAATAAAGTTGGATTCACATGGAAAAGTTGGTGTCTGCAACCAGTCTTCCCAAAAGCTAATACAAGATTTTTTTTCCAGCTTTTTAATTGCCCATTATTAATAGAAGCTATGGAAACATAACATCATTTTCTTAACTTTGAAGTGTTGAGGCTTGTTTTTGAAAGAGCAGTGAGAAAACGCTGTAGTGGAATGTGTAGCTGCAGGGTGTATTGTGGGCAGGCAGAGGTTTTACCTGGAGTTATTTAATAAGGACTGCTCAAAGCAAGTGAGAGGAGGTGGCTTAAAATGACATCTGTACAAGGATTTTGAATATGTACCTCCTCCTGTTCCAGTGATTTGCATAGTGGAGGCAAAGGCTTCCTGTTAATTTAGGGTAATCATAATAAAGCGCTTATTTGTGGCCTCTTGAGTTCTCAGGAAAGTAGGATCATTTTTGATACCATGAACATTCAAGGTTAACAGAAATAAGGGAAACCAATCAGTCACTGCTGGAGTTTTTTCTAGCTTTTCCTTATCTTTATATATATATAGAGAGAGAGAGATACATAAATATATCTTTATATTTATATATTTATCTTTATATATATATGTATATAAAAACATTTATGCATACAAGAACTGGGGGATAGGCCAGAGGTGTTGGGATGGTGGTGGTGAGAGTATTCACCAGAGACAACATGAGCAAGGAGCAGCACAGGCAGAAGGCAGATCTACTGAAATACACTGCTGAGGGGAGCAATGGGCAAGGCAGGACAGGTCTACTGCATTATTTGTGTTAGTTCCTTGGCCAGTTATTGAACTGGTAGGCAGTTGCTGTCTGTCTGTAGCTTGATAGTGCTGAAACTTAACCCCTGACTCACCAGGGAGACCCAATGGCATCATCTTTCTCTGACAAAGCTTTTGAGCATTCATCATTGCCATACATACATACATATATATAATATATATATATGGTTGTTATAAATTATATACATATATAATTGTATAATATAATATAAACACATACCAGAATAAACACATGGCAAATATGTACATTAATACATCTCACAACCTCTCTAGCATACATTCCAACCACTATAGAAGTATAATTTCTCAAATCTTATGTGAAGACTCACATTCGAATTCACTTCTCATAGTTTAGTTCCAAAGTCATCACTTTTCATGCATCATTCCTTGGTTTAAATGCTTGCAATCGTTGAATTAGTAACCAGACAAGTTGAGGGTAGAAAGGAGTCCCATCAAGGCCTAGATCATCCATAAGTGAAATAGTAATAAGCCCACAGAGAAAAGGAAAGTGTGATTTCAAATCACACAACTCTACATTCTCTAGTGTTGGCAGGAACAGGTGATGCTTATGGAAGCTTTGGCTTCCATACTTGGGTACCCCACCCCAGGATTTATTCTGTTTTCACGAATAGCCTCAAGTCCTCTCTCTAATTTACCTGCAAGCTGCAAATGTTCTAATCACTTTCTTAGTAAGAAGTTCTTCCCCTTAATACTTAATTTCATAGCTCTCACCTGAAGCACATTCCACATCTGACTTCTATTTTGTTCTACATTCCTGGCTTTTATTTCTTAGTCTCTGCTAACCCTGCCTCATCAGTTTGGCCTTGCTCTTGCTGGTATTTGAGGAGTCCCATACTGGATCCCCCAGATTTGAGTGGGCCCAGTTCCCCACTCAAATCTGTCGCTTTCATCACACTCCTGATCAGTATTTCCTTCTGCCACCAAATAGATCCACCTGGGTGGGGTGGAAGCACAAAGAACTCTGCCTGTCCTCTGTGAGGTCTAGGCCTATCCTTTGAAACACTCTCTGCTTCTGTTCACTGTTGTTTAAGGGCAGAGTTATCATGCAGACACTGATAGAGGGGTCTTTTCCCACATGCTCTCCTTCATTCCATCTCCACGTTTTGTATGCTCTCCTCCCCTAGTCACACACATTCTGCTACCAGCCACATCAGGCCCTCATTTGTGTGCCTTTTTGATCTCCTGTTCCTTCGTTCTTTTTCCTCGTTGTTCCCAACATTATCTTTCTAGAAAATGATCTGTATCCTATCAATCCCTCATTGAAAACATTTTGGTGGCTCTCCAAAGAGAGTAAAGTCCAAATTTCTTGAGTGTCATAAAAGCCCTTGGCCATCTGGTTGCATGTGTGTACTGGGCCCTTCCTCTGCCTCATGCCCTTCTACAACACAGTGCATGTCATGCACAGAGACCCGCATGCACACTGCGTTCTGACTGTACCTGGTCATATTGCATTTTAAGTTAGTCTTTCCCAGACTATTCTATTTACCTTTGCTGCCTTTCCCTTATTTTTTGTTCATCCCTTTGTGACAATGCTTTTCAATGCTAGAAGAAACAACCCCAAGAAAAGGTATAAAGTAGGGAAGTTTTTCTGTTACAGCTAAAAGATGAAGTTTGAGGCAGTCTCTCATTTCTGAGGCCTGCTCTGAGCTGCCTCTCTCTACCACCCTGGCCTCAGCCCCAAACAGCCTTCGGTCACTTTTTGATTATGTGACTTCCTTCCCTCAGGCTCTTCCGCCATACCTGCCGCACCTTGACTAAACTTTGCTCTCTTAAATACTGGTTCATGAGCTACTGTTTGATGTAAATTCATGGACTGGGGCTCAGGATTCATTATTTAAAAACAATTACTCATATGCTTCTGAAGTACAGCCAGGCACAGTACCTCGTCTTTTCTAACAAATTAAAATTCCAATGTTGCCTGTAGCACCTTGTGAGATGGCCACCTGGACAGACAGATTTCAACAGGAGTCATGAATACGTCAGTTCAAATGAATTCCCTTTTCTATGTGTGATGACTGATCCTGTCTTAATGTGCGAGTAGCCTGGGGCATCTTAAAAGGGATTAGCCTAGAATGTAAAGAAATGAAGTTCTAATGATGGAATTTTAGACATTCAGCAAAATAAAGACAAATTCTGTCAGGGTATCAAAAATTTCAAGAGGAATGGAAAAATATTTTGGACTGAAAGTACCATTCTGACATCACAAGTCTTAGTCTGGACAATGTGTCATGTTTAGCTTGAGATGTTATTGGAAGATTTAGTATAGCATAGAAGAGAAGGAAGCTTTCAGGGTAATCACTAACCAGTTGCAGAGAGTTTATTTTTTTCATTTGTTGTAGGGACTAGTGATTTACCAGGAAAAACACATAGAAGAGCTCCTTAAAGAGCAGAATCTTGATAACACAAACAGAGAAAAAAGATCTCTGTAAAATTGAACCATACGGTGTCCCTTCAGATGACCTGAGCTGCTTTGTTGATCTTGAGACTGCCAATACTGTGCAATGATCTGTGGTCAGTTCCAGAAACCCAGTATTCAATCTTATTTTTATGTAGTACCTGCTTCATAAGTAAGCTGTGGAATCAGAGGAGACTTGAAACATATGAATAGGAAAACATAAAGAATATGGCCCTGACAATATGGTTTATTTAGAAACACACCCAAGCAATAGGGAAGGACATTGTCTTACTCCCTAGAGGCTGCCTAATCAATTTCTGTCCCTCCCATCCTCTGTTTGACAGAAGTCCAATTACTGGCTTATCTTCCTCTGTTATTGGGCAGGGAAGGGGCACCCTAGAACCCCCAAACCTGCCTGTTCTAAATAGGTTCTCCCATCCACCACATCAGGACAAAACACATAAGACCTTTTGTGGAAAGGAACTTTAATACAACTAGTGTACAATACCGAAAAAACAAAGAATATAGTTTCTAAATCAAACACTCAAAGTTAACCATCTCCTCATGGGTAAAAGTCCACCCAAAAGGGATTGGCCCAAAGCAAGGCCTGAAGGCCTCCACAAGTCTAAAGCACCCTCTGGCGGGGACCCATAGAAAAGGGTCAGAAATGGCCAGGCAAGTCTGGGAGGAAAAGAGCAAAATCATAGTCAAGATAAACACTTCCATAGTGAAACTCTCCACAGGTCTCTCACCCACATCTGTTTCAAATAGTCCAGGGCCAAGAAACAAGAGCCACTTCTTCACATGTTTCTCTGTTCCAAGTACTTTCCTCTGGTCTCCTTCTGGCTCTCCATCCTATGACCTTCCTCTTCAGGCTTTTTACAGATTCTTCTCCCTGCTCAGCTCTCCTTGGGTGGGGCAGGGAACCTGGGACCACCCTGCTACACCTCCTGTGCACATCTAGCAGATCAGGATAGTTGAACTGGTCTTCGTGGTTCCAGCTACCTCACCAGTGTCTGATTTGTTGTAGTCATAGGATACAATTTTGGCCAATGAGATATGGATGGAGGCCTGCTCAGGGACTACTGAGGAAGTCCCCTTTGCTGAAAGACAGTAATTAAGAAACATCGTCAGTCTAGTTATGAAGGTTGGAACAGCTATAGTCATCTCACAACCACAGTATCTAGTAGATTGAAGATTTAGAGCCATCACACCTATTGGAGTAAAATAATTTTGTGTAATTAAAGATTTATTTTTGTGATGGTATGTTATCTGTGCTGAAACACAGAGATGATGTGACAAAAGTCTCTATTATATAGTAGCTGTCTGATGGTCACATATAACCAGTTGCAGATCTGTGCTACAGAACTATGGGTGAAGTTCAGAGTATGGAAAAATATCACTGAACACACCAGAGTATCCAGTTTCAAGATAAGTCTTAATGGGACAGGAAGGAAGCAACCTAATACAAACCTACTTGAAGGACCTCAAAAGTTCAGAGTCCAGATGTCCTCTGTTTAAATATCTGAAAGTGGCAATATAGTAATATAGTATGAGGGATCACATAACCAGGAATAGGACTCATGTCTCCTGGGGTATTACATGTTTCTGATGCTTAATTAAGAAAGCAGAAGATTCTTATGCCCACGACACAGTGCCCAGGGTATTTACAAAGTGAAAACTGAGAGATTAGGAGGCCCCAGACCAGGGAGGACCTTGTAAAACTTGATGAGGAACTTGGATTTTATCCCTAGGACAAAGGGAAGGTTTTAAAGGACCTTAAGCAGGATAGTGCTGTAATCGGTTTCTCCTCACATAACTCTGGTGGCAGACAGGACTGAATGGGATGGGCTGAATGGAGGCTGAGCTGAAACCACAAGACCATTTAGGAAAGAGCTGGTTCTCATGATAGCTTCAGTTTAGAATGCAAGTTGTGAGAATTTATATTTAGCAGTAGGGGATAGAGTTGAAAGATAGTTCAGGATTGGGTGGTTGACTTACTATAGTGGTAGGAAGATAGGATTGAGGCCTCAGTTTCTAATGTGGACAACTCAAGGGGTGTCATTTGTTGAGGCAGAATGCTAAAGGATGACAAGGTAGACAGAAGTTGATCAGTTTAATTCAGCGGATTGAGTGTGGATATCCGGTGAATGGACACACATATCTAGTGAATGGACAATTATAGAAGTGGGTTTTTATTTTTAAAGATTTATGCATACAGAACAGGGGTACAGGCCAGAGGTGCAGGTACAGTGAGAGTCTTCACCAGAGACAGAGTGGGAAGCAGAACAGGCCGACTGACGAAGTACACTGCTGAGGGGAGCAGTGGGCGAGACAGGAGTGGTCTGCCAGCCATGTGAATCACTTCTGGGCTGGGGATCCAACTCGCACTGAGGCAGCTGCTGCTAGCTTGTAGTGCTGCATCCTAATCCATTGCACCACCAGGGAGGGCCCTATATAAGTGGTTTTAAGAAAAGGAGAGAGAGCTAAATGGGGATAGAAACATAGATATCTGAAGAGAAACTGAAGACGTGGCTTTGCTGCACTGATGAGTCAGGCAAAGAGATACTAGAAGACACCTCCAGCCTTAGAGGTTCAGGTGAGGAGAGGAGGCATGGAGAAGGAACAACTGTAGTAGTAAAGATAAAACTGGGTAGAGCACCATGGGGTTATTTTGAGGAAGAAGAGTTGGTCGGTAAGATCAGCTTCTTTAGAGAAATCGAACAAGTTGGACACGGCTATTTCTGGGAGTGAAAAAAAGCAGAAGCCATTGTGAAGTGGGCTGAGGAGTAAATAAAAAGGGAGGAAATGTAGATGGTGTCCGGAAGTCTGGCAGGAGAAGAGAGGAGAATAGCTAGAGGGCAGAGATAGGAGCTGCAAGATGGGAACAGTGACCTTTAAGAAACAACACTTGGAAAGACTTGCAGAAAAATGTTATAATGAGATTTTTTCCTCTACTATATATGGTATTCAAGGTACACTTGTAATTTTTGAAAATCACATTGGAGTATCTGTGGTGGGAGTCCCATAGCACAAGAAGAACTGAGGAAGAGGAAGAAAGTACTGATGCCTTCCACTGTGGAGAAGATATAATCAGAGAGAAAGGAGAGGGAGAAAGCTGGGTGCCTCTCAGTAACAAATTAGTGGCCAGAGATAAACACAGGAATGGAGGCAAATTAAGTTCTGGGACATGAAATGGAGGAAAAATTAAAGGTGTGAACGGTGACGTTGGCCAGGCTTGCGAAGAGGGGAGTAGAGCAGTGTGAAGGGAAGAGGCTCCCCACTTCCCATGTGGCTACTTGAATTGGAGAGGGAGTCATTATGCAAAGAAGCTACTTCATTATGTAATTTTCATTAGAATAATTGTAATTAATGAGCTTAGAGTTGTTTTTAGGGTATGTAATATGCAACAATATTCGAATCCCGGTTGTAGAATGAGTATCAGTGCTATAGTCGGATTTACTAAAAAAAAAAAAAGTGCTTTTAGAGCTATAGATTTGTTTTTCCAATTCTGCTTCTCATTCTATTTTTGATCCAGTGTAAGAAAGCTCCTCAAAATAATCTTTCCAGAAATCATAGTTTGAGATAGCACACAGAATTAGTAGTGGTTTGTAAACTTTTGGTCAGTAAGTAGTAGAAAGCCTTTTATTCTGTGAAACTCTGGGATTTTCAAAACATTTTTTTAAGATTTATTTTATTTATTCATGCATACAAGATGTGGGGTTTAGGCCAGTGGTGTAGGGGGTAAGAGGATTCACTAGAGACAGAGTGGGGAGCAGAAAGAACAGGCAGATGTACATACACTGCTAAGGGGAGCAGTGAGCCAGACAGGAGAGGTCTGTTGCTGCATGTGGGTCACAAACTCATGCTGCAGTGGCTGGCAATAGTTTGAGATCATTGAAACTTTAACCCTTGTACCTCCAGGGAGGCTGGGTTTTCAAAACTTTTAAAAACATATTCAGTTAATCATATGTGCAAAAAAATATTTTTTTCCAATGTTGGTAAAATTATAGCTGTCACACAGAGCTTATAGTCAAGTGTTTTACCACTCTATGCCTATGGACACTTATACCCCTAAGTCACATTACCTAACCAGCATTTATTCAAAATGTGCATTTTACTAATATTTTCAGTTAGGATGGTCAATAAATTGAAAGTATATTTTTCTTTCTTTGAGAGGGTTGTCTGTCCTGTTACCCAAATAGTTCATGGGAACTATGATTTTTGTGAGTGATGATGCCTGCATTATTGTTCTGTGTCCTGAAAGGGTAACTGCAATTCTGCCTTTTAATAGTTTGAAGTGACTAGCACAGAGCCATCCATAACTGCTGAGCATTGAAAAGCTCTCTGTATAAAAATGAGGTTAATGTTTAAACAGAACAGTAGAAGTAAAAGCATGATGGGTGCTGTATTGTCCATGTGAAAGATTATTTCATTGTGTTTTGAAAAGCACTAGAGAAGCAAAAGCAGCCATGGATGCTTTGAACATTGGCAGTTGTCATTCTCCCCGATTCATTTGAAGGTGGCCTTTGTTTGTCTTTGTGCAAGACCGATCTCATTTCCATGGATACCACGTAGAATTGCAGATGTAACACAAGCTGCCTTCTGCTCAGTTCAGTCAGATAACTCTGTTCCAAACTGCTTACTAGTTACCACCAGGTCCTTTAAGCTAAGTGACTTCCTAGACACTTGTTAGACTGTGGACACAGAAGCTTCTGGATTGTGTAATTTTTTCTCACCCATATTCTGAGTGCTAATGTATAAAATAGATATTTCAGAATAATTGATTTAATTTTTAATTTTATATATAACATCTTTGTTCATATATTTAAGATATGTGTGTGTGTGTGTATAGATATATAAAACATCATTGTTCATTTTGAAACATGTTTGTTTCAAAAATATTTATTCCCCTAGCCTCGACCACAACCGGATTTTACATACTGAAATCCTAATTCCCAAAGACAGTGGTAACAGGAAGTGGGTCTTGGGAGAAGATGTATTCTCCATAGAGTTTCCATCCCCCAGTAGACCCATGCGCCATCACCACAGTCCTCTGTGTTCCTCCCTTCCTCCTTCCCTTTCCTCTCCTTCCCACTTCCCTACAGGATATAATTGACTTAGTTGTCTTGTACCTATTACCATTGTTCTAGGCAGAGGAAAGAAGAGTCTAGCCTTGGAAATTGGGATACTATTATGTATCCTTTCAATATAAAAGTGTAATAAAAAGTCCATATAAAAAGTCAGTGCAGGGCCCTCCCAGGAGCAGGTTAAAGCACAGCACTAAGAAACTACAGCCACTGCAGCATGAGTTGGTCTGCCAGACCTCTCCTGGCCCGCCCACTGCTCTCTCAGCAGTGTACTTAGTCAGTCTGCCTGTTCTGCTTCTCACTCTGTCTCTGGTGAATCCTCTCACTGCCCCTGCACCTCTGGCCTGTACCCCAGCTCGGTAAGCATAAGTAAATAAAAATCTTTAAAAAAAAAAAATCCAGTGCAAATGCCACAGTGCCTGGTCTGTTCAGACTGCTATAACAAAATGCCACAGACTGGGTGGCTTATGACAATAGAAGCTTATTTTCCACAGTTCTGAGGCTGGGAAGACCAGGGGGAAGGTGCCCTGGTGAGGGCCCCTTTCCCATTTCATAGCTAGCACCTTCTCATTGTATCCTCATAAGGTGGAAGGGACTGGATATCCTCGCTGGAGCCTCTTTTATAGGGGCCCAGGTCCCATTCATCAGGTCAAAGCCTAAGCTTCTCCCAAGGCCACTTCCTGATACCATTGTCTTTGGGCGTTAGGATTTCAGCATGTGAAGTCTGGGTGAGGTGAAGGTTGGAAAAATAAATCTACAGAACATACCACATAGCAATTAAGAAATCCTTTTGTGATTGCTTTACTTAGTAGTATATTGTTTTTGCTCCCAAATAATGAGACTTCAGTGTTTATTACTTTTTGTTATAGTTCAAGTGAGATAAGATCCTAACCCTTCTTTTAGAGTACAATCCCATAGTGTCATGTCTTTGTGGTCTCTTTCCTCAACTGTTATTCTGTGCATTATTTTTTTTTAAGATTTATTTATTCGTACAGAACTGGGGTACAGGCCAGAGGTGTGGAAGGTGAGAGGATTCACCAGAGACAGAGTGGGGTGCAGAACAGGCAGATTGACGAAGTACACTGCTGAGGGGAGCAGCGGGGGGGTCAGGAGAGGTCTGCCTCGCCATGTGGATCATCTCCAGGGCAGGCCGGGATCGAACTCATGTGGAACAAACTTAAGCTTCTTTGTGCTGCGCTTTAACCTGCTGCACTACCAGGGAAGGCCCTATTCTGTGCATCATTTAAATCTCAATTTCCCTGAGGCTTATGTTCCCCAAGAACAGGAGCCTTCCCAACCCCCAATCCAATGTAGGTGTCATCTTATGGACCCTTCAATAGTAGTCAATGTCCTATTTTAATTATCTTCTCACTTGGCTGTAACTCCTCTAAATTGCAAATGCGGAGAAGCCAGGGCCTGTCTTCTTCACTTGTGCCAAGTTGAATTTTGTATAATGAACAATGAATGTCAGTGTGTCTAACAACTACTGCAACAGGGACTAAAGGCATGAGGCACACCATGGAAGTGAATGCCAAGCCAAAGCTTATTCTTTCCTATTAGTACCTGTAAAAATTCCTCCATTTGCAGATTTACCTGAATTTGTTAATTTATAACGTTGATACATTATTTTTCACTCACTTCCTTGACAGTTTGTTTGCCTCGGTTTCTCCTTTGGCTAGAACTGTCTAACTGGATAGCTTACTAACACGTAATGAGATGAATAAAAGCATTAGGCAATGCAGACATTCTTTTATTTCCCCTCAAAACCTTTCCTACTCCCTTTTCAGTTATATAAAACAGATTATCTTCAGGTTGACTCTCTCTCTCCCTGAATACAGTCTTTATGATCATCTTCCTCTCTATCATTGTATTCCGGGTCCTAATATAAAGTAAGAATTCAGAATTTGCTTGGCAAAAACGGTTTTAAAAATTAAATAAAAATAGAATTCAGGTAGTGTATAAATAGGCCCTTTATATTACTAATCTTGATAATTATTTCACATTATAGAATTTTTTCTATATATAAAACACAATATTTGAATATCTTTCTAGAAAATTGGCACTAATATATTAATAGAAAAATATTTTTCTTTTGATACTGATATTGATTAGTTGAATTATGTTTCAATAAATATACTCACCATTTATATAAAATGGTTTACTTTTTAAATTTGCTAGTGTGTATATTTTTCTCTATGGTATCATATTTATATATTTAACTCCACATCAGTGCAACCTGCCATGTCATGGTTAACTATTGTTTCATTGTTGGAGAGTTAGGTTGTTTCCTGCCGGTTTTCCTCTATACCATAAATAATATGGCTATAAATATCACTTGTATGAGAAGTTTTTCTCTTCTGTTTTCTTTCTGGACAATTTCCAGAAAAGACATTACTGGGTCAAAGATTATGTGTACGCTTTAGCTGTCTTGCACATTGAATAGCATAATTATCAAGTAGTGTGTGAACTTACAAGTTTGGGACAATATTATATTTAATATTGGTCAAACAAGCTAAATTGACTGTTTTAAAAAAAAGATTTATTTGTGCATACAGAACTGGGGTACAGGCCAGAGGCTTAGGGGCAGCGAGAGCCTTCACCAGAGACAGAGTGGGGAGTAGAACAGGCAGATTGATGAGGTACATTGCTGAGAGGAGCAGCAGGCCGGCCGGGCGGGTCAGGAGAGGTCTGCCAAGCCATGTGATCACCTCCGGGGCAGGCGGGAATTGAACTCATGTGGAAGTGGCTTTAGCTTCTTAGTGCTGTGCTTTAACCTGCTGTGCCACCAGGGAGGGCCCTAAATTGACTTTTTTTTTTTTTAAAGCTTTTTATAGTAGTTTGAGAGAGATGAAATGATTCTGCATATTCATTTTACTTCTCATTCTTCATATGGATCAGGACTCATTTTAAAGTTACAATTTAAAAGCTTCTATCTTTTGAAAAATATGTATGGATTGGATATTCTGCAATTCAGGCCTAGAGGAAACCTCTTGAGAACACCTAATAAATGCCCTTTGGATAATAATCAACATTTGAAATTATGAAATTTCACTCTAAACTTACCCATAATTCTAACATGCCTTCAGAACTTCAGAAAATCTTCTTGGCAAACTTTTCCTTTTGTCACCTATGTCCCACAAGCTAATTATAATCTATTTCCACTTGAAGAGTGGTAATCCTTTAGTTAAACTTTCCGTATTTCCATGGATCAGAAAGCTTGAAGGGGAAAGAAAAGACTTTCTCTTTGTCAGAGCACTTGAGTCCTTGTAAATAAATCTAAAGATTGCTCTGGTTAGTTATTTATATTATTTTAAATTTTTTTCTCACCACTCTCCAATATAGCCCCATTCCATCTTAACTTCAGAACTCTCATGGTGTTTATTAATGTCTGCTAGTTTTCACAGGTGTTTCACTTGTCCTGTCATTCTCACTAGATTTATTACACATAATTCCTTTCAGCTCGCTCCATTTTCCCATAGACGGTTGCATTTCATCTTTCATTTCTTTTTTTAAGATTTGTTTATGCATACAGAACTGGAATACAGGCCAGGGATGCAGGGGGTGAGAGGATTCACCAGAGACAGAGTGGGGAGCAGTACATGCGGGCTGATGAAGTACACTACTGAGGGGAGCAGTGGGAGGGTCAGGAGAGGTCTGCCACGCCGTGTGTGTCACCTCCGGGGCAGGGCATTTCATCTTTCTTTATGGCCAAACAGTATTCCAGGGTGTGGATAAACCACATCTTCTTGATCTGGTTGCTTCCATGTCCCAGCTAGTGTAAATAGTGCTGTAATAAACATTATTGAATATATAGTTTTTATCAGTGATGGTCTGATGTTCTTTAGGTAGATGCCCAAGAGTGGGATTGCCAGGTAGTACAGTATTTACAAACTTAGATTTTTTAAGATAAATTTACATTGCTCTCCATCAAGCTACATCAGTTTACACCAACAGTATAGTGAGGTTCCTCTTACTCTGCATCCTCTCCAAAACTTTATTTTTTAATATATGCCATTCTCATTGGTGTGAGATAGTGTCTCATTGTGGTCTGAATTTGTGTCTTGCTTATTGGAAGTGATAATGAAAATTCATTATCAAAATTTAATGAAACTTCAAATATTACTGGCTTTCTGGAATTCCTCTTTGGTAAATTGTCTATTTATATCTGTTGTATGTTTTCCTTCTGGTTAAATAAAATTGCCATGTGATCACTCACTAAAAATTTGTAGCTTAAAGTGACATAGTTTCTGGGGTAAGGCTTAGAGAACAGCTTGGCTGGGCATTTTTGGCTTGAGCGCTCCTGCAGTTATGTTAGCAGATAGGCAGCCCTCTATTTTCCTGCATCCCATCAAGTGTACTCTCTGTCAGAAACCTGACTTCTTTTGGGGCAACTCAGGAACCAAAGGCAAGTGTTTCTAAAAATCAAAAACAGGCAGTTGGCAGAAACTCTGTGGCTCTGTGGCTCCAGACTCAGAAATCCTGCCAACTGTTTTTGCTCATCTAAGCAATCACAAAGCCCCACCTACAGTCCAGAAGGATGCTTATTTTGCCTCTCGAGGAGAAGGGGTGAGGCATTCCAGATAGGTCTTAAAACACCGTAGTAGCTTATTCAACTTAATGATGTTATAAGTCTTTCCATCCTTTAGACCAGAGCTGCTCACCATTGGCATTATTGAAATTTGGAGTCAGATAAGTCTTTCAGGGAAGGGGTGAGACTACCCTGTGCACTTAGGATGCTAAGTAGCACCCCTGTCCTCCACCCACTAGATACAGTGGACACCCTCCCCACCAGTGTGACAACCAAGAATGAGCGCAGACATTACCAAAGACTCCCTGAGGAGAAGATTTCTTCAAGTTGAGAACTGCTCCACTAAACAAATATGTATTAAGTAATTTAATGTTCAAGCATAATGGAAGGAATGCCGGCTCTAAAGAGTACATTAAATGCCAAATACTGTTTTTCTGGGTGGGGATTAATCACAGGCAAACTCTATCTTTCCTTTTGGGTGAGTGGGCAATTCAAATGAGCTTATAAATGGAAAAGCATTTGCAAATTATAAAGACATATAAATAACCCTATTTTAAAATCGATAGTCTTTGTATTCATCCATTTTTATCAATGTTCATTTATTTAAGGAACCTTTTTAAAGGGCCGTAGGTAATGCTTGTCATATAGCAGCAGAGGGCCAGACACTAGGGGAGTTGGGGGCTCAAGGCAGCCACCCCAGGAGCTCTTCATTTCGAATATAATCCATGCAGGAGAATGGTAGAACCAAGATCCCTTTAAAACATAGAATTCAGCACCTAAAACAAAGACTTTTATTTTTTAAAAAATTGCAATATTCTTTCTCAAAAAGCAAAGGAAATATACTATATTCCAGTGGCAATGGCAATGGCAATTTTGAGCTTTTGGTTTTGCATTTTGTAAATTTTTAAGCACTATAGTTATGTCAGTTAGTATGGAGCTTAAATATGTGTATAATGGTGGCCATTTCCAAAAGGTCCATTTTATCTAAATTTGGTTGCTTTGCATGTTTCTTTCTTTCTTTCTTTTTTTTGAAAAGAGGGCTTTTGACATTATTTCTGCATAGTCATCTTTTCAGCATAAGACAATTCTATTGAAAATAATTTGCTGTGGTTATGTTACGTGTTCAGTTAAATGTGACCTATGACCCTTTTTTGTTGTCATACATATTCTGGAAAATTATTAACTAAACTTGAGAGTTTGAATCATTTTTTGCTTAGTTTCAAAGTCTTGGTTTTAGTAATCCCACTTCCTGCAGGTTTGGCTTCCTGTGAGATCCATGGACTTTTTCTTGGCTTTCATCCATCAGCAAAAGGCAGTGCTTATCATTTCCCCTCTCCATTACATGTCAGTTTTCAATGACTTCAAAGGAAATTTGTTCAGGATATGTTAGAGGTGAAAGTCAGATCACTATTGGTGTGCTTTTAAAATTTCTCCAAATGTATGCGATCAGTAAACTGTAATATTAACTGTAAAACAAAATATCAAAGTTTTCTTTACTAAGTGCTGCTGTAGGCACTGGGTTTAATATTTTATATGCATTGTCTTATCACAATGAGGTGGATTATATCTACTTCACAAGTGAAAAAGCAATGGCTTTATTGGATGAGGAATTTGCCACAGAGCTATTCACATCTCAGCGGTCAGACTCTTAGACTCTATGTTACACTGTTTGTCTTTCCTAATTTTTTTTTTCAGTTAAAAAAATTCTTGTATTTCTACATCAGCATATTTCTGCCAGTTTATCATCCTAAAATATAGTCAGTCTTCTATTTAGGACTGTCCTAGATAACAAGCAAAGTTAAATGTTCTCTAAAATTCTAAACAGGAAATAAAATGTGTATATTTGTGAATATCTATATAAATATATATATATCATATATATGTATGTATATACAAATCTATCTTTTAATCCATCCATATATCTTAGTAGTCTGAATCAAGGATTTTCCTTTGAACCAGACAAGAACTCTGAGGATTAATATATTAACTGACTTATTTTCATTGATTTCCCATTATATTCCTAACTCATTCCCATACGCTATCTCATTGTTAACAGAAAAGTAAAACAATCTGTATCCTATTTGTAATTTTGACTGTTATTGATCCACATGTGCTGGACACTATTCTGAGTCCTAGAGAAGAACAGTAAATAAAACAGACAATGTTTTTACTGTCAGGGATAAAGGCAGATTTATCCATATAAAGCTGCAAACGATCCTCACTCTTCTTCCACATGTTCACTGATAATTAGTTTAGGTGCTCAAAAGTGAAGATTAATGTGTGTTCTGTACCCTAATATAACACATTTCCACAAGGACAGCAATAATAAACCAGTTAATAAATACCATCAGTTCTAATAGTTTCTGAAGTAATTCCTATAAAAGAAAGCTAGTAATGCCTTAAAATAGTATATCTAATACCTTGAAAACAGTTGTAAACAATAATACAACATTACAAAGACGGAGTTATGAAACTGGAAGGAATTTCTCTCAACTTAGTAGCTTCCAAATTCAGTTTTCCATAACAGAAGAAAAGTTGAATCTTTAGAGAACTAGTTTATAGAATTGTTTTCAAGGGAAGAGGTGATCAAATTATGTAGAGGCAGAAACTGTGGAAAAGAGATATTGCAGAAGATGTCAGGCAGTCTAAAATGTCAGGAATATTTTGTTAAAATTTTTCACCTTTAAAATATGTAACTTACTAGGCTTGCTTTTTTCATTCTAAAAAATTTCATTTTGTACCTAAATTTGTTTCATGATTTATCATTTTTCCTTAAACAACCATTCTTCCCAAATTGTAGAAACTTTAACCCCTGCCAAGCAGACCTCCTATAGATTCTAATGAGGAAGGCATTAGAATGAAAAAGATAAATGCATGACCTATGAGGTTACACTCTAATAAGAAAAATAAAACAGAATGGGTGACAGAGGATGGGTGACACCAGGCAGGTGTGGAAAAGGAAGGTGTTGGTATAGTTATCTGGTGGCAATAGTTTAGTTTAGTATTAGCTCTCTAGTGTAATACAACTGCACGTGCAGTGACTTAAGGTAGTTTACATGTATTATCTCCCAGTGTCTGTGAGACAGGAGTTTGGATGTGACCTCACTGCAGCCTCTGCTTCCACATCTCACAAGGCTGCAATCAAGAAGTCACCAGAGCTGAGGTCTTATCTGAGCTCTCAGCTGAGGAAGGCTCCAGTTCTGTTGCTGGCAAAATTTCTCTTCTCCAAGACTGTTGGACTGAGAACCTTTGTTCCTCTGCTCTCAGCTGGAGGCTGCCTTCAGTGTTTTGACTTTGGGCCTCTTTGCTTCATCAAAGCCACTAAGAAAGAGTCTCTGGCAGCAAAATTGAAGTTAACCCAGGACTCATGTGCTGTAACAGCAGAGATGACACCCTTTGATGTTTAATTCTAATTTTTGAATCTTCAATTCTATTGATGTGAAGTCACAGGCCTACCTCACATAAGGCTATGAATAGTGTGAGACAGGTGGGCCATTGATCCCCTGGAGGGAGATACTATTCAATGGGTGAACCATTGACCCCTGGTCATCATAGGTAGTGAAGAAAGGCATTTCTAGTGGGTTGGTGTTTGATGCAGAAACTAAAGGCAGAGTGAAGTTGATGTTCTTTGGGAGAAGAGTATTCTAAGTAATCAAAGCAAATGCAAAAGTTCTGGACATTATATGTGTTTTACAAAAAGCCAGTCTAATTCAGTGAGCTAAAGCAATATAGAATAAGTGAACTCAAAGTGGTGAAAGTGATAATCAAATATCAGGGTCACAGTTAACAGGAGGGTAGTTGACTGATACTTAAAAGTAGCGCATGACAATAAGAGAAGCAAATGTGTTGTGTGTGGGCTAGGGTGTGAGGAAAACCCCAACCGAAAGTTTGTAGAGAGACAACTGTGAACTGAGATGAATAGAGGCAGCACTAACACCAGTTTTGCCTACTGTTTCCATATGCTGCCTCAGATGTGTGAGGCTTAACGTGGTACTGAGGTAGGTAGTCCGTAAGCCCTGACTGTATGGCTGCACAAAATATGCAATTTTGAGTGAAAGAAATTTCTCCTTTCGCACAGTTTAGAAAGAAAGTGTTAAAAATGAAAGTGGACTGATGAGATGGCATTCCTAGTACTTTTCCCAGAAAGTGGCCAACGTTCTTTCTCCTGCAGTTCACTGTCTCCCCATCAGCCCCTAAGAGACAATGCATCTACTATTCAATTGTTGTTAGGGAACTCTAATAAACATACTTAACAAAAATTGCACTTACTTTCATAGCCTGTAAGATGGAATTTTTGAAGTGTGAGAGGACTTCAAAATCGCCTAACCCTCACAGAGCTCCAAAATTTGATGTGGTTTCTTTGTCATGAAAAAACACTTGGATTTTTTTTTTTTACACAAAATAGGAACCTTAAATGATATACCTGAAATTAGTACTTTCATTGCATTTATATACATGTCTATGTATTGACAGAATTAACTTTGATTTTGATTTATTTAGGCATAGAAGAACTGGGGTTTAGGCCAGAGGTGGGGAGTGTGATGGGGGGGAGGGGTGTGAGAGTATTCTCACCAGAGATAGAGTGGGAGCAGAACAGGCAGACCTACTGAAATACACTGTTGAGGGGAGCAGAGAGAAGAGGTCTTCTGCCTCAGTAGCTGGAGATAGCTTGATAGCACTGAGACTTTAATCCCTGCACTACCAGGGAGGCCCGCAACAGAATTATCTTTGAAAGTCAAAATAGTGAATGGAAATTTTCTAGTCTAACTTGATTTCTCCCAGTCTTGGTCTGCTAGGGCTGCCATAACAAAAGATCACAAACTGGATTTCTTCTTCTTTTTTATTTTTAATAGCACACACTTATTTTCTCAAGCTCTAGGAACTGGAAGTCCAAGATAAAGAAGCCCTTAGGGTTCATTTCTGGTGAGGACTCTTCCTGGCTTGCATATGGCTGCCTTCCTCCTTCTTTGTGTGGCCTTTCTTGTGTGGCCTTTCTTATATGTCCATTCAGAGAGCGTGAGAGCTCTGGTGTCTCTTCTTCCTGTGGTTTAACACCTGTACTGTCGGGTTAGGATCCCAGCTTTACGACCTCTTAACTTTCATTGTCTCCTTCAAGACCATGTCTGCAAACATAGTTACATAGAAAGTCTGGGCTTCAATAATAAACCTGAGGGAGGTGTTAAGGAGAACACCATTCTTCATGACTAACTCCATTAGGCTGGATTTGTTTCTGATCATGGAAGTGGTGCACATGTTTGTTTGCTACAAACTCAGAATAATTGTGAAATAAGTGACACTTGCATATACTTGGCAATGGGTGGGGTATGTGTGAAAGGAATAGCCACAAATCATAGAGCAGAGAATTATTATCTAGATGTCAGCTGGAGTCTCTGTTTCTTAAAGTTGAGATAAATTCATATTCATTCAAATCCTTATTCAACCCCATAAAAAGATAAAATATTCCCCAAGATAGTCCCGAGCTCCCAGATGGCATCCATTTTTATTGTCACTAAGGTCACAAGGCTTAGTATTTTATTTACCCACATACAAGCTAGTGCATTCGTCTGTTGTTATGTCATGGATATTGACTGATGACATGACAATCCTGAATCCAAGACTAAGGACTTTATGACTTAGAACACAGCAAATACCATGAGTGTATTTATGTAAGTTTGCCATGAAAGGGGTCTATGTAAAGGAGTCCTACTGGATGATGCATACTCACCACTGCATTGTAAGATAAAAATAACAATTTCATGAACCTGCAGTCCTAGACAAAAGGCAGCTGTCTACTTTCTGGCCTGGAGGAGAAAATGACCTCAACCCTCAGGTTTCTGTCTACTAACACAATCTTGAGAAATGGCCCAGGTAGATTTAGTTGGTTCTGACATTGTTAGGATACCTATTGAATTGAATGGTGTCCTTCTAGGAGATCTTTCTATGTCTTAAATTCCCAAACCTGTGAGTATTACCTTCTGTGGATAGTGGGTCTTCTTAGCTTGTCTTGTGGAGTCTGTGGTAGAAACGGGAATATTAAAGACACTTCTGGAAAGAACTCAGGAGGAGATGAAGGACATGTTGTTGGATGACCCTTGTTAGATTATGTTAGAAAATTTGGTCTAATGTTATCCTACAGTTGTGTGGAAAGAAGAATTCTTGAGCAATAAATGTAGATATTTAGCTAGGAAGCTATCTGAACAAAATATCAACAGTGAAACCTGCATTTTCGTTGCTGAATGTAGTAAAATGCAAGAGGAAAGAAAGCAATTGATTTTAATTCAATATGTTGTTTTAACCATTATTTGATTATTTGAAACATTCTCAACGTAAGCAGATTACAAAAAAAAAAAAAAAAGACAAATGGATACTAGTGTTATGAGATTCATTGTTAAGAAAGTGTGCTCTAAAGAGAGAACAGAGGGTATGGTTGGAAAACATTTTGCTGAACAGATCAGACATATGATTCATGGATCTTCTTAACCATCTCTGAGCAGAGGCCAGGAATGATATATGCAGTTATCCAGGAAAGATTTGTGGCAACCTCTCTTGTGTAATGGTGTTTTTCTCCATGACATCCATAGGAAATCTACAAACTATTTAGGAATGTTGTCTCAGCAGAAACACTGTCATCTTGCACTGAAGGGAACAGAGAGGCAGAGGCCATTAGCGCCACTTGTGGGCCCAGAGGGCAGAGCCATGAGCAACAGAGGGTTATTGAAACTTGAGGAATGTGTTCAACTAGCTGTCATACTTACTGGGGAATTTCACACCCTTTATTCTTCTATTTTTTTCCTTTGGGAATGGAAATGTCTATGACATGACTTTTATACTATGCCTGATGTTAAGATTCACAGTTCCATAGATGGAGGGAAATTTTATACCAGGAGAGCACCTACCTGGAGTCTCAAACATAATCTGATGTAGATTTTAAGAATTTGAACTTTTTAGCTGATGATATTTAGATAAAATACTTGTACTTAGAGATCATGCTGTATGAGTTCACAAACTTTGAGAATGTTGGGATAGGTGGATTTATTTCATGAAATAAATATGAAATACTTAAATATGAAAGATGCAGAGCTCAGTCACCAACTGTGTGACACTGAACAAGGGCACTTAACACCAGGCTAGTTTCCTTATTTGTACATGGGTAATTTATGTTTCACGAGGTTATTGTGGGGACAAAATGAGTCAAAATGATTCAGAAATAGTCATAGATAAGTATTAAGAAACAAGATACAAATTAGGTTATACATTATGGTTTTGATAAGGAAATATTGAAAGGAAATATATCCAAATGAACTGTACATGCAGTAGAATGAGGCGAGTGAACTTTCTTCTACTAATTTTCTCTATATTCCAAATTGGCACTGAAGAATAAATATAAATTTACAATTCATTTCATTCAACCAACTTTATCCAAAGTGCTGAGAAAATGTGCACTAATAGAAGTTCTAAGCATTCAAAGACACTTAGATTATAGGGGGTAGAGACAGACAAAATACAAAGAACATGCAGATATGTAAGAAAATTTCAGTGATGATTGGTGTTGTGATGGTGTGTGGTGCCAGACAGAGAGGGTGGGAGTATCTCTACTAGGACTTCTCAGAGCTCGCTGAGCAAAACTCTAAATAGTGCCAAGACAGAAATTCTGAGTGGGGAAGAATGATGTAAGCAGTTGCTCAAACAGCTGCAAAGGCCAGAAACAGAATGAGCTGGGTGTGTTCAAAAGACAGAAGGAAAGCCGATGTGGCTAGAACACTGAGCAAGGAGGGTGGTGGAAAGTGAAGTCACCAGATACACAAGGGTCAGATCAGGAAGGATCTTTGAAACCTGGTAAGGAAACTGGATTTGATTCTCAGTGTAACGGGAAGACATTGGGTTATCTTAAGCAAAGAGATTAAATGACCTTATTTACGTTTTTGAATAATGTGTGTGTGTGTGTCTACATGTACATATATGTATATATATAGCATATGCATAAAACTAAATATATGCACATATATATAGTATTTAACTTTTAGACAATCAAGTGAACTTCTAGTTTCCTTATTTCTAAGGTGGTAACTATAGCTATCTGTATATATACATATGTGTATATATTTACTGCTAGCTGATAAAATGAACCTAATCATGATTCCATGTCATTGCATTATCCACTGAGATGGGAGATAAGTGAAGTGATGACATATATAGTCATATGTGGTTTTTCCAGTATTAAATAATTTAAAAGCAAAAAGAGCTTGACATCTCCCAAGATTTTGCTGGTATGTTAGATAATTTCTAGCATACTTAAAATAACATTTATTGAGTGATGCATAAATGGGAAGAAGTCAAACTACTGATTGGAAGCCAAGTATTCAGAATGTCAATTCTGATTCTCTGCTTAGTTTGCTATATTATTTTTTTTTGAATTGTATTTCCTTGAAAATAAAAAGGAGAGGTAATGCATATGAAAGAAAAAAAAAAGCAATGTGATAGAGAAAATTTGCAAATGTAGAGCTATGTAAATTTTACCACAGAGTATTACTTCAAAATTATTATTTGTCATTTTCTTCTTGGCAGCAGATATTTTTAAGAAACAATGAACTGAGCTCACTTGAGTGAACAAATCTGTGGTGGAATGATTTGGCACAAAGAAAGGCCTGTTAACTATTCTAAGTCTCCAAAGTTTCATCATTGATTTCATTATTTCTTTGGAGCAAGCTGTAGAATCGGCTCCCAGAGTTCAAAGGCACAATGGAAGAGCAAAACCTTTTCTTTCATCCTTTCAGGACCTGAAACAATACTTACAAAATACTGTGCATTTTCCAACTGCTCAGAAAGTACATATTAATGGAACTTTGATGTTACTTTTAAAGTGTCTACTCTGCCTTCAGGGTCTGCAAGGATAAATACTGATCTCAAGCTACATTAAACATATTCCCATCTCTGTCGAGAGTATTAATATCCATACAACCTTCTTTCTCCAGAATATAATGCCAGAATTTATGCTCTTAATGTGGAGAAAAAGATTAGGTGTTGTACTTTTTTGTTGTTGTTGTTAAGTTTATCAAGGTTTTAGCCTTTTTGGTCTTGAAAATGATCATTGTTTCTTAAGCATTCAGAAAGCATCAAAAAGCAAAATCTATTTTACAGTTCTCACTGGGTAAAAGCCACAGGACACCTTTCCCTACATTTTCATCTTTAAAATGACCCCTTGTGAAAGAAAATGATTCAGTTTCCAAGGAGCTGTGATGTAGTTAGCAATGCTTTCATTGCAGACATTTCATTTAGACTCCATGTGAAGATTATTAGTTCAGAAAAAAAAAAAATAGAAGATAGGATCTTTGACCCTATCCTCAGGTGGCTTATGGTCCTGTGCGTGAAGGACAAGTAGAACTAACTTACTTAAAACTTCAAGAAGTAATCACATATGGTTTAAAGTTTAAGTTCTTGAATCAGGCCTTACCCTTACCACCGTCTTCCTATGAGATACACTTTAACTTTTGGTTCAGGAATCTCTGCAAAACAAAGATAATGATAGCAATTATCTCCTATAGGGCTTCTGTGAGGTTCAATGAGATACTCAGTCACACATAGAAAGTACTTACTGAGGTACCAGGGTCAGATACATGTTTAAAAGCCATACCTATTTTTTGACAATATTGATAAAGATAATTGTTACATCAAATAAGAATTTTTAAGTGAATTTTGAAAATTACAAATATAATTGTTGTATTCACAAATGGACTATGTTTTCATTTTTTTCTTAATAGGAATTTTAAATTGTTGTATGGCATACAATGTTGGTCTCACAGGAGCAAAAATATTTTCTGGTTCTTCAAGTGAACAGTTTGGCTATGCAGTGCAGCAGCTTATAAATCCCAAAGGCAACTGGTAAGAATATTCTCTTCTTTATGATTTCAATAAAAATGCTATACACATTTCATATTGCACTCAAATTGCTTGTTCAGATTGATACATGACTATACTAGAGGGTAGCCTTCCAATACCATAAGTGAAAGATGAGATGTGAGAGTTATTAGCTCTCAGAGTGATAGTTAATGGAGAGGTATAATGGTATACTTTTTTTTAAACATAGATACAAGTTTTTCTCTAACTATTCCATAATAAAATCATAACACCAGTTTGAACATTTGATGGATAGTGAATAGATGGATAGGCTTTTCTTCATTTGTTATCCCATTGAGTTTGGTAAATGTTTGCTCAGTTAATGCTATCTCTGGACCATTTCTAGATGGTAAAATTGTTTCAAATTGTTTTCTAAGCTTTCTCCTTCTGTAAGGCTTTATCTACTCCTTCATTCTAAACCAGTCTTCCCACTTCAGGTGCCGATGTGTTCTCACAAGCATCCATGCAAAATTTACAAAGATACCTTTCTCTAGTACACTAATATTGTTATATTTGCCCTGGAGTCCCCTGAGTCTTAATGATGCAGTATCAGCCCTGGCTGCATATTCATACAAGCACTTTCGTGGTGCTTTTTGCTTTACCTTAAGCCACTGCAGCTTTAAGTTTCCCATAGTAATAATGAAAATAAACTCAAGGGAAAGGAAATGATTGGAAGTTATCTGCAGACAGAAGAGCTGCTGTTCCTCTTCTGTCAGTTGATGCTACTGGAGAAAAAAGAAGTGTATATAGGAGTCATACAGCTTAACAACCCAATAAAATAGTGGATAAGACCTAAAGAGACAGTTTCCAAACACATTCAGATGTCCTAGCAGCTCATGGGAAAATGTTCAACATCACTTATTACAAGGGAAAGGCACATCCGAATCACTATGAGCTGTCACTTCACCCCTGTAGGTGTGACCTATAGAAAAATGAATAGAAACTATGGATGTTGTTGAGGATGTGGAGAATAAAGAATTCTCTCCATTTTTAGTGAGATTGTAAACTTAAAAGCTGCAGTGGCTTAAGGTAAAGCAAAAGCACCATGAAGGTGGTTGTATGAACACGTAGCCAGGGCTTATAACATATCTTAAGACTCAGCGGACAGCCTCTGCAGAAAACTGTATGAAGAAAACAAAAGGAAACCACAGGGCCTACCAATATCAATGCTAGTTGTTTACCTAAAGAATATGAAAACTCAGTGAAAAATAAATGGTCACCTGACAGAACAGTGGGCGGAAGGCAGGGATAGGAGAAGAAGAAGGTAGGACTGTGGCAGGGGCATTCTTGTGGAGGGTGAGGGACACTTCACATGTGGTTGTGTGAAAATATACCCCTGAACTAATAAATATTTGTGTGTATGTAAATAACTGGCATTAACAGCAATTTAAAAAAGACAAATATATTAGTAGCTTCTGGTGAGATTCCAGTATTGATAGGGTTGTGTCAAGACCACGGATGGTAGACATTTCGCAGTTCTGCTTTAACTTTCTTGAAAGATATATAAAACATGGGACTGGCTAGTGGGATACAAAGTGGCATTCTCTTCAGGCAGGGCTGGTCCATTTAACTCTAGTGTAGGTCAAGTATATGTCTGTAAGTCAAGCACGAGCCCAGCGAGGCCTTCCTAAAACCACCCACTAATATGACCCTACCCCACTGCCCTCACAAGAAAGGAAGAGGTACAGGTTTGACCTGAGGGCTGATTGCACTTATAAGTTTGTGGCAGGAAAAGGAGAACCAAAGCTGGCCTGCCATACCTTTTCTCTCAGACCATGAACCTTCATTGGTCTCGTTCTGTAAAATAAAGAAGCAGAAGAGGCCAAGGTATGGCGGGTCTTCTGGTCTACCACAGTCTAAACCCTATGAGAGATGCAGAAAATACATAGATCTTAACTCTAAGAGGAGTGGGAGAGAGTCAGAAAGATGTACATGCAGAACAAACACTATTCATAATGCTGGAGACCTAACTGTGTCCACCCTTGTAGTAATGGTACTGATGTTCATTTAGTGCTGTGGGCCTACATTAACTTCATGTTAAAGAACTTCCCTTTTCTTCCCAAGACCTGTGACACCAGGAAGACAAGGCTCCCTCCTGACCTTGCTCATAAACTCGCCCTGCCAAGATACAGTGGAGAGGGTTTTCCCGCTCCAGTGCTGGCATGGGCCACAATTAGAACAAGCAGGCTTCACCAACTCTGAGGCCCAAGGAAAATAATATGAAACTTGGAATTCAGAGTGGCCTGTTTGTTTTGACAATTGGCACTGAGCTCTCCTCCAGTCCTAATTTATGACAATCACACAGACAGGATGGAAGTAGCAGATGTGGGAAGGACTGTTTAAAAATTAACTTTCCTTCTGATACTAAACAAATTAAGTTTGGGCACAGAAAGTATTACTATGAATCCCATTACTAAGCTGAGTCTTTCTCTCCTTTGACTTTATATGCAGGCTGTGCTTTCTTTGATTTATGTGCTGATTGCTTGCTGGAAAGCTGCCTTTATGATGGGTCTATTCCTCTACTTATTCCGACTTTCTTTATCATCTCTCATGTTGAATCTGACCCCTCCTCTGTCTCTGAGCCCTTTTCTTCCCTCTGATGACTCACTTCAGACTTTAGTCTGTGTTTTTTAAATCACTCTGCAGGTATAACTGTAGCTGTTCCATAGACCCCATGTTTCTAAGAATTTACAGGACTAGTTTACATTGGGATCAACCAAATTAAACCAAGTACTCTTTACTAGTTTTACTTATTCTTTCATTACTGTGGACTTTTACTCTGTAACTCTGAAAATAGTAGCAATATGGCTTTGAGAACTCTTGAGCCTTTTTAACAGTCACCAATAAATTGGATAATCTTTAAAGCAAGATTACTTCCCAAGTGGAGTTCCAGTGTCCCCTCTGTCTGTAGGTTGAGTTGGGGTACTTTTCTCCTTTCGTTGTAGACAATGGGTTGCCCCACCTGGGAGTCTTCATCTTACACACAGGATGTTCATGAAGGTGATGCAATCCTTATCACAAACACAGCATGAGATATTTTAAAATCATTTCCTGGAGACTTGAAGTGATATGCACTGTTTCTGTTTGTCTACTGTGAAGGCCCTACGTCTAAAGAACAATTTGAGCTCATTATATGACTCACAAACATAGAAATTACAGTCACTTGTGTGACATGGGCTGTCTGGGAATTGGGGTATTTCCAGTTGTAGAAATGTATTTTCTTTTTCTAGTAAGGACTAGCACATGCTTGTTTATCAGCCAATGAGGAACAATCTAATGAAAATGTCTATGGCCAAAAGAATTCCATCTTGACATGAGTGCATATTATGTTACTTTTTAATTAAGAAAAATTATAATAAAGCATTGTGTGTTATAAATGTAACAGACTATTTTTCCACAGATATGTCTGTAAAAGAATTTAAAAATAACAAAGAGGTGTTAAATTCTGTAGAAATCATCAAACATTATGTCCAATATTACTTTTGTAGTAACAACAGTGGCTATTTATTGAATACTTTTTCTTTGCCAAATACTTCAAACTCTAATTACTCTAAGAGTTTTGTAAAACTATTGCTGCTTTTATAAGTGAGGCGAATGAGATTTTAAAATGTTTATGTAGTTTGATTAAGATCATAGAGCTAATAAGTCATTAACACTAGGAAAAGGAGATGAAAACACATTAATTCGAAAGACACCTGCATTCTCTTGTTCATTCAGCATTATTTACAACAGTCATGACTTGGAAGCTGAAGTGACATCAATAAATGGATAGATAAGGAAGTTGTAGTATATGTACCTACCTAATGGAATATTATTCAGACATAAAAAAGAAAGAAATTTCATTGTTTGCAGCATCAGTGAACAGCAGCAGCATAATGCTTAATGGAATAAGTCAGATAAAGACAAAGTATGATCTCACTTAAATGTGGAATCTCAAACCACTATGATAAAAATAAAGCTCATCTACAAAGTAGTGTCAGAGGTAGAGGGTAGGAGGTAGAAAAATGGGTGAAGGAGGTCAAAGTTACACACTTTTAGTTATAAAATAAACAACTGATAGCTATAGTTAATAAAGCTGTATGTGTATTTTTGAAATTTGCTATGAGTAAATCTTAAAGATCTTGCAAGAGTAGTTCTCATCACATGGAGAACTACTCCATGTGATGGTGATGAATGTAGATTCATCATCATGTATGGTGATGAATGTAGATTTTTTGTAGTGACCATTTTGTAGCATATACAGATATCAAACCATCATGTTGTACACCTGAAACTAATATAATACTATATGTCACCTATACCTCAGGTTAAAAAAAAGACAGTCATAGGGAAAACTAGTGCAAAACAGAAATAGGGTGTTCTAAGTGGATATATTTTTCTAAGTATTCAATGACAGTGATGACAGTGGCAGTATATAATTGACATTGATACATAGTATTTAAATATAATTTTCATATAAGCTTTATACAGATAAACTTCATTCAGTATTTTGAATTATAAGTTTTGTTATTGAAAAGTGTTATATAGGCAAAGATGATAAGTACCATCTGTCTTTGCACTCTCTGGTAGATAGTATTTACCATGGACCAAGAGCTGAGCCTAGAATTTGGCCTTTGGCTTACTTCCCTCTCCCTCCCCACTCTAGCTGTGTAACTTAGGAAAGTCATGTGGCTTCTCGAGTACAGTGTGAGTGCCACCCCAATCAAATAGGAACATTTGGAGCACCTTGTAAGGGGGAGGGGGGGGAGTAAAATATTTCAAACACTAAACTACTATGCATATCTGAATTACTTTCATTAACACCACATAAAAAATTCAAGCAAAGCAAGTCAGTATTTTTAATAACTGGTTCTTCCCAGCTGCACTCTACCACTTGCTCCTCAGCTATTTCTCATCTGTCCTGGATTAGCTTCTATGCATATTGGATTAGCTTCAGTCCATTACTTCTTCTTCTTAGCCAAGAATGCTATTCTCCTCCCTTTTCCAAAATAATCATGTCTTTGATCATAGTTCTTAAATAGTAGCCAAAGTCACTCTTTATGTCTCTTTCCAATGATAAAATTCTCTGGTCATTAGGTTGTCTTGGCAGCATCACTTAACATGCTTACTTCATTTATTCACAGGGTTTGTTTTCATTTTGTTTTGTTTTGTTTTTAAGATTTTTTTTTAAATTTTTTTATTTATGCAGAACTGGGGTACAGGCCACAGGTTCGGGGGGTAAGAGGATTCACCAGAGACAGAATGAGGAGCAGAATATAGAAGAATATAGGCAGATTGAAATACACTGCTGAGGGAAGCAGCGGGAGGGTCAGGAGAGGTCTGCCACATCATGTGGATCACTCCCCCTGGCTGGGGATCAAACTTGTGCTGCAGTGGCTGTAATAGCTTCATGGTGCTGTGCTCTAGCCTGTTGCGCTATCAGGAAGGGCCCTATTTTCAATCTATGAGCTGTATATTCCTTTTCATTTTTCCAATGCATTTGAGTTATTTTTCATTAATTTCTAGCTTAGGCCAGTTTTTGAGTCTGTAAAGACATTAGAAATCTGATATAGTTTTGCACAATTATTTTAGTTATGAAAAACTTACTAATAATTTTGGAAATAATGACTATGTAATTACTCCATTACACAATGCTATTAAAACAGGAATGTAAAGCTATTTGTTTCCTGTCAGCAATGCCTTTCCCTTGGCATGCAGTGTGGCAGCACAATTAAGGCATCAAGTACCTTTTAGAATCCCAAGGACCACCCAACTATTGGTTCACCTACATTTATCTCATCATGGTTAATAAGTGTTCCCACTAAGTTAAAATAACCTTTATGGACAATTTTTAATGGCTGGTGTTACTTAACCTATATAAATATATATTTATAAATATCCCTTGCTCTGACTTGCTGCTCCCTTCCCCCATTCAGGACACAAATTCGTGTAGGCTTACAAGCACGTCATCCTCTGTGACTTGCAGGAAGGAAAGAGCTACTGCTTGGGAATGTCTGGAGACCATCAGTGGTCTGATGCCTCCATGTTTCATCAGTTAGTTTGACCACTTTAAGGTTTCCCCTATGTTAACAGCTCAATGTCTATTTCTGGAATAAAGTTCATTTACAAAGGCAAGTGAGACTTACACACTCACTCACTCTCCCAGTGGCCAAATGTCTGAAATTTTTTCCACCTGTCTGACTCATCTAAACAGGGACTTGGGGAATGCTGCGTGGCACAGGTGGAAGCTGTTTGCTTAGGTCCTTATTCAATCCTATAGAAGAATTGTAAGAAACTTAAGATAATAGAAAGAATGGGGATTTGGAGTGAAAGGACATAGATGCAGTTCTAGGCTTTGTTGCCAGTTAGATACTTAGGAGGACCCTTTAAATGAAAACAAGAATAGTTTTAACACTTGACTTCACAGGGAATTTATGAGGATCAAGGGAATAATACAAATAAAAAGCACTTTCTAAACTGCAAAGCAATTTACAAATGTTGTTGCTTTGCCAATTTTTCTCATTGATAAAACAACCATCTGCCAGATCACCTTGCTGAAATCTACTATGTGATGGGCTTTGATTGATTACTATGTGGTGGTTCAAAATCGTCTTCCCTGCCATGACCCAAGAGTATAATATTTACAAGGTTTTAAAAGAACTTCTTCAGAGGCCTCCCTGGTGGCGCAATGGGTTAAAGCACAGCACTATGAAGCTATCACAGTCACTACAACATGAGTTCAATCCCTAGCAGGGAGGTCACCCACATGGCATTTCAGACCTCTCCTGACCAACCTGCCGCTCCCCTCAGCAGTGTACTTCAGTCAATCTACCTGTGCTGCTCCCCACTCTGTCTCTGGTGAATTCCCTCACCCCCCCAACACACACAACTCTGGCCTGTAACCCATATCTGTATGCATTAATAAATCTTTTTTTAAAATCTTTTTAAAAGATTTCTTTATGCATACAGAACCGGGGTACAGGCGAGAGGTGTAGAGGCAGTGAGAGGCTTCACCAGAGACTAAGTGGGGAGCAGAACAGGCAGATTAATGAAGTACACTGCCGAGGGGAGCAATGGGTGAGACAGGAGAGGTCTGCTGCATCGAGTGGATCACCTCCAGGGCCAGGGATCGAACTCACACTGAAGTGGCTACAACTAGCTTGCAGTGCTGCACTCTAACCTGTTGTGCCACCAGGGAGGGCCCCAAATAAATCTTTTTTTAAAAAAAAGTTAAAAAGTTTTAACTTTTGGAGCACCACATGTTGGATGAGTCAACATAACAATCAGCTTTTATTGATTCTTTGCTTCCAGTGCAAAGCTAATTTCCAGGGCTTTTATGAGGCAGAACAATAGGCTTAAGATGTTTTAGCAATAAAGAGTTGAGTGGATACCACATCAGGGGATTGAAAGACCTTGAGGGTTTAGCTATTCCACTATTGGAGGAAGTGATCTGGCAGCCAAAGAAGGCTGAGGTACCATAATGAGGCTTAGATACTAAAATTGCCTTTCAACATATGCCAACAAGCTTAACTATTAAATTTATAGTGGTGAGGTTTTCCAACCAAGGACGAAAAATGAATTCACTTTACCTGTCTTCCTCCTTCCCAGAAGTACAAATTTTTCGTAGTTGAATTCTTTCCATCTTAAACAACTTTTACATTGCAAGCTGGAAGCATATAAAAACTCACTGGACCCTTCTGTTGCCACTGATCTGGAACTTAACAATGCAAAGAACAATATTTATATTTGTAAACTGTGCATTTTGAAATTTCTCTTGGCTTTTAACCCCAAGTAAAACATCTCATTGTTTGTCTGACAGACTGACATCTCAGGCTTAGAATACTTCATGCTGGATTCCCTATCTCAGTCTTGCTTTACCAGTAGCATCCCCTGTCTGATGTGGCAACTCAGTTCCTTTCCATTTCTCAGCCAGAAGCCTTGCCGTCATCCTTGACTATTCCCTCCTTCTCCTCCCCACTTCCACTTCCTTCTTCCCTCTTTTTGTACTAAAAAATCTAATTTCTCTAGAAAATAACACCACTTCTCAGCACTTTCCTTTCTTCCAGCCTTACTGGAGCCCTCTTCCCTCCCCTCTCCACCCCCCAACCTTAACTTCTTGCTGGATGTTGATCGCTATCTCCTCAGAGCTTCACTGGCTTTACCTGTTCCAAGCCAGTCAGTTTCTACAGAGCAGCCTTCAAAATCTGTCACCTCATGTCATTACGCTGCTCCAACTCCTCCATTGGCTTTCTCACATCACTCAAAGGGAAAACTAAGTCCTTACAATTCCATGCAAATCTCTATGTGATCTGGCCCCTTTACCAACCTGACCCATCTCTTACCCCTTCCCCCTCAGGCACCTGGTCCAGCCACAGGGCTTATTGTTTCCATGGCTAGAACTATTCATCCACCCAAGTCTTCTGTTTTATTTCTTACCTACTTTGCTGAAAGTCATCATCATAATGAGGCCTTCCCTGACCACTCTAGTGAAGACATAATAGCCTGTCATAATCACTCTTCTCTCCTACTCATATTTCTACCAGGGTACCAGCCACCACCAGTACGTGCTTAACTTATTAATTTTTTCTCTATAATCACCCATTAGAATGTAAACTTAATCAGGTGAGAAATTTTTCATTATTGATTTATTCACTTAAGTTTATGCCGGTGTTAGAACTGAGTCAGACACCACATGGGCAGCCTCACGGGATGTGTACTAGACAAGTTTGGGGCACACTATGCATATGGGGAGACTCCAGAGTTCTGTGAGATGGAATCTCCATAGATCTCAGTAAAAATTTGTTTAATCAAATAGAACATGTTTTTTGTGACTATTTTTTAATGCATATTATTTTTATGCATTATTATTTATGCATACAGAACTGGGGTACAGGCCAGAGGTCCAGAGGGTGGTGAGAGCATTCACCAGAAACAGTGGGGAGTAAAACAGGCCAACTGATGAAGTGCACTGCTGAGGGGAGCAGCTGGCGGGTCAGGAGAGGTCTGCCACACCAAGTGGGTCACCTCCGGGCTGGGGATCGAACTCATGCTGAAGTGGCTTTAGCTTCTTAGTGATGCGCTTACCCACTACACCACCAGGGAGGGCCCTTTCCTGACTATTTTAAGAGCACCTTTGACAGTAATATCTAAAAAAAAATCCTACTATTTAAGAAACACTTGGAGAATTTAGAGACTCAGTGACTAAAGAAAGATATTTATAACAGCTTCTGAATTGTGGGTTTAACACTACCAACACCACCATAAATACTGTTTACTAACTAAACAAAGTATTTTGAATTCCACTGGAGGTGGGCAAATTAGCTATGTTTTGGAGCTCTACATAATCACTATTTTCCCACAAGATAATTGAATAGTAACGTCTTATTTTAAGTAGTTTTGGAAGAGTTCCCAGTTTCACTGTAGGAAAAGAGAAGTTTATATCTTGGAATTCTTGTTTTGTTTTGAGAATCAGCACACACGACTGTTCATGCAGCTCCTTTGTCTGGTTGTGATTAAATTAAATCCATTACTTCAAAGAGGCTTTGCCGTGTTTCAGCAGGGCTTACCCACTGCCTAGGCTATTCACCTTTCTAACGTTCTCTCCTGGTATGCTTCTTCCTGCCATAGTGGATTACGTAAATGTTTACATAAATGTTCATAGATTAAAAACACCAGCCTCCCTCACCTTCCTGTCTGATTAGTTTACAAATGTTACACTTCCCCTGCAGTGGCCATAGATGATGCCATAGCCTTTTGTTTATGAGGATGAGTTATTAGGATCCAGAATTTCACTGAAAGTTTTAGGTACAAGTGAGGAGTGCAGCGTACTGGAACCATCAATAAAGAAGGTGGAAGATGGTGTTTGAAACCTTCTCTGAAGTGACCAGCATGGCCTGTAGGCTACTTACTAATGTGATTCATAATATTTAAAGAATGAGTCAAGTGTGATGAGGACAGTTACCAAAGAGGTCTGGCTTCCCAGTCTTATGTTAATGTAATATGCCTAACTACTACCTAACATTTA
This sequence comes from Condylura cristata, assembly GCF_000260355.1. Classification (NCBI taxonomy): domain Eukaryota; kingdom Metazoa; phylum Chordata; class Mammalia; order Eulipotyphla; family Talpidae; genus Condylura; species Condylura cristata. The sequence goes on along the minus strand of NW_004567108.1, from coordinate 50,646,929 downwards.
GGTATGTTCCCTGAGAGAATGACAAATACTTTCATAACTAGCCTCCTTGTGGTACAGGGGTTAAGTCTCAGCACTCTGAAGCTCTTGCTAGCTACAACTGCACGAGTCCAATTCCTGGCCAGGGAGTTGACCCATGTGGTGCAGCAGACCTCTCCTGACCCACCTGCTGCTCCCTTCAGCAGTGTCTTTCAGTCAGTCTGCCTGTTCTGCTCCTCACTCTATCTCTGATGAATCCTCTCAAACTCCAACCTCCCCCCACACACACTTCTGGCTGACATCCCAGTTCTTCTGAACATAAATAAAAATCAATCTTAGAAACAAAATATGTCCTTCTTTTTAGCGGCACAAGTCTGCCGGTGTCCGCCTTCTTCTTCATCCTGTCTGAGGAATGTTGTAGGGCCACAACTCTCACAGTGGGTGTAGAGATGTCAACGATTCACCCTCACCCTAAGCTGTGAAGTTATCAGATCCTGATCTGAGAACAGCTGGAGAGAGAAACCCAAGAAATGCTTACTTGATGGGAAATACTAGCTTGCATTTTAAGTCTTTTCCCTGAGGAAACAGGGAAACTGGTATTACTTTTGATAAGAATCACTTTTGTCCTTCAGTGTACCTCTTAGACTGTGTTGAGGGTGGCTAAGAAATGTGAACAGCCAAAAAAAAAAATCCTAATTACTATATTTGGTCCAACCTGAATGCACCATGGTCTTGAATTATAAAAGGACAGTTTAGGCACCACATTGAGGATGTGGTCTTATAAGGTGCCGTGGCTACTGTCCCTTTATCTCTAGCATTGTTATACACCACATAGCCACATCCCCATCGAGAAGGTGTAACTGATACTCAGTTTCTCTTTCTAATCTTTGATGATTCTGGAACTCAACCCAATGTTCAGATAATTTCCCCATGGTGCCTCCTATGTCAGGCCTTTTCAGCTAAGAGGAAGGAGACAGACAAAGGATGAAGAACCTGGGCTTCAGAATCAGTTATATTTGACTCTCATTAGGTACTTGAAAATGAGTAAATTGCTCACCGGTTTGTGTCTCAGTGGTTCCGTCTGTGAAATGGAGGTAAAATAACCTCAGACTTGTTCCATAACATTAAATTAAGTAATGTTTGGAAAACAATGCCAGCTATTTTAAGGTGTGTTGTCATTAATAGGAATTGCCAGTGTACCAAGTGCCAAAACCATACTTTGTAGAATAGTTTCTTTCCAGAAGTCTGTGTCTTGATTCCTATAGAGACCACATAGTCAGCTTTTGTTTAAAAGAAATATGTATGTAGATATGTAGCGACTGAATCTGAAATAGGTGGCAAAACAGTAACAATGCTTTTCTCTCAACTTTTTTATTTTTTCATTTCTTTAACTTGGACAAAATTCTCAGTAAAAAAAAGAATTAAAAAAAAATTATACCTTCCCTCAACTGAGTTCTTTTCAATAATGATATATAGTCCATTCATTTGCTTGTTCACGTGTTTCTTCATTTGTTGATGCAAGTAGTTATGCATATTTATAGGTACAATTCCTAGACCTCATGGATGTTCACATTTCCCCTCTAAGTGGGATTAAATCAGTAGGCAAGACAGTTGCCAGGTAATGTGTTAAAAATGAAGAGAAGAAATGCTCAGAGGTTGTGAAAGTACTCAAGAAAGCCAGCTTGCCCAGGCTAGATTAGGGTATCTAATGGGACATCCTAATGAGTAGAAGTCTGCTGGGCAGAAAACATAGGACTGATCTATGGAGGAAGATACATGGAAAAACACAGGTTTGGAAATGCAAGCAAGAGCTAATTCATGTCTTTCTTATGTGTTAAACTTTGTCCTGCACACAAATTCTATGGTAATGCTACATAGTCCCACTATGGAATCCTGTAACCTGTACAGACAGAAAAATCAAGCAGCTAGAAGGTAGTTTTATTAGTACAGAGCCTGCATGCGTTTCCTAATTTCCTCTGAGTAAGGGCTTGTATTGTTCAGTCCATAAAAATACAGGTTTTATAGCGGACACTCACCAAGGAATTTAAGTTTCATATATAAATAGTCTAATTCTTCCCAACTTGACAAGGAAAAACGACAAATATGCTTCCTCAGTAACTGGGAACTCCTGAGCTTCTAACGCAGAATCAAACCTGCTATAATTTCTAAAGATCTGTCCATCGACTGAACTCTTTCTGTCCATTCTTCTGTGGTAGAAATGTCAGGCTAGTGGTTCTACAAGGAAATACACAAACTCTAGCGGGAGAAGCAGTGTAGGAAGCAAAACTAACCAAGGAGAGGGGATGAGCACAGAGTTTTGATCTCGGCATCCTGTATTCTGGCACTATAAATAAGCAAAGCCTAGTGTATGTTTGCTCTGTGTCTTTGCTAAGGACTCCTGCATAAATAGGCATAAAACCACTTAGATACTTCATCTAAATAATTTAACCTATGAAAATGTTAAGGGAATGCAAAGCACTCAACAAATAGTTTTTCATTCACCTTGGAGTGAATATTGTTTCACACTTCAGAGCTTTACAGACCAGCATGGCAACAACTAGCCACATAGGGCTACTGAACCCTTGAAGTGTTACTTGTCCATATCGATGCTCTAAATATTGAAACATACACTGAATTGCAAAGACTTGATATGGAAAAAGAGTGTCAAACAGTTCCTTAGGAATGTTTATATTGATTGCATTGTAGAATGGATATAATGAGTTAAATACAATATTAAAGTTAATTTTACCTTTTGGTATTATCATATTAATGTGACAAAGGAAAATTTAAAATTACATAGATGGCTCACACTGGTGGCCATATTAAATATTTCTATTTAAAAGAACTACTTGGAGAAATCTGTCCTGTGTTGTGGTAAGAAAGCTGTATTGCAAACATTCATTAAGGTTCTTGAGCAGCTGAAAGGAAAGGAAAAAGATCAAGTTATAGATAAACAAATATAAATAATATACTTATTAAAATTTGAAAATAAATTTTATTTTTTACCATTTTGTGTTCTATTTTATCATTAAGAAACTGCAGCTTGTCTTTTAAATTTAATGAAGAATATCATATCCTCTTTCTAGGTTACTGGTTGGTTCACCTTGGAGTGGCTTTCCTGAAAACCGAATGGGAGATGTATATAAATGTCCCATCAATCCATCCACTGGGACATGTGAAAAACTGAATTTAGAAAGTAAGTTGCAATTACCCATGTGACTCTCCAGACTACACCCCTAGCATTGTGCATTCTGCAGCCTCCCACATATAAATGAGCTGCTGGGTGGGTCACTGGCAGCATCTCATTTCCCTACACTTTAATACATAACACAAACACCTACATTTGCCACACTAAGTTCAAGATACATATAAGCCCAAGTGTGTAACTTAATAATTTTAAATAAATGGTGAAGATTAATCACATTTCAAATCTTTTTCTCTTTGAAAGCTTCAACGAGCATCCCCAATGTGACTGAGATGAAAACCAACATGAGCCTTGGCTTAACACTCACCAGAAACATGGGATCTGGAGGATTTCTTGTGAGTACCAAATCAATGTTGTCTTACTGTCTCTCTGATCCAATCAAAGCTTGAAATTGAAATATTAGTGTTTGCTTTGGGATAAGTCATGCATTGTGATTATCCAACATGAAATCTGTTATGTGTGAAGTTTTTTTTTTTTTTAAGATTTATTTATTTATTCACATAGAGCTGGGGTCCCAGCTGGATAAGCCAGAGGTGCAGGGGCAGTAAGAGACTTCACCAGAGACAGGGTGGGAGCAGAACAGGCAGATCGACAAAGTACACTGCTTTGTAGAGGAGCAGCGGGAGGGTCAGAAGAGGTCTGTCGTGCCATGTCGGTCACCTCCGGGGCTGGGGATCGAACTCGCACTGAAGCGGCTATGGCCAGCTTGCAGTACTGTGTCCTAACCTGTTGTACCCTGGGAGGGCCCTTGTGTAGATTTCTTAATACTTTCAGTAAAACAATTCCCACAGAGTGTTCTGGAAAAGAGGAAGCAAAGGAAATATGAATTATTTGCCTTAGAAAAGTGTTTTTTAGTATTTGAACTATTACTAAATTAGAGACCTCTTTTCTCCTTCCTATAGAAAAATTCAAGATAAGTGCGGTTCAAAGCTAAAAAGTATTTCTGCTTTTACTCATTTCCTAAAGTCTTTGGTTAATGTGATATTTTTAAGGCATGGCTTGATCTCTCATCTTACTTCATGCTAGTATTTACTCTTATTTAGTTTCTAGAATGCTATGATGAAACAAACAAAAAAAATGTGAAATATAATGCCTTATTCCACAAGTGGTCTGGGGACAATTAATTGGTTAATAACTTTCCTTTACAAATGTATTTTCAAGTAGCTAAAGAGCTAACATAAGTAACTAGAAAAAAATGGGAAATTTTTCTGAATTTAGAATTAACAGAAGAAATGATATAGAAAATTGTTGAAAAACTTTAAATAATGAAAGCCATTGCAAACCAAAAGAAGCAAAAATTTAAGGGTAGAAAAAAACTCAATTTACTTGATGCTTCCAGTTGCTCATATAAGTGTACTCTATAGTTGTATCACTGTTAAAATCATTTTATAAAGCATATTTCAACTTTAATTATTAGAGCCATACAATTGACATGCTAACTTAAAAAGACTATTAGTGGATTATTCTGTTGTCTTACTGAATTCTAAAATGTCATTCATTTTGAAAATGTAATTTTGTTTTTACTAATAGTGATGTTCCGATAGACTTTGGTACCCTTAAGATCAGGTACTACTGGTACATGTTATCAGTGTATAAATGAGTGTTACAGTGCATTTTTTTTTTTCATACAGAACTGGGGTACAGGCCAGAGGCTCAGGGGTGGCGAGAGGCTTCACCAGAGACAGAGTGGGGAACAGAACAGGCAGATCGATGAAATACACTGCTGAGGGGACCAGCGGACGGGTCAGGAGAGGTCTGCCACGCCATGTGGTCACCTCCGGGGCAAACGGGAATCGAACTCATGCGGAAGTGGCTTTAGCTTCTCAGTGCTGTGCTTTAACCTGCTGCGCCACCAGGGAGGGCCCTACAGTGCATATTTTTTAAGATTTATTTATTTATGCATATAAGAGCTGGGGTATAGGCCAGAGAGTTATGGGAGGGTGAGAGGATTCACCAGATAGGTGAGAAGCAGAACAGGTGGATCCACTGAAATACACTGCTGAGGGGAGCAGCAGAGGGTGAGGTGCAGAGAAGAGAGGTCTTCTGTGGTTTGTGGGTCAGCTTCCTGGCCGGGGAATGGGCTCTTGCTGCAGTGGCTGCAGACTCCTTCATAGTGCTGAGACTTAACCCTTTTCACCACCAGGGAGGTCCACATGAATTTTAATGGTTCTGATATTCTGAAGATTTTATTATAAGATCACTTTCAACTTTCTTGCTTGCTTGTTTTTAAAGTTGACTAAAGTCAAGAAGAGGACCACACTGAGATATAGGGACTACAGAATGTGCCTCATAAATTTTTAATCTACCACTTAAAAATAAAATGAAATTGCAAGAGAACTTGTGAGATTAGTTTAACAGTGTAGCAAGCTGAGAGGGAGAAAGGGAAATGAGAATGAGGAAGAGAGAAAGAGTGAAAGAAAAAGCAAAAAAGTCAAAGTTTGCTTTACATACCTCAAAGGTCAAATTTTTAAGACACTCTATTGGTATTATGTGGAAAAGACTGACATTCATCACATTTTTTTAAACTTAAGTTCTGGGCTTTAAAGCAGGAATGTATTTCTGGCATTAACAATTGGCAAATTCTAATTTCAACTTCTTAATGTTGTTTTCCACTGCTTTTAAAGCAAAAAAAAAGAAAATCTTAAATAGTCCATGAGTTATTATTTTTAAGGTGCCCCCCCCCCAAAAAAAAACAGCTTCAGCATAGTGATATAGGAATAATTAGTATCTGTTATTTGCAAGGTGTATCAATCATGATTTTCTCCTAATTGGCATATAAGCAAGCTTTATAGAAGCAAAACCTGTGGCTTGTTCATGCAGCTGCTGTTCCTTTGAGCTATTAACAATTAAACTGGGCCAAGTATAAATTCCTTTTCATTCTTACAATTGCTTTTTTTGGCAATGCCACATTACTCTGTTCAATTTTAATAATTGATCCACAGCTTTACATAATTTCCAACTTTGTAGATGTGTTTTAAGATCTTGACTAGAATTTTCTTTCCCTTTTTTCTCCCTTTACATCTTGTGGTTTTAATATTATTTAATCTAGTGGCTCCTGTATGATTTAATCGATGGTTCTTGGCATTTGAGAGTTGCTGAAAGGGAGGGATTTAGGTTTGGGCTAATGGAAATATTAAGAGTTGGCATGTCTATGAGGCGGACAAGGTGACAAGTGCCAACTTGGATGATGGAAGGCCTTAGGAGTGGAAATCAGGGATTCTGAAGTCCTCAAGGAAATACTTTATAGCCAAGTTAAGAACTGACAGCTCATAAACTTCATTTGTGTTTGTTTAGCACATAGAGCGTGTTTTTATAATCATGAATTTTCACAGAAAATTTGTCCTCTCTGACTCTCCCTGAAAATGTAGGAGACCATGGTGCCTATTTCATACCAGTCAGTGAGCCTCAGTGGGCCCCTCTCTATAATACAGGGGCCGTAGCCATGATGTCAATACCTGCTCAAGTGCTCTCCTAAGTTTCTTGTTTATGTCCTTAGGGACTTGTGGGCTTCTGTTTTCTGCTGAATACTGTAAGAGGAAAAGACAGGAACTGACCTATGTTTAAGGATAATAACACTGAAGATGCCGGCTAGTAATATACCAGTTGCCAGCATAGTCCTACATGTCTAATACCTATAGATTCATTCAGTATTCACAACAACCCTTAAAAATGCAGAGGTACCGGCAGTTTACTTCGTTGATCTGCCTGTTCTGCTCCCCACTCTGTCTCTGATGAAGCCTCTCACCGCCCCTGAGCCTCTGGCCTGTACCCCAGTTCTGTATGTACAAATAAATCTTTAAAAAAAAGAAATGCAGAGGTATGCCCCCCCAGCAAAAAAATGCCTATTGCAGCAACATGGGTGGAGTTGGAAAAGATCATGCTTAGTGAAATAAGCCAGAAAGAAAAGGAAAAATGCCGGATGGTTTCACTCATAACAGGAGTATGAAGGACCAGGTGAGAAAATAATAATCATGAACAACCATATACCAGAGACATTTGATGGAGGGGGAATGGGATCAAAAACGGTGGTGGGAGGGAAGTGCACTGGACTATGGTGATGGCACACGGGTGATTTGGTGATGGAAAGCCCACGGGGATTACAACTGAGATGGAAAAGGCACAAAGTTATGTAAAAAAAAACTACTATATTATTAAAATACACACACACACAGAGAAAGAGAGAGGGAGAGAGAAAGGTATGCTTATTTTCATTTTGTAGATGAAGCACCAGGGACCCAAGTAACTAAGAGACAAAGAATGAACTTTGCATTCATTTTCCTCCCAGGTGTTGTCTTTGTGGAAAACACCCCTTTTCTCTAGCTCAGTAGCAGAACTGATGGTCTCCTCCCTGAGACTGACAGCTGACATTGACAGCTTTAGTGAATCTTCAAGACACTGCCACGCCCCCAACTTGTTGACTCCAGGACCCTTTCACTCAAAGTCATCTCTGATTTGTTCATTTCAAGAAGTGACCATTTCTAGCACTGGTTTCCTCGGTTTCTGAAAGTAGTAATCCTTATGAAACATTTTGTAAGCCAAAATGGGGTAAATAGAAGAATCTGTTGCCATTCATTCATATGGAAAAGTTATTGAGCATTTTCAGACCCAGAAAAAAAAAAACCTTCTTACTCATACCAAATTACACGTAAGATCTAAAGTCATGCTAATATATATAAAGAGTAAAAATAGCATGATCCACACACACCAGCACAAACACTTCTGGAAGGAACTTCACAGTGACACTCCTGCTGTATAGGGCAGGTGCTGCCTCTAGGGCTATTTTACAACACATGCTGGACACTGTCTTCTTTGTCATAGAAGTGAAAAGCCTCATCACATTTCCTTCTGTACTACATTAGATACGAATGTAGATACTTTCATAAAAGTAAAGCAGTGAAATGTAAACTTTCAAGGAGTGGAAGTTTCCTGTACCTTGAAATGGATAGAGGTAATGTCTTAGTTTCACAGCTACCGAGGCAGAGGTTGACATTCTCCATGTGTTTTGTGACTGTTCTCATTTCTTTGAAGACTTGTGGTCCCCTGTGGGCCCAGCAGTGTGGAAGTCAGTACTACACAACTGGTGTTTGTTCGGACGTGAGTCCGGACTTCCAGCTCCTGGCCAGCTTCTCACCTGCAGTTCAGAGTAAGTTATTAATATGCAGAGGGTCTGAGCAACATCTTATATGAAAGGATGGGGGGAAATTTGTCCACATGTGCTACTCCTTTATTTGATGTCTCATTTTTACATGAGTGTGAAGTTTGACTTACCTGTGGACATCTGTCTCTTCCTTTTTCCCCCCTTCGTAGCCTGCCCTTCCCTCATAGATGTTGTGGTTGTGTGTGATGAATCAAACAGTATTTATCCCTGGGATGCAGTAAAGAATTTTTTGGAAAAATTTGTAACCAGCCTCGATATAGGCCCCACCAAAACACAGGTAGGACATCAATGAAACCCATGGCTTTCTTTATTAGAAAATATTGTTAGGCTTAAGGTACTAATTTTTGCATTTGTCAGTTGTTATTTTAAGGGCATTTGATGGTAACTTTGAAAGTTAAGAGAAACTCGAACTACATGATGTTATGCGATCTAGACTGTCCAACGCTGACCTCTGAAAGTAGATTTCTTTTTCTGACGTCTATATCAGACATGGAATATTAATTTTATTAATTAATATAATTAATAGTAATATTAATTTTAATCCTCTTTTGCTGCCTATTTATTTCTTCTTTTAACTTGTGAATATATCAATACATTTGAGAATTCAATATGTATATTTTCTTTGTATCCACTTGTACTAATAATGAACTTTTGTTTACTCTGAGCTGATAAAAACAATTATCCTTGAGTTCTGGGATTTTAATTAATTAGTTTTCAGAGAACATAATTCTTCCATTATTTTAAAGTCTTTTCATATTCTGGTCTAGTCTTCCTTTTTTTACATATGACACGTCCTTTCAATAATTTTTGTGACTCTCTGTTTTAAGGAGTGTTAAATTTGCTTTTCTATCTCCTTAAAGAAGGCAAACAAAACTCAGAAGCAGTAGCTTTATGCATCCCTAAAACTGAGTAGTATTTATTTTTGAAATCTAACTTTTTTGTCTCTTCCTCATTGGTCTGTCATTGCATGAGTCATTCTGTAGCATTACATAAAACTAGTATCAAAAGGGATTAGTTCATGAATTTCCTTGTGCATATCTTGCATCTGATGTTCCAGGGTTCATCATGTAGCAAAAATTTTTGGAACATTTTCTCCTAAATGGTTTATGATGATACATAGTAAAATTTACTTTTTTGATTTCCTGTATAGGAACATAAAATATTATTACACATTTTCCCCATTGACATTGCTTCTCAATAGCAAAAGTGCTTTAACACCCACTGAAATTTTGCATGTTTCACTGTGAGTTTTTACTAGAAATTTCTAATAAGACCCTGTTTCTAATAGATTAGTTTCTAGATAGCATCAGTGTGTTACTGTCCCTTATAGGAGAAGTTCTCATATTTATCTGCTTTTGGCCCCATGTGACTTATCGTTCCTAATAATCTCTCATATAGAATCGATGACCTTCCTTTTCTTATCTTCCTACCTTAATCCATGTTATTCATTAGTAGATGAGGTTTTACTCATTCTCTTCCTGTATTCTAAATTTAACCTTTCTATAAATCCTAATCAATCATATTTCTTTAAAATCTTCTAATCAGCCTGCCCCGTTCTCATCCAGGAGTTTCAATCTGTGTCATGGGAGTGATTCCTCTCTTCTTATCAGAATAGATTTTGAAATACTCAGTTAAGTAACTAAGAAATATCCTTTTCTATCTCGCAAGTATTCCAGTCCAAATGAGAGGTCAAATGATTCATATTTTTCATCATCTTTCCTGTACCTAGTTAACTACCTTTCTAGCAAATGTAGCTAAGTGAATTTAGGAATCCAGGCCTTGTTCTTCCACTTCATGACATCTGAATTTCTATTTCAAAGACTCTTATCATTCATGTGTTACTGCCTCTTCTTGTTCTGGAAGCACCAACTCCTAGGTAGCAAAGATGATTTTAACGGAAATGTGTCACTTTCTTTATCTAAAAGATTAGAGAATGTTCCTGAACATCTTGCTCAGAAATTGCCCCATATCTCAATTCTGCTAAATACGGCTCTCTAATGTCATTTTCTCTGGAGGTCAGAACATCATGTACTTATATCTGTTTACCTCCAGAGATGCCAAAGTCTGTGATTAAAGCAACTCCAGGATAATAAATACATCCAAATCGACCACATCAATTTACATGTTATTTTTTTCTTATATTCAACTCTACTAGTTTATTATATAATTATCCTTAACTGATAATATATTTTATCCATCTTGTGGCATCTTAATATTCCCATTATGAACTTCATTCTAATATAGATATTAAAGTATTATAGGACTGTGTATATATATATATATATATACACACATACTGATATTGATATTAAAGTATTATAGGATCTTTGTATACCAAATCATGCATGCTGCCTATCATCTTGCAGAGCCACAGGTACCACTGCTGCACTCCGATGTCCTCTCACAAAGAAGACATTCCATTAGATCAAAAATAATTCACAATAGCAGAATTGAAATTGATTCCCTAAGCTATCAGCTCATTTATTGCCCTTTTTATTTTTATTATAATAACTAAATAGAAATGATTTATAACAGTAACAATACTTTAATAAACTTTTGTTCTTTTGCAGGTGGGATTAATTCAATATGCTAATAATGCAAGAGTTGTGTTTAACCTGAACACTTTCAAAACCAAAGCTGAAATGATTAAAGCAACAAAACAGACATATCAACATGGTGGTGACCTCACAAATACATTTAAAGCAATTCAATATGCAAGGTAAGCTACGTTGCAAAAGGACCAAAATTTTGATAAAATGCAATTTTTTTAATAGTATGAAAAAGGAAAAAGAGAAAAAATAAAATAAAATAGCTGGGGGGCTTGCCCTGGTGGTACAGCAGGTTAAGGTGCTATGAAGATGTCTGAAATCACTGCAGCGCAAGTTTGATCCCCCGGCAAGGAGGTGAGCCACATGGCAGACCTCTACTGACCTACCCACTGCTCCCCTCACCGGTGTGTTTCAGTAGATCCACCTGTTCTGCTCCCTACTATGTCTCTGATGAATCCTCTCAACCCCTGCTCCTCTGGCCTACACCCCAGTTCTTGTGTGCATAAATAAATAAATCTTAAAAAGAAAAATAACTTCTACCATTAATAAAATAAGAAAAGTTAGAACACTGTGTAACTTGAGCACTTTAAGAAGGCAGTGAAGAATCTAAGTTTTATATCTTAGCTTTCTAAGACTTTTGTGAAATATACATAATTTTTAAAGATTTTTATATGAAACAAATGTAAAAAGACCAATGGCACAAGAGAGAATTTCCCCATCCCATCTTGGTACTTCAACGACTGGATGAATGAATATGTTATCAGACAGATTAATAGAAGAAAAGTCCAAAATGTAATAATATGTGTAGGGAAAACTTCTAAGAAATAGTAGAGTAGAACAGTAATATTTAGTCTGTATTTTGGGACTTAGGATGTCAAGGAGATGGCCGGGGTTGGGGATTTTACAAGACAGGTAAGATGGAGTTACCCTATCCTTACACTGAGAGTGAAGATGAGCTTCACAGAAAGGAAACAATTACTGATAAACCTAAATTGGATGAGCCCCTCCCAAACTACATTCTTCCAGGACATAGAAAGAGAATTGCTTTTCCAATTAGGGAAAGGGCATATGTTTAGAACATGATGATCTCTTCTCTAATTAGGGAGCATAAAGGACTTGGGCAAGCATTCCCTCCACCTCAAGGGATTTCCGTGTTGTCTTAGCCCAGAGTACTGTGCATGCCAGAGAAGGTCTACTTGAGTCCAGTTCTCAGAACCTTGGGGTGGCTATTTGTGCACCATCATTGGTGTAAGTAGAAGTGAGATCTCTACAATTATTTGTTACTATTTATCAAGGCCACAGACAACTTGAAGTGATGGAGAAATTCATGCAAGTAAAGGACTGAACACTGAAATTTTTGTGAATGGAGTCTGAATTGAACTGAGCAATTTGATATTGCACTGTGTGTGAATGAACTAGAAATTGACCTGCCAAAGCCTCATAATTGTTAGTTCAATTTCTCAATTTTCTCAGCACTGCTGTGCTTTATCTGCATACTTTTATTTTATTTTTTAATGGCTTATGCAATTTTTTATACAATTCACTCCTATCTGCACCTTTTAACTATCAGGAGATGCTTAACGTAAGTGCTACACACTCTCTTCTATTCTTAAAAAAATAATTACAACAATAAATTCACCTTCCCTTAAATCTACCTCCTGTCCTTTTTGTTTTCTGTACTCCTCCCCTTCATTGTCATAATTCCTTGAAGGAATTATCTGCACGCCCTCCCTCACTTCCTTAAAAGGTATATCTCCACCCTCATAAGCATAGTTTTTAGTCAGCCAATGACCCAGTGGTCCTACCTCAAGCCTCATCCTCTTAAGCTTCACTGAACATTTGATGATTATGAGCCACATTGCTATTTCCATCCCTGTTGCCACAACACTACACCCTTCTAGGATCCCTGCCAAGTTTTTGTCAACAACTTTGCCTCTTCACAGGCTCCTTTTCCTATTTTCTTTTTCAGTAACCAGAACTCTTTTTTTATAGTCCTTTCTCTCTCTTTATGGTCCTTTCTCTCCGTGCTCATGGCATTGACATCAGCTTTGTGGGGGTTACCCAGCTGCTGTGTTGTCAGCCATGATTCTTTCCAAATTCAGCTCATGCTGAATATTTGGTGTGGTTGATTCACATGTCAAGTTCAATACATTGTTTTATATTGTTTCTTTCATATTTTTTTGTATGATACTTGTATTTTTTCTTTTCCCTACTCCTCCTAATGACTTTGCCATTTTGATCCATGCTACTGCTGATTCCCCTAGTTATTTAGATTAAATTTCTTTATTCTTTTTTGCTCCTAGCAGACCACACAGTGGTCAACCGCCTCGTCCTGTCACTTCTATTTCTGAATTTCTGATTCCAGTTGTTTCTCCCTTTTTTGGGTATATTTTGTAGTTACTACTTCTATTAACTGATGACTTTCCTTATATATCTCAAAAGTAAATTCCCTACCAGAGAAGACAGGATTTGGTTTTGTTAAACTTTACTGTTCCTATTAAAATGTTCCTTTGGATCAACCAGATTCAGACTGCTGACTAGGAAGTAGATCACCTGCCATTAGACTAAATACCCTCTTGCTCCAATAAACTAGATTTAGGCCATAGTGAGTTAAAATGAAAATGACCCACCAGGGATCAGAAACTCTAGGGGGCCATTTTTCAGCAGGGAAGATGGTATAGTGATTCTCACCTAGAAGGAGACCTGAGGGCCTGGCATGCTTTATCTCTTAAAGTGGGAATTTTCCTCATCTATTTCTTACAACATCAGGTAGAATTCTAACACTCTTGCAGTACATATTACTGGTTTTCCATTCATCTTATTTTATCAAGTGCCTTTGGTTGCAATTCAGTATTCCATGCTGATGCTGAAAGATCTACATGAAAATGAAAAGCAACTTTGTAGAATATACATGTATAAATATTTTAGGATACTGTGCATATATATCTAGATGAAACATTTTCTAGAAGAAAACATTAACTGGCAACAGTGGTTCCTTTTGGAACAATGAGTTGGTGTCAGTTTTTAAATTATTTACCCAGCATATGAATTTATTTTACAACATATATCTATCACTTTGAAAAAAAAATAAGTATTAAAAAGTAAATGTATGGGCAGTGAGTAAAATTATGACAGGAATATCTTTACCCTGCTGACTTGTTGGAGAAGTAGTAGTAATATTCAGTGTAAGTAATAGTACTCATTATTAATTTAATTTTCTTTTCAGATGATAATTCTAAGGATTCCTGCTATAATATGGAATACATGGAAATTATATATAATGCTAAGCAAGATTTAAATTTTTGTATGTTTCTCTACAAGCCACAGGTAGAATGTACTTAAATATGTCACCAAAACTGACATGGGGAGAAATTCTAAGTCACAACAGGTTTTCTCAAAGAAGCTAATGTCATCTTTACATTTCTAACTAGAGATTTGTGTGTTTACTTCATCTTTTGATAGTGAGACTCAATTTCTCTCTGCCACAGAGATTTCGCGTATGCACCAGATGCTGGTGGACGGCGAGGTGCCACCAAGATAATGGTGGTGGTAACTGATGGAGAATCGCATGATGGTTCATGGTTGAGAACCGTGATTGACCAATGTAATGATGACAACATATTGAGGTTTGGCATAGCAGTAAGTGACTTTTCATTTTTCTTCCAGCTGATAGATAAATTGTTCTTTTTAACATTATTTTCCAAGACTGCACATTCCCACTGGTGGCTAATTGCTTTGTATGAAAGAAAATGTTTTCTGTGTCTCCACATCTTGTGAACTTTCAGTTCTGTCAAGAGGTTGTGGTGATGCTGCTTGGCCAACTCCTCCAGAGAATACATTGTGTTTAAATGTTCGAACAAACTAGAAAGCACTAGTAGTAAAAATGGATATGGAGCAATCACCTTTTCTCCCTTTTTCCTCAATTTTCAAGGTTCTTGGGTACTTAAACAGAAATGCCCTTGACACTAAAAATTTAATAAAAGAAATCAAAGCAATTGCCAGTATTCCAACAGAGAGGTACTTTTTCAATGTGTCTGATGAAGCAGCTCTACTTGAAAAGGCTGGAACATTAGGAGAACAAATTTTCAGCATTGAAGGTAAAAAAAACTCCTTTGAAATTTTTTTCAAAATTCTTGACTTTGTTGCCACATACTTACTCTTTTAAGATTAAATTATCTATCTTGTCTAAAGAGAATTGTTAATTTTTTTAAAAATATTAGATAGCATGCCAACTGCTATGCTTCATTTTTTAAAAAGATTTCTTTATTTGTGCATACAGAACTGGGGGGTAAGCCAGAGGTGCAAGGGCAATGAGAGGCTTCACCAGAGAGCGTGGGGAGCAGAACAGGCAAATCGATGAAGTACACTGCTGAAGGGAGCAGTGGGTGGGTCAGGAGAGGTCTGCCACGCCATGTGGGTCACCTCCCAGGCAGGGGATTGAACAACTGAAGCAGCTGTGCTAGCTTGCGGTGCTGCATCCTAACCCTTTGCAACACCAGGGAGGGCCAAGAACTGTTAATTTTTAAGGAAAGTAGACAACATGAGCATTTATTTCATAAAATACAAATAGCCAGTGGACATAAGAAAGTGATCTCAATTTCGCAATTATTTTAAAATATCAATTAAGTCAATATTACTTTTTGCCTAAAATGTAACAAAGATAAACAATATTTAATTTTAGAGAGCTTATGGGAAGCAAAAGCATTATTACCTTGATTGCAAATTGTAGACTTTCTAGGGGCTGATTTAGTAACATCTACAATAATTGTAAATAAATGCTTTTGCCTTTTTACAGTTTTTTTAATTTATGAAATTTTTGCATTTTTTGCAACAAACACAGGTTCTATTAAGATTAGAAAAATGCATTGTAGAAGTTTTAGAAATACACCATTTCCAGAGCTATAATAATTTACATATGTGACTCTAGCAGGTTTAATTGATTTAAAAACATCACCTGAGGACTGGAGCATTTACTGGTGAAACATCCACCAAATCCTGGTTCCTGATAGTTATCTCAAAGAATTCTTGATAATGAAAAATATTTTTTTAACTCCTCTGATGTATCATGCACTGCTTCAGAAGCTATGTCCAAGAGAACTCGGAAAATTATTATACTCAAATATTTACCTCCTAATTATCCGCTAGAAAGTTCTATCCAATCAATGTTTTATTGCTTCTTAGACATCCTTTGGTTCTTCTGAATTGTTTAAATCATCAAAATCTAATGTTCCCTGATATAATACAAATGATCTGGCTACCTATGGTAATAATTTTATTGTGTTGACATGGATATGAATAACCATGATATAATCCAAAAGATAATTCGTTATAATTTTGTGTATTTTGTGCTATTAGGTACTTGGTGGGGAGAGGGGGCTATGGCCCCCTGCTTATCCTGTGCAATGATCATTTCTTTTAATGAAGTAATTGTGCCTTGCAATTTAGTCTGTTCTCTATCTTAAAATGGCAGTCTAGGACTTTAACTTCCTTTTTATGAAGATAAGTGGAACAGACCACACTGAATGGAAAATGAATACTCACTGAGTCTTATGGGACTCATGTCAGAGGCCCATATGTAGAACTAGGACAAACTTCCCAATGGGTAATATTCCAACTTGAGCATAAGTCCTAGTTTCTGAAGTTTGACCCAAGTATCTGTTGAGCAAAGTTTCGTGACAGCTCACTTAATTGGCTCTTCCCAAGCTAATCAATTGCAAGCTGCATCTGTGGTATGTGTGTATGCATTAAAACTAACATTTAAATGCTAAGCATTCAGTTACTTGTAGTTAATTCCCAGGTATGTAGTGTTCTCTGGTATCAGAAGTCTTGTGACATACCAATAAATAAATGAGTGCTTAATTTAGACTCAAGCCAACTTCAAGCACTATTTGGGAAGTATTGTGGATTTTTATATCTGTTAGGACACTTCTTTAGTGATTTCTCCTTCCTATAATTTGCCAGCTCTGTATTTTTAGTGAACATCAGAGCAGTGTGTATGTAAGTGCATGTTTGAAAATTTGATTTAAAAATTGATGACTAACACATTTTTTTTTAACTGCTCTCTCCCAGGCACTGTTCAAGGGGGAGACAACTTCCAGATGGAAATGTCACAAGTGGGATTCAGTGCAGATTACTCTCCTCAAAATGTGTGTATTTCAGATAATTCCAGCCTCACTGAAACTGGCTTCACACTGCTGGGGACTGCAGCCTTATAAAGTGGGGAAAACAGCTAGCAAGTTATTGAAAGTTCTGGTTCTTATACACATTAATTTAGTTTCATTGGGCTACTGATTTTCATTTAAAACATGAACACCACCTCCCTGTTTCACAGGGGTTTTCTATGGGAAACTAATAATAATACACAAAGTTCTTGAGGACAAGCACTATATTCACTCCAGGTTATCACTGCAGGAATTTCCTTTAAGTCAGACTGGAAAGTTTGTTAAAAACACCAACTTTTGCTATTGCTGAGTTGCCATAGTCTCTCTTTTCTAAGAGCAGAGAAAGAAAATAGCTGAAAAAGGATTTTGGGGGAAATATGATATGAATAGTCTTAGCTCAGAGAAGTCTGTTTTTCTTTCTCAGAAATATCCATCTGCTGATTCTTAGTCTACTAAGAATAGAAATGGACTAGCAAAAGGGGTGAAGAGATAAGTGACTCTGGGAAAGATTTAGGGAACATTATTAACTCAGAGAGCTTGATCAGTAAAGAACCAGGATCAGCTTATCGTTTCTCTAGAACAAAAGATGCCAACTTTTTCTGAAACACCGGTCACTAGCAATGCTCATAAAAGTTATAGGTACTTCCCTCTGGGGGGGGGGGAGTAAATGAACAAACAGAAATTTGTACATAATTTTCTGAAGTCCTAATATGCTCCCTGAAGCCTCTTTGAGCATCTCATGTTTGGAATCCCATATTATCATTTTGCTAATCATTCACATCATCTCTTAGCTTCACCATAGGACATTTCACTTCTCTATCTCCTTTTTTTTTTTTCCCCAATGATTTGTGGTTTTCAGTGACCCAAATGGTATCTTTAGTGTTCTCTAAGATCTAAGATTAAAATGTTAAATCCTACCCTGACTGATCTCTTCAGTGATGAGTTATAGCTTGAAAATGCAGTTTGTGTTTGAGTCCATTCCCAATAACCTGCTGACTAGTGCTGAGTACCTTCCCAGAGAGTGAATGTCAGCTACAGGTGTCTTTTATAGCTGTGCTATCTTCAGAGCAAAAAGGTAGCCTATAAATGTTAAAGGAACATTAGAGAAGGAGGTAGAAGAAAGTTGAATATAGAGTAGATCACGAGACCCTCCCAAGACGTGTCTGATAGTGGCAGTTCCCCTCTCTTCCTGGACATCCCACTTCCTGTTTTTCAAGCATGCCTCATATTCTACTTTGACCTTTTCTTGCGAATCTCTGGAACTAGATGGTCACTTCTGACTTCTTTCCAAGGACTCACAACTATTCAGCATTTGTGATTTTGTAGCTTTTAATGGAAATTTGAAGATAGCCCTGTGTTGCCCTGCAGTATAGTATATTATATACTTGTCTATGTAATACATTATATTTGCTAAGCTCTCCTGGCTCCATAAATGGAAATGATTAGTGTTTCTCCTAGATTATTTAGAAATAGTTCCTAACAGCTAAGACTGTAAGCCTGTAGTCAAACTAATTAAAGTCAAGAGTAACTCACCATAGGTAAAGCTGGTTTTCTTATCCAACTATATTAAAAAATTTCTGATAATTTACTGTCATGTATAAACATGCCACTTTATCACATTTGTTTTTCTTAAATCTGGACCAGTTATTTCAATGTTTTGCCTACACTACAATATGCCTTAGAAGTGATTCGTTTTAATGATCTTCTGTTTTCAATTGTCTTAGAACATTCTAATGCTGGGTGCAGTTGGAGCATATACCTGGAGTGGGACTGTTGTCCAGAAGACAACTCATGGACAATTGATCTTTCCTAAACAAGCCTTTGACCAAATTCTGCAAGATAGAAATCACAGCTCATATTTAGGTAAGGCATAACATTTCAGTCAGCAACTTCAGTTCCTTCTGTTTAAACCAGCCAGTCTCTGGTTGAATCTCAAGGTCAGTTCAGCAAGTCCAGAGAACTGTTATTAAATTATTATACTTATTATGTGTGTATACATTGCCTCTGTTAGTCAAGCCTCGGTCATAACTGCTTAATATGAAGATGCATTGTATTTGCTAAACTGTTCTGGCTCTGCAAGTGGACACGATGGTATTTCTCCAAGATTATTTAGAAATAGTCCCTAACTGCCAAGCTGGTGAGCCTATAGTCCTATGTTACCTCACAGTTCTATTTTTCCCTATGGTAAGCAGCCTCTTGAGTTTGAGCACCTACATGAGACTGTTATAGAATTGGCTATTCTATCTACATGAACAGTTTCATCTTTCCAACAACCCTTTCATGAAAAATTATTATTATCCCCATTTTAGCTTTCAGCACCAGTGAAGTTAATGCCTAAACACCTTAGTGTCCGTTCCAGAATTTGAACTTTCTGACTCCAAGCCCTGTGTTCCCACACTGGACAGCATTGCCTTGCAAATGCATTCAGTCATCGACTCTAGAGATATTTGTTGGGTAATTGGTTTGTGGGCAGTTGATAAGAACAGCTAGAATCTAGATTCATTTTTATAGGTGATAGTTTACCTATGCAGGGCAGTGATGCCAATGGGCAGAAGCAGCTCATTTTTGAAGATATGCCCTCTGTGATCAGCCTAGGAGCAGCAGGAAATGCATATCATACCTGACAAATAAAGGACTTCTGATCACCTGTACTCGCTTTGCACACATCTGCCAGGATATTCGATAGTACCCACTCTGTGACTTCTTTTCTCCTAGGTTACTCTGTGGCTGCAATTTCTACTAAAAACGGAGTCCACTTTGTTGCTGGTGCACCTCGAGCAAATTACACTGGCCAGATAGTGCATTACAGTGTCAATAAGAATGGCAATGTCACAATTATTCAGTCTCACAGAGGTGAACAGGTAAATTCCATTGTTTAGAAGGTGAAGTGAATCTTAAGGACAGTTGGAGTGGTGGGGACTAGGGGTTGGTAGAAAAGGAAACTACCATAGATTGAGTGCATGTTTTGGAGCTGGTTCTTTAAGCTACATTTACTTGAATATGTCTTACATCTTCACTATGCTGAGCCCAACCATCCCTTTTGACAGGTTTTTGAGAGTAGAACCACCTTCTTAAGGTCACTTAAGTTTCATGGGGTTGAACTATCACTAAAACCTGATTCCATGTGACCCCAAAACCTGTGTTGTTTGGGTACATCCTCTCCATTTTGACTCCCTGGAGTAGGAACGTGTGCATTTCCTAGCAGTGAGGGTGGACACCAAACCACTGCTTTGTAGGCAAACTCCCACCAGGAGTTAAGTATCTAAAAAAAATATATAAGAAGGGACTAGTGTAGCCTTATAGGCTGAGCTGCTGCATCTGGGCCTGTCAAGGTGAGCTGTGGCTTTGATGATTCTAAAAATATGTCAGCTCTGTTCGCTCCCATCTTCTACTACTATAAGGTAGTTGGTAGTCAGACCTGCTGTGATGACTGCTGGTCCTGGTCACTAGAGCAAAGCTGACAGATTCTAGAAGTCAGGTGCTAGAGTCCTATTTCCTGACTAGGCAGTTCTGACCTATGGGCCTGGCATATATTTAAACTTAGCATCCATGGCCATCCACAAACATTTTTCTTCATTGAGTCAGAGAAACCTACTCCCCACAAATTTCTCTTCTCTGGAAGTAAGTCTGATCCCACTGTCTCTATGGATTTTCAAGAAATAAGATGACCAGAGTCTTTTACTTCCTTGACCACAAACCATCTGTGTTTACATACATTTCTGTCCTCTTGAAGAAGGGTATTTTTATTTTGAGAGAAAACAATGGAAGTGTATGCAAGGAATCATTTCCTATTCATTTCCAAGCACACATTGGTAGTGGGTTGCAGTAGGATGAACATTCAAATTCCCGCCTGTCTTGTTCCATGTTCTGTCCAATTTGTCCGCCCCTCCAGTCCATTCAGCACTACTCCCCTGTTGCAGATCATGCCAGCAGACATGCTTCCCACTCCTCTCCAACTGCAAACCCCTTGTACTTTTTTTTTTTAAAAATATGCCCTTAATAGATAAATTATCAGTTCACGATGGTTGTGACTTTTTTTTTTTCTTTAAGATTTACTTATTTATGCATACGGAACTGGGTTTCATCCCAGAGATACAGGGCAATGAGAGGATTCACCAGGGACAGAGTGGGGAGCAGAACAGGCAGTTTGATGAAATACACTGCTGAGGGAAGCAGAGGGTGAGACAGGAGAAGTCTGCTGCGCCATGTGGGTCACTCCAGAGCCAGAGCTTGAACTCTCACTGAAGCAGCAGCAATCAGTGCTTGCAGTGCTGTGTCCTACCCCATTGCGCCACCAGGGAAAGCCCCCTTGTGCTCTTTTTAGATGCAATGGAAATAATACTTGACCTGCCTCAGTCTCCCTGACTGTCCTGTACTCTTATTACATAGCATGTGTACTTGCCTCTAGTTATATAATTTAAAATATATGTACCATGGAAGCTCCATTACTTGCTTTACTTCCTTCTTCTCCTCTTTCTTTTTTCTATAAAGCAGCTCATAGGCCTGAGTATTTCCCTTAGATCAGCATTGGAGATACCTGGGCTGCTTATTTAAAATATTGTTTCCTGGATCACACTCTAGAAGTTCCATCAGACTCTGGAAATGGGTCTTAGGAGTCTGTATTTAAAGATACTCTCCTGGTGATTTTTGTGTACACTTAGGTGTAAAAACCCAACCTTCTATGATGATACACCCTACGAGAGAAGAGACAAGCCTATTATCCATGTTTGTGTGCCCAGCACCTTGTTGGTAATAAACACTCAGTTTTTCTTTATTGAATAAGCACATAAAATGTCAGCATAATATTAGGGATATGTGAATCCCAGGAATCCTAAGGTTAATGTGCTTTGTTACACCAGATTGGGTCCTATTTTGGGAGTGTGCTGTGTTCAGTTGATGTGGATAAAGACGCCATTACGGATGTGCTCTTGGTAGGTGCACCAATGTACATGAATGACCTAAAGAAAGAGGAAGGAAGAGTCTACATATTTGTTATCACAAAGGTAAAAAACAAACAAAAAGTTAAATTGAATTTAATTTGCTTGAGATTGGTAAATGAAATATTTTTTTTCTTAAAGATTTATTTATTTATGCTTACAGAACTGGGGTATTGGGCAGAGGTGTGGTGGGT